>NC_051847.1:128286512-128432302 GCF_002237135.1 Teleopsis dalmanni
TTTAAAAAATTTATTTATCCTTCACATCACTCCAAACACATACACACAATTTTTCAGTAAAAAAAAACAGAGGAATACGTCACACAAATTTTTCATTTTTACTTTTAATTCCGATTAAACAATAAATTCTTCTTCGAAAATAAATATTTCCAGTGTGATATTGCTTCCAGAAGTAATTTAAAAAAATTAATTTATCAGGTGTCCTTCATGTTACTCATACGCACCATAATACCCTTGAATCAATTTTCCAAGAAAAGTGACACAATATTCACATTTCAAATTAGTTCCGCATCATCTCTATTTTTAAATTATAAATTTTAACATAATTAAACCGTTTTATGAACTTTTTCTTATATTGATCAGTTTAAAAATTAATTAGTTCCACACTAGCTGAACTACCTGTATAACTGCAGCACATAATTACACAGTTGAAAAAATTCTTTAAGCAGGTACGAATTGTTATAGGAAATAAACTGTAAACAATTCTATATAGAGATAAACTGTAAAGAACTATAAACAAAATATTTTTTTTAAGTTTTTGTATTGATTTTATTAATAATCATTTCATTATTGATACATAATCTGTAATGTCTGCAGAAGAAAATATTTTTGCCATTAATATCGTTTTCGAATTAGGAATAAAGCAGTGATATTTTAATGTGCCTTTAACTGATGTAGCTGCTTCGAAACGGTGTTTAATCTTATTTTCTTCAGCTTCATAGTCTTTTGATGTTGAGAAATGGCACAACATAAGATTCCTTTTTCTGAAGCAAGTTTTTTAGCTACAGTAATCATATGCTTTGTAGCGTTTGGAAAGTGAGTTGTGATTCTTCGAAAAGACCAATTATGTACCACACTCAATATTTTTATTTTCATCGTCCTATCTGCTGAGAAATTGAATTTTTCCTGTAGATTTTTTAAAATTGATGCAAGGTCATCTTCTTCATCGCTATTGTTGGACTCATCGGGAGGAATGTTGAAAATTTTATGTTTAATCGCTTCAGTTATATCCTTTATTTTTTCATTTTTATATTCCTGTTGTTTAAGTTTTCTCGATGTAATTGGGGTATTGCTTATTAGAGAGAGTGCTTTATTTAATGGACTAATAGCACTTTTTCTGACTTCAGTTTCGTATGTAGCCGAACTGCTATTACTTGATGGTTGAATATTTTCCTCGCTCGATGACTGGCTGTTGTTTTCCGATATAGCTCCTTCATTGTTCTTATTTTTTTTGGCTCTCATCTCCAGTCTCATTCGGCAACTGTTACATATTTTTTTCCTCATATTTTTTTTGGTCCTAGGCATCCCCAACATACGCAGGATACTATCTGAAACTTGCCTTACTTTGGCCTTTCTTGGATGTATTTTTAACTTCAGCGGATTGAAACATTTTAAGTCATTGAATTGCCGTAGATGCAATTTATTTTTTTCAACTTTTGCCATTATTTAAATGTTCTTACTTGTTTGTTCGCTTTCAAAACAGAAACTGAAAATTTATCAGACTTACTTAACATTTTATACCAAATTTGATACTGGATCTTTTAAAGATAGGAGTACCTAGACACTCCATTTCAAATTGTTTACAGTTCTTACCTGCTTAAAGAATTTTTCCAACTGTAGCAGAATAATACTCACCATAGAAGGTGGGTGTACTTATGTGCTTCAGTTATTCAGGTAGTTCAGCTAGTGTGGAACTAATTAATTTTTAAACTGATCAATATAAGAAAAAGTTCATAAAACGGTTTAATTATGTTAAAATTTATAATTTAAAAATAGAGATGATGCGGAACTAATTTAAAATGTGAATATTGTGTCACTTTTCTTGGAAAATTGATTCAAGGGTATTATGGTGCGTATGAGTAACATGAAGGACACCTGATAAATTAATTTTTTTTAAATTACTTCTGGAAGCAATATCACACTGGAAATATTTATTTTCGAAGAAGAATTTATTGTTTAACCGGAATTAAAAGTAAAAATGAAAAATTTGTGTGACGTATTCCTCTGTTTTTTTTACTGAAAAATCGTGTGTATGTGTTTGGAGTGATGTGAAGGATAAATAAATTTTTTAAAAGTAGTTCCAACGACAATATCGTCCTGAAATTTTTGAGTTTTATGTACAATTTTATTACTAATTGAAATCAAAAATATTATATAAGAATATTTGTAGTATATTTTTTGAAAATTCATTCAATGTAAATATAGCACGCATGTGTTTGATGTGTTTTATGAGAAAAAAAAAATTTAAAAAATTTATAAAAATCGATGCTATCATGAAAATTTTTATTTCTTAGTAAAATTTAAAACTGAATCTAAATAAAATATAAAAAATGAAAAATGTTGTGTACCCTTTTGAGATATCTTTTTTTTTGAAATTTAACGGTTAATATTAGTACTTAAATATAAACAATCTTAATTGTTTAAACAATTTCTTAAAAGCTCAACCAATTATCTTTAAAACGCAATAAATTTCAAGTTTCTACCTTTTATAGAACTTGAGATATAGCCATTTGAAATTGTGTCTACAATGCCAATTCTCAAAACCCCATGGGTCCATATCTCCTAGGAAAAAAATTACAAAATTTTTTCCCGAGATACGGGTCTTTTTATTTTATGAAAGGAGCTCATAAAAAAAATTTCAGCCAAATCGGAGGTGATGAGATCAAAAAGGTGTCCGGTTTGTAAAAGAATGACCCATATATCAAATGTGAAAAGTGAATATTTAATTAAAGTAGTTAAAAAGTGTTAACATATGACAAATCTTACAATCAAATTACAATGATACGTCGTGTATATCGATATTTTTGCTTTTTGATTTCAAATGTCAGTTCAAAATTATTGACAACTAAAATGACAATCAAAATTCTCGTGGGAATCCAGTCTCAAACAATATTTTTTTGTTAGTAAAGACAAAATCCATTGGGAATCCACTGGCAAATCGTTTACAGATGAATAGTCTAAACGACTTTTTATTTGTTTCTGTTCACAAAACTTGTGAGTATGTTCAATCTGCGGAATATTGTCATCAAATGAATATCACATAAACAATTTGATTAAGAATCAATAATATAATAACTAAATAAATAAATCAATTTACGTTTAAAACTTCTTTGTGGAGTGTAGAATTGTCTTAAAAATACCTTAACAAAGATTTTCAAAATAGCAAAAGTTACTACTAAAAAATAGCAAAAGTTACTACTAAAAAAATCAACTCTATATTCCGAATCAAACTTCCAAATAAAATTATTGGTATCCAATATACAGACAGATTAACAGCTAGTAAGCAATTTTAACTCGGTTTCTATAAATATTTACACAATATTACTTCTTTCCTAAATATTTTTATTGAATAATATGTCATTTATATGCAATATATAGTAATAGCTTTATTAGTTATTTCAAAAAAATTATTATCTTTTCTGTATTAAATTTATAACAAATCCTCAAAATATCCACTATGTAAATATTTTGGTAATAATTGATGAAGTTCATCCAAAAATTCTTTATTCATAAACTGGGTCTTGCGGTGCTCCTTTGACATGATCATTTTTTCTAAGTCGATATCTTTTTTAAGGAATTCGTAACGCATCGCTAAAAGGCTGGAGAGCATAAACAATTCTGAAATAAAGTAAACTCATGAGATGGTTAAGCAGGTTTGTAAGAGATCAATATACCAAAATGTTTGTGTTTCAAAAACATTGCTCTGATTTCGCTTAATTTAGGCACAACACCATCAAAATCTGTTTTATTTAGTGTTGACTTAAAATGACTGTAGTACAGATAGAGTAATTCATCGAAATGGTGCAAACGTTGCTCTCTGGAGATCATCATAAAGAACGCATTATATAAATCATTTACAATTGGCCCAATATAACAAAACTGAAAGTCGAGTAAGAGAATGTCTTCAACTTGTTCGTTTATGGGGTTGTTCTTAAGCATTAGATTTTTAAAATGAAAGTCACCATGACAAAGTACATATATTCCATCACTCTGTGGGTTTTCACGAAACTCATCAAATGTTTGCCGACATTTTTCAAAAATGTCTTTTTGAAGTACTTCAAAATATTTTTTATATATACGCAGAGTTGGTACTTCATTTAGAATTTCTATGAATATTTCTATACCGTCTGTCACGAAGCTATTATCTCGTATTGATGGTTCATTCATGACGCCATGTTGAATATTGTCAAATAATTTTGGTTCCTGAAAAAAAATATGTATATGAGATGAATTTGTTTCAATATTTTTAACGAACCTTTTTATTTAAGTAGTAACTTATCGCATGAAAAACTGCCAATTTTCGCATAACTTCTTTTATTTCGTCCATTTCGAGGTCCCGATCACGTTGTACGGCATATCCAAGTGGTACGAGGTCTTCAAAAACAATACACTTTTTAGGATGTAGACTGTAATGCAAACAGCTAAAAAATACTTTTCTATTAGAAATCAGTCTATGTAATTTCAAATGTGTTGAATATACTTTTACTGAACAATTCGTGCTAAACTTATACTACAAGTGGAATAAGCAAGCGTGTACGATTTCATATAAAAATTAAAACTGTGTTTTCAGAATGTCTAGCGTAAATAAGTTCAACTAAATTTGCAGTCGAAATATTTAATTAGAACAAAGGCAGCCTAGTAAAGTATGAACTTATAAATGGATATATCGCTGGTATGCGAAACAAGACATTCACATTTGCTGAAACTGGACAACATATTAACAAAATCTTCACACTTTTTTTAATTAAACTGGATTCGTCTTAGAATAGTCAGCTTATTGCTGGACTCATTTTGAGGGTCTGAATAACTTGATTTTCTTCATTCAGTTAAGAGAAATAGATTTTTCAATAACGAGTACAACGTTTTTGTTTTCTAGACATAGTCGGAAAATAAACATCATAAGATTTCAGGATTCATTTCATTCTTATTGAAATTCTACCAATTCATAAGTTTAAGATTATTTAAAAGAGTTATTTGAATTTTCCATTAACAAATTAATATTCATGTCGTAATTTACTAATTTAAAGTAAATCATTTACATAATTTACCAAATACATATTGAGGCAAATTCAAGACGTTTACCGTTTTATTAACTGTAACGTCCCCACATCAAGGATCATAAAAGGATCCTTATTAAATATTAATTTTCGTTTCGACTCAAAGCTTAATTATAGATGTCTTAATTTGAGTATACTGTGAGCCACCTAACAGATAACCTTAAATTTTTGGTTAACCGATAACCGATTTTCCTCAAATATTACATTTAAGTTTAATATCATGAAGACTAAATTTAGTCGCATCATTTTTGCTTCCATCTTAGTTTCATCCATGAAAGACTTTAAGGTACGACAAAGTAGTATGACGCATCTTTCTATGCTTTTTTAAAACATTGCTTTCAAACATTATATTAAATGGGTGAAGCCCATTGCAGGTAGTATATATTATAGGTTTTATCGGCACGTATATAAATTTAAACTTCTGTAATATTGCTGTAGTTTTGTGACGAATGGCACCTGTCGTAAGGATAATACTCATTGATTTTACTTCTTAAAATAGAAACGTAACTATGTTCTAAGTTGTTGGTTTTAATGTATAATTCAAGTGATGATGATAGTAATAAAGTAGTATAACATCTCGTCGATAATTTAAAGTCTTTATGAAATAAAATAAACTTAACGCCAAGCCAATGGAATACTTTGAATTTACCAAAGCTTTATATAAAATTGTATGAAATTTCCTTAGATTTTCACAGGATATTGATATTTGCAGCAAGCCAAGCCTAAATTTCTGAATTTTCCAAAATATTTCATTCAGTACTGTTTTGTATATTCTCGATTTTAAAACTTGAGTTATATTTTAAGTTGAAATTAAGATTTTCACTGATAGATCATTATGTGAGATGTACTGGCATAACCAGATTTTTAATGATGCAGAATTGATTTAAGTGAATTCTTTCAATTGGATGTATTTCAATAAACAAATAAACTTAATTAAGAAAGATTTTAAATTAATTTAAATTAAATTAAAGAAACGTGTGGTATATTGTTAAATTACTGGATGAACTAAGTATATTTTTTGTTTGTCGAAGGATGGCCCGTACTCCTTTAATATTTGCTAGATACTTTATTAGATTAATAATTGGAATTTGTACACAGTTGTAATAATAAGAGTTATAAAGTACCTTAATGTCAATTTTAATACAGATAATACGATTTTAGTTAGAGTTTATGATATGAATGCATATCATTTCATTGTATATAAGAAAAATTATTATAAGTTCCGTAAATCAAATATTTTTGTACTACTCCTATATTAAGAATATTCTACTAAAACTTACTTAGGACCAATTTTTGTATCATCACCAATAGAACGCAAAACTGTCTCGAATTTCGGTAAGATTTCTGTATAAATTTTTATTTCAGTTTCAAAGACATGTGTTTCTTTTAAAAGCTCCTTCTTTTGTCCCTCAACCTCAGGCATTGTTTTAATAATTACTGATTTTGTTTTCTGTGAACCTTTCAGGTTGTAATCCACATTTGCTCTAAACATAACACTGGCGTAGTGATCGCCCTTTACAGTGCCTGGAGTGAGTTTAAAATTGCTTACTTCCACGTCCTTAGTTTTTTCATAATTCTCTATTACTTTTTGGAGAAAATCGTTGTTCAACCATTCCGGCGCAACTAGTTCATCATCGTTAAAATTTTCTGATGTTGACATTTTGAGGATTAAATTTTTTTTATTTAAATCAACGCGGAATGAACATAAAAATATTTACTGCTTGATCGACCGACACTGAAATACTAATAATTTCTAAATAAAAGTTTAGTGTTTTATATTATATCGTTCTCTTTTTTACCTATCTAAGTGAGAGTTTATAAAAAATCATCAATTTTGAGTATCTTGGTTTTCGTCTTCATTAACGACTACTGTGAATTGGGCATACAAATTGAAAACCTACAACAAAAAAATAGCAAATTAGATATTACAAAGCTATTAAATTTGTTCTTCTAGAATGACAAGCAGTTTTAGTTGCTTTGACTAAGCGCCACGCTCCTCTTTCATACATTTAAAGCATAGTTTATTTAATCAATTTCACAAATACTTTCGTGAATTTCCGTTATGTTGATAACCAAACAGCTGTCGATAATTTGCAATTATTAAAAAGTAAAAAATTAATTAAAAAAATACTTTGATCAACAATATCACACAATGGAATATGCTGAGTTGTACTTCAAGAAAATTATTTGATGAAATTTTTGAATGGTCAAAAAAAATGAAGAAATAATCCATTCTCTATATAACTATCTTACCTTGTTGTGAAGAGAATACCTTTTTTTATACTCGTATGAGGAAAATTATATCTACTGCATTCGATAGGATATTGTTCAGAAAGGATCTGCGGGATAGTTTTATAATTTAGAGTAATATTTTCTTAGTACACATGTATACATATCCTATATCTGCTTACATAAGTATATACTTATAAATATATGTTTAATAAATAAAATCAAATATTCTCAAGCTCTATAATAAAAATGATAAACCCATTAAAAAAGTAACCATACGATATTAATGGATCACTCCCTTGCTGTTATTTAAACATAAAAGCTATATTTTACGAATCAAAGCAAATAAATATAAATTTCTAACCGAAGATATTGATCTATTTATTTTTAAGTATTTTATGTACATACTCACATTTGATATCATATTAATGATATTAAAGGGCTAAGACTACACTGTAGTAATTTCTAAATTAACTATAAATTTAATTATAAAAATATAAAATAACTACAAATTTAATTATCTATGAAAACAATTTTTATAGTAATTTGTGAACCTAACCTCTGAGGTTTCGTCGTTAAATGTTTGAAGCAAACATTGAGACAATGTTTGCTTCAAACATTTTACTACAAAAAATTATGCAATATATTATAAGAGTATGTTCGAGATGATGGAGTAAACAACTGTCATGTTCTGGTATATGATGTAATAGCTATATCATTATAGCTATTATTTTATGTTAAGTAATATTTTTGTTGAAACACAAAATTTTTAGATATTTTGCAAGTCATGATGAAAAAATTAATAATTATATATCAAATATTTTAAGTTTGTCACTTTTTTCGGACTTATCAAGCAACCTCGATATTAAATTCTCTTTTGTACGTAGCTTGCCATTCCACCTAAGCGTTTATTACTCTTCTCTATTTCGAATAATATTTTTTTAAGATACCCAGCAGTAAAATTGACAATGCAGTCTTATAAATGTATAACATATCGGTACAGCTTTCCAACATTTTTTCATAATCACGTATAGAGTTGATGTGAAATTTCATAGCATATCGCAACAAAATCATTAGTTTATATATTTTATATTTTTTGCACTCTTAGGTTACTAAATGTTTATTAGGAAACTATAGAGTGCAAAGTAGATAATAGTACAATGATAAAAATAGACTCTGTATTTAATACATTTAGATAGGACGATGAAAATAAAAATATTGAGTGTGGTACATAATTGGTCTTTTCGAAGAATCACAACTCACTTTCCAAACGCTACAAAGCATATGATTACTGTAGCTAAAAAACTTGCTTCAGAAAAAGGAATCTTAGAAGACCCAAATCCAAAAAGCCACCCATCGTTAGAAAAACATGTAACCGATGCAGTTTTAAATTTTTACGAATGTGATGAAAACAGTCAAATAATGCCTGGGAAAAAGGACTGCGTATCCGTAAAAATTGCCGGGAAGAGGACACAAATGCAAAAACGGCTCATTCTAAGCAATCTAAAGGAGTTACATACTCTTTTCAAACTCAGCCATCCGGACCTCAAATGCAGTTTTTCAAAATTTGCAGCTTTACGACCACAACATTGCGTTCTTGCAGGAGCAATGTAACTCATCACAAAGCAGACTTTGGTTTGGAGGCAGAATGGCACTTTTTCCCAACTTCACACGGCAAAGGACCATGCGACGGCTTAGCTGGTACCTTAAAGAGGAATGCTGTAAGAGCTAGTCTTCAACGAATACATAATCCAATTCAAACACCAAAGAAATTATTTAACTGGGCTAACGAATGTTTACCAAATGTTGTGTGCCATTTCTCAACATCAAAAGACTATGAAGCTGAAGAAAATAAGATTAAACACCGTTTCGAAGCAGCTACATCAGTTAAAGGCACATTAAAATATCACTGCTTTATTCCTAATTCGAAAACGATATTAATGGCAAAAATATTTTCTTCTGCAGACATTACAGATTATGTATCAATAATGAAATGATTATTAATAAAATCAATACAAAAACTTAAAAAAAATATTTTGTTTATAGTTCTTTACAGTTTATCTCTATATAGAATTGTTTACAGTTTATTTCCTATAACAATTCGTACCTGCTTAAAGAATTTTTTCAACTGTGTAATTATGTGCTGCAGTTATACAGGTAGTTCAGCTAGTGTGGAACTAATTAATTTTTAAACTGATCAATATAAGAAAAAATTCATAAAACGGTTTAATTATGTTAAAATTTATAATTTAAAAATAGAGATGATGCGGAACTAATTTGAAATGTGAATATTGTGTCACTTTTCTTGGAAAATTGATTCAAGGGTATTATGGTGCGTATGAGTAACATGAAGGACACCTGATAAATTAATTTTTTTAAATTACTTCTGGAAGCAATATCACACTGGAAATATTTATTTTCGAAGAAGAATTTATTGTTTAATCGGAATTAAAAGTAAAAATGAAAAATTTGTGTGACGTATTCCTCTGTTTTTTTTACTGAAAAATCGTGTGTATGTGTTTGGAGTGATGTGAAGGATAAATAAATTTTTTAAAAGTACTTCCAATGACAATATCGTCCTGAAATTTTTAAGTTTTATGTACAATTTTATTACTAATTGAAATCAAGAATATTATATAAGAATATTTGTAGTATATTTTTTGAAAATTCATTCAATGTAAATATAGCACGCATGTATTTGATGTGTTTTATGAGAAAAAAAAAAATTTTAAAAATTTATAAAAATCGATGCTATCATGAAAATTTTTATTTCTTAGTAAAATTTAAAACTGAATATAAATAAAATATAAAAAATGTTGCGTACCGTTTTGAGATATCTTTTTTTTTGAAATTTAACGGTTAATATTAGTACTTAAATATAAACAATCTTAATTGTTTAAACAATTTCTTAAAAGCTCAACCAATTATCTTTAAAACGCAATAAATTTCAAGTTTCTACCTTTTATAGAACTTGAGATATAGCTATTTGAAAATGTGTCTACAATGCCAATTCTCAAAACCCCATGGGTCCATATCTTCTAGGAAAAAAATTACAAAATTTTTTCCTGAGATACGGGTCTTCTTATTTTATGAAAGGAGCTCATAAAAAAAATTTCAGCCAAATCGGAGGTGATGAGGTCAAAAAGGTGTCCGGTTTGTAAAAGAATGACCCATATACAAGTGTGAACATGTCTTAAGTCGAAATGGGCAAGTCCGCTATTAAGTTGTTATATAAAACAATGCCCAACGCTAAGACCTGGTTACCCCAGTTTGTATGCTCTGTGTTCAGGTCCCCGACAATTGCGGTAAGGTTATGCGCCGTTAACACGTCCTGTGGACGTGATATATCAGTGATATCTAACGAACTATTTATTTGAATCAGCTATTCGGAGTCGCCGATTTTTTCCAGATAGTTCTGTCAATATTAAGATAAAGATCCCTACTGGATACTGGAGAATCATCTCCACCGCATAACCTGGGGTTAGGTTTGTAATGATAAACGTGAACGATTTGTCCTCAGGAGGGATGTACGTGAAGAAGTTGTACTTGGACTCTATCAGTAAATGTTTGACCTTTCTATCATCTGGCATGGTGAGGTTCTTAATATAACTGCATTTCAGATATTTTGTTTGTATATGTGGCCTCCTTGTCTACGTTGACGGAGCGATGTTTTTTCTTGCTATGTTTTTTTGTTGATTGCACTGAGTTGAAGTTCCGTTAATGCTATTGTTTATTATGTTGCTTATTGAGCATCTCTGATTCAAGATACTGTACATAGTGGAAATGTACATTGGAGCCATTTTCATTATGTACATCTTTGCTACTCTTCAACTTGTGAGAACAGTATATTTGATCATTCTTAAACCCATTTTTCGTTCGTCTAGAAGAAACGAAAGATTGTCTTTATATGTGACGAATATGCGCGAGTTGGGCGTCTCTTTCTGGGATTGTCACCGAATACTTCTTTGAAATATTTCAGTGTTTAGTCTTACTCATCTTAGGCTACAACATAGCCGCGGTCATGGCATAAATGCATGATTTTTTACATATATTCCATACTTTTATGGTTTTGATTTTATCGTCCATGTTTGCTTATGATTTTTATATTTTTGAGGCAAAAATAATAGTTACTTGCGCGTTTTAAAACAAAAAGCAGAGTAAAAGAGTTATTTGTGAAAAACTAAAAAAATAAAAAGCACATGATAAAAAGTCTTTCTGAAAAATATAATATAAAGCAAATATAATTATTCTCTTTTGAGTTATATTTTAAAACACTCATATATAATAATCATGCACTATATTAAGGATGAAAGTTGTTGGAATGGCAATTATATACTTAAATATGAGTTTAGACAACTTTTTGTTGCTGCTTGGGTGATTTTCGGTACCTGTTATTAACTATATTAAATTTTAATAATTTTAATTATTTTAAATTAATATACTAGCTTAGTTGTATGAACTCACTCAAAATATGAACGGATTGGTTAAAGTCTTTCACGTAATGTATTTATTATCATATGTATTTATATATCAAATATATTAAATTGTGTATGAAATTATACATATGTATATCGGATCATACTTTTCGACTATAATGAGTGGGATCACTTACAATATACATTTAGACTAACAGTTGGCTGAAATATATCAACCGAGTTTTGATGTATTTTTGTTAGTTGATAATTAAAAACAGTAGTTTTCAATTATTTCTCAGTTTAATATTTTTATTAAATATTATAAAATATTAATTATATGCTTCATTTAAAAGCTTAATTATTTATTTTAAAAACAACATTACCATAACCTAATTCCATTTATATCAAATCCTCAATATATCCATTGTGTAAGTATTTTGGTAATAATTGATGAAGTTCATCCAAACATTCTTTATTCATAAACTGGGTCTTGCGATGCTCCCTTGACGTTATAATTTTTCCTATGTTAACGCATCGCTAAAAGCCCGATAGCAAAAATAGTTCTGAAATAATATTAAGTTAACAAAAAGTTGAAAAAAATTTGAAAAAAAGAGACTATATACCGAAACGTTTGTGTTTCAAAAACATTGCTTTGATTTCACTAAATTTAGGTACCTCCCCATCAAAATGTGTTTAATTTAGTATAGACTAGAAATGATTATAGTACAGATAGAGTAATTCATTGAAATGTTGTAAACGTATCTCTTTGGAGCTCATCATAAAAAGTGCATAATATAAGTCACATAATAATGGTCGCAAGAAAGAAAGTTGAAAATCATGTAAGAGTATATCTTCAAGTTTCTTGTTTATAGGGTTGTTCTTAATCATTAAATTTTTAACATGAAAATCTCCATGACAAAGACCAATATTCCATCACTCTGTGGATTTTCGCGAAATTCATCAAATGTTTGATGACATTTTTTAAGTATATCTGTTTGAAGTACTTCAAAATATGGTTTATATTCACGCAGAGTTGGTATATCATTTAGTACTTCAATAAAAATTTGTATACCGTCCATCACAAATTGGTTTTCTCCACTTGCAGAATCAATTATGAAGCCGTGTTGTATATTGCCAAATACTTTTGGTTAATAAAAAAATGTATCTATATATGAAGTCTATATTATTTTAACGTTTTGAACCAACCTTTTTATTTAAATAGTATGTTGACTTATTGCATGGAAAACTGCCAATTTTCGCATAACTTCTTTAATTCCGTCCATTTTAAGTTCTCGATCTCGTTGTACGGTATATCCAAGTGCCACGATATCTTCAAAAACTGTGCATTTCTTAGGTTGCCGACTGTAATACAAGCAGCTAAAAAGTACGTTGGAATTAGTTTTATATATGTTATTTGAAACGTTTATAATATATTACTATTCCTCGATTAGTTTGATATTTGTCAAGATGGTTGTATAAGGGAAATATGTTAGTTTGCTCTATTTAAAATACCCTATTACGCTTACTTACGGCTTTATTCAAACTTGGCAAGGTGTACAAAATATATTATTATTATTAGATTGTTTAGTAAATATAAACTGCACTGATTTATAGTATTGATCCTCAAACTTGCGTTAGATTTCAGGTTAAAATTTGCAATTTTCACTGATAGGTCCATATGAGGCCATGGCTTAGCTCGATTTTTAGCTAAGAAGAATTGATTCAATTTTATATAATTAACCAAATAAATGAAATTATATTATAAAAAGATATTAAACAAAATTAAGTATTTTCTACTGAAATGTTAATACGAATATTGAAGCGTGGTAAAATATTTATAAAATGAAAAAAATTTTTTTTTTCAAAGAGTGGCTCGTATTCCTTTAATTTTTACTGGATTCAACAATATGTTAATTATTCAGATTAAGAATTATATAAATTTTTAATTAATAATGGTGCATACAACACCATTTAAGTTATTTGCTATTATATGATCGTATCCCTGTTAGTAAAATAAGGTAATATAAATGCGTTTAATTAAATACTCCTGCATGACGTAGTCGCAACGTGTGCTTACATTGGAAGTTATACATATATAATCACTTTATTGCTTTTCTCAGGAATTTAAAAATAATTACGTTAAACAATTGGAAATATAATATTAGAACTTACGCAGGTGCAATTTTTGTGTCATCTCCAACAGAACGTAAAACACTCTCGATCCTCGGCAAAACTTTTGTATAAACTATTATTTCAGTTTCAAAGATATGTGATTCCTTCAGGAGTTCAGTCTTCTCTCCCTCAACCTCTGGCATTGTTTTAATTATCAATGATTTTGAATTTCGTGAACCTTTTAGCTTGTAATCCACATTAGCCCTGAATATAACACTAGCAAAGTGGTCGCCCTTTTTAGTGCCTGGAGTGAGTTTAAAATTGATCACCTTCACGTCATCAGTTTTTTCATAATTATCTATCACTTTTTTCAGAAAATCTTTATTTATTAAACCTTCTGAGCGCCACGCTTCACATTCACATGCGCTGAATCAAAACATTGAATATTTAATAATTCAGACAAATATACTATTGTTACCTCCGATACGCAAACTTGTTGATAAGCCAACAGCTCGCGATAGTTAATTGTTTATAAACAATATAAAAATAAACGCAAAGGTGTTTGTTGACCATTTATGGTACCCGGCAAAAAGTGCTGAGTTGTATTTAGCACTTGCGCGAATATATTTCCAAAAATCTTTTATTTACGTCTAAAAAATATACATATAACCATATTGTAGTCCAAATATGGGTTATTTATTTGAAAAACATTTTAAAAAAATTTGTATTTACTATGAAAAAAGTTATATATATATGCTATATTCGATGTCTGAGCAAAGAGATTTATGATGTTTTTATTATCGAAAGAAATGCTGGTTATTCAAGAAACTTCAAGGATATTTCTTTCTCGGTCACTAATTAATAATTCTTGATATTCATACATATTTGATAATAATATGCTTTAAAAATTGATGACGACATTTCTTTAAATTCATTATTCAGTTCCTTAATACTTTTATTAATAATTATAATTATTATTAAAACTTTGTCTAACATGTCTTTTAGCGGTTATCAAAAAATGAAAGAAAATTAAAATGCTAGAAAAATAACTGGTAATTTAATAGAGATTAAAAATTGGGAGAGATTAAAAAATTAAATAAATAACTAAAATTAAAAAAAAAAATCAATTAATATATCACAATGCAACTGTAACAGATATTTCACTTTTTGTATCCAGTCTGTATGTCCCAGTACAAGTCATTATAATTATCTTCAACTTACGATTATTACATCGCTCAATAAGTCGTCTGAATGACACCCAGATGGCGCTGCCATTGCCAAATCCATATGACGTTTATAAAGCACCAACCTTCAAAAGACTTTGTGTAAAATTTCATTACATTTCGATTAGTCAGGAAAAAATAACAGCCGTTTAAATGAAGCCACTTTTGTTATTTTCAAAACAATGGATTCAAAACAATTGCGTGTGTTAATTTATCATTGCTTCTTGATGTAAAAAAATACTGCACAAGCTCAGCAATGGCTTCAAAAGCCATGACTCTGCTTCATCGAAAAGAATCTTGGTCGTACAGACACCGATGATGGTGAACGTTCTGGTCGTCCAATTGAGGTGGTTACTCCAGAAAACATCAAAAAAGTCCAGAAATTGGTTATATCTGATTGTAAATTGAAATTGCGTCAGATAGCTGAGACCGTGAAGATATCAGAAGGCAGTGTGTTTACAATTATGCATGAACATTTGACCATGAGAAAGCTCTTTTCTGTTATATTCGATGCGGGTGCCGCGTTCACTCAGAGTCCATCAAAAATAACAACGTGTTGATGATTCAGAACAGTGTTTACACGTAATACACGTAATAAATCAGATTTTTGCAACGATATGTGAAAATGGATAAAACATGGATCCATCATTTACACCGAAATCGAAACGATCATCATCTGAGTGGATTCCAGCCGGTAAACCACGTCCGGAGCGTCCAAAGGCACGTTTTACCTCTTTTGAGGTTAAAGACAAATCCTTCTACATACACGGCATCGAGAAATTAGAGAAGCATTGGAATAATTGTATTGCCCTTGAAGAAGATTATATTGATAAGTTTATCGATTTTGGGCAGAAAAAATTTGTTTTTCTTAGTTAGTCAGACGACATATTGAGTGATGTGTTATAATTGCCTTCAAATGTTGATGAATTATTCATTTTGGATCCATTTTCCAAACAATAAATTAATGCGGATTTAATATGATATATTAATATACTTACTCTATATTTATAAAACCGATGATTATGTTACAGAATATATAATATGCTTAATACTCGAATTTGAAAAATTAGTACATAGAATGAATAAAGAAAAAATAGTATTTGGACGATTTTTATAAAAATAAATAAATTGGATTACATGGCATTCTTCAAAATATGCACACCTTTACGTTCTTAGGTAGATAGGTTGGAATAGAGGCGTTACATATTCAAGAAAGCTTACTTGAGTTCAAATAGTGGCCCACTATGATACCACAGAAATATGTAGCGTTAGTTCGTGCATAGACTAAAAGGTTAATGAGGATCACCAGTAGATAAAGGTAAACCAATCTGACTGTGCTATGAATTTGGATAAGTCCCTAATATTGCAGGATGATAGCTCGGTCGGGTCGATAAGAAAAGGGGCTCCGAAGATTTTTGATCTTCTCCTAGCTAAAGAAGGGCACTGGCACATGAGATGGGACACTGTCTCCTACTCATCTTCAGAACCAAAGCCGCGACTAAAGTCGTTGTAGGATAGACCTAGTATCATAGCATGCCTCCGTATTATTCAGTGGCCGGTCAGCACAGATACCGTAGTGCTGAGCAGATATCGTCTTAGTTGACGTAGCTGACTGGTACGTTTCTAGTATCCGAAATTTATCATGTATTCAAATGCATTCTAATACATAAATATAAAATTTTTACAAATTATTTGTCACATAAGTTTTAGGCAATTAACTTCTACCAATATTATTAATCCGATATTTAATTAACTAGTGGTCAAATATAACTCACATATACCATTTTCTTGATATTTTTGAAGCAAACCAGAGTAAGAATATGTGGTTCCGAGGATGGAGTTTTGAAATTAAACACAGGCATTTCTCGTAGCTATAAATAGTCTGTTAAGATTAATATCCCAGTTTTCTTACTAAGTATTGTTTGTCTATTTACATCAGTTATTTTAAAATATTTTCATCTTTCATCTTCATATTTAATAATTAAAAAAATGCTTTACTTCCAATTCCAGTGATGAGTTTAACATTGATTTGACGTAGGATGTCAAATATATCATCGCTTTTTGTAGAGAGTTGCAAAAATCATTTCAATTTTTAAGAATCTCTGCCTCTGTTAATATTACAATACAAAGCAAACTAAAGTCGTTCTTTCTTAAAGAACATAAATTCAGGTTATTTTCCATCGTATAAATATATAATAACTATAATTATATATATGTGAACTTTTTTCACATATGTTCGTTATATTTAAAAATGACTTTCATTCAATTCGTATTGTTTATTCCTGACATTTTCTATACAATACGATCGCCAGATTTTACGAATAAAAGCAAAAATATATTTATAACCACAAAAATGGCTCTCAAACTTTAATTTTATTTGAATAGCTTTGGGTAATCAATCCCTTAGGCAAACGCATTTATCAATGTTTATATTTATGCCCGCAGTACAGTAAAAAAGTTTCGTACATACAAAAAGGATGTTTAGAAAAACTTAAATGGAAAACATCAAATTCTTTATAATTTTTTCCATTTTCTAGCAATTTTTGTGTTCTGAATTCTTTTTATTGAGCTGCCTTTTTGCCTACAGCAAAGTTGTCGCATAAAACTGCGCCGTACAAGAAAAAGGATTCTGTTTGTCAATTTATAAAGGAAATGCTTACCCATTTTAATGCCAATCATGACAAATAAACTCAGGCAGAAAGGAAACAAAAAGATAAGCAGCTCAAATAATACCGAGACGTGTATGAATACGGTTACTCTATGTGACTCTGTGTGTATTTTGAATAAGGAACTCAATCATTTACAGTTTACTATTGAGTTCTATTTATTTAGGCTTATATGCAAGCAGGATATAAATAAGAACCTGCATAATTTCATAATGGGTCATATAACTTGTTGTTAGCACAACTTCTTGTTATATATAATATAATTGCCTATTTATTTAACATAAAGGTTGCGATTATTCTGTGCTTTATCATCTAGTTACAGGATAATGAAGAACAATATCTGACGAAATAGTTTTATATATAAATACATATAATATATATATACATATATTATTAATAATATATATATATACAATACACATAACTATATATTTATAAAAGAATTTCCAATATATTCTTTCGACCATAAGTAAAGCAATAGAAGATAATCACAGGAGTTCCCGCTCCCATTTCGACACCCTGGATAATTACAATGACTTATAACCTTTTATTTAATTTTTAGTTTCATTCGAAGTACATGATTTAAAGCCTCATGTATAACGATTCCCAGAAAGTCTTTAGTTTCTTGACATCTCTTTATTAATTTTATTTTTTTAAATATAATCTAGCAAATAATGATGTTGCTTAGGATCGCATCTATTGGTTCAACCATTTGTTATTCATTTATCAACGGAAGAAATCAGTTGTCAATTATTTCTTAAGCAGAATGTGTGCATTTGGTATAGCTATCAATTCCAATTTTAGATACTTTAGATATCTAAAGCCTAATAAACACTAAAAACACTCAAATAATGTTTCTTAACTACTTTTGGCACTGTGTCACAATTAATTTGTGACATAAAAATAAGTATTGATTCTTAAAGTTTTTAGTGGAAATCTTTGTCCGATTTCTACATTTAATGTTGCGAGAGTGCTTTGCAACTGTATGTGTTAAGGCCAGATTGGTTCTTAGGTAGCTGAGTAGAAAGCATTTTTCTATCGATTTATAGTTACAACTTTGATATTTTGCTATATTGCCTTTTTGTGTTTCAACCCCACTGCTTTCAAAGAGAGTGCAAGTTTTTTGGTTAAAAGTGACAGTAACCTGAGCTGACTTTATTTAACTTGACGTAGGTTTCTATTTCTTCATTCATCAAACAATTACCTATGTTCATATCAAGTTTTAAGAAAACTACCTCTGAAGGGATTTCTTTCACAAAAATAGCAGTATTATCAGCGCAAGCTCCATCAATGATCCCTTCCGTAGTTCATAGCATTACCTTAGGGTACTGCAGCTACGCTTTCGTGAAGTTTAAAGAAGGCGGTAACTTCTTTGAGGAAGAAGTCATTTTAGATAGGACTTGATTATGATACTTAGCACTAATTATATAGTCTACATTTCTGTAGCAGTACTCAAGAAATTCACATATTATTTCAAATTTATTAAAATTTCAAATTAGCAATATCATTATAGGAAATAAAGAGGAAAAACAAGATACAAGTAAATAAACAATGAATATATTAAAAGATAGTTGAAGAATTGAAGATTTATGAGTCTTAGAACCTTATATGGAAAAAGCAGTGTTTCTTCTTAATCAATAGTTACGTTCAAAGGAACATTACTGTATTATATTTCTCTTTGAATTATTTCAAATATTTATTTCTATAAATCTATCTGAGAGTGATATGAATGACCCTGTATAAATAAACCAAATAGAATAGCATAAAAATCATTAGTATAAAATTGTTAAATAAAATCACAAATACTGTCTGTGGTTTTAGAATTGAAATGATTACGGTTTAGTTTTTATAGCAAGTTTTTATGCTCCTATTCAAAATAGGGAAAGGATAGAAAAGGAATGAAACTTTTTAGAAAACATGATTTTCTTATCAAACTAATCACTAAATTGCTTAAGTAAATACAAAAGCATGTATGTGTGTATTTTTTTGCTTTGCTAAAATGAATCCTTAAATCAATGTTATTTAGATAAAACATGCAAAAATCATTTATCTTTGCTTAGATGAGGTAATCTTTGGGAAAATCCTTAATATAGATTTCAATTTTAGTATTCGCATGAGCACAAAAAACAAAAAATTGCTATTTTTAAAATGATTTGAAGTTTTTCAAAACTATTTAGAATAGTTAATTTTTAATTTTTAAGAGAATATGATCAGCAAGTTTTTCCTAAAAAGTTTTTATTAAAATTATGTAAAATTAAAAGATGCATTTTTGTCTCTATCAATTCGTTTTGAAAATTTGACTCATTATAATTAAGAGTAGGATCATTAACAGTACTAGGAGTAGGTA
This sequence comes from Teleopsis dalmanni, assembly GCF_002237135.1. Classification (NCBI taxonomy): domain Eukaryota; kingdom Metazoa; phylum Arthropoda; class Insecta; order Diptera; family Diopsidae; genus Teleopsis; species Teleopsis dalmanni. The sequence goes on from NC_051847.1 coordinate 128,306,562, forward strand.
CACAAGGGAGGCCGCCCAACCAAAAAAACATACCCACATTCTAATTTAAATATTTAAACATATATTAAACTACACTAAAATTCGCATATTGTAGATACCTGCTCTGTACCGACACGGCTTTTCACGTTTCGTTATAATTTATGCTGAGGTATCCTCAGCCTATTTCCAGGGGTCGCTACAATAAATTTGTATGCGCGAGGACAGGACTTCTCATAATAAAGATAACGTGTTTAATTTTACAGTAAGGTTAATTTTAAAATTCATAATATTAATAAAACAGTATTTTAAAAGCAAAAGAATTTAATTGAACGTAATTAGATATAAACTAGAGATTAGTAATGTGTGCAATTTTCAAAGTTAAATTTATATAAAATATTATTATTTTTTACAATCGTACTTCAAAAAAAAAAAACAAACAGATTAGTTAAACATGATTAGATATAGACTTGAGATTCTTTCCTGGTGTCAAGCTGTATGTGGAAGTTGTTTATTTGGAGTTCACGATGATCTCTAATTTGGTTTCGTGGTTTGTACCTTTGTATAATTACGGTGATTATCTTGCTCAATGAGTACGTTCTTGGGGAAGAGGTGTTAGTGAATATATAAATAAAAGAAAAAAAATATATATATTTTTCTATACTGAATACCGCCCTTGCGCTCTTAAACAATTATATATATATTTTAATATGTTATACACTACGACTTAAAACTGCTTTCATGTCAGGGAATAATATTTATTTAATTTATATTTTGGCATACAATGCCTCGGAGTGAGCATGCAGGACACACTCAATTCTTAGAAAAATGTGCCGTCTTTTATACGCATCCTGTTGAACTTTTTTTGTGTAAAGTACACAAAGCTTTGAGTTGATCTTAGTTGAACTTAATGCAATTTAAAACTGTTGCACAAAAGTTGTCTTGTGCATCTTTTTGCAGCGAATTGCATTCTGACGTTTTTTGACGTTTACAAATGTTTGTTTACAGCGCCGGTGCGAGTATTTTATTCCATTTTTTAATTATACATAAATATAACAATAAATAAATTATAAATAAATTAGAATTTATTTGTTTAAATAAATTTATGCGGATAAATAATGAAGGTATGTTATATTATTGATATACCTTTTTGCATTTATTATCAATATACTTTCTCCTAATTTGAGATTACTTCATATGTTTATTCAAAGTGATCGTGTTCCTGAATTTATGTAGGTTGGAAATTATTACAAATTTCCATCCATACAAGTTTGTACTTACTATTTCAAGTCTGTACTGACCTACTATTTCAACAAAAACAAAAAACCTTTAAAAAAGAAACGTTTAAGTTAAAAATCATTTCAAAAGACGATTATTACCTTCTGAAGACTATATAGCACAAGTGGCCACATTACGTATGACGTATTTACTTATTACTATTAACATTTATTAATGTTTGGCGTCTGTTTTTTTTTTTTTTTTTTTTGATGGATTTTATCTTAAGTTCGTAAAACAACTTAAGTTTATTAATATAAGCCATTGACTTTCAGTAGCCTTAGAGAAAAAAGCAATGTTGATGTCAAATTGGACGTTTGCGGACAGTTAAAACCACTATTTTTTGATATCAAAACACCGGCGAACAATGTCTTTAAAATCTAAATTTTGGCATGAACTGCCAAGATGCGGTAGGCACCATCTTGTTGAAACCAGAAGTGCTGCAAACCATTTTCATAAACAAGGGGCTTACAAAAATAGATTGTAAGCATCTACAGACAAACTCACCTGACAGACAGTTATTACTTTGCCACTGACTTCAATGAAACCAAATTTTAAACAACTTTTTGTAAGTAAAGAAGTTCTTTTTCAAAAATTGAAGGTTTTCTATGGCGCTAATTCGCAATTTCAATTCCTATCTGTTGTCAGATATGACCATATTAAATAGCTAACTCTGTACAATACATTTTAATGTTAAACTATTTTAAGGCCCACAATTCATCACCTGATATGATAATGTGATGGAACTCATTACATCTGTGCAATAACAGTGTACTTTTTATGAAGCTTAAAGATATTGTACGTTTTGGTAGTGCATAAGAGGAACGGTTGCAGTACCTACCAGGGTGCTGGCAATGTTCAAAATGAAATTCTTTTTAAAAAGTCACATTAGTTAACAAAAAACATATCTGGTGCAATACATTTGTGCAATTTTTTTAAAAATAAATTCTTAAACATTTTTATTAAGTCATCATTTAATGTATTTTGTAAATAAATAATAAATAATAGACTTCGATAATTACAAACAGTGGAATAAAATATTAAAAGTTTATTAACCTAAATAGGATCATTCTTGTTAATGTGCACTTTCCATATATTTGTCATAAATCTTGATTATTTGTCACTATTGTAAGTTTGTCCTAATTTTTTTACATTTCAGGGATCACATTTCAGAAGAAATCTCTTCACTTACATAAACAAGAGTATAAATTTCAATCCTGATTTTGCAAACTTTTATGTTGAAATATACGCTGCTAACTAGTCAACGCAGTGCGGTTAGCGAATTTCATTTATGGTTGCTAAGTGTGCTTATATGAGATAATATATTTCCGCATAAAAGTGACATGAAAACATAAGCATTCCCTCAAAGTAACCCAACTGCTACTCCAGAAACACTCCGCACATTGCGAAACAAAGCCAGTTTCGCGGCTCGCAGTGTTCTGTGCTGCAGTATGTCTGCATACTGTACACTTCCGACTGAACGAATGTATCCATTTTTGTTGGTTTCGTTCACAAATGCTGAGCGCTACTTAGCTATTTAAATATGAAGTCATAAAAAATTGGGTCAGCATAGAGTGAAACTTCGTGTTTCACAAACGCATCGTTACTGCAATTATTTAGCAACTATAGGCGTGCCTGCTGGGCTCCACTTCATTTCATGCAGAATTTTGCACTACTCGCAGTACATGCAAAACAAAGAGTTCTACGTGCATAAAGACCACCAACAAAAGAAAAAAAAATAACATAAACTAAAAAAAAACTATAGTAAACTGTAATCCATGCGTGTACTTCGACAGGGACGGGGGACATTCCGTAGAAATATTCTTGCTCCAAATACGCTGGAAGCGTCAATAATTTGTGTTCAACCACATAAATGCCTCACACACGTACACACGTTTACCAACATAATGACAAAAGTACACCGAATCATATTTACTGACATAAACATGCATTTTACATGCGGTTGTTCACTTTGTGCCTGACTGCCGTTTGTCGTTGTTGGTGCTGATGTTAGCTGTCTATCTTTGGCACGTACTGTACATCAGCTTAAGCCATTAAATAGTCGCTTGCCTAGTTAGGAGGCATAAAAGTTTGCTAAATGGTGATGTTTTTGTATAAATTGCTGACTGCAATATTTAAGCCTCCGGCGGATTTCCACAATTCAATTTAGTAACTTGCAACAACGGAATAATGCCAAATATGAAGCGAAAAATACACACAAAAATAAAGTTCTTCAATTTATTTTGAGTTATTTATTTTGAGTTATCTATCTCCTCAATCAAAAGGAGATAGAGAACTTATCATTCAACAGACTTCGTTTAAAAAAAGGAATTTCTTTCTGTTCTACTTTTTCATACTGAATAAATTATTGAATGGTTAAACTAATAGTAAATCGATTTACCTCTGATATAACACTCCGGAGATATAACATTTCAGCCCGTCATCAGTCTTCAATGAACATTTTGCTCCATTCAGTCCAGTGACAAGAAAAATTCTGTTATAAGTTGTAACACCAATAAGACTACCGAAGGTAGAACATATTAGTTTATAGTCAGCTTGAAATAACCATTTCATTGTATTCAGTGTAGAAGATGAAGTATGCTGACCGGCCCAAAGTTCCATTTTACATTAAACTTTTTTCTTGAAAAATTTAAAGACAATAGTTTTAACCTTATTTTATTGCTTCCTAGTCATATTAGTAGGCACATAAGTTCCTATTTACGTGACATTAGTAAAATTTTTACAGTTTTTTTCATCTCCGCATTTTGCAAGGCTGTCTAATCTCATAAAAGAACTCAACTGGTATTAATAGTTATGTATACTCTTGGTTTGCTCAATTAGTGAAATGGAAACTGTTACATTCTGAGTAAGATTTATGTCCTCAGGAATCAATATAGGATACTCATTAGCTATTTTATGTATGACATAAAATTAGAACTATGGTATTGTAGCAGAGAAATAGAAGATTCACAAAAACTTGGCTGTCTGCGTATTGAGGAGCCAAACTTAAATCATAATCGCACTTTTGATTCTGTTGAAGACGTTTGACAATTTATTCAAAAAATTTGTGAAGTTGGAGAAACTCTTTATATAAAGACGGAGAAATTTTGCTCTCTTTGTAAAAAAAAGTGGGGGAAACTAAGAATGTTTTCATGATTCTATATGAAAAAGAGACTTTTAACAGTGTATTATCTCTGAAAACATATATCATAAGTAATAGAAATAAGATTTATAAAATGGAAAGTTTGAATTTTTAATAGAAATATCTAATAAAGATCAGGCATTTAAGCCAATTAATATTTAAAATTTTTTTATATAAGCAATAAGTTCCAAAATGATTTAATCCTACATTTAATTTTCATTCAGTGATATGCAAATTATCTTTATCAAAATCTATTACTTTTAGGGATCTTATACAGAACTAAAAGACTTCAGTTCAATTGGAGTAACATACTTTTTACTTAAGACTATATTAGACATTGTAGAAATTCATATCGTAATCAGTCTATTCCACTTTATGCATATACCATAATTATACATACATATATAAGTTCCCATTAGTTGAAAGGTTTTACTGAAAACAAATATTATGTATAAGAAAAATCTTGTGTTAAAATAAATCTTCTAGCTTAGATAAAATAGAAATTGAAATAACAAACTTCTTATGTTTCACCTCTGATTACTGGAACACGATTTCAGCCAAAAGTCTTTCATATTATGATGGCTGAGATCATCCCAACTCGTTCCTTAAACCCACTAAGTTCAAGAAGAAAACATTGATTATAAAAACAATGCCTGAAGCTGAAGGTCTAAAGAAAGTAATATTGGAGAAATATAATATATCCAATATATCCCAACTCGTTCCTTAAACCCACTAAGTTCAAATATCACACTGGGGATTGAGATACTATCCACCTACCGCAAACGAAAACAAAAAAGAAATCATGATTTGAGTCCGTCGTATTCTACGCGCTTAATGAAATGAAGTCATAATTTATTTATTTTATTTATAAAAAACTACAATAGAGCAATGGTATAAAAATTGAAATTCTGTGCAAAGTCATGGCATTATTACCGCATCCATGAATGACACATGGCGTATACGTATCCTCGACTTATACTTTTCAGTACAGAACGCTCAAATAATAGGCGTTCTGTACGTCAAATTATGTTGACGTTGAAATATGTGTTGAATAAAACTCAACCGAAACTATAAGGAAATATGCGGAAAACTTAAGACTCATTTTTGTGGTTAATGGTATACGAGAAACTCCATTTTTAGATACATAAAAATTAATAAAGGAATGAAGCGTATTTTCATTTAATGAATTCGTTACTACAGCTAGCTTCTATTAAATACTCATTAATAAAAAGACTCATAGTTTTATTTTGGAAATTATATTAAAGTTAATATAAATTGCATTAAATGGTTTTATAATAGCATTCAATGTAGAAAATAACAAAAGTTCAGTTTCTGGTATCATTGTTTAATACACTTCAATTACTTCAATGAAAGCCTTTCAAACGCATATTTATTGTAATAAATTTTAAAATAATATGATGATAGTAATCAAAATACACATTTTTTTATTTAATTAGAAGCTCTTACTGCGATAACTCAATCATATAATAATTATTATAATCTTTTTTATCAACTTATCAATGGGAAATTTATTAAGTCCATATATGGTTAATCAACTACTGACATAATTCAGTGGGAACCAAAAAGCAATGCTTGACACAGAAAACGACTATATATGACGATGAGAATTATTAACCTATACTCATATATTTGGAATAATGTTCACACTTGTGTGACTTGTATAGACTTGCCGTCTATACAAGCACTTTTAATGGAGAGTTTGTGGAGAACTCAGCAATATAAACAATAACAGAGACAAATAACAACGGCAACGCCAAGTGTTCTCTCATATATTGTCTGATAATTTATGTTATAAGTGAATGGGTTAACACTAACACCAATTGAAATGCTATCAACAGAATATGACTTTATATGGCAGCAAGCAATATTAAAATATACTCCTCATATAAGAGATAAAGAGGGCAAAGACGCATTATCGTCCCTTAATTCCAGTTTTTTCTCTCATATAGAAGAGTTGGTTGAGAGTTTTGATATATAAACAATAACAGAGCCAAATAACAATGGAAAGCTTTTTGATTTCTTTTCTTTTTGATTTAAAAATATATAAACAAACTTAAAAATATAATTTTTAATATTGTTATCTAGCAATTATCAATAAAAATACTAAAAAACACAAAATTGTTGTTGTTTTTTTTAAACAAATTAAAATACAAATTTTATTTATTATATATATGGAACAAATACTTACATTGTGACCGAAAAGTTTCCGGAAAATTTTAAATAAAACGCAAAATTCTTAATCTTCATCAATATTTATTTTATCTCCTTCAAAATATGCTCCATTAGAAGCGATACACAAAATGCCAACGTTTCTTCACCAATCATCAAAACATTTTTTATAGGCGCTTTCCGGTATGGCTTTGAGTTCCCTCTGCGAATTCTGTTTTACGTCTTCTATGGATTCAAAACGCGTTCCTCTGAGTGGTAATTTGAGGTTGGGAAACAGGAAAAAGTCACACGGTGCAAGATCAGGTGAATACGGTGGCTGTTCGATGGTATTTATTGAATGTTTGGCCTTAAAATCGTTGATAATGTTGAACAAATTGAGGTGAATCGGAACAAGCCGGGCGTTGACACGTCGCATACACAAATTGTCCACCAAAATCAAACGAGCCATCTCACGACCGATGCCTAGCTCTCGTGCTATCTCTCTAACACTCACATGAGGATTTTTGAACACGATTTCCTTTGCCTTTTCAATGTTTTCGTCGGTGGTAGAGGTCGAAGGTCGTCCAGAACGCGGCATGTCTTCGACGGTCGTACGACAGTCCTGAAAGGCTTTGTACCACTCATAAACTTGAGTTTTCGATAAAACTGATTCCCCATAAGCCTTTTGTAGCATTCGCAACGATTCTGCACACGAAATTTCGTTCGAAAAACAAAATTTGATGCAAACTCTTTGTTCAATATTTTTTTCCATTGTTTTTTTCGCAACGCACTACTGAGGTGAACTGGTTTCAACAGCTGCCGTAAACGAACTGTCCGACAGATCGCGCTCATTTTGGCATAGTAATTAGGACAGTGGCTGCCAAACTACATAAACTTAAAATATCGAAAAATATACAGCGCGCGAATTTTAAATGAGAATTTCCGAAAGCTTTTCGGTCACAATGTAAATTTGTTCAGTATGTACAAAAGCGTCTCGCTTGAAACACGTTACGCCCAAAAAAAAATATTTGTTTGAAAGTGTTTAATTATTGACTTGAATATGGCAAACAAAGTTGATAGTTTCAATGATGATGAATTAGAAGCGCCTGAGTGGATAAATGCTGACTTTCTAACAAAAGTGCTGAATAGCTGTGAAACAGATACAGATATTATAGTGAATAACTTTAAAATAACACCCGCTTCAGCTAAAGGAGATCATTATGCTAGCATTATGTTCAGAATCTATGTTGAATTTAAACAGAAGGGCGAACTGAGGAAGAAAACATTGATTATTAAAACAATGCCTGAAGCTGAAGGTCTAAAGAAAGCAATATTAGAGAAATCTAGTATATTTGAAATTGAAATCGGAATGTATACGCGAATTTTACCCAAATTTGAAAAACTTTTACGCAGTGTTGGTGATAAAACTGTTTTAAGTCCAAAGTAAGTGTTTGGATTTTATTACGATGACCTTAAATATTAAACATAATGTTTATTTTTAATATCTGTAGATGTTTGTACCAAAGTTTGAGTCCAAAGAAATTAATAATATTGGAAGATTTGGTACCTTTAGGGTACGCAACGTTACACGAACGTCACATTAACTTAGATGAAGTTAAAATGGTTTATTCGAAATTAGCAAAGTGGCATGCAATGAGTTACAAGATTGGGCTTGAGGTATGGAATAGATTTTTATTTACTATTGATTTGTAATCTTAAGCGATATTATATAGTGATATTGTATAAAATCCGAAACATCCAAGACATCCATAGAGTCATTGATTCGTTTAAATTAGTACGTGTAATGATAATAACATTTTTTAACATGCATTCGTAATATATATTTTTGCCCCTTATCTTCCCTTGATAAATACTCTTCACCACTTAGGTGATAATTTCTTTTTAGGCAGATATATTTCATTTTCTGTATAGTGAAGGTCTTGTTGCATTTGTCGTTGAATTGAGTAATAATTTCCAAATCATTCTAAATCAGTATTTTAAATAAAATAGATAAATGATTATATTTCTCTTAAAACTTATAAAAGTTGTCAACCCAAAAAAAAGATTTTTTTAAGTTTTTATTGTTACTGATTGATTGTCTTCTAAGCTCGATGCACTCTCAATATAAATCATTCATTTAGTCAAGGTCTTTCAAATACACATTTCTATACATTCATTTGATAAAAACGTTGACCCTTCGGCTTTTAAACACAGAAAAAAAACAAATAGATGAATGCGATTCTTAAATTTCAATTTTAACAAACACCATAGATGGGGACGATGTATAGGACATGAACTATTTTCTCTCGAAATGCGTGTGCATTTGGATAATCATAAGATTAAATTAATTCAATAACTATATATAATATGTTGAACTTATTTTGGGTCTATTTAAAAAATTTCAATCAGCAAAAATGCTTCCAATACACTTGTCTTCCCCGAACTTTTTTCATCTTACATTTAACTATATTTTTTGATTACTACTTGATGTCCAGATTGTATTAGTGGTTTAATCAATAATTTTAAATCTAAATCAAAATCTTTATTCTACTCTGCTCAAATCATTCTAATGGACTACTTGAAACGAAGGTTGATAAACATGGCACCAGGATATGATTTTGTCTTAGTAAAACTCCCCATATTCTGGTTAAAATAACAGCAACACCGTTTTTTATTACACGAATTCATAAACAGTCAGATACAGAGACATCTAAAGCAAATCAATGAGAAAAATATTTGAGAATGTTTTTGAAAAAAATTCCTGCTGATATGTTCAGTATGACATTTTAAATTTTTCATAAAATATTTTCAGCATGAAGGATTTGTATTCTGATCGAACATCCTATGTATCATCAAGTATTAGCAGTTAGTTACACATACACATACAAATTACTTTTAGTTCTCATTAGTTCCCTTACTGGTTTTTTCAGAACCCATCTATCTTTGATGATTATCGTTATGGTGTTATGTCTGGTACAGCAATGATCAATAACATTATGTATAAAGACGGTGTAAAAAACTTCGTAGAACTACTAAGCTGTACGCCTAGCTTGGCGCCTTATGTATCATATTTTCAAAACTTTTGTGAAAATATTCTGCTTAAATGCAAGGACAGTTTCAACGAGTACCGCGTAAACCCTCAAGAAAATGCATTTTATGTCTTGAGCCATGGTGATTTTCATAATAAAAACTTAATGTTTAAGAATAATAGCAGCACTGGTAGTCTGGAGGATGTGATGCTGTTAGACTTTCAGTTTTGTTACTTTGGACCACTCGTTAACGATTTGATATATTCATTCTTTTTAATATTAAGTCCTGAGCAACGTCAAAATAACGTTGATGAACTGCTTTATGTCTATTACAAAGAGTTCAAACAAATACTAGAGAAAGTTGACTTTAAAGGTCCAAACCTCACACTGGCTGCTCTGAAGGAACAAATAATGAAGTATAAGCATTATGGTAAGTTTTGTGTAAATCTCAAGACTTATAATTTAATCTTAGTTTAATTTTTACTTTCAGAACTTTTTCTGTTGACTACTCTTCTGCCGATGTTCTATGGGTTCAAAGATGGTAGTGTTGATGTTGGAAGTTTGATGTCTTCGTCAGAAGCACGTGCACAAATTTATAAAAATAAGGACTATATTAAAGAAATTGAAGAACTTTTGCCTCGATATTTGCATAAAGGTTACTTTGAATACTGAGCAGTGTATGCATATGTTGAAATTTTATTATATATGGTACAGTTTTATAAGCAGATTTTTCAAAGGAATATATTATAACTTAGAGCATCACCTGGATATTATATTTATTATATTGCAATATATTTGTTATTAATGAAACTCGTATTATTTAAATATTTTAAGTAGCACAACAAATTTCGGATTATTATCACAATTAAATTGTTTTTATAGTATTATTTCTCTTATATAGAGCTTCACGGGGTGCTCGGGGTTTTTAATTTTTTTTCGAATCATAATATGTAAATTCATAACAAAAGTTGGTAGAAATGTTATCATTAATAATACATGTATTACATTATTTGACAAATGTATGCACAAAATATAAGCTGGATATAATAAATGATATATGACCTATACATGAATAGGTAAATATTATATAAAACCATGGTTGCACTGAGGCCCCTTGACGATTTCGTACAGATTTGGTATAAAACATGGTACAATTGCTGTATATTTGACGGTTCACTACAATAGTCTAAACGTAACAAAATTAGCATATATTAATTTCTTACTAAAAGTTTAATCTTAATCTAAATCTCAATCAATCTCAAAGAGATGCATATGCAAAAATACGAATTAATATCATAAATACTAATAGCAATAACTGACAACTTAAGGTAGAAAGAGTAAAGAAAATACTTTACACTAGATTACTTCAACATCATCTTCATAATACTCCTACATTAACAAAAAGCTAAATTCGTAATGATATCAAGCACACAAATAAATAAATCGTCCTTACTCATTGAATTCTTTGGCCGTAACAATCCATATGGGTTTTTGGCCTGAGTTCAGTACATCTAGCGCGGGTAGTGCTTCTAGAACTTGACCGCGCCATTGGAGACACATTATTTCAATACATCTTTTTTCTCTATATACCGCTTTGAATGCCTTAGTAACTAGGGTATCATCATCCATTCTGGCAACATAAACAAATTAGAAAAGCCATTGAATGTTAATTTGCTACATGATAGCAGTGTAGTGATATGGTTCATATAGATTGTTGCTCAATCAAATGAGGTAGTCGTCGCGAACTTATACCAGGCCAAAGATTTTGCGAAGAGCTTTTTTCTCAAACAATCCCTGTACTGTTGTATCGTTTTGTAATAGAGTTTATGCTTTTACACCTCACAGGTAAGATAAGCGCCAGGGCGTAATTTTTGTCGTCTAAGAAAAAGATGTATAATTCAATTGGGTGCTTAAATCGTAAAAGAATTAATTGGCAATGGTCATTGGCTTTCTCCTGATCTCCTGATTGACATTGTTGTTGTTAGTTACGGCTATGTCAAGGTATTCGTCTCTCTTAACAACCATGACAACTTTGAAAGCATACTCGTCAGCTACCAGCTTGATAACTATAGTGGACATATATCACGTAGTTAGCCTTTCTTGAGCAACACTAAATTTGGTTTATTCAATATAATTCATCATAATACGTTCGTTGAAAATGTAATAGCAATAAAATTTTATTAGATTCTTAACAGCGAAAAAGAAATAAGTAAGAACATAAAAAATATATATTTTATATATAATTATATATTAAATTTATTATTTTACAAAATAATTAGATGACTTATTAATGCGTATTATATTCTAAAAGAAAATAGCAACAGCATTCTAAAACAGAATAAACAAATTTAAAGTTGCCAATAATAAAAAAAATTACTGACTAAAATTATTTTTATCTATTAAGTATCAGTCACTTGAAGTTCAAGTATTTTATTAATTTTATCGCACTATTGTTCAAATCTCTTGAGTTACTAAGTGCATATATAATATATTAAACTATAGCACATCAGACTTCTACTTGCCTGCAAGGCTGTTATCAGTTGCCATAGTGTCGACGTGACAAGGTTCTGTTTCTTTACTCTACATTTAAAATCAATAAATAGTTTTTACTTCGGTTAATAAAACCAGCGAACCTAACATAATGGTATATAGCAATGGTATAGTAGGAGAGCTAAAAACATTCTAGAGCGGTTTGTATACGTTACACGTGTATCATAGAATGTTTTATAGATTTATTTAATAGATTTTAAGGAATAAATAAGGGTCTTAAAAGTTAAAAACATATTCACTTTACTTTTTATCAGAGTGTTATATCCCAAAAAGTGTTTTTTATACTAAAAGAACTGAAGACAAAAAAAAATTAATTCTAATTACAACTATATAAGTGATAGATATTGAGGAGAAGCTTTACCGAGTGTGAAATTATTGAATATTTATAAAATTTGAATCTAAGCTATGACCGATGAGCTTTTCCTTTTTTCTGCGGTAGTTAACAACCGCATTGATGTTTTTTAACAAACATCAAAAGCCACAGTATGAGACCTAAACCAACTCATACTGATTCGTAAGCCAACCATGATTTTGGCTTAGGAATGGATATATGGAAAATTATAACCACATTTCAGTAATGAAGAACAGACATGGAAGCAGATAGGCTATAGTCAGCAAGCCAAATTTATCAAAAGTTTGACCAGAATGATTAAATGGGGAAAACTTTTATAAGTGAAGAGAGTGAGGTTAGCTCAAGCTTGTAGCACGACTAAGCTGAGAGTAAACTTTAGCCCGGGGTTCTTACGACCTCGATTGTAAAATGGAATGTGTGGCAGGTTGGCATGCTTTGTTTTAAGATAAAAGCAAGGAATTAAGGGGGCTTGTGTTGTATGGTATTAACTAGTATGGTTTGTAGAGGGTCATTTTGGAAAATATTGGAAAGATCATGACCCCCTACGAAATATTTACTAACAATTAGACTGCAATGATGAGTGTAGAGCAAAGTTTCTTCGCACGGCAAATAAGTAGAAGCAACGAATTAATATAAGATTTGATACCATTACCGGGAACACAAAATTATTGCGCGCAATATGATTGCAGAAATTATTCATTGGAAACTGATAGTGCTATCTCATTTTGATATTATCTCTCAAGAATAATGGAACAACATATATGTAAATGAGTTATAATATTTATATATTTATAATAATATTACAATATAGGTTCTACTTTGGTTTAAATGAAAAACAAAGAAAATAAAATAAAGACTACATGCCGAGGAATAGTTTTTTCGAATAATTGTCAAACAAATTCTAATATTTAAGTCACAAAATAGACACTCAAGAGCGAAAAAGAGATTCGATCAATTCAACATTTTGTAAAATATTCTGTACAATATTTGCAAGACGTACTCGCTCGTTCCATTGTTAACGGGGGCATTATTTATACTCTTTACGTGCATGAATCATCAATTCTTAATACTATCACAAATCTGTGTACTTAAATTCTCAAACAAAATACATACATACATTGCATATGCTAGCAAAATTTGTTTCTGCTTAGCCAAATAAAGCAACAACAACACACACCGAAACAAAAATAGAATAAAAAACATAAACAAATTTTATGCTCAACAAATTATAGCGCTCGCGGAAAATTTCTCCAAAATTATGTTTATGTTTACTAGCGTGTACTCTCACTTATTTATTCTATTCCAACATATGGTGAGTACTTATGAGTACTTCTGCTTGTCTTTACTTATAAAGGCAAACTGTTTATACTATTGCGAGGCTGATTTATCAGCACCGGCATTTTGTACTGCAAATACTCAGGAAAAACCTGTTTGGTATGCACTTATACTTGCTCTTTCACGTAAAACAGATATAGGCAAATTAATATTTCGGCATTAAGTATAAACATTGAGAAATATACTCAATGTTTTCAGTTATTATCGGTGAGTTTTTTATATGTACATACATATATGTACTTATTTGGCAAAGAAAAAAGTTTGTGTGTGTACTTAGCAAAACTCTTCATGCTTAATCCCCTATTTTGATTGTTAAGAAAATTTGAAAGAAATTGATTTATTTCCTCCTAAATTGTTTACGGCCCTTAATAAATCTTTTTTTAAATTCAGTTATTAAATATTCAACTTTTGTCGCTGTGTATTAAACAAAACACCCTAACAATGCTTACGAAAATAATATGTTTATATATTTTTATCAACCTCCGGAGTACACTCTAAGTCAGTAGCGTAGAAGGGGATGAGGATCAATGGTATATAGACCATTAAGGTCGATTGCGATACCAGATCAGAGTCTTGATTTTTTCTTTTAGCGATAGTGTGCGAATTTTATTGAGTTTTCAACAGAAACCTCAGGTATGTGCTCCAGTCCGGTAAAACTGGAGCACATACCGAGTTCTGGAGAGAGCCGGACAGCTACACAGCAGGTCTTCCAGGTTTCCTTTGCATTGAGCTCGTTACATTTTCTACAAACATCGCAGTAAATTAGGTTTAGTTTTCGTTTTTAGTAATATCATCAATTGCCTCATTTCCCTCTATGCCTTTATGACCAGGAATATAGTAGATACAAAGTCTGCGGTGCAAGCTAGTCTGGCTATAGCTTCCTTGCATTCTAGAACATTTTTGGATGATGACCAGTATTTTTTGACATTGAAATTGAAAGCTAGAAAAACTATACAGTTCTGTATAGTTGAGAAATGTAATTCTATATTATGATATTGCATATCATTAGAAATATTGAGAAATATGGATAATATACACATATATTAGAGAAGAAGTTTTTTGTTTTGAGAAGACTTTATTTATATGAGGATATTTAAAAGAACACCATAGAGAATAAGTCGATAATTCAACTTGTTCTTATACATACAAATATACAAATGTGGACATAAATACACATTTTGTATTTAGTGAACTGCAAAAAAAAATTGTAAAAAAAATTCAATATATAAATAATAAACACTCATATACCATCAATTTAACCAATTTACTTGACTGAAAAAAATGCTCCCTTGGCAGAATTCTGACTACACCACTGCTGTAATCATTAAAATTATGACTCTACAGTTCACTGTTCTATACCCACATAAACATAAAAATAATTATTTTTGTTTGCAGCCGTGCTGTCCAAGTGGCATTCATATCGGTACGAAATGGGTGATGTCATTGAGATGATGGCTTCAGCAGAAGTTTGAAAGAAAATGCGTGAGATTGCGGTTTAATTTGTATATGTAATTTAGATTAAAGTTTTGAAGGAAGTACTGTTTGAAGATATATCAAAAATCGAAAGACATATTAATTTAAAAACTACTTATTAGACACTGTTTTGAATACAGTTGAGGGTTGTCTATAATTATGAGTAGTAACTTTAGTAGTAATTAAAAAAAAGTCAACATGTAATGTTGAAGAAAATTTTTTTTTTCATATCCCATTCAAATTATTATAGCAAAATTGTAAATATCATAGATGGAAGATATAAAAATCTTTACATTTTTAATTATTACTAAAAATTCGTTTATTTAACACTTAAAATTATAAAAATGTTTTTATTTTAAATATTACACTTAATAATTTAAATTTAATTACATTTTACATTAAAGATCGTACACGAAGTAGACCGAAATATCTGTACTGCCTTACTCAAGTGCCTATCCGATGTCTTCAGGTTAAGCATTGAAGATATTGATTATTTTATTACAAATTGAACAATGCTTTTCTATTCTAACATATGTTGGGGAAATCGGTACTTATAGTGTATTTAAAGTGTAAGTGCACTTAAAGTCCAGTGATACATTTTTGCAAACGCACTGCCATTGATGATTCTCATCTTAATTAAGTATTCAGTCCTAAAATTATGGACATAATTCCTTTTAAAATTGCCAGTCATTCCAATATAATGGCCAATTTTTGCACGTGATTATGATCATTTCGCGTCACTCACACAAGCTATCGCCGAAAATTAGTTAATTCTATTCATATATTCCTGCACTCTTTTGCTCACACCAATGAGTATAAAGATTTATACTCAATGTGGACACGTTTAAGACGAACTCTCGCTCATTCCAGTTAAAAGCACTCAATAGAATATAATATATATGAAATGTTTGTTTGAAATTTATTAGTATTTCAGTATCGCTTGGTAAAGTATTAACTTATTTTGCTATTCAATCCGCTTTGTTCCTAAAATTGCCGGTAAATTAAAAAACAGTTCAAAAAAATGTCAGCAACAGAAAATTTTAACGACGATGAACTCGTTGCCCCGGAATGGTTAAATAACGATTTTCTAAAAAAAGTCATACAAAATTGTGAAGAAACGGGGGAAGTGGAAGTAACCAATTTTAAACTCACTCCTGGCACTGGAAAGGGCGATCATTACGGCAGTGTTATGTTCAGGGCTAATGTGGACTACGCGGTACAAGGTTCACAGAAAGCAAAAGCATTGATAATAAAAACTGCACCTGAAGCTGAAGGCCATAAGATGGACATGATAAAGGATACACATTTCTTTGAAACTGAAATAAAAGTTTATACAGAAATCTTTCCAAAATTTGAAAGTATTTTACGATCCATTGGCGATAACACAAATATCGGACCTAAGTAAGTTTTAGTAAAATGTTTGTAAATCCTTAACATGTCTAAAGAAATCTTATAAAATACTTGTATAAAATAAAGTGTGAATACATAAAATCGCAGTAAAGCCTAAATATTTAAATAAAAAAACTTCTAACTCTTATCCGATTATAATCAAAATAAGTCTTAATAGGGAAAAAAATTTTCTATACAAAAATACGATAATAGTTCATAATATATACCTTAAAGGAAATGAATAAAGGAAAGGAAATGAATAAATAAATTTTTATATAATATTCAAAATATAGTATTAATCTTAATACTAAAATTTAATGTTTGAACTTTAAAAAAAATGTAATTAATCCCGTTCTCATAAATGTCATCTTCACTATTTCATTTATAATAACTTCTCAGAGAACATTTTTTACTTAAAATCTAAAATAAGCATTATAAACAAAAATAATATAATAACACGTATATGCAGGGAAACATATCAAAATTATAGTCCCTGAAATCAGGTGCAGTAAGATGGAGTTGGGAAATCCATGTCTTCGGCCACCAAATGATCTCACCTAGTGCAAGTTGTTTATATCAAAATTATAGTAGATTCCAATGCGAAGTGATTCCTTATTTAAGAACACTTTTTCAGATGTTTGTATTATAGTCTGCATCCGAAGACGTGCATAGTCTTTGAAGATCTCTTGCCGCTTGGATATACCGTACAACGTGATCGTGAGCTTAATATGGAGGAACTGAAAGAAGTCATGCGAAAATTGGCAGTGTTTCACGCGATGAGTTTTTATCTGAATTTAAAGGTCTGTGTAAATACCTACTTACAAAAATACATGAAACTAATAAAAAAATTACAGGAACCAAATTTATTTGATGATGTGAAATATGGTATGATGAATGATCCTTCAATGAGCCAAAATGATTTTGTGAAAGAGGGTATAAAAATGTTCTTAGAAGTACTTAATGATGTACCAACACTAAGTAAATATAAGCCATACTTTGAAGCACTCCAAAAAAATATATTAGAAAAATGTCGTCAGATATTTGATGAGTATCGTGAAAATCCACAAAAGGATGGCATATATGTACTTTGCCATGGAGACTTTCACACTAAAAATATGATGTTTAAAAATAATCCCACCAGCAAAAAACTTGAAGACATACTCTTTCTAGATTTTCAGCTTTGTTACATTGGACCCATAGTTAATGACTTGTATTATGCATATTATGTGATGTGTTCAAGAGAACTACGGTTGGAAAAGTTCGACGAACTACTTTATCTATACCACTGCCATTTTAAGACAATCCTAAACAAAATTGGGTTTGATGGCGTTGTGCCTAAATTGAGTGAAATCAGGGCAATGTTTCTGAAATATAAACATTTTGGTATACATTTTAATTACTTTTCTCAAATTTTTGAATTTTCCTGATGATCTCACTCGCTTTCAGAATTATTTTTGGTGTCCAGCTTTTTAGCGATGCGTTACCAAGCTCTTAATAAGGATATGGATATAGAACGATCGTTATTTTCAAGGGATTACCGCAAGTCTTTTTTTATGGATAAAGAATTTTTGGATGACCTTCATATATACTTACCAAAATACTTATACAATGGATATTTCGAAGATTTGGAGTAAATTCATTTAAATGTAGCTTATATTATATTTAAAATCATTAAGCATTTTTAAAAACTATGCCAACTTCTTTAATAAAAAATTACTAACTAAACGTAATTGAAATCAAAAGTTTTTGAATAAATCTCCAACATATGTGGTTGGGGTAATTAGCGCATATTCGTTAGATCCCAGGTATAAGCTTTCAGTGAGAGATTAGTGTGCAGTATATATACTGTAGTGAAATATTTTCTCTTTTGATATGATATATCTTTATTAAATAAGATTAGCTCATTAATTAAAAAAATTTGAAGTATTGCAACATATTTTTGTCTTTGATTTCTTTTTTGTTATGAAAAGGTGCTCTTGAGTGGTAAATATAGTCTTTATTGCCATTATACCAGCAAATAAAATATTACAAAAATAAATTTTTTTATATTAATAATCAAAAATTATATACATTTTTCATGGTAGAAGGCTAGAAGCCATATTATTCGTTAAAGTACTTGCTATGCACATGAAAACTACGACCAATTTATTTCTTGGTTTGACTAGAACTGAGCTGAAAGTGTCTAGCAAAAGCTAACCAACCCAGGCCAGTTATGCTGAGACGTGCATTCTTGTGATAAGAGTAGTGGTGTTTGTCGTATCTGAGTTGATTTGTATAAGATGAATCATAAACGAAACTTTGTTCAGCAAGTAAGCAAAGAATGCTGAGTTCAACTTGACTTGGTGGTCGTAGCTTGATCAGCATAAACGGTAAGTTAGCTTCTGTGCACTCAAAAGTGGGCAAACAGGAAGCATTACTTTGTATGTGGGATAAATTTCTAGGCAATAATTGCAATATTGCGTTTTGTTCTCGATTTTGTTCAATACAAAGTAAGGCAAACCTAAGACCGACAAATATGTGGAATAAGTCCACATAACATAGCATTATGTATAAAGGAGTGTCATGGTTTTTTGTATATAAAAAAATTACGTATATCTTTTGGAAGACTTGAAACTTAGCTTAGTATATCATAGTACACCATATTAGTTTTTAAGTTTAGAAGTGATTGAGATGATTATTAGTACCCAATTTAAATATAACAATCTAGGCGCAGGTTACATGAGTGACCAAGTCAAAAACCCAACAACATTTTTAGTCGTATACTCCTATAATAGTCTGATATTTGATACAATTGTATTACTATATATATTATTGGAGTATATTCGTTATGTACTGGCAAAACCTGTGCATGCCATTGGCTATAATGACATATATGTAGTTAGTGAGAATCGGATGATTTATTTATCTTATGGCAACAAGTGTTTAAATAACATCGACTTAAAACGTACTACTTCTATTTTCACATAATTTGTATTCTAGTAAAATTTAAAGTACGGCAGGCTTAAAGAGGATTGAATTACCATCGTTGATTTTTTTAAATATAGAAAAGCCGAAGTTTGTGATTTAAGCATTTTGTTTGGATTTTTATTTAAATTTACAAATTAAAAACTATTTCTGAAAACTATTATACAAGTAATTATGTTTAAGATTAAATTTTATGCCTAATCAATTAAATTATCATCGAAATGCCGGAGTCAACTAATTTATATAATTATCCTTAAATCGTTAGAAACTTTAATAAGGATTAAACTTAATAGTAGACTTGGTGTAGAAAGGCAGGTCGATTAAGTCAAATATAGATTTGGCGTTAAAACGTCGATTAAATTAAACTAAATATGAATTTAAAAGGTGACTAATAAAATGATGTTAGAACGTCGTACTTATTTAAAACAAAAGAACAAAGAGTATCTTAGAAAGAGAGTATTTGGCCGATGTATTTTATAAATGAGACATCCATTTTAATGTTTAATAGCACTGATTTTATGAGTTTCGGTTTTTTCATATTTATATTCCACACAAAAATATGGCTTTTAATTTCCGTTATCTTCAATTCAATTGACTGCGCTGACTTCCTTCATTAGAGGAAGTCTTGTACAATATTAAAGCAATTTATGAAAAAAAAAAAAAATTCTCTTAATAAAATATATAATATATATATATATATATATATATATATATATATTTGTATAAAACTACACAAACTGCAAAATGCTTAGATTAGAAATATTTTAAAAGAACTGCCAAACAAAATAATGGTTTTGAGACATAGATTTGGAAGAGTGGAATACATTGCCGCTTACATTGTGGAACATAATAACAACGAGTTGGCGTTATCGATGCTTATAAATACGAAGAGCATAACGCATGTGGTCTCTTTTACCAGAAAGCATCAACGACCAGCATCAATGAGTAACAACAACGTGCAGCACCTACGAAACACAAAATGTTTTATCATATTCGGGCATCTAGCATCGTCATAAAAAACTTTCCATTAGCTATATTCAAAAAATAATAAAGAAATACTTATATACGAAAAAAATATATTAGAAATTCTACAAAAACTATGTGAGGGAATATATGTGAATAATTGTTTTCTACCAGTATATAAACATTTATTAATTGTGAACATACCCATTCCGAGCTCTCTTCATATAAGAACATAGTTTCCGCGAAAATAATATTAGTGCTAAAGAGAAGTGAAACTCACTTCTTTTGAAAAAAACCCGCAAATCCAAAAAGATGTCCCAAGCGTACATATTAATGAATCGAGTAAAGTATAAGAATAGTATTGGACATATGTACATAATTTAATTTTGAGTGTGACTTGGTATGCAAAAGCTAATACGGGTAAACTAAGACTTTTGTAGAAATTATGGTGCATGAAAAAACATGACATTTAAATAAAAAAAATTTTAAATAAATATAATAACAAAAAAATTTTTTGTGTACAAATATTATCCCTTGGTAAACACACATCTTATAATGTAAATATATACATGTTCAACTGAAAAGAATTTGCTGTGCCAAAATTCTTCATCACCTCCAACCGCTATTCAGAAATGAAAATTTCAATGCTAAGAACACGAAGCTGATATGTAAGCAAATAATTTGTCCGTCACTTCTATATGGATGTATAGTGTTTGGGAAAGCTTCAAGCACTACTATTCGCCAGCTAGAAATTGCACAAAGCCAAGCTCTGAGAAATTTTTTCAAGGTACCATGATACATTAGGACGAATGACATCCTCTGGGACGTCAAGATTGATCCGATCAAAAAATACATAAAGAATAGAGCCATAAAATTATTTGCGAAAACTATTTGCGTTATAGAATCTCAGAATGGTTACAGGCTCATCGGGAAGGTATGCAGATCTCAGGTCAATTATTGCTTAGTCTGATGAAGTGATAAACAATAAGCCAGTCAAGGCGTAAAGAGGGATACTTCGAGTACACCTTTCGAGATACCTCGAGTTAACTGCTGCTGCTGTTCGTTTACCACTATTTCTAACTGCTTTTACAACATGTTTTTAACTGCTTCCGTTCCACGTTTTGTAAGAAGTTCGTTTAGTAAGAAGCTCGTACAGTGAGAAGCGCGTTCAGTAAGAAGCTCGTTCAGTGATAACTTACAACCCATTTTCTGTTGAATGTAGTTTTGTCAAATTAATGCCAACAAAACCAAAGCAATAGCATATGCATTAAATATATAGCAATACGATCATAGCAACAGCAGAGAAAACCCATGCGCAAGCAAATACATGGAGAACATATCAAAAATACTACAACAACAACAAGAAAATCAACGCACAACCGAATACATGGAGCAAGCGCATAGGAACGCTATTCGCAGACAACAGGATAATATTGTAGGCAATAATAAAGCAGAGGAGCTTCGCACCGTATACATAACAATTGTAACTGAAGTCCCGTTATGAAAAAAGGGTATAAACGGAGATGGAAAATTTAACAAGTCACTTAGTCACTTGGTCGCAACACTTAGAACAGTGCTCATCGTAGTAAGTGCATAGATACTTGGTTGCAGTACTCACAGCAGGTAACATCGGCACAGCGCAGCAACAGGATGCTTCGAAATCTTCGTAAGAACATTGAACAAGGTAATTAAATAAATTTCCTAACCTAACAACGTGGCCGAGTCGATAACGTTGATCTCATAACCCAACAACGTGGCCCAGTCAGTAACGTTGATCTCTTAATCCACAACGTGGCCCAGTCGGTAACGTTGACCTCATAATCCAACAACGTGGCCCAGTCGGTAACATTGATATCTTAACGCAACAATGTGGCCCAGTCGGTAACGTTCATCTCTTAATCCAACAATGTGGCCCAGTCAGTAACGTTAATTAATTTCCTAATGCACCAAACGTTTTTCTAATTTCAGTCATTTTTAATATTTGTAATATTATTGTAATTCACTTTGTAAGTTAATAAGTCATAATTATATTGTAAGAATAAAAATGTCTTTAAAATTTATATTACGAGCTGATTCAGGATTTCAAAGAAATAAATATAACAAATAATAATCATTTTACGATAGTAATGATGGGTATTGCAGTTTAGCGTATCTAGACCTTAAAAACTTTTGGTGAGCTTCCTGGCTTGATTGATGTCTTACATTACCTTAGTAGAGTACTATACATACCTATTCAATTCACTGATTCTAGATTTTTCTCTTTTAAATATATCATTCAAATTGCTTATGTTCAGAAATATGTGGTTTGATAACTCAAACGGATCAGTTTGACAATCTGGAGTCGACTGTGTGTTTGCTTTTTTAAATTGAATTATCCGTCGTTATCCGCCAGCTTTTGTGCTTGAACTTTTGTATGCTTGCAATTAGTGATTAATAAATATCAAATTGACGTATTTTGTATTTAATCTACTTTATTTTATTATCGTTTGATTAATATAAATCAAAATAGTTTTGTCACTGAACTTAATACTTTATTGATTCTATAGCAAAGATTTTATCACATTACGTCATAAGCAAATTATTTTCAAAATCGTAGAGTGTATTCTATTCCACAGTGGCTCTAACTTTGTAGATACTGCACTTATGAATTATATATACCTTGTGATCAAAAAAGAACTTATTTGTTGAATTCCCGCGCTTATCCAATCGGTAAATTTTTTTTCATTTTCACGCTGGCAACACTATTATACACATTCTATCAAAGTTTAACGCATATCGTACGATTACTTTTTGTTTGGCGTCTATACAAAGAACTAGGAAAATTTTGTGAGTCGATTTTTAGCTGAATTTCAAGCAGGTAGTGACCCCACATTCATTGAACGCATCAAACCTGGTGATGTGACATGGGTCTATGAATTTGAAATGCCCACCAAACAATAATCGATCGAATGTTGCTTTGAAGGTGAGCCGAAACCAAAAAGAAAATGCCAAAGTCGGTCCAAAATCCAGTTTATGCTGACTGTTTTCTTCGATGTTCGTGGTATGGTTCACAATGAATTCCTTCCGGAGGCCATTCGCAAAATATGCCAGACTTATGGAAGGAAAACTCATGGAATTTACACCACGATAGCGCACCGGCTCACACACCGGTTGTGTCGCAGTTTTTTGTCAAAAACTCCACCAATATCATCAACCAAACACCGGACTCTCCAGATATGGTCCCGTGTGACTTTTTCCTCTTCCCCCGACTCAAAATGTCGTTGCGAGGAACGCGTTTTGAGACCATAGAATTCGCTGCGTGAACTAAAGGCCATACCTTCGGCGGCCTATAAAACTTGTATGGAAAACTTGATTAAGCGTTGGCATGCATGTATTGCCGCAGGAGGAGAGTACTTTGAAGGCGATATTAAAGAAAATTATTTAAAATTAAAATTTTGCGTTTTTTTTTAACTTCTCGTTCTTTTTTGATGAAACGGTATAAGTGCTTTTTTCTTTTCTGTACATATGTACATAAAACGTAGAGATATTTTTCTCACTTGAAGAAATGAAAACAACATATTTACAAAAAAGAAAATATTGAGACTCTTGGCATTGTAAAGCTTTCTACAATTCTTTACAATTTGACCTTTTGGTGCGTTATTTTCAACCGCTTTAGTTTATTCACATATCAGAAAGCTTTATTACAATTATTTGACAGTTGTCTTAATATCATGAAATCGAATAAAATGGAATTGACTTATAAAAACTGTGATTTAAAATAGCCGAGCAACACCACTCATTTTATGTAAAACTTCAATAGGATCATTTCCTGGGTCAATGATATACTTATAGCAGAAGCATTCATTCACAATGTCATTGTCTATTTAACTTAATGCGGCACTGTTAGAATGCATGATAACCTCATTCGTCCTTTTTGGTGAAGAAGGAATTACTCACTAATTGCTTGGCATATAAATTTTCACCAACAAATATTTATTTATTTATTGTGTGAACTGTGAATGTTTTGAAAACTACAACCCCTTAAATCAAGTTCTGAAGCAATTGTAGTTTATCTAAAGAAATTATGTGGCCTATAGAACATAACTTCTTTAGATAAACTACAATTGCTTCAGAACTTCATTTAAGGGGTTGTACGCTCTTAGTGAAGCAAAATCTTTCTTCTATAATGCCTTCACTCTTTTATTCTTAAATAATTTTAGTTATAATATTGTATGCTACTTTTTATGGTTACTAAAGAGTTATAGACTATTCAGCGCCTATGCGATGATATCAACGTAAGTACAAATAAAGTAAGTTTTAATGAAAACTATGCACATATAAGTTTTTGCGAGTCATTATTCAAAAATAATGCGGTTCTTTTGCCTGTGATAGTGCTCAACTCAGATAAAAACTCGCTCGTTCTCTTATATGTTTTAGATAAACTCCCACTCAATCCACATAAAAGCACTCAATAGAACACAATATATATAGAATATTTATTTGAAATTAATTAGTAATTCAGTATCGCTTGGATAAGTATTAACTTATTTTGCTATTCATTCCGCTTTGTTCCTGAAATTGCCGCTAAATTAAAAAAGAGTTCAAAAAAATGTCGGCAACAGAAAACTTTAACGACGACGAACTCGTAGCCCCGGAATGGTTAAATAACGATTTTCTAAAAAAAGTGATAGAAAATTATGAAAAAACTAAGAACGTGGAAGTATTCAATTTTAAACTCACTCCTGGCACTGCAAAGGGCGACCATTATGGTAGTGTTATGTTCAGGGCTAATGTGGACTACACGGTACAAGGTTCACAGAAAGCAAAATCATTGATAATAAAAACGACACCTGAACTTGAAGGACACAAAATGGAATTTCTACGAGAGACACATGTTTTTGAAACTGAAATTAAAATTTATACGGAAATTTTACCAAAATTTGAAAGTATTTTGCGCTCTATTGGAGATAACACAAATATCGGACCTAAGTAAGTTTCAATAAATTATTTTTAAGTAATATAATTGTTTAAAGTGCTATAGAAAAATAATAAAGTGCTTGTTTATTTTCCATATAAATATATACAATTGCAGTAATGCAGATCAACAACAGCATATTTATTAGGGTGTGTATAATTGTGGCATTGATTTCTTTAATCACAGGACCCTAATAACACTGTCTGGATTGTTCATTAAAAAATAATAGACCTTCCAAACAATATCAACAGATTTCTTATTTAAGAATATATTTTTAGATGCTTGTATTATAGTCTGCATCCAAAAACGTGTATAGTCTTTGAAGATCTCATGCCACTAGGATATACTGTACAACGCGATCGTGAGCTTAACATGGAGGAACTAACAGAAGTCATGCGAAAATTAGCAGTGTTCCACTCGATGAGTTACTATCTGAATATAAAGGCATGTCTGAAGTATATGTCTGCAATAACACACAAAATTAATAATAATATTTTAGGAACCAATCCTATTTGACAATATAAAATATGGTATGATGAATGATCCTGCAATGAGCCAAAATGATTTTGTAAAAGACGGAATAAAAATGTTCTTGGAAGTACTTAATGACGTACCAACACTAAGTGAATATAAGCCATACTTTGAAGCACTTCAAAAAAATATGTTAGAAAAATGTCGTCAGATATTTGATGAGTATCGTGAAAATCCACAAAAGGATGGCATATATGTACTTTGCCATGGAGACTTTCACAATAGAAATATGATGTTCAAAAATAATCCCACCAGCAAAAAACTTGAAGACATACTCTTTCTAGATTTTCAGCTTTGTTATATTGGACCCATAGTAAATGACTTGTATTATGCATATTATGTGATGTGTTCAAGAGAGCTACGGTTGGAGAAGTTCGACGAACTACTTTATCTGTACCACTGCCATTTCAAGACAATCCTAAACAAAATTGGGTTTGATGGCGTTGTGCCTAAATTGAGTGAAATCAGAGCAATGTTTCTCAGATACAAATATTTTGGTATGTACTCTTTTTCTCAAATTTTTGACTTTTCCTGATAATCCAATTTGCTTTCAGAATTATTTTTGGTGTCCAGCTTTTTAGCGATGCGTTACCAACATCTTAATAAAGATGTAGATATTGAGAGAACGTTGTTCTCAAGAGATTATCGCAAGTCGTTTTTCATGAAAAAAGAATTTTTGGATGACCTTCATATATATTTACGAAAATACTTACACAATGGATATTTCGAAGATTTGGAGTAAATTGTTTACGTATATTGTATGTTGTATATAAAATAATTGAGCATTTATACAAACCGACAGTTCTTAATAAAAAATTAAATTCAGTTGTTTAATTGAAAACCAAGCTTAATGAAAAAATCTGCAAGATATAGGTTTTGGCTATCTAGCGAATTATCTGTAGAGTCCACCTATAAACTTTTCGTTAGCGATTACAATTGCTGATTGCTGATATATAGTTGTTAAGCCGCAATCGAATTGGGCTTAACTGTTTGCAGTTAGTGAAAATGGTTCTAACCGCTTTACCTATTCATCTTAAGACACGTTGTGTCTTTGTGACAGAGATTACATTGGTGCGTTCTTCTAGGTTGACTTGTTCGATTACAAAAAAGCTGAAGTTTAAGACTTAAATATTATCTTTTTGATTTTTCTTTAAGCTTATATAAGAAAATATCAGAAAACTAAAATCTTTTTTTTATAAGATTAGGATGTTTGTAGGCTCCCTAGCCAGTTTAACCTATCCTCAGTAACTTTATTTACTCATCAGCCAGGAAAATTTAAATTAAGATTACGCGATAAACTATAAGATTGGCGTCAAAACGCCGGGCTGTTTAATCAAAGTCTTGGGATCAGAACTCCAGAGTAAATTAACTTAAATATAGGCTTATGAGGTGACTAATAAGTTGATGGTAGAACGCTGAAACTACGTGCCTAGTAGACAACTGATTAGCATACAATAATGGCCCTCTTTTTATATGAATTTCCATAGTTGTGTATGTATATGCAATTTCTGACGTCACTTGAAATGTGTGTTGTCTCTCTTTTGTTATTATCTCTGCATACTAGCTTTATATGCAGCTTTAGCTCTGTTTCTGTTTGTGATCTTTTGAGTTGCTGGCACTCTTCTGACTGGTGTGTGCCGAATTGCTAATGATTGTTTTGAGAGCCGCTCAAAAAATTTTATGTAAGAGAATCAAAACTATGAGAATCTTTGAAGAGGATATTTTGCTGATGTATTTTATGAATGGACCGTTCATCAAATTCGCAATATTGGTTTAAAAGTTCCCTACTGTCGGTATGAAATGTAAAGGGTGACAATAATCTTAGATAATGGTTTTGGATAATCCATTTTGTGAAATTTTCTTAAAATTTTAATTTTAATTAATTATTTGAAAATTAGCTAAATTTTACACATTTCTTTATTATTATCAATATTTGATTTGTCAGTTAATTTAATATATATTAGAGGGTTTTCTAAAGTACCTCGGTTCATATAGTCAAATACACATTGGTAAACGCAAACATAGTCGTGTTTCCGACACATGCGGCACTTAGATTGCTTAAAGTACCCACCAGAAAAATTGCATTTGCCGATATTAATAAAAATATAATAAAAAATGGCGTTGCGCCACTTGAGTAAAATTGGATTATTAGAACAAACATTTTACCAATTTTTCATTATGACTTCATTTTAGTAATATATATTATTGTACAGTAAATAAACAAATATAATGATATTGATGATTTGTATATAAGTGATCCAAATCTATTGAAAATCATGAAAAAAATATTGGCAAATTTTTGTAAATCATGGACTAATGAGTTTTGGCGGTAAATTTTTGTGGGATCCAAGAGTTCGTTAAGAAATTGTTAGGAATTTAGTAGAAAACTAAATTTCGATTAATCATGAAATAAGAGATATAAAATTATAAGTTTGTCTGCGGTTTGGGCTAATCATAATATTAGAGTATTCATTTTAAAATAAATAAATTTTTCAATATACTAGATATAAAAAAATATTTTTTACTCAATAATTATATTTTATACAATTGAATTATATAATTATTATATATTACATATAGTACATTAAATTAATATTAAATTAATATTGAATATATAGAAGACTTTTTGCGTTATACGCATACAAAACCCATCCACATACCCCAAGAAAGAAAAGTACAAAAACAAAGTGCATTCAAAGTCCATTTGAAAAAGTACTAACTCATTTAACCTTGCATTTTAAAGACGTTCAGTAAGTGTGCTGCAAAAATTAAGTAGAGTAGAAAGAATATTGCAGTAATTTGTCTATCCACAAAGTTTTAAAAAGCACTTCTTTCTTTTGAAATTTGCTGACAATATTTGGTTAGTGACAATATCCAGTATTAGAAGTGGAAGATTGTTTTATGAAGGAAGATTTAGTAAAGTGTGATTTGGTAATTTATTTATTTAACAATGTTTGCAGAAACAAAAACAATTTTACTT
Source organism: Teleopsis dalmanni (assembly GCF_002237135.1). Taxonomy (NCBI): domain Eukaryota; kingdom Metazoa; phylum Arthropoda; class Insecta; order Diptera; family Diopsidae; genus Teleopsis; species Teleopsis dalmanni. Next base: position 128,335,644 of record NC_051847.1, read on the forward strand.
GCCAAAAATCTTTGATTCATTTAGAACATCTGCTGGGTTTATAGATTATGAAGTGAACTTTAAAAACTTGGACTAGTTATATTAAAAATAAAATCATATTAGCCCTAATCAAAAACAATAAAAAAGCAAAACAATACTCGCATGTTAGGTTTTACTTGCAAAAATTTTAAGTCTTGAGCCAAATTCAGAAATTAGTCTATTGTAGAGTTTACTGGAAATATGTTGAAAAATTCCAGTCATCCGTTAAAACCAAATTCATTTTGTTTTTTGTATTTATTTCTTATTTGTTTACAGCACAACAGAAAACATATGTCAAAAAAAGCATTAAACAAATTTTAAAAGTAAGGCAAATTTTTTTCAACCAGACTTAATGCTGTTTTTTTTATTCCTCTGAAAGAAAAAATTACGGCTATTATTAATGTGCTAAAAAATTATGATTTCGCTGCATAGCCGACTTTACTGCTGGGTACTTTAAAAATATTTTATTACAAACCGAAGAGTAGCAAACACTTAAGTGGAAGCACAAGCTTATATGAAAAGTGCGGAACGAAGTGAAAAGAGATAATTTTCAAGAGCTTTTTATGTAATTAATAATTAACTTTAACATGACTTTCCAAATTCAATATCTACAAAATTTGTATTTCAACTAAAAACTATTATTTTAATTCACAGTGCATGACGAAGTACAATTTTACTTGATAAAAATAATTGTTTGTTTATAAAAAATTATTTGAAGCGAAAATTAAAATAATTAACTACATAACATCAAAGGTTAGGTTCACAAATTACTATATAATTTTTAGATGTGATTTTTTGACTAAATTGTGGCCATTAATTAAATTTAAAACTTTATTAAATACGTATATACTACATAATATTTTATAAAAATTAATATATAATAAATTATTATTTTTGTTGTTGTTATTCATATGTTTACAATTTAAATTCTATGTATTATTAAAAGAATTAATTATAAAAAGATGTTGGAAAAAAACAACCGAAACATTGGATTAAAAAATAAAGTAAAATATGTTTTATTTTCATCTTATTTAAAAGACTAGACTAGCCTAAGCAAAAATTATAATTAAATATATAATAATTTTTATTATAAATATATAATAATTTTTAATAGAAATTATTCATATTCATATCCATCGTTATTCAGTATTATACATTTTTTTAAGGGGCTTTACAAGACTACGCATGTAACCTATTAATATTAGGTGTTATTCGTTAAAATTTCCAATGAAGGTTCACAACAGACCACTTATACCTTTGGTAACATTATTTTATACTGTCGCTAAGATGTTTAGCTACTTTATAACTAGTCATTTAGATAGAGGAAGAAGTGTTGTGGTTTTAAGTACATATTAGCGACTTTAGGCTAGTGAATTGTTGTTTTTTGCAACACTTCGGAGCTGCCGAATACTACTGTAAGGTTACTACTTTCACTATAAAATTTGAATTCAAAAATTTTTATGAAACAGCTTATTAATACTTAAAAGAAGTATAGATTTGTCAGTTATGTCAAGTATTATATTATTATAATACTGAGACGTTACGAAAATGAGCTAATTAAAATGCAAGTCCCACTGCAATATGTGAACTTTTTTAGTGCGCACACGTTTAAAAAAAAAGGGCTTGTAATTTAAAAACGGTATGATAAAATATATGAGCATATTATCAGTAACAATAATATAAATATATTACATCCATAACTAGAAAAACGTAGCACATTGATATATAATGAAGAATTGTTTATAAAGCGAGTAATACGACACCTAAAATTAAGAATTAACCAGTTATTTTTTTCAAATGGTTTTTAAAAACCTATTTTAAAACGCAAAACTTGATAATACTTAATCCGCAATAATAGCCCAGTCTTTATGGAAATATATTAGTAATTACTAGCTAGTAACGAAAAAAAACTGCACTTTAAATTAATTGAATATATAACACAACTGTGCTTTATAACGCATATCTTTAATGTTTTACTCTAATGTTTTTATAGTAAAGGAGTATAATGCCTTTTCTCTGACCACAATCCGGCGCCCTGTGCCCAACTAGCACGATCTAAACCAATTCCCCTCATACCTGGAGACTTTGTCCTACACCGGGACTACGTAAGTATTACTTCGAGGTAGGGTTTTTATTACTCACTTAAGAATTCCATCAGTGTGATTTGCCTTGCCCTTCTTCTTGGTATGATGTATCAGCTTGCACCAGCTGTCTCTTATCGAGACCTACTATTTCAACCTCACGATTTCCTTGGTTTTCTGTCATTTTTTCTGTCACCGTCCTTTGGGAGAAAACATCAACTAGCGCTACTGGCGCTTCTTATTCGTGTAGCCGCTTATTATGCTCATAGAATTTGTGTTCTACGATATCATTCTCAAGATATGCAATTTGATGACTTCACTTTGCGCATTTGATAGAGGTAGCTATTAAAATATCCATGACGAGATAGGAGCTGAGTAAGGTATTACTTGACCTCGCCGAAATCTTTTGTTAGACAGTTTTTTTGCTTTGGGATGAGGCTTGCGGTCCATCGTCGAGTTCTATAAGCTACGTGTAACTTCGTTTATATCAAAGTTAATAAAAAAACAGGTAAAATAATCAAATTACGAATAAAATATAATAATATTTTTTTAAGTGTAGAATTCGAATATTTTATCAAATATGTTTCTTTGAGTACAACTCAGCATATTTTACTGTCTGACATAACTGGTCAACATATATATTTTTTTTATTTATTTATTTTTGTTTACTAACTGCAAGTAATCGTCAGCTGTTCGCTTATCAACAAGTTTGTGTATCTCGAATTCTAGAAGTATTTGTGAAATTGATTAAATATTCAATGTTTTAATTGGGTGTTTACGTACGAGAAGCGTGGCGCTTAGTTAAATCATATAAAATTGCTTGTCATTATAAAACAACAAGTTTAACAGCATTTTGACAGTTTTTTTTTATTTTTATTTTTTTGATAATAATATGTATTTGGAGGTTGTGATAGTGCTCAGTTCAAAGCACTCGTTAATAAAAACAAAAAAGATCTTACTATCAATTGATGGTTTTAGATAAATTCTCACTCTGTGCGATGTGAAGTGCGCATTAGAATATAAAATATATATTAAATATTTTTAAAAAATTTATTAGTATTTCGGTATCGCTCGGTCAAGCAGTTGTTCATTCCGCTTTGTTTAAAAATTGTCATTTAAATTGAAAAAAAATTTAGTCCGCGCAATGTCAGCAACAGAAAATTTTAACGACGATGAACTCGTTGCGCCTGAGTGGTTAAATAACGATTTTCTAAAAAAAGTCATAGAGAATTATGAAAAAACTAAGGACGTAGAAGTAACCAACTTTAAACTCACTCCAGGCACTGTAAAAGGCGATCACTATGCCAGTGTCATGTTCAGAGCCAATGTGGACTACAAAATAAAGGGTGTGCGGAAGTCAAAATCATTGATTATTAAAACAATGCCTGAGGTTGAAGGTCAAAAGAAGGAAATGCTAAAGGATTCACATATCTTCGAAACTGAAATAAAGGTTTATACGGAAATTTTACCTAAATTCGAGAGTGTTCTAAATTCTATTGGAGATAAAACAAAAATTGGACCTAAGTAAGTTTTATTAAGGAGTTTCTGAGCAAGTTTTGTATGCTCTTTAGAAATAGAATAATACCATTTTATAACATTCATTGTGAACACATGTAATGAGGGGATATTTGATTCAATAAACTAGTAACACTTTATGTTACTGTCAGCGATGGAATCGTATCGTAAACACCAATTCATAGCATATTGTCTGTATAATATGATAATGAGTATCATATACAATGAACAGTATTTAATCTGAACCAGATATTATCTTTCGAATTAAACAATTTTTATTTCATGACTAATTTATCAATATAACACAAAAGTTTTAATATTGTAGTGGAACCTACTTGAATACTTAAATATATTTGTTCAATTGATTATTTTATTTATTATAGCATATGGAATTGAGTTGAATAGCTTAGAACTCTGCTTTTGAAAGAATATTATTATGACTTTGCCACAAACATAATGCTACATACATAGTGAAAATTTTACATTTTAGCTTGAAATTTTATACCGCATTCACACGAGCATTCGGATTGTAATTTTCGATGCTATTTCAAATTATTCTTGATTTCAATAGCACAACAAGTTCAAATTAAGAAGATTGGTATGGGAGTTTTGTCAACTGAAAACAGAATTGAATCGTAATTTCTAAAAAATTAAGTTCATTATAACTTAGACAGTTAACTGTAGTACACTATTGTACAGTACAAACTTGTGTTATTGTGAATTGTTTTGAGGAATGAATGAAATTTTCATATAACATGAAGGAAAACTATTACATATAATATGTATATATTATATGTAAATATATGGTGAAAGTAATTATAAAGTGTGAACTTATGATAAGTCTGACAATCAAATTATAATAATCCGTCGAGTGAATCGATATTTTTGCCTTTGATTTCAGATATCAGTTTAATATATTTAAAAAATTTTCAAATATTGCAAAACTAAAATTACAATCAAAACTGTAGTGTGAATCCAATTTAATGCACATTTTTTAATTGAGAATACAATCAGCTCGAATGTGTAGAGCAAATAGAACCAGTTAATTATAAGTTTAGTAAAATTATAAAGTTTTGAATTGGTTAATAAGAGATAACGATTTTTGTTTTGTTAAAATCGAAACAAATTATAAAATTTGTTACAAGAATAATTTTTCAAAATATTTTATTAGCTCAACGTGTTATCTGTTTTACTTCGGGAAGTCCATGTAATGTAATTACGAGCTGTCTTTCATATACTTCTGATAACACTGCAATTCTATCGTTATCGATTAAATTTTGTGTGATAACAATTAATATAAGTTTTATAACAGAGTTTCTTACGGTTATTTTTACTATAAGACTACAACAAGTGTGAAAAATGACGATTACGATCTATACATGGTTAAAACTTATTAAACTAGTACTAGAAGTGACATTAGTCGTTAGTTAGTTTTTTATATTTAATTAAAAAATTTTAATTTATCCGTCCACAACTAGCCTTTGTGCCAAAACAAAATTCTATAAATATAGGGTTCTGTGATATAGTGTCGTTGCACATATAAGACAACGAATTTGTTTACATACATGTTTGATATACATAACGAAACAACACGATACATAATATATATCCTACATATAATGATACAAACCTGTGTATCAAAAATATATACGATGTACTAATATTATTACTATCAATACATCAAAGTTAATTATATAAGTTAATTTCCTAAGTATATGATTTTTTTATTGTAATCTATTATGTGTTCCTTCTAATTTCTAACAAAACTAAATGTATGTGCCAAAATACGAACTGAAATATTTATCTTCAATAGTAAACTTATTCAGGGTTAATAAAAACAGCAAATTGACTTATAGTCCTCATTTATACAATAAGTCTTGCACAATCGATAGGTAAAAATAGAATATATTATATGTATTAGAAATTGCATGGATAGATTTCTAATTTAGAAGTATTTTTTAGCTGTTTGTATTATAGTCTACATCCTAAGAAATGCATAGTTTTTGAAGATCTAGTACCACTTGGTTATACCGTACAACGAGATCGGGATCTTAACAACGACGAAATAAAAGACGTTATGCGAAAATTGGCAGTTTTCCATGCGATTAGTTACTATTTAAATAAAAAGGTTGGTTAAAAATGTTAAAATAATAGACTTCATATATATATATACATTTTTTTTTCAGGAACCAAAACTATTTGACAACTTACAATACGGTTTTATGAATGAACCGTCAATTCGAGAAAACGACTTCGTGACGGACGGCATAAATATTTTTATAGAAATTCTAAATGAAGTACCAACTCTGCGTAAATATAAACCATATTTTGAAGCACTTCAAACAGATATACTTGAAAAATGCCGTCAAACATTTGATGAGTTTCGCGAAAATCCGCAGAGTGATGGAATATATGTACTTTGTCATGGAGACTTTCATTTTAAAAATTTGATGTTCAAGCATAATCCTATAAACGAAAAAGTTGAAGATATACTCTTACTTGATTTTCAACTTTCTTACATTGGACCAATAGTTAATGATTTGTATTATTCTTTCTTTATGATGAGTTCCAGAGAGCACCGTTTACAGCAGTTTGATGAATTACTCTATTTATACCACAGTCATTTCAAGTCAATACTAAATAAAATTGATTTTGATGGGGAAGTGCCTAAGTTGAGTGAAATCAGAGCTATGTTTTTGAAACACAAACATTTCGGTATATTGTGTCTTTGCGAAATCTTTTCAACTCTTTATTAACTTAATGTTATTTCAGAACTATTTTTGCTATCGGGCTTTTTAGCGATGCGTTATGAATTTCAGAACAAAGATATCGACGTAGAAAAAATTATACTTTCCAGGGATCATCGAAAGAATCTGTATATGAATAAAGAATTTTTGGATGAACTTCATCAATTATTACCAAAATACTTACACAGTGGATATTTTGAAGATTCGATATAAGTTGAATTAGGTGTTAGTTAATTATTTAGTAAATTAGAAATAATTAATAATTAAATTGTTACTGAGTAAATAAATAAATAAATATTTATTAGAGCTGGGTTAATATTTTTTCCTCAGCGTTTTTGTCTATAGGTATGCAGTATCACTCTTTTCATTTTCGAAGCTTTATTCGATATGTGTATATGTGTATGACTCGATTTGATAAAATTGGTAATGCATTTGATGAATTATTTTTGATTGATCTATATAAAAACTTTGTTAATACATTTTACATGTATACAAGATGTTAACTTATCGGCTCGCTCGTTAGATTTTAAACGCACACGTCATATATGCAATATTTTAAAATCTATAATTTTTCAATGATAATAAATATCAGTTGCAATCGTTTGATAGTAAAATTCCACTAATTAACGTTTTATAACATTCTGCTAACTCATGTGCCCCTAATTTCTGCTATTTCTAATCAGCTGGTTGAATTTATTGCTCTTTCTTCCTTGTGAACTTGCTACTGTTTATAGTATTATTTTATTGGAATTATTTTCTTTGGTAGTAGCTACTTCTACTTCTATACTCTGTTACCCAAAATGTAATCGATAAATGACATTTGAGTATAGTTCCTGCATTTGTAGGAGATATATTTTCTTCTTATAACAAAAACTTTGTGTCAGCTAAACTATGTAATATGTTTAGATATATAAACTATATAAAGGGTTAGACGAATGAAGTGTTACTTATTCAAGCGACTATATCTTTTCTGTGTGAAATTGTTTTTATATTCATTCAAAATACAAAAATTTGTAGAAGTAATCAAAATTTCGGAATACATTCACTCTAGCTCGATGTGGCAAACTTTGGTATTGACTATGGCCTTTACACGGTTAAAAAATAAGTTGCTGGCTTCATGAATGTGATGTTCCGGTATTTACTACATTCTTGAGAAATGGCTTTCTTTAGCGCATCCATACTGGCATATGCTTTAGTCCTTACCTTGCTCTCCAATTAAGTGTGGAACATGGTTTTTTAACCATTCTGGGTTTACACGAACTTTATGAGACGAGTTTTGTTTGTGTGTACACCCGATAATAAATCGCTTTGACTTTAACAACAGGCTCGATGAAAACGATTGGAGAGCGTCCATCGGCGGTCACAGCTGTCGATACGATTACTTACGTCTTGAGGCCATTTGTAGTCTCAAATTTTTGGCAGTGCATTCAGTTAACACGATCATTTTGAGAGTTTATAAACTCTTCAATGTGGAAATTTTTCTCATCAGAGAACACAATGTTTGGAAATTCGCTACTTTCGCGTAAGCGTAATAACTCCTTTGCTATTTCGACTCCAACTTTTTGTTGTTTTGGTGTAAGATCTTGTGCGTTTTAGAACTTGTAAGATTTTGCCTTGAGCTAATTTTAGAGCATGCGTCGGATGTTTCGCTGAAATATTTTCAGTTCAAGTCGTTCCTTCACTTTCCAAAGCATTTCAAAGCATTACACTAACATTTTATTCACTGTGAGTTGTTTGAGCTCACTAATAATATGAAGCAATCACACTATTATGTTTGAATTTCATTTTGAAAAACTTCTGTTCTATAAAACGTAGACGCACATACTTGTGGTGGCTTGTAAATAATATAAATTGCCATCATTCGTATGAATTTCATGAAGATGGCAACATCAGGTTGTAGTTGGCAACACTTCAATCGCCTATCACTGCGATTTTAACGATTTTAACTTGGACAGTTGACTGTAGTACAGTATTGTACAGTACAAATTTGTGCTATTGTGAATAGTTTTGAGGAATAAATGAAGTCTTCATACAAATTAAAAAAATTGTTATTTATAATACGAATGTATCATATGTGGAAAGTAATTATATTGTAGAAGTAGTTAAGTGTGTGCATATGATAAATCGATTAATTAAATTACAATGTTACGTCCTGTGAATAGATATTTTTGCGTTCTGATTTCAGATGTCAAAATTTTTGACAGCTTAAATTACAATCAAAACCCTTGTGTGAATATAGTATTAATAAGATTACGCAATACGTATTGAAGTGTTTTATTACTGTTTAATTTTTTCAACTAATATAAAAAATAATTTTAAATGTTCGGTATCATGTCGTGTTTTTTATATATAATAATCTGAATATATTTGATGCTCAATTTTCATTTGGAAACCGCAGCTTCTTCAAATACGGTCTTATTCACTGAAGAACAAAATATTTGCGTATTGTCTCTATATTATATATTTCAATAAATACAGTGAAAAATATTTACTTTTCAGACCAAATATCATGGAATAAGGAAAAAGTACCATTTTTATGCATTCGAAAGATATTTAGTCTGCTTTTATATTTAAGTAGATATAAACAGCTGTCTTATTATGACATGAAAATATTTTCACAAGTAAAATTTTGGGAATATATTTTATCATTATTATATATCCATACATCATTGCGATCAATATATCCTTAGTCTATGTTGTGTAGTATCTTGTTGTTTTCAATAAAGTATATCACAATAGTTTCGACTTTCAAAAAAATCCAGAAAGAAGATTAGAAAAAGTATTGTTCTTGTTTGTCCATTCACTTAATATCAAAAAACTCTACTCCGTCTTGGACTTCCCTCGTATAAAATAATAAGTTTGATTGTTTATATGATTATACTGATATGTCTTTCGCAGTGATGGTAACTTTTCAGAGTTCATAAATTTTCTAATTGAGGCAAAATATAACATAGAAATATATGTTTTTTGCTATGATACTAATATTAGTGGTTCTTCTGCTATTTACTACTATATTTGTACTGAATGTTTGGTTGGTATTCAAACTTTTGTAGGAGTGAATTTTTTCGAGTTATTCATATATGACACACGCACAAGTTAAGGAATATGTGCTGCCATTAACTGGCTTTATGCAGTCCAATATGTTGCCGTTATAGACTTATCTTTTCTATACTTTCCTATGTATTTTAAGGTGTAATATAACATTATTTGAAGCAAAACTTGAGTTGAAGTTATTTAATCTTCACTGTTAAAGATGTTTCTGAAGAGTCAACTTCATTTGGAGTGCAATCCATATGAAATAAATGTGCAAGATCAAGTTAAATTGACTAATAAATTCGATTGGATAATCAATTCATCTCTGTTTTGAAAGAAATAGTTCACTCATTGGTCAATGAATGTTGTTTTATATCAACACGAATAAAATATAATATATAAAGTACATAACGATCCTAATCGCTTAATGTAATAGAAATTCAGGATTGTAAGTTGTCAATCAAAATATACTGATCCTTTTTTAAATATTTAAAAGTATTGAATATATTTAATTATTTTTAACATAGTCTAAGAAATTTCTTTTTACTTATTGTTATCGATATTGTAAATTACTTATTGATATTTACACAAATATTCTGAAAATTTCGACCGAATTTTATTAAAAAAAATGCACTCATTAAAGGATTAAATCAGTTTTTTACCAAAATTTAAAGAAAATAGTGAAAACATTATTTCCCATTTCTGTTAAAAGTTAAGAATTGCTTGACTAATGAGTTTGTCAGGTTTCATCATAAATATGTTAAGTGAATACTGCGATGGGTTTCAGAGTTTTTCACATAAACTGCAGATACTCGAGACGTTTGGTAGTTTATTAAATTTTTAAATGCTGTCAACATCATTTTTATTTCAATGTCGTAAATTTTTCACATCTCGAATTACTAATGAAAATCTTTCCGAAACATCTGCGCTCCTTGTTAATAGCGAATGTTAACAACTCACTTAAAGAGTCAAAATATCCACAAAACAACAGAATTTTTAAAAACATTTTACGAAGGCAATTTGAGACTTAAAACAATTTTATTTTCCAGCACATGTGCGTGTAAATTAGTAAAAGTTTATGGCTTTGTCTGTGTTTCGGATACTGCGAACTGCGATACTCCGTTCTTACGTACTTACGTTGTTGCGTTGATGCGTTGTGGCGTTGTTGCGTTGTTGCGTTCCTTCGTACAAGCATAAAATCCTTCATAAAGGCGAAATATTAAATGCGCGCAAGCTTATCACCATTACAAACGAAAGGCGCCATTTTGCGTCAGTACATTTCCCTTCTAATCAGCCAGTTTACATGGGAATAATGATTTTTTAAAAGCCGGTAATGTGTACGTGACAGTACACAATGCCTTTGTGAACGAGTTTTAATTTAGTTTTTTACGAGCCTAATTTTCTATTCCACACCGAAGGCGCTAAAGTACGCGTTCCATGTGAATTATGTGTTCAGTTTGTGCTTATGGTGCATGTGACACCATCGCACAGGTACAGGTACATCCTTTGCCAACGGACAAAGGCTGATTATTGCGATGGGATGAGTGCGTTAATTTTTAAAATTAGTTAAATACTTGATGAAAGATTACTTATTCGAAAGTGTTTACGTAAATCTGAAAAATTATTACTTTACAAAATTAATAGTTTATAAAAACAGTAGAATTGTGATTTTCACTGATATTAAAGTTTCAACCATCATTTTCTAATACCTTTGTAACTTCTAATGCTGAAAATTTATATATTTTATTGGCAATAAATAAATATTTAAACCAATATTTAGATTACCACACCTGTTTCCTATGATTCAAATGTCGATGACATCTACCGATTTCTTGACTACAAATACTAGTTATACTGTTCAATAACTCGATTGTTATTGAATCTGAATTGATACTTGATCCGATTTAGTGTTGCTTATGATTAGAAATCCGGCCTTTGAACCAGTTTCTATTGTAAATATTAATATCATTTCTGAAAGAGTTAAGATACAATAACTTCACATCTCTGCGTATCACTCCTTTTTTTAAAGAAGTGCTTATATCTTTGGAAATCACTTTATAAATCACTTATGTGTAAACGAGAGGTATATTGTGAAGCAGTGCAGTTTTGGCAACAGAAGTCAAAAACGATTTCTATGGATCTTCGGTAGTTTCTTGTGCTAATGTAATGAGTGTACCGTTTCTTAGTAAAATATTAGTCTATGTTAATTAAATCTACAATTTTTGTTTGCAAAAATAATTCGGAATCTACAAGAAACAACTTAAACTTAAAAAGAAGAGGTTTTAGAAATTTAATAAAAAAAATTTAATTGTAAGATGTGCCATTATCAAATTAGCCATTAAAAAATAATAAGCATTTTTTTTATGCTTTCACTAAATCCCTCCTTCCCTCCAAAAAAAAACTGATTTCAAATATTTTTTAAAAACGATTTTCTATTCACAGGAAGATTTCTAGAAATCTTTGAAAGAAGATCGCTCTTTTTATAGGAGAAATTGCAGAGTATAGTTAGACCAATATAAATCGGACAATTTGCTAAAGTTATGAAAATCATATCTCTTGAACTAAAGATATTAGGGCACAGGACCATTCACATAAAAATGAAGGAGAACCGACACCAAAAAGATTACTGGGATAATCTACCAGGATTAACACAATCTAAAACACTTATTGTTACATATAACAATAGTAGATACCAGAATTGCATGGACTTATCAAAAGAACAACTTAGAATCATCACAGTAATGTTAACAGGAGACTGTAAACTAAAATACCACCTTAAGAGTGTGGGAAAACTGTAGATTCTGCGTAGAGAATGAAAAGTCAGCCACACATGTGTTGTTAGAATACCCTGGGTTTCATATTACTCTGGGACTGGGATTACAGTGATACTGTTAATACACAAAGAGGTAAAATAGACTTAATGTCCGCAGTGCAACATTCCATATCAATAATTATGTTAATAATTTGTACTTTTCAAAGTTTTGGTAATATTTTATTTTACTGACTCATCGATCGTAAAAATTGCTTTACAATCAACAAAATTTTAAAATCAATTCATATTTTTTACTTCCATTTTTCACATTCATCATAATTCGACACTTTGAAGTTTTTATTGTTATATTAGAGTGCAATTTTTACCACGACTCTTTCCGGATAGCGAAATCTCGATAAATGAGGTTCATAAGTGACAAGTGAACTTTGCAGCAAGTGTTTCTTAATAGTGAAAATTAGTATGACTATATTATGGATGACCCCTACATATATTTTGGAGTGCTGCATATGGATTTAGTGCGTTTGTATGCACATTCGTGAACTTAACTGCAGGTTTTAATTTCTTCTGACAGCGTCATTTCACTACTATCTAATGTGTCACTACATTTGATAAAAATTTTTTAGAATACAGAGTGATCTCTAATGTAACGACAATTTAAACATTTGCAAGCATCATTTACATAATTTTATTTCAATCTTTCTATTTCCATCAAACTTTATCAGTTTCAATGAAGTCAACCTACTGCATAGTATCAACATTACTTATGGCCCACTTCCTCCATTGATTTGTAATAATGTCGTTTTGGATTTTGTGCCATCAAAACTTTGATAATTGAATTTTTTGTCATCATCCGTTACCGTTGCCACTTCCTAGTAGATTTTGTGTCAATACGCCGAATTTCATAAGTTTCACTTGTGTTACCCGTAGTTTGCTTAGAAAGCAAAATAGTTTGCATTAAAAACGGAAAAAGTTGCAATTGTGAAATTAAACTTTAAATGGAATACGTGATGCAGCAGATACTTCTGGACTAATTTTATACCAATTTCACGAGGATATTCAATATCAGCACTTCATAGTAGGTACCGCGCCAAGGTATTCGTAATAGTTAAACTTTTCCATTGAACAACTTTTGACTGCTGACAAATTCTCGAATGCTACTGCTTCTTCTTCTTCTGTCGAATGGCAATGGCAACAAAGAAAAAAGGAGGAAAATTTTAATAATAAAAATTTTACGCTAAATTACATATTTCTTTACTTTTAAGAATTTCTTACTTTTGTGCTGCCATTTACTTTCTTTCGCATCATCAATTTAATGCTGAAAAATAAATTTGAAATTTTCAATGAGACCTTTTCTTTTCTTCTTCGCGCTTAACTTTAAACGCATTCATAATTCCTGTCAAATTTCAAACCCAGCGGCACCTTACGAACCTCTCCAAGTCACCTAACCAAGTATTTTCTGCTGATAAATGTGCAAAATACTCCGAGTAAAAAAAGTTTACGAGCAAATTTACTTATTCGTACGCATATTCGTTTTTCCTCTCGAGTTCTTGAGTTTCCTTTTGTGTTTAACAAATTGCAGTGCATCCATTCAAGGCGTAAGTATCCTTAAATATATGTAACAAGTTCTAGCTAAAAACACTTCTCTCCGCTTTTTTATGATTTATTGGAAAACTTTCTCAAACGTGGTACCTGTGAATGCTTTTTGGTTGGTTTTTACGATTTGCTTCTGCTTTTTAAGTGAAGTGAAATTTATTCCACTTACACGTTTCGTTAAGACTTAAGCATGTTATTATGCATTCCTTGAAGGATTCCATATTGAAATATTTTGATTGCGTTATTTTTTCCAAGACTTTATAGATTATTATACATTGTATTTTTGGTATGAAATTATTTGAAAAGTTCTCGAAATGAAAGGTATAAAAATCAATAACGTACTTGTAATTAGTTCATAGTTTAAAATATGAGAGCTTCATTCAATTGCAATAATATTTATAAAGGTATGAGGTGGTATGTAATCGCCTTTCTAGCTTATGTAGCTAATGGGATTGAATAATATTGTAGGTCAAAGAAAAAAAATACTTTCTTCATTTTTATTAGTTAAGAGCTTACTCTTACTCTGGGTAAATATATTTCTTTTTACTAAATTTTGTAGTTAATATTTATGCACTAGTTTCCTTTTTATCAAAGTTCTTTGTTTTGTGTGAAGGAATTCCGAACCATATTATTAAGACATTGCCATTGCACAAACATATGTTAGGTTACCACTCCAAATGCATGGATAATTTTGACATCGTGATAATTATAGTAAGATAATGCAGGTCACAGTAAAGTCAGTTGGATAGCTCTTCGATTCTATTAAAAGAACAGAAGTTCATTTAATAAAAGTAGTTCCAAAAGAAACAAAATATTAGTAAAAAAGATACTCGGAGTATTGCTTTAAGGATAATCCTTAACTTGATAATATAACTAATATTGCTAAGTTGAATTATTCACTTCATTTCTAATTATGCAGTACTTTGTTTCTTTATTACAATATTTGTAGCATCTGTGAAATTACAATGCTTGGCTCAACATCACAGGCGTTGTAAGTCAACATCTATTAATAGACCCAAAGGATTTAATAAAATAAAAAAAAAACTGACACATTGTTTTTTAATATTAATCTTATTTATATTAACTTAGGTAACGTAATTTAAATTTACGTAATTTAACCAAACGATTTATCTTCATCAATTCCTGTATCTTCCATATGGCTTCGAAGGTGAATGTATTTTGTTGGTTATTATGACCCTTTTCTGAAATTTTTTAAGATATGAATTTTACGCCTTCAAATCTGGTGTGCACTCCGCCGAAGCAGTGGGATTTGTCGAATCACAATTACCCTTTAAAGACTTTCTAATCGTGAGGTTTTGATCAATGTTTTGCTTAACTCTTGGTTCAAGAGAATAAATTTCTGGCCGATAGGTATAAACACAAAGTGGGAGTTTGTTGGGATCTATAATCCTTTGAATGACTAAGCACATAGGTTTTCATAGTTTCTAACATAAAGAATAGACGCGGTTTAGAGTCACCGGAATACAGACGCATCGAGCTGCATATTGTAACCACCCCTAACATAAAAAACAGGTCATATTTAGGCCATATGTATGCCTGACTTCCACCATCCTCATCTGCTGCACCTCGTGCAGGCGGCTTGTATTGCCCGGTTTACGCTATTCCCAGGTTGAAAAGTGGAGGTTAGCCGAAGAGCTAGGCTGATTCAGGTTAGGCATTTACGATTTTCTATAAACATAGCTGAGATATTTACATACCTGATGTTTCTGTTGAAATAATAATAAAATTCGCGAATAATACGCGCATCCTAAGTGATGTACACTGTCGCTAAAAATTTAGACTCTGATCTTGTATCGTAATAGAACTTAATGGTCTTCGCGTGCCCTTTTTGGTGTGCCAGCATAACCTGACCTAACCAAACCAAACAGAGATGTTTGCTGAATGCTCAGTGCAGAACTTAAAGACCTCTAACCTTAAAGACATTATTCTCTTTTCTCTTTTCAGTATGCATTAAGGATTATACATGCAATCTTAATCAAATTAGCTACATCATGAATACAATATAGTAGATTTAAGAATATATTCATGGATTGGAATGAATAATTGATAAAAGAAGTAACAAAAAAAGAAGTAACGGTTTCGAACAGTACTGAATTTTTATGTGGTTTAATGAATTGAATTTTTCGTTGACTATATAGCTACTTTGAGTATTGTCAAATACCCGTTATTAGTGATCTTCGAATTATTCATTATGTTTAAGTATTCGTAAATAATAATTGAGACTGCAATACCAAGGATTGTACACGTACCGGAATTGTCAAATCGGAAAATCAGACTTAGTGTTTATTAGTCAACTGACCTAAAGACGTGATTAACTTGTATGTTTGAACTTGGAGTATTTTTTTTGTTAATTTGCTGTGAAGGTTTATTAATAAATTCACTTGCTGTATTATATCAGAACGAAATCATAAGCCAGCTGTAAATTTATTTTATTTTATTACGAATCATTGAGAGTGACTATACAGACGAAATTTTAAATATAAATTTCACTTTACTTATAAGATGTAAGAGATTTAATAGCCTAAAACTATTATGAATAAAAAATTGTGAAAAATAGCTATCGGATCTCAGATAAATAACCATTGAATGAAGCGAAAATATGATTGAACCGATCATATATCAAATTCGACAGGTATAACTGGAACTGATGACTGATAAATCGAATTAGGACATATATTATTATTATTAGCCGTACTTCATTAGGAGCATTAACTTGTTCCATGAAATCTGCAACAAATTTCTATTTCTAGCAATATAACTTAATTCATTTAAAGATTTGCCAGTATCATTTGTTATCTTCTTCAGATTTTATATTGTTTTTTTCTGTGCCTGTTGTCTTGGAAGTTCCAGTGAAGTGTTGCGTGGTATATTTTGTCCTATGACTAGTTTGTTGATATCCTTGGTTTATTGTTCGTTGATGTACTTACATATTTAAAATTCTACGTGGCCATCAAATTCCTAAAATATTACCAAAGCATTTGTTTGGTAGGCATGATATATAAATTATTGAGGAAGTTTCGTTAGGCGACTAAATGGAGAATGAAATAAGAAATATTCCCTTAGTCGACATGTGTTATGTAAATAACTTATATTGTAACAAATACGAGGAAAATCACAATTTTTGTATATAAAAAAATTATGCATTTACACTTATAACCTAACTTACTTCAACTATAGATATATGCTAAAAGGCCCGCTAAATATTTTATTGCACCTTATTCTATCTGGCTCATTTTTGGCTAATCCAATATGAATTTGGACTAAATACAAAAAACCTTATGATCTTATAAGAGATCATTCTTATAATAAGGATCATGTTTTTAGCATATTGAAGAAACGTTATTGTGAGTATTGTAAAAAGTATAAAACTATGTTCAAGTTATCTTCACACTATAATATACAGATCAATGGTATCAGATCAGATTATTATATGTGGTTAAGTGGCTTTGGTTTACGAAACTTCCAGTTCAACGTTACACAACCTAACAATATCGAGAATCCAGACTGTTTCATATAAAGAGTCATGGTTGAAAAAGTATGAAGCAAACAAGTAAATATGTGGAAAATAATATATTCAAGATAGGGAAAAAGGGGAAATAGGGAATATAATAGGGAAATAATATAATCTTTGCAAAATCACTTCTAACAAAAATATTTTCTAGTCCATCCTCTAACTTGACATAATTTTTTCCGACCGTCGTCACTGTGTGGAGACGGTCGGAATGTTTCAATTATTTGAATGAAATGCAATCGTCTTTATATTTAAAAATACAATTACTTGATTTTCTCCGACTTGTATGCATTTTTAACTCTTATTGAAACCCAACTTTGATAATTCAAATTCCTCTTCACAAATTTATGAAACTATATCTTCGTTGCTCATGCTTTATGCTATGATTTACTTATGTGTAGTATAAACAATAATTAAAATATTTAAATCTTAAATAAATTATTTTCTATTGTTTTCTCTTACTTAGGAATGAGCAATTTTTCATGTAAATGAGCACCATACAAAATAATTATATATCATTCTACGGAGTTAAAGTTAAACCCGTTGTAATTACCGAGTATGCGATACTAATTACATGCAAGCGAAACTCCTGTTAGCAGTTGCTCGGACCGATTCCAGGAACCAGCAGCACCTGACGTTGTACTGCCATACTGCCATTTTAACAGTAGTTAGTATAAAAATTTGTACAGCCACCGTAAGGATGCGTTTTGCAAGAGGATTTTTCGTGAGGCGTGTTGGCGCATTCACTGTTAAAGATTTTGATATTAAATTCTGTTGCAAATTACTAGCTGCAATGCAATGGCAGGATTTGTGCTATTGTAAACTTGGTGTGGGATTTTCGCTGTAATACTATAAATTATTGCATTTAAGCTCCTTAAGCGCGTTTTCCTAAGGCTGCATCCAGCCAGGTTGCACCAAATTGCAGTGTCAGTGTTGCACGAGCATTATACTGAACTTGATAGCTTTCTTCCATTCTTTTTTCTTTGTTTTTTTTTTCGTTTTTCAGCATTATTAACCCCGCTTCAGTAGCGAGTAATGAAGAAAGGCTTCCGTAGATATTTTTTGTAATCTTTTGCAGTGCTATGTGTGTAATTGGTTCTTTTATTGTTATATGCAACGCAATTCTACTAAAGAAATCTTAATAGCATATAATAACACATGTAGGTGCATATTGTACTTTATATGTTTTTAAAATTTATATATAAGTGCTTGTTAAATTTATATGCTTTCACATACTCCACGATACACATCCGCTTCCTGCTTCTTTGCAGGCAGACACTCCAAAGTGCAATTAGCGCAAAGGATTTTAATTATTATTTATTGCACTCAATGAAAAGGCGAAAAATTTATTTCTCTTTATTTTATTTAATTTCTTTTTTTAAGATATAGAAATTTAATATAAGTACAGAAAAATATATTTAAAAGTGTGAAGTTTGAGAGTTTAAGTTCCTGATAGAATCGATTCTGGGAAAAGTTAACTGAAGCTTTAGATCAGACCATTATATATATTGATAAAGGTCATCATTTATTTTTTAAAAGTTGTGACCTCGTCAAGTTTAAACAAAATTAAATACTAAAAAAGGAAATATAAAAAATAGAATTTATTAGCAGTGAGATATGCATCACAAAATCCTTTCAATAACCATTCAAAATAGATATAAAAATATTTTAAAGAGATTGATAAGCCTAACTGAAAATATTGTATAAGTGAAGTTGTAGAGCAATTTGAAGAATGGCAATCAGTCATCCATCACCGATTCTTGCATTTTGGTCTCGTAATCGATACTATCTAATGCGATCATACCATATAGGATACCACAACATCCTGTTCCTGCCACAAAAGTAACGGGTGCTGAAACTAAATTGCCAGTTTATTTTAAAGGCAAGAAAATCCGATTTTTTAAAGCCACGAGTAATAATGGTGCATAAAAACGATATTACTCATCCCCATTTTTCATTATTTATAGTCTCCATTTTTCATTTTAGGGTATTGGAACTCGTCACGAGAAGAAACAACGAATAAAGCGTAATAGTATTACAATGAATTGCTTTTAGCTACTAAATGCTTCAGAGTACATATGTCGTATTGGATGATGCACTATTAAGCATAATCCAATACTATTTAGTTTGCCTGCAATATTAGATGTGTGAGATATGAAGCCAATCTGAAGCAGAGTAAACTGATCCTGTAATAACAACGTATTCTTGACTTTAATCTTCTTAAAGCGCAGTGCAGTTGCCCTTGAATTTCTCAGCTATATAATAACTAAAAGCCATACTACTAAGGCATATGTTGTAGTCGGAATTAATAAAGCAAGGCAGGCATTCTAAAAATTTTAGAATATGTGGTCTAGGTACTAGGCTACTAATATTGCAGTCTTATTAAATCTAGCGCCAAGCAGAAACTCACTAATAAATCTTAAAGATATTACAAATACTTGTGATTCGCTGCTTTAAAATTTGTCGAAAACTAAGTTCTATTGACAAGTACAACTAGCGCAGTAAAAGAAATTCTTCAAAATACTTGCCTTTACTAAAACCCTTTGTGGAATTGGCGAATCCGAAATATCGGAATCGTGCATCTCTTTGTAATTTTATTTGAGATAAAGTTAACAAATATATATGTGAATTTATATCTTCATTTCCGATCAATGAAATATCCTACGCTGATGAATAATTATTATTTCATATCATTTTCTGATATGCTACTTCAATTTTGGTAACTTTGGAAACGTCTTCATGGAATCGTTAAGACAGATAAAAGTCACAGTTTAATATTTCTGTACAAAATATATTTCTATCTTCTAATATACATTCACGGAAAATTTTGAAATGGGATAAATGTATCAAAAGTACGCATTTCAAAAGCTTACTAAAGGAAACTTAATGCTTCTTAGTTGCCAAACGTATATAGCGGTTTGGCTTTTTCAACAGGTTAAGAGTATAACGTAGGCCCATATGTGGAGAGAAGTCGGTAAGGGTTGAAGTAAGTTCATGTTTGTTACCGAAGAAACGTCTTGGAATGGTGTAATCGTTAGGGGGACGAAAGCCGTATTCAGAATTAGTTGTTTTATAAAACTGATTACATCTGCGATCAATGCCATACCCCGTAAAATTGGTCTGTGGACGAGGAAAGCAAAGCTTGTTGTCATCAAACAAATTCCTGGTAATCATAACAGGTTCAACTTTCATTGCCTTGACAAAAATCTTCTCTGGGTTTGTTAAGCCTTTATATGGATCCACCTTGCGGGGTTTGAAAATGAATGGTTCATCCATGTAAGGTTCCTTTAGTAGCAACATTTTTGTACAGCGGATTTATGCAGTCGTCTAGTGACCATAAATAGTGAGTAATTATATTATGGGAATTTCGAATTACTTACCAAAATGTTAAAACACTGATGTCGAAATGACACGATTGAATCCTTTGTTTAACTTCAAAATATGAAACAAAGGTTAACGATATATAACATAAACGAATACATTGAAGTATAATATTTGTGCTTTATGAAAATATTTTACACATCAAATTTTTTTAAATTAAATATAAAGCAGTGGTTACTGTTTTATAAAGACTTTTTCAAACAAATATATTTCACATATAATATACATATAACTAATGCGTTAGGCCACAAAGATGAGATTGAAGTTGTTACTTTTAAGGATATTAGTGGAAAGTTTGTTATCGCATGACAGACTTTTATTATCTGATATATGCTTGTTATAGACAAATGAGATAAAGTCAACGTGTTGGCATATATTGTATGATAAGCAGAAGACAATTTCTATATCTATTAAAAATTTTGGAGTTAATTTTACTACAGACCAAAGCGTACTCATCTTTGCATTTTCTATATTAGTAATAAACTAGTTATAATTCATGGAGATGTAGAGAAAATATTTTCCAAAACTACAACCACTCATAAGAGCCTTTTAATTGAATATGGTATCAGCGATAAAAAATAAAAAAAATATTGAATAAAGCACATCCTTTCGGCAGTAATCCCACAGACTTTATAAGAAAATTATTGCCGATAGACAGATAGTTGCAATAGGAAAATGCTTAGTGAATCTGAAGTCTGTTTCGATACTTCATTTCAAAAGATAATTCATTTCAAAAAAGTGACAACGAAGTATTTGGTTAGAATGAGTGTATTACTTTTGCATGAAACAATGGAGTCCTCTGAATAAAAGTTGTCGCTTTTTGAAACGTCACATTAAACGGTATCTTTTTGAATAAATTAATGATTATTGGTTTATTGGTTGAAATTAATTAATGTATTGCCTATTTAGTGAGAAATGTAGGTGAACACAATGTGGCTAACATGACACGTTATGGATCCAACACATTACTCATATCAAGATTAAAATTTTTCGGTTATGATGCTTCAAACATGAATGGCATGCTCTCTCTCCATTTACCCGATGTGTTGTGTATAACATTATAATTAGATCCTTTTGTTTTAGCCAAATGTGATTTTAGTAATTAATTTTTATTTTCGGTGACTTACAATGAACTGACGACGAATGGTTTGGTCTTCTCCTGCTCTACACTTAAGAAAAAAATAAAAATACTCTTATCAAGAGAAAGGACACTTCTTAAGTTATACATCTTCTTTAACAAGTAAAATCACTATCAAGACATTTTTTTATATTTATTTACTATCTTCCCTACATAGGTATATAGATTATTCGTTCCATAATATGAAGCAATTGAAATAATTCGGAACACCCAACTTTTTATGTAAAATTTGCACATATTTATAATTTTCATGCAAATGTTGAGTATCCTTCATGTTAAACTGAAAGTTCCTTGAACTTCGAGTGCAAGTCACTAAACTAAATATTCCAACGCTAGAAAATACACTAAATTAGAATAATATTTTGGGAGAACATGGAGAAGTGTCAGTACCACATGAGTGCCTATGGGTTATAAATTCACCAAATACAATAACAATTGTGTTTATTGTGAATATTTCTGGCAGCATTTGGTTATGTGAAAATGTATATAGTTAAAGAGTATTTTCATTTGTCCGACTGTGCAGTGAATTTAAGTGAATTACTTTCAAAATTATTCGTGTTCATTGCATTTCAAATGCAAGGCAAATTCATCAAACGAGGCAACCCAAATGTTGTGTTGTTTCAGTTGTACGAGGACTAAGTATAACTTTGTTCATATTATTGCAGATAAATGAATAAAACATAACGTTTGTGTGATTGTTGCGCTGCATATAATTGCAACAAAACAAAACCACACAAAACAACAATTGCAACTGACACCTTATAAAGTTTTACCTTATAAACATATTCTGCATAGAATGAATAAATAGTGTGTTGTGTACTGAACAGACAGTTGAATAGACAGACAGACAGACAGACGGACGGACATGTTTGTAGATATGCAATCATAAACATCGAGTTAAGTCCCAACAAAACATGCAGAACAAACAAGACAATTATAAATAAATAAACATGTCGATATGTGAGGGCTCTGGTGCATTCTACAAATTTGTACCGCTCAATAACAAAGGCAGGAACTGTGATATTACAACTTCAGCTGTCAATATGTCAATAATTACACATTAAGGCTCAAACAAGTGCCAACAATTTATTTTCAAAACATATTTAACAAAGCAATACGGATCCAATGCAGGGGGCAGGACTAAAATTGCACCCCTCACATTTCACGATACACTGCAAGGATTTTTTTCCGCTTAATTATGTGGAAAATTAATACAATTTCAAAAACTTTTTTGTAAACAATTTTCATATTGTCTGCGCTAAGCTGAAGTTAATTATTAACTAATTTTGTGTTGACATTTTTTATTTATTAATTTTCATGCAGGAATTTAACAACAAAACAACTGATAATACAAAATAGCTGTGTTCACATGTGAACACGCCAACTTCATTGTATGTCAAAAATGTGTCCTAATTATGGGCTTTTGTTTATAATTTTGCACTTTGTTAGTTTAAATATTCAGCAAAAATTAAAAAACAAACGGAAATTAAAGGAAATTAGCTGAAAATTGCCATGCAATTCACTTTGAGTTCAAACTACAATAATGGATATTGTTTTCATAAATTCTGTGCATTTTTGTTAAATATTTAAAACCGAAACATTGAACTAAAGACCTCCCATAAATTCATTCATTTTATATAATTTTATTTTATTTTATTTTATTTTATTTTATTTTATTTTATTTTATTTTATATTATTTTATTTTATATTATTTTATTTTATTTTATTTTATTTTATTTTATTTTATTTTATTTTATTTTATTTATTTATTTATTATTATATTTATTTTATTTTATTTTTATTTAATTTTTTATTATTTTATTTTATATTATTTATATTTTAATTTTATTTTATTTATTATTTATATTTATTTTATTTTTATTTATTTTATATATTTATTTATATTATTTTAATATTATATTTATTATATTTATTTTATTTTATTTTATTTATTTTATTTTATTTTATTTTATTTTATTTATTTTATTTTATTTTATTTTATTTTATTTTATTTTATTTTATTTTATTTTATTTTATTTTATTTTATTTTATTTTATTTGATTTTATTCTAGTTTATTTTATTTTATTTAAATTTATTTAAATTTATTTATATTCCACTAACTATGCTTTATTAACTTCTTTCCCCTTCACACAAAAACGTGTAAAAACGGTATATTCAGTTTGTCAAGATTTTTGTAACATATATAGCAAACTTTGTGAAACTCATAAAGTACATTCTTCAACTTTCCATCTGTCCTTTTGACTGTCTGTCCGTCTGTCTATCTGAACTCAAACCAGTTCCTCAGATTTTGAGCTATTCACCTATGACTTCGTAAGCATACTTTTTGGAAAAAGTCTTTGGTAGTTTCTCAGATTAATTAAAATCGAAAAAGTACATCCTATAGCTGCTACCTAAATTAAATAATCGAACAAAATGTGCTCATACTAATGTAAAATTATGTACAAACTTGTGTTTATGTGGGTTCAGGTTAAGATATAGCTGCCATATAAACTGTCATTCCTAATAATTTAATAACCAGATATATATGTATATATATATGTGAGATGTATTTAGTAATATTAACAAAAGTGATAATTATAATAAAGCATGAAAAAACTCGAGTTCGCTTTTCTATTTCTTTACCACGGCTACTCCTTCCGCATTGTTTGCATTACCAACCAGCCTTCAATAACAAATACGGTTCCCAGCTCCGTTTTTTACATAAATATGAATATGTTATATATAACATATATACGTATACGTATTTAAAGTGTGGAGTTTTATACTGTAACCATTTTTTTGGTTCATGCAGTTATTTGGACTTAGGAAGCATCAGTAGCCAAAGTGTAACTTATCTTAACTTCAAATGAATGGAGGTGGTCTAGAAAGGTCAATAACAAAAAACTCTCTCTGGTACTTAGAAAATTTGTTTAAGCTCGAAATTTTGCTTAATACATAAGAACGATGAAGATATTGAAATATCACGGAGAGATCAGTAGACAGAAACCTAGAAGCTTAGATGACCGTGATCTTAAAAATACCTATAGATTGGAATTGAGACAGAACATATTTTCAGTTTCTGTAAAATAAAGGCAAAGAAACCAAAATTTTGTGTAGCAGAATATATCATCAAACTGACAACAATTGCTCATAATTGTGAGTGTTATTGACAAACCAGCTGAAGACGTAAAAACTACTCCAATTTGTGTGTGAAGTTTATTCTGAATATGAAGGTCGTTTTTCGGATCAATATTTTTGATTGTTGTCTTTATAAGTACACTTTTCACATGAATGTTAAAGATAACTTTGTAAAGAAACACAATTTGAATCCTTTGCGATCTGGTAAACAGGTCCCTATAACTCTTGGGTTGAAGTTTGCAAGAAAATAAGACAATCATCAGTGAAATATGATGTTTCTTTTGTTGCGAAAAGGTTCAAATGAAATTTACAATATGTGAGCACAAGTAACATATATTAAAAAACTGCGATTAAAAAATATATTTCACTCGAACTGTGAAAATATGCCCAATTGAACAGTTTTATATATGTCAATTTAATATATTAGAGAACTTCTTTTGCATTTAAAAATTCTTCGGTTTTATGTCTCAACGGTTTGTGTGCGTTCGTATCCATATTAAATAGTTTGTTATATACATTTTTTAACTAAAATATAATCAAAAGTAAAACTAAGTTCAAAGGGTTCAAATAAAAAGTAAGAGACAACAACAAAAAATTTTGGTTAATTTATTGAAATTTGATTGACCATAAAACTCTGTTTCGAGTATTGCCATGTACTCATCATCAGCGCTCAACAAATTATAAACAAATTATATGCGGACTATGAACTAATTAAAAAAATTTGAATGTTTCCTAAGACCAATATTTGTTGATATTATTAAATTAATTTATAATATTGATTAAGCGAAATATATACTGACTATTGATAGAAATGTGCACTGCGTAACATCAAATTTATCTTGGTGCCGCCATAACTGAAATAACAGAGTGATGGACGCTTTCGCAGGATGATAAAGTACGTCATTATTAGGCATTAACTGACGCTTTCAAATGAGTATAAAGTGAGATGTATAAAGTGGCAATTGGAACAAGACAATAAAAAATTAATCGTTTTCCGCTTTATTTACTACATTATAGAAAGTAAACACACAGTAATGGATTTCTGATTTATAAAGAATGAGCTCTGGAGTATCCACCGAACCATTTTATAATTATTGAATACGTCCGACTTGTCATCATCAAGTGCTTATTATGGTGATAACATGGGTGATGTGATGATAACTTCTTTCGCAGATGAAACTGATTTCCCGGTTCTGTAAATTAGAAGGGAAAATTCGTGAATTAAGCTTATTAACGTGAAGTTTGCTAACATGAACTCTACAAAAATATATAACTTATGAGTCTATATTCATATATGGAACATATATTTCATATGCAAATGTAGCTAAATATATGAGTATAATTCTTGAAGATAAACTCTGTGGGAAGGTGTATATGCAGAGAAAAAAAATACAACTTGAAGAAGTTAAACAAAATTATATATTTTTAATGGCAGGAATTAAACCAAATCATTACAAAATAAACTTCTGTCGATGCGAATCTGGACTTATTGCACAGTAATGGGCTAAGTACTTGTGAAAGCAACCTTGTGATAATATAAAGCTTCTCAGAGTTTTTTAAAATAATTTGAATTAGTGATTTTTTCTTTCTTATCTCAGTTAATTTCAAAACTTGGTCCTAATTTTTTCATTTTTGATTGCATGGGTGTCGATTGATTAATTTTCAATTTTCTTTTACTTTTATTAATTTCTGTATTGATTAAACTATTAGAAATGATTTAAGTATTTTAGTATCTGCATTTAATTTACATTTTGCTATTATACTATATTAACATACTATAATATGAAGTTTAGGTTGTATAAGCCTTTTACAATCTGCGAAAGGATAGGGCGTGGTTTAAGTTCTAACTACGTTATTTATTGCTGATAATATTATAAGTACGGAATCTCTTCATTATTAAGTTAGGTGTACGTAATACGTTAAATTATTTTTCGCTTAATCCATTATTAAGCCATTGCTTTACTTGCTGATACTAGTGCATCCATTGGGTAATATATGCATATATTCTACTTCCAAAGGAATGTACTTAGTAACTTCAATTGGTTTATTAGGGTTTTTATATTTTCATTTTATTTTTTGTTAAAATTTTTATTTTTTTAAATATTTTTCAATTAAATACTATATATTTATTATATCTAATAATTAATTGCATGTATATTATGTGCTATTATATTTGTTGGAAAATTGGCAATATATCATTTAAACAAATGAATTTGTTTGAGCAAATAGAGTCGAATTTGCCCTTAAAAGTTTTCTGTACAGAGCTGTTATATGAAGTAATAAAATTTTTCAAACTTTTGTTGTAGTTCCAAAGTTCAACAGTGTAAACGTGAACAATTATTTCACAAAACTTTTTACACTTGTTGTGTTTTGCATTTTTGCTATTACGGATTACAATTTTTTTTATTTTTTTAGTTTTGCATTGAAACACTGTCCAACAATTCAAAAGTTTATTATTTGAGTTTAGTGTTGATGGAGGCTAATAAATAAATTGTGGCTCTCTATGCAATCGTTCGCAGGAATATTCGAAATACTACAGTATTTGCCCTGTGCTCTTTCAAGTTACTCATACGTCACGTACCGTGAATTTATGCACATTTTTGAGTAGAACCAACGTTTGTGATATGCTAAAGAGTTTATTTGTTTGCGAAAGTGGGTATTAAAATTTTTAAAGCTAAAAGTTTATATCTGAAATATTGTTGAGTGCTTTTAGGTTATATTTCAAAATTTTTCTTAATTATTTTATGAGAAAATATTTTTCTAGAAATGGAATTATATTTGAAATGCTAATTTTGTGCATTTTTACACAGATTTTAAAAGTATCTTATGTATACATATATCTGTATATGTGTATAAATATCTTATATATATCTGTATATCTTAAGTAAATCATAAGCTAATAGCATAATTTAACAAATTCTTAAGTATATCTACATTACGCTAAGAATATTTTTGTTCCTAAATCCATAATTCGTAATCATTAGTTTTAGGTAATATATTCAATAAATGCCCGTTAAATGTTCTTAAATGATACTGCAGTACTGCACTATTTAGACTCCACTTTAACAGTCCTAATAGGGCTGTTAAAGTATGCATTTTAATTCTTTTTACTTTATATTTTTCTATTTTGCTCTATCTACTGTTCTTTTCACATTAAGAAATTATTACATACAATCGGTACTTAACATGCTAGATATGTAACGTATATGACAAATATATATATCTAAAAATATAAGCTTCAAATTTCAAATATATAGAATAACTAATATATATATGATAAATTTATTTGCACCTGTTATTACAAAGTTATCAGCATACATTGCAATGTAAGACTACCAATGGTTTTCATCATTAATGTTTAGGTATTTTCTTATATTAGTAGCTTATTTAATCAGTGCTGAAAAAGCACAAGTTTAAGAAAAAAGTAATTTTTGGGAAAATGTAGCTATCTAAAGCACCTACCTAAGATGTTTTAACACAACTACTAGCAATAATAATAAAGTGCGGTCGTATATTTCAATTACTTTCATATATACTAACACAACAATTTTGTCATATTCACTGTTTTGCAATTTATTACTGTTAACTAAATTAATAATGTACTGATTTATATAAAGTAGTAATATTAATAAAGATTAACAAGTATAAATTTAATCAAAACTGAAAATCTGTTCATCAAATTTTTTCTTTATTTACTACCCATCCATATGTATAAATAATACAACACCCATGCATTAGCACTTAACATTACTAGCAGAAAACTGTTATAAAAGTTTGTGATGCTCTGTTATTGCAAATTCGCTTTACAGTCAAGCAACGAATAACAGCGCATTACAATGTGAAATTCGTTACTTTACTTAACAGTACAGTTTTCGCTATACTTTTTAATATTAAAAAACTGCTGGAAAATGTTAAAACATACAAAAGCAATGTATTTTATACTCCACACACATATAAATAAAATTCAACAATGAGAATTAGTATTAACAGTGAAATAATAAAAAGTACCTAATGCTTATTATAATTGGGGGTACCACTCTGCCAACATATAATATTTACTTGAGATCCCCTACATAGGTGTCAGTTGTAGGGTAAGTCAAATAAAAAAATCATGCAACGGAATGAAATATATCCTTTAATGGCTCAAAGTGTAGCTTTAGTTAAGTTAAAGTCAAAAAAAAAGTATTTGTTATTTGTACAGGCACAGCGTAGATTAAGCATGCTTGGAAGATATGTTCTAAATAAGCTAACAGTTTCTATATCGCTTCTTTCAAAGTATTTTGATTAGAAACCCTTCAAGACATTTACAGTTCTATGTGAACTGCAATAATCACTCTTATTATAGTATATATTTCATATCATGATTATTGTTGGAAATATAATAATATTATGTATTTCATACAAATATTATTGTACAACGTACTTTTACACTATCAATAAGTCTCTTATTATTAATACTAAATACATAATACGAGTAAATTTATAATAGCTATGTATACAACTATTTAATGTAAAACAATGTAAATAAATCTTAAACAACGAGCCTCAAATAAATTGCTTGGATTAGAATACATTGAAGTGAGTTATGGGTGCTTTATTAAAGACTAAAAATAGTTCTTTGCAGCTTACTAAAGAAAAATCATTTGTTCATCTTATTGCCTAACTAAAATTAATAGCTATTTATTTATTTATTTGTGGATTGTTTGTACGCTAAGATAGCAAACATTAAGTTATGCCATGTTTAGGTGTTAGGTTTACTCGCTTCAAAAATTATAATCAATCTTTAAATTGAACAATTTAAATTTTTTTTCGAGGAACTGAATCTCTAACAATACCGATATTCACAGAGTTATTTTTGCTCTTAATCAGTGAACCATATTATATTCTCATCACTAAGATGAGGGTAAGTTTTTGAACCTTATTCAAGAAAATTACTTTTGATCACTAGACAGACCTGCTTATTATTTCTTATAATATATTATTAAAAGAATTAGACCTTAATATATATTTGTTATATATATAGTAAAAAACTATTAGTTTGAAATGCTTGTGCAATTTCTTCCAACTATTTATTATAAAAATACAAAAAAAATAACATATATTTTAACATATTTTATGTTTTCTGTCATCGCCCAGCTCTGAATTCGGGAAGGAACACGTTTTTGGAGTGGTTTTATCTTCCGATAAAACCGGAAGATCGATCTTACTCATATCTCTTTAGGTTTATTAAAGCAATTGCGGGATTGTAAAAGTGAACATTTGTTTATTAAGAAAGGTGAAAAGATATCTGCAGACCTGCCATCGCAAGTAACTAACTATCCATGTTTTTGCACATTATATTTCCTCTATCTCATGTAAAATGGTACTTACAAAAATGGAAATAAACAAGCATCAACAGCGAGTGGATTTAGGAATTCGACCCATTAGTATTAACTCAACTACAAGAGTTCATTTTTTTACAAGCGTAAAACAATTGTTGATTAAACTAAGAACTGGTGATTATTTGTGTTGATGCTCTGTTTTCCAATCATTAGATTGTAATTTGATATATTTAAAAATTTTCTTGGTTATATTGCACCTCCATAAAGTGATATTTTAATATGTAAAACCTGTTTGCCAAATGACTATGCAGAAATTAAAAAAATATTTCTCTCCCATGTTTCAGTCATTTTATTTTCGTCTACTAAACCTCAAACACATTAAGGACATAGGCATGAAGGGAAATTAGAAGAAAATTGTCTGCAAATTTTCACACTTTCACATCTTGAGTTAGGTTATTTAATATCATTTGACTTATTGTGTCAGGTTAATGTGTTTCAGGACTTTAATGCAACAATTGCCATGCACGAGAATGAACGACTTCCACAGGAATGTCCTCTGCACAGCTGAATCCACTGTTAGGCACTGCGTGTTCATAAACAAACTGCGAAAGGACAAAGGACTGAGTAATTTTTAACTGAGAAGAAAATGCAGGACGAGCTTTTCTGTGGTCTCTTGCTCTCTCGGTAGTTGTTTAGAGATAATAGAGAACATTGGAAAGCTTTCTCGAAGATTAAAAATGACAGAATTAACAAATGCAAAGGATTATTTTAATGCGTTTGATAATTTTTATTTATAAATATTAAGAAAAAATAATCTCAGTTTCAAACGAATTTAATTGTTTAAAAATCTACAAGAAAATTACTAAAAATAAATGAAAACAAAAACTATATAAGATATTCAAATATTTTAACTAAATAACTGAAATAATTGAAATACATATATTTGGTGTTTGGTAGTAATGTTTACTACTAAAATAAAAGCAAAAAATTATAAAAGAGTATAATATAATTTTTAATTCATCATATTAAAATTACTTTAACCATAATAAATACAAGGAATTAAATCATTAGTTCTTTATTAGTTAAACGAGAATATTTTTTTTGAGACTAATATTTTAAAGATTATAATTAATTTAAATATACATATTACGAATAATTAATTTTTTTGATAATTTAATTGTATTAATAATATTCTTAGCACTAAAGCATATGTTGACCAAAGCATGTAAATCTAGTAGCTTAAGTACACTCGTAAAAAAATTATGGGTACATTTTATTGCCGATCCTAAGAACTTACGCCTTTAAATGATATAAGATTATTAGAGGAAGTCAAAAATAAAAATTCAAAAATAATATTAGATTATTTAAAGGCTTTAATCAACTATTTTTTTAATAAGAATTCTTTTTTTTTGTATAAATAATAGTATAATTCGACTCAGAAACATTCGTTATATTAAAAAAATATTTTTTTTTTGAAAATAAGGTTTTCTTTTAGACCACTAAATTTTCTTTAATAAAGTCTATGTATTCTAATTAGAATCCATTTTTACGGCATGTACAGGGAATATACTTTTTAACCGAAAATTATAGTACTAAGAAAATAAGCTATTTAGAGGTTGTAAGCTATTTAGAGGTTGAAAGCTGTTTAGAGGTTAGGTTGTTAGTCGTTTTGAAAGTTCTGTAGAATGGTTTGTAGACTATGAAGATATTGTCTGCTTACTAGTCTGTGTCTTCATTATCTTCCTGTATCTGATGACATGGAATGCAGGTTAAAGGTATATTCACTTTTATTATCTATTGATCTTTAGTCTTAATATGCACACTGAGCTGTGCATTGTCTGCATAAGTCAAGTAAAGGGGCTTGTGATTTTAATTGACTACTGTGACTCATACTTTATACCTGGATTTGTGCAATCTTAGTTGATTACTTTCTGTATATGATTTTCTTGTCTTTGTATGTGATGTGGAAGATACTTGTTTCGTAGAAGTCTACTAATATTTTTGATAAGTATGTTCAATTAATGTATTTAAAACAGTTACAAGAAATACTCATAGGTCAATTGAACATATGCAACCCTTTTAAATTTCTGTTGCAATTATAAATTCTATAAATGCTTACATATATTTCAACATTATGCTTATTAATAAAAAAATTAAAAGATTAAAAGATTAAAAAAGATTATAATTATATACATTTAACTTCATTTATTTTGTACCATATTTACACTTAGACTCTAATCGCACCACTTTAATCTCTTAAATATATTAAAAATTATATGTATTGCTGCGTAGAGTTTAGTGCAATAGTCTAAACATAGTATTACTTTAATTTTCAAAGTCAATTATTATGAATGAAGTTTTTTTTATTAAAAATATTAATTAGCAATAAAATATTGAACAATGTCAATCAAAAATTCTAATTCTATTTATTAAGCATCGAATTTTTAGTACTAAAAATACTGAATACATTTTAGTATTAAAATATAAAACATTAAATTTTTATTTAATAGAATTACTTAAGTATCAAACTTTTAATATATTTTAGTACTAAATATACTGAATTCTTTTTAAGTATTAAAGTATAAAAAATTAAATTTTTAATTAATAGAATTTTTGGCGGCCACTTTAAAATATTTTATTGCTATTTTATATTTTTATATTCATTATATTGCAATAATTGTACTTTCTAAAACCACTTTTTTATATATATACATTAAATCGGATTAACATGGCGCCTAAAATTTTCTTACCAAAAATTAAATTTGAATTTTTGCTTTTTGTGCGCCAAAAATTTGTTTGCTCTCCGACAGCTTTTTCGTGCTCTTTCTCTTCATCGCCAACCATACTCACTATACTGGCGCACTTGGTTTGCCTTAGCTCAACTTGTTTTCACTTGACTCAGAATATTGAATTCGCCGCATTTGTTATGTCGTGCGAGCATCGCTACGCATACGTCTAGGTCGGTCTGCTGGCACACAACTTCGTGACCTATCGTCATTTCATATATTCGCCGCAAGCCAAAAACTATGGAATACAAAATCCGACGTGCCAAACATTGTAGTGAACGCTTTCGTTGAAACAGTTTCAGCTAGAAAATTCCTCGGTAAGGATGTATGGTTACGAACGGCGCGCATGTAATCAAAACCGTAGCTTACAGCTTGTGAGTGACATTACACAAAAATGTTGTTGAATGACAACGGCTTCAGACGACGAAGCTGTGCACAGCGGCTGCTGCTCAAGTGCAAGACAATAACGCGTTACATTGTTGGTCAATCAAAAAGGATTTAAGTTTCCGATGATTAGATAAATTGAAAATATATATAAGTTGAAGAAAACTAGAAGAATTTATATAAAAGCCACAAATAAGATAACGTATTTTAGTCAGCTGTGCAAGTATTCATTGAGGCATTACGGATGGCTTTCGTGCTTGGCTCACTAATTGCCGGAAGTTGAGATTTGTGAAAAATGATGTTGTGAATGAAAAATGGAAAACAAATTGAAAATTAATAAATATGAGCGAATGTAGAATGTAAGGGAAGGGCTGTGCAAGTGTGCCGCATTCGCAAATAAAGATTAATGAAGTTACAAAAACGAAAATAATGCCCGCTCTTACCCAATCGTTTATAAATTATTGCAAATTAATTTTGACAAATTATTAAAGCAGTTAAGTGCAACAACAAAAACAACAGTGAGTGTTAATGTTTTCATCGAATTCAAAGAAAAGTTTTACATTTTAACTAATATAAAAAAGAGAGATGGTAAATTTTATTGAAAATTCTTAAGCATTAATTCGGTTAATACTGAAAATTTTATTAAAGCAAACAAAAGTGTATGAAGTCAAATTTATTTTGACGAAAAAAGTTTATAAAAATTTCGCTGCTATTATTGGCAATTTTGTGTGCCAATATTGGCAGCAACTTGGTCAACAAAAATAAAACTGCTTGACGTTGTTGCTACAACAAAATTTTGTGCCATTAGTCCAAAGGAAACATTTTTGTGGCAGTATAAATTTAGCTTAACAGCGTCCTTACATGTGTCCTGGTGTCGGTGTGAGTTGTTCGGCAGTACACGGCGCTCAAAGGACAACACAACTCAGCACACACACACACAGCTGGCAACTCTAAGCGCAGTCATTTATTATTTCTGTGCGGAGTATGTAAGTATGACTTGATGTCTTCTTGTATATTTCTCCGTACTTTGAAGTGAGGTTTTGTGCTGTTATTCTCTGTTATTCCCAGTTATTTTCTGTTATTTTGTGTTGTGTTCTGTTTTTTGATGTTTTTGCTCCTTCAACATTTATATTTTGTGTGGGTCAATTTAATCACATCAATCATGAAACTATTAAAGGTTGATTTGTTTTCACTGCGATGGCGTTACGAGTTTGCCATACAAAGGATTAAGGTGTAACCTTTTGTATGAATGCATAATTTTCCATACCCCAATTTTGGGGTTACTAGTTGTCTGATAAAATCGCTTCGTTAACAGATAAGGATTAGAAATATTGTAACTCATTTATATGGCACAAACGCAGCAGAGAGTTAAGTCCGACTAAAATATGTAAATGATTGGCATGTTGATAAGAAACAATCGTTTTAGCTTTAGTTTGTGGCTAAAAGCGAAAGGTAGTTAATGTATACAATACATTTTCTATCCTTTCTCTGCTCGTATACTATATACAGAAACAAAGTTTTATCTGATAATTTGCTTTTATTTAAATTAAGTTATGTACAGGCAACATTTCTATATAAAATCATTGTAATGGCATTACATGAAAATAAATAAATTTATATACAGAAAAAAATATTTAGAGTAAATATTATTCAGTTTCATATAAAATAATAAAAAAGGAAAATGTTATATGTTTTATAAGTGAATAAATAAATATTTTAAGCAAGTATATGATAGCATTTATTCATATAATTGAATAAAGAGAAGTTTTTCTGGGCTTTATATACTATATTGGTACATCATAGTGTCAAACAGTAGTTGGTAATAAGTGTTAGGTTTTTATAATAATATAATAAAATGTTAGCATTTTTGTTTTAGTTACTTCTAATACTATATTTTATATGAATAAATTCTTAATTGAGAGTTAAAATATTTTATTAAATATTATTCAAAGAAAAAGGTTTTGAATTTAGAGATTTGGATTATATATTTTTTTAAAGCTATTTTCTGAAATAAAGAAGTCTTTTTATAACTAAGATTACTAGACGTGCTCAGTGGTAAAATGGATTTACTTTATCCAAAAAGAAATGAACTTCGCAATCAATGTAAAAATTTCGATAATCGATTGGAATTTCTTTCGGAATGTCCGCATATGCCTTTGGGATAGATTTCACACACACAAAAGATTTTATTTCAGTTTTATTTATTTCAATACATATTTCTAAAACTGCATTTCTAAGAACGTATTCCCACGATGCCAAATTATGTGAGCGTGAGTAGTATTTGATAGAACTGATGCACCTAATTGCCAATAGATGACCTCAATACATACACCTATGTCTTACATATACCATTAGATGCTTAGAAACGTTAATATGTAGATGAAATGCATCATACTTATAAAACAGAACTTACTTTAAATGATTAGTTATTGAAGCTTTTGTTCAGTTTTTTGCACATCTTATGTGAAATTATTATGATATAAGTAGGACCTCTAATCAAAATAATAATGCCTCATTCAATAACTTTTTCGATATTTGTAGAGCAATACTACCATATTACGAGTTGTTTTCTACCTGACAGAATAGAGAAAATGTTTAATAGCAGTAACAGACCCTATAGAATAAAAGTGCTTTAAATACTAACTTGGGTTTTATCCAGCAAAAAAGAAGGTTAAAAATAGATAGAGTATTTAAAGGTAGTTATGCATCTTAAACACTGTAAGCTTCAATTCATATTTTTAATGTAATCATAAACATATTATTTTAATAGCAATGCTCTTGTTTCAATGTGAGCATTAATTTACTATTTTAATGAAGCCACACATGTATAACATTTTATTATCTAAATAACAGCTTTTAAGACATTTTTCTGCGTTTGTACATCAAGGATAAAAAAATCTTTATTACAACGTAGAACACGGCCCTATAGTCAGAAATTCACTTTGGAGATGGATTTCAGAAATTTATGAAATTATTTTTTCTTATTAAACAGTCATGTTGCAGTTATGATGACTATACCTATATGTAGATATATATAGGTATACACCCCTTCTGGTAGAGCAATAGTTGTCGTGAATTTCTAACAATTTTTTGCATATAAACTCTTAACGAGTCTTTTTAAGATCACTAAATATGTCTATATTTTGAGTTAAGAACTAATTCCTATCAGCTGAAAGTACATCAAAACTCCTTAAACTCTGATATTTTTTCATAAAAGTGTCTGAAAGTACACGTTAATCATACGATACGGTGACCAAATAAAATTTTTGACTTGTTATATATAAAATTGGTTTATGTTTCAAAATAAGTTTATTTTATAATGTGTTCTAAAAATATTTGTTTTATTTAAGACATATACTAACTCTGTTCTCAGCTAAATGTCAGATGGTGATATTTTGTTAGAGGAGACAAATTTAGTTGATAAAGCGAACAATTTAAATCCAAAAAATATATTATTAAAACTTTTAATTTATAACGATTTCGTATAACTCAATTTTAATTAAAAATTCGATTTTAACTTTGATGGAATCTTAGTATTTTAGAATATAAGAATATATATGATTTTAAACTGAGAGTTTACAAAGAGAACGGAAGAACAAATTATAATAAAATGACAAAAATTATACATTAAAATATTAGCTCTTTGATATTAGTTTTATATAAGATATGTTTACTCAGAAGATAATATTTTAAAAAATGCTTTTAAAGGTAATGAAAATATATGAAGAAAGGTAAATACGTGTAGTTACTATAAAATAAATTTTCTTTTACTTTGTTTAGAAAGAGACTTTTTCCTTTTTTTCTTTCCTTTTTACAGTACTGACTATCATATTTCATCAATATGAATGTGATATTGAGAGTCATTAGAACTTTTGGAAATATAGAATCACTGTAATATTAGTTTTTTATTGATGATAATTTTTTTTCTATATTTTTTATATTCTAATACTAACTTTTAGCTTTTAATGTTATAAATAAAAAAGCATTCGTAACAGACCAGTATGTTGATTGAGATATGCTTATTTATGTAGCATGTATACTTAAAATAATATTT
This sequence comes from Teleopsis dalmanni, assembly GCF_002237135.1. Taxonomy (NCBI): domain Eukaryota; kingdom Metazoa; phylum Arthropoda; class Insecta; order Diptera; family Diopsidae; genus Teleopsis; species Teleopsis dalmanni. Next base: position 128,373,139 of record NC_051847.1, read on the forward strand.
TTAGGGAGTAAAATTCAGTATTTAGTTTGAATGCGAATATAATATGAAATTATATCGGCATTTGTTATATATTCTGACAATTAAATAGATTTTTCGGATTGTACTGAACTACAACAACAATAATTCATTTTATATTATTTAAATTATTTGAATTAAAAAAAGTCAACTTATTAGTAACAAATAATTTTTCACTTAAAATATTTTAAACAGAAACTATTTAAATTCATTGCCACTATTATTAAAAATAATTATTTGGTACATCGGTTTCTTTCATTATTGATTAATAATATATTTCAATATGGGGCAAATGAATTCCTTATTCTTATTTAACTTTAATATTAATTTTTGTGTTAACTCACAAATAAATATATATTTTTGTTTAAGAAAGACAGCGAAAAATTTAATTACTTTTTGTTCTATTTTTGCCAACTATTTTATTTTATACAACTATTGCTATTTTAAATATCTTATGTTCGTATTCTAAGCTAATCTGTTCTTTCGTTTTATGACAAATAAAAATAATAAAAATCTTTTAGTTAAATTATTTGAGTTTAATTTCATGTAATTACCTAAGAATTTTTTCTAAAAATAATAATAATATTTTGACCAACCCGGAAGTTGTTGAAAATACCAACGGACCGTTTGGTTATCACATGAAAGAAAACAATAATAATATAATCAAGCATTGCTTTTGTTTTTATTAGTTATAAAATCTAAGACCAGATTAGCCTTAAATATGGAAATAAAAAAATTTCTTTAGTTTTTGTGATAGTTATATACATGCAAGTAACATACTTTTTTATATAATGTGAAAATCAGAAGTAACAGTAGAAGCAGAAGAGTTTTCTAAGACGTTGGTAACGGTTATATCTTGCCATATTTGCTTTAAATTTCGATTTTTTATTTAGATATTTTAGACATTACTAGCGTTTATAATTAATTTATTAAAAATTATAATCCTAATTTTTCTAATCCTAATCTATAATGAAAACTTCAATATCTAGTGATTTAAATAGGCGGAAAAAGATTTTCTACATCAAAAATAATATTTTATTTCATAGTGCATGATAAAATTTTAATTATTACTATAATATAAATACATAAAACAATGTTCTCGTGACAATACTAAATATAAAGCACAACTTTAACAAACATTCTAAATCGTTAATAATACTAATTAGTTAAAAATATAACCTGTTCTATTAAAAACATTGCTATTCCAAGCCAAATGTTTTTTGTATGTTCACGAACGTCTAGCATCTAGTGTCTAAGGGATATTGTCAGCCACATACTTTATGAACTATATTTCCTATACAAGAATAAAACACAGAAGGAGCATATGTTTACAATGATTTTGACTAATTAAAAATAATAGCTCAATAAACTAGAATCTGTAAGTAAACTCAAATGTTTAAGTGAAATGATTATAACTCCAAGTCCAGCTAACAATATACAAATTATCCCAGTTGGTTGAGACCGCGTACACAAAATTTTTTAGAGGGGTGATAGTCGAGTCGACAAGTGTATGCTGTGAGTTGTCAAAAGTCATATTTCTCTTAAATAACCATACATTGAGCTCAGAACGTACGTTTTAGGTTTTAAGAGGTAGGGGTTTTAAAACGTTTGTTGCCTACAATTCAAGAAGTTGGACTAGAATATGAGAGGAAGGCTATTGTTTTTTGTTGCACTGTAACGCACCACCACACTAAACCATCATGTTATTTGAATTTTGCACCAAAAGAAAATGATATTCTTATCTATCATTCACTGTATTGACCGCAATTTTCAATTATGAAAATCATCGTTTAATTAACCTACCCGATATATAAAAAAATTCGACCAAGACAACTCTCAGTAGATCAATTTTATATTGAAAACAGTGTCGTATGATGGGTATAAAAATCTTTCAAAGAATTCGTTAGACATTTTCTGCTCTGCTCTTGGATGAGGGCTATTTTAAATTTGCTTCATATATCTTTTAAGACAATTCTCACTGGATATGGGATGGACTATTTATACTGTGCTAGGTTTTATATTATATTATATTACTATATTAAACAATGGCATATTTTTCCGTATCTTCTGATTTAAAAATATAAACAGTAAAATTTTTGAAGAGGTTTTTTCGAACAGTAGTGAAATACAACAACAAAAATTTTATTTTTTTTATATTATTTTAATTAATTGAATTTTTGGCTGACCGTACAGCTGTTTCGTGTATTGCCAAATACCCATCATCAGTGGTCTTGGAAATAATTCTTGTATTTAATTATTCGTAAATAATTATTTTTGAGACTGCAAGTACCAGGAATCGAACTCGGGTTCTGCCAAATGTGAAGCTCAAAATTAGCGTACCTTAACCAACTGATCCAAAGCCGTACTTGACTTTTTTGTTCGCAAATTTTTCTGGAGTTTTGTTACTACTACTATGAAAATTTTTATTAACAATTTTACTTGCTGTGTTTATATTAGAACGAAATCATAAACCAGCTGTAGAATAATTGAATTGATTAATTAATTATAATTTTATTTTCAATTGTTAAATTTCAATACTATTCTGTTCTCTAAAATTTTTGTAAATAAAAAAGAAATTAGACTAAGTCTATTCCGTAGGATACCAGTAGTTTTAGATCATTGTGTTTACTTCGATGAAAAATGCAGTATTCAAATTGTGGATACAATTATTTTATAACGACAAAGACTTTATTTTCCATATTAGTTAAAATTATTTGAAACTTTTTTGTAGTAAAGTACATAAATATAAAGCAAACAATATGGCAGATATTCATATACATTATTGTATTCATATTACATTATTTATGTTTAAAAGAATAAACACATATTTGCAGTACTTTAAGATATATTTTATTGTATGTATGTCCCCATAATTTTTTGTATAGGTATAGATATACTATATCTGGTCAATTCTAATACTGTTGCTTAAAACTGATGTGATCACATTGGATCTAATTATTTAGAATGCATTTCAAATAAATCAAATAAGTTTTCAGATATTCAATCGATAAGGATATTTATTGATATTAATCCGAGTTTAAAATTTAATAGTTGTATTTAAACGGGGTGGAGATACATACAAATTTTTGTAGAAAATCATGGCTATCGCGGTCAGGTGAAGTTTGGAATATTGTAGGACTATTTTCATATCAACTAAAGCTAAAAAATACATTTCTTTAAAAGTATATTTATTATTAACGCTTCATGATAATATATTTAAACAAAAGATATAACTAAAATATATTGTTTTAGTTCACTACTTTACGAAACCTCTTTATAAAAAATTTTATTAAAACGTTGACATTCTTTGAAAGGCAATTTTGAATTGAATGAAATTGGCTACGGTTCTGCCTCTGCATAAATAGTTTTATATAAGAGACACTTGATATGAAAGTGTGTGTCATTTATTAGTGAAAATAAAAATATTAATTTAAAGGAATAATGCAAAAAAAAATATAATACAGCAATAAATGTTATACATAATGAAAATATGAAAATATGAAAAAGTGTATGAGATCTTCACTGAACATCGCACATGCTTATTTAATATATAAAAATCTTATAATAACGAAATCTATTTTAAAAAATATTAATAATCAGCAAATTCCATCTTTTTTTTTTAAAATTCAAAATATTAAAAATCTATTATATTTCAAACATAATTTAAATATTTTTTCCTCGTATATCCTATATTTTATAAAATGTAAGTAATTTCTATATACTTAATTTCTTTGTAATTTTTTCTTCAATTTCCAGCCCGGTACCCCTTAGGCAACAAGGATTTGTGTTTCTATTTATTTGCCTTAATGTTGTTTTTTCCATAGATCTCCCCTCTTTCATACGCTATTCGATTTGTCTATTCCTATTTTTTTTTGTTTTTAAGGTATTGTTTCATTACAAGCGACGTCGAAAGAATCAAAATTTTATTGAACGCAATAAAATTTCCGAACCTAAAATTGAATGCAATAAAACTGCTAGGAGCAATCGATATTTTTAAGGATACAATAATAGATTTTGGCACGTTCAAATACTTTAAAGCTGCAGATACAAAAGCACGTGCTGTGAAATTATACGAGTTTTAAGTGAATTAAAAAAATTTGTCAATAAAAAAGTTCATCTCATTTTGATTTATAGGAACGTGCAGTGAAAGTTTTTGTTTTTGTTGTTTTTAAAAAAGAAAATTTATTATCAAGTTCATATTGAGCGAAGAACAACAGAAGAATTTAAATTCACTTCATAAAAATGCCATCAAAAATTTGTTTCTGAAGTAACAAAGTTTTAGTTTCAAGTAACTGACGTCAATCAACTTCATATGCGTTTTAATTCCATTCAGTTTTAATTCCATACAGAAGAAGAAATACTTAAAAATTCCATTAACGAACAAAGTTTCAACTTTTACTAGAACTTCATATCAGATTACTCTGCAGTCTACGTTTCCGTAAATCAGTTGAAGTGCCACAATGCAGTTAAATTTCATATGCAATCATCTCGATTTTATTTGCAAAAAATTTTGTGACAAATTTTTGATTTCATTTCAGAAATATTTTTTATTTCAATAACGAATTTTTCTAGATTAAAAATTTTACTAGCATTGTAAAGTTCAGAATTTGGAAGGACAAAATTCGATGTGGTTCAAATATTTTATGAGACTTGGAGCATGTTACGTGTACAGTACGGTAAATAATAACATAGTGTGTATAAAAGAATATTCTTTCCGAAAAACTTGTCAATAATAAATTTATAAGAAGAGCGACGATCCACTCTAACCTTTTGATGTAGATGGTAAAATAAATTTTTTTTTTCTATGGGCTTTATTAGATGGCATGCAATTTTCCAACAGTCACACAAATATAGGAACAGTCAAAAGTCACTAAATCTATTCATCTTTCCATGCCAACTGGAAGTATATGTGTAATTTATAAACGCTTCGGTTGTCCTACAATACATTAAAAATATCAATAAAAATGTAAATAGGTTATTGAGGATCAACATCAAATTTTATATTGGTTATACAATATGTGCACCAGTGACGACTGCTCTAAGGTGCGAAGGTGTGCGGTGAACACCCTAACATAATTTGCAAAATGTCAAATAACATAGGTATATAAATTTATTAAGTATCTTCACATCAACAATTATTATTATTTATTACATTTCCATATATATATTTTTAAAGTTTTAGCAAAAACAATTAAATATAATTGTCTATGAAAACTAAATCAATTTCCTTCTGTTAACTGCTATACTTGTTAGTTGTGCTCATATATTTGCAGCTCAAATCACAGAACATTTCTATTATATTTCGTCTCTCCCCTTTGTGTGCAAAGAAGTTGGCGTGTGCTCCCGTTCGTAATATCAGAAATAGAGATGTATACAGTGGGAATTGTATGAGAGTAATTTTCTGTTCTATTCGAATATCAACTACATGCATACGAATCCAACATGATGATTTGCAAAAGTGGTTGCATGCACGGTTGCCACTTATGGTACTTTAGTACCAAAATTGGTACTTTTTTTCGTTTGGTGCTCATGTTCAATAAATGGTACATTTTTGACGATCCACAATGAAGGATATTTCCAATTAATTTTTTTATAAATGCAACTTTGCACTATTTTACATTTTGTTCATTTACAACACTATGAAAAACTCAAAACGAAAAACAAAAAATTTTGGACCTTTTTTACAGAAATGGTACCTTTTTAAACCAATTTTGGTACAGGAAAAAATTTTCAAGTGGCAACCGTGGTTGCATGAGCGGCTGAAGTTTGCAGCTCATCTCACCATACATTTCTATCACATTTCGTCTCTCCCCTTTTAGCAGTAGCACCCACGAATTTCTGTCGCTTACTGTGCGGAGTACTTGTCCGCACATTTATACGTTGCAAGTGGGTTTGATTATGCTTGATCACTGCATAAACATGTATGGTTCTGAGTTAAAACTCTTTTGTTTGAAAAAAGTTGGTTTGATGTTACGAGAATTATGTGAAAAGTTTTGTTTCTTCCATATTGATATATTAAACTTATATATAATTATTAATTTAATTTGTTTAATATGTTATTTTGTTAATGAATTGGTAATATAATATTGTAAATATATTGTTGCCTAATATAATATAGTTATTATTAATAAAACATCTAATATATTTTAATTTAAGTGGTACATGTAAAAACAACACTATAGAAAGGCCGTCGCCACTGATGTACACATACGGTTTAATAATATTCGTAGTATTTTCTTTCAGAGTACCACAAAAATACTCGCAACTTACGAAAGAAAGCACAAAAGATCAATTATGGTCGCAGTGCTCTGTTCCGTTGGGAGCTGGTACCCCGCTTATTCCTATTCCTATTCTTATGAAAGAAAACAAGTGAAGCAACAACAATGCTCTTAAAATCTTCAGAGTTAGGTTTTTCTAGTAAAAAATTTTGCGTCTCATATTTCAGTGCAATCAAATGCAAATATCAGTCTATTGTGAATGTTTACTGGAAATATATTGCAAAATCCTAATCATCCATCTTAATCGTATGAACAGAAATAATAATAAATTGAAATATACTAAAACAATAAGTTAAAAAGTGCTTACCATTGCTGTTCTATTACTCTTTTTGTTTTTTTATATTTATATTATTTAATTTTAATATTTGCAATATTTATTGTACACAGCACAACAAAAAAAAAGCATTCGACATATTTTAAAAGTGATGCCAATTTGTTTCAACCAGACTTAATTCTGTTCTTTACAACTCTGAAAGAAGAAATTACAGCTAATGAGTAGAGAACGTATGAAACCATATAAATAATAACGCATTTTATAGTTCTGATTTGGCAGCACTATTTTTAGCACTATTTTCAAACCAAATTATTAGCCAAGGTGTCATATGCAAAGTTTACGGACGGGTATGAGTTTCCTTCAATATCATTTAACCCTTTCTGGCTGTTTGCCAGATCCCGTGGACCGTTTTTGTTGAAAATTTGGTTAATGTCCATTTTTTTTCTATTAATTTTGTTCCTTTTAAGATTGTTTCTAACAATAAACCAAAGAACTATACTAATAAATAAAATAAAATGCAACTGGTATATATACGTAAAACGGTATACGCTCGATTTAAGAGCTAGTAATTGAAATTACTAATTCGGGAGAAGTGGGTTAAGAATTGTAGAATATATTAAAATTATGAAAACTTACTAAAAATATGATGACGATTTTTTGCACAGTACTTAAATCAAGATTTATTTTTAGCTAAGTGAAGATATTTATGCAAATTATTGTTTCATCTGGGACAAGCAAAATCTTAAAGTAATTGTCAAAAGACTTTTTCTGGCACTATAAAATGACAAAAAGTCAGTATACGATGTGACACATAATCTTGAGATGATGTAAGCGTACCCAGATGGTATGACAAAACAATTAATTTTGGTCATCTTATTTCATTGGTATGAGATTGGTAATATACATTTCGATTTCAGAGTTATACCAAGTATATTGATGTCAGGATGTTAGAAGAATATTTTCACCAGAGATTTACTTAATATCTGGTTCAATTATTATTTTTAAGGAAAAGGGATACTACACTGTGATCTAAAATACATATTGTGCCCCTTAGTTGAATTAGAGTGTTTTTCCAAGTTCAATTTCATTTATGAAAGATAGTATAGAGGCTATATTTCCTAGCCTGGAATTTGTATGTTCCATGAAATACCTTCCCAGGTGTTTCTTCCGCTTGTGTATCACTGTTGGGTATTCCCGTAGCACATGGAAACGCTTAGCGGTTTCTCTCTCTTCTATGCAGTATCTACAGTCTGATTTGAATTAGATTTCTATATTTGTTAGGTGATTATTTAATCTCCAGTGTCCAGTTAGTTTTTCGTTAATAATTCTTAGGTTAGTTAGTACTATGCAAGCCTTGATGAGTTTTAGGTTGTAAGTGCTTGAAATCATTTTAGACTGCGAAAGTCTTGGTAGTTGTTCCGAAAATAGTTCTCTTTCCTTTCTTTCGTAACGAAATCTAGTTAAATCAACGAAATTATTTTTCTAAGTGTAAATATAGTTGTATAATACAATGAACCAGTAGATCTAAAAGGATCCTTAGAATCCTGTTTCCAGTAAGATCAGGTAAAATCTAAATGTAATTGTAATTATAGCATTAATATGAAATTATATTTATAGTAAGACAATTGCAAGCAGTAGTTCTTCTTATGATAGGTGGACTTATTTAGGTCGTCGAAACAGGGCACTGTATGCACCAGCTATTGCTCAATATTCTTATATAAATATCTAACTCTTTAACTCCTAGGAGGAGCATAGGGCCGCTCAATATTCTTGATTGGAGTAAAAACCATTAACAAATTGTTATTATGACCAATATTTATTTAGTTTTCATATTTTTTCCGGACTTAGGTCTTTTATTATTATGTGTACATTGTTACGTGTACATACGTGCCTAGTTTTATTGTGGAATATTATGGAATATAATTTTCAATAATGAAAAAACTAAGACTCTGTTTATAACGCGTAAGTAAAGACAGCATCCGACGAGAGTGAGAGTGGGTGATTTGGTGATAAACTGGGAGGATAGCGTTAAATATCTCGGTACCACGCTGGACAAACGATTCACAAGGCTTAAAATTGTTCAATTGAAAAGAATGAGCTGTGCCAAAATTCTTCATTACTTCCAACCGCTATTTAGAAATGAAAATCTCAATACTAACAACAGGAAACTGATATATAACCAAATAATTCGTCCGTCACTTCTATATGGTTGTGTAGTGTTTAGCAAAGCTTCAAAGACTACTATTCACCAGCTAGAAATTGCACAAAGCCAGGCTCTGAGAAGACTCTTCACAGTTCGATGGTACATTAGGAAGTTTGACATCCTCAGGGACATTAAGATTGATCCCATCAAAAAATACATAAAGGATAGAGCCTTGAAATTATTTGCAAAATCTAACAGACTTACCAACACCGCGTTGGTAAGTTACCATCTCAGAATGGTTACAGGCTCCTCGGGGAGGTATGCAGATCTGAAGTTAATTATTGCTTAGTCTGATGAAGTGATAAACAAAAATCTAGTCAAGGCGCAAAGAGGGGTTTTGTAGAAACCTCGCAGTTAATAGAGAGTAAAAGTGCTCAGGTGCACTGACTCAACTAGACTCAACATAATAATATTGACATGTGTATATATATGTATATATTTATATATATATGTATATATTTATATATATGTACACTATTATATATATAATATATATTTGTTACTCACTATTTTAACTTAACATATAATTATTATTTTCTATTATTTCCATATGTATTATTTATAATAATTAAATAGTTAGAAAAATAAAATGTATTTTAAATTTGTATTGTTCTTGAACTATTGTAGTAGTCGGAATGTGATCCTGTGATTTATGTTAGTCATGTATTTGCCTAACTCTTTTATTATTTACATGTGACAAAGTGGGGAAAAGCGGGAAGTTTTTACATATTTGCACAAAATTTCAAAAAATAAGTTAACAAGTCAAGGTAAAGAACTGCGTAAACGTTGCCGTAAAATATTGTTGCCGATTTGTGTTGATTTTCAAGGCTCCAACGTGCAATCCTTTAAGCGCCGTCAACCGTCAACCGTCAACAGGAAAACACTCACGTTTTGTTGTTTTAACAATCGCACGAGGAAAAGTAATAATGATGCGGTACAAAAGCAACCACAAACCAACGGAACAAAAAATTTTAGAAATTATTGTACAAAACTACAACGCGTTCAGATACACTACATGCAGATACACAGATACGTACGTGCAGATACGACGAACCCGTTGCAAATGAATGAGTTCGGTTTTAGAGCTTATGATGTTTCATAAGATATACGCGATGTCTGTGTGTGCCAGTGTATGTGTGAGTGTGGTGGTGTGTGTAGCACATTTATGCACGTTTTAACTAAAAATAAAGGCAGCGAAGCACAAGTATTTGCATAATTAAAATGACATTTCAAATGTCATACAATGATAACCTAAATACCTGCCGCTCACAGATCCACACGCGTGCTAGCAATCCTTGCGTCATGTTAATAGCAGCTTAAATATTGTACGTTAGTATATATATATATATATATATGTGTGTGTGTGTGTTGTGCTTTGATTGTGGTAACATTGCTGCTGTGTGTGTTAATGAGTAAATTTACAAGGAAATAGGTTATCACATACATTCCACAAAAAACTTATATGCCATACACATGAACGCTGCGTATGATTATAATTACATAGATATATACATATACATTTATATGTATATTAAATATACAATAAAAAAAAAGTTTGTGTATTTAAGTAAATAAATAAAAATATAGATTTATACGCTGTGGATTCCGCGCTTGAAAATTACGGCATGAAAATGACAAGTTTATGCGCTCGAAGTTGCAATTTGGCACACAAAGCACAGCACGGCTTATGTGCAGCTTAATTATGATAATGCATTTGCTTGTAGTATTTTAAACATTTTATTCGGAGCAAAAAAAAGAAGAAACAAAATAGGTTAAGTACTGCAAAAGAAAGCTGAACTGCATTTTAGGAACGTTTGCAGACATAAGCCGTTTGCCTGGCAGCCCATTTTCCAACGAGCTGACAATATATAAGTTGCTTGCTACAAACTTTTGGTTCAAGAAAACGGTTTGGTAGGAATCTTCTGGTAAGCAGTTTATGCTCTCATTACATACTTTGATTGCAAACTTAAAAAGCTATTTTTTTGGGAGAATAAGATTTTGTAAATAACTAAATATTTATTTTTTTAAATACAGAATATCAAAATAAAAGTACTGATTACGATTCACTAGTAATAATTTATTACTACCTTAATGCTATAAAAACATAAAGAATTTCTAAAAACAGTGCTTTATATACTATTCGCTATTTTAGGTTAAAGCTCGTAAGAACTGCTGTATAGTAGCTAAGCATATATCTTTCTTCTCCTCATAATTAACTAACCACGCTGCTTAGTGTCCCGGTCACATATGAACAGTTAGACTATCATAAATATATATCCACACTTGATTTAGTATCCTATGAGGTTGCTGAAATTAAAATTAGTTTAGAAAAAGCTATTTCTCATTTGAAAATACATCCACTTTAGACAAAATTTTCAAGCTGGCATCAGGCTCAACTTATTCTCAACTTATTAAAAGAAGACGTCCCAGTATAGATATCAATTTTTCAGCTTAAATTTGTATAATCTCAATTTGAAGACAAACAAAATATATAATACAAAATTATATTGTAAAATTATAGTAAAACTATAAACAGCATTAATTGAAAAGAAGAAGAAAGAGCTAATTTATCATACATCTACCATGCTAGACGATTGAATCTTCCGTTTGATCATTTGTGTCACAGTTGTGGAGATGACAAAGTGCCGCTACGCATATTCTTTGTTATTGCCCAATGCAGTTTCAATAAACTATTTTACGGGCTTTCCTTTTTGGATATTTTCCCCAGCTCCAGGACTTAAAAGCTTCCTACACCTCTGAAGAGTGTTTTAGTGTGTGCCATAGGCTTAAAGTGGTATCTACACCACTGACTTTCTTATACGATAACATAATAAGTCAATAGGTCCAAGTGGATTTTTAGCACCGTTAGTATTAGTATTGTAGGTATTATAAATATTATAATATATTATTATAATTATAATATATTATTATAAGTATTACAAATATCAACTTGAGTAAGTCTATATAGTGCAGAATTTTTTTCCATATGTCATATACAAAATGTGAATGATTAATTTGTGATGCGGATCAAACATCTATTATGTACATATTATTTGAATTTTCTAAATTAAAACTTATTGCACTTAAGGCAATTGTGAAACACAATTAATTTACAAAACTACATCGCTTTATATAAAACTTAATGAAAATTTTTCCATTTAAACTGGCACGAATATGCTATTTTATATCACTAAAACTGCATAACATCTCCTTTGAGAAATTTCTGATTAATTTTTTATATTCAAATTTGATGAAAAAGTCGTTCTTCTCTTTCGTGGAGTTTGAAAACTTATACCATTTTTTTATAATAGAAAAATTTAAATGCATTCCTTTTGTGAACATTTAACAAGTGAAAAAAATAATTACAAACTTAAAAGTAAATTTTAAAATATATGGACCATTACTGACCATCTGACTATTACTATAAACTGGTGTCAAATCAAATTTTAAATACATACAAAATACAAGAACTAGTAATATTTTCTTATAACACCTCCGTTTTGATACAATGCAGTGACGTGTAGGATGCAGTGTGCAATGGGATGTGTAGATCGTATAGAACGCTAAATAACTATTTTAGATCGTCGACTGGTTTCTTTAAATTGTCAATATTGTCAGTATACTTTGAAGAAGTAGAAGTGCCACAGTGTCAATTCATGTGATAAGAAAAGTTGTTTACAATTTAAATGAAGATTTTAGTCAAAAAATTGATCTCAACTACCATATGAACCGATGTGATGGTGCATATTTTACACTGAACACCAACATTTTTCTGCGATTATTCGTACCAGATATGAGGAATTAAAAGGCTGCGATGCATTAAACGTTTCAGAACTTATCTATACTAAACTAAACCTCAAATATTATTGTGCATTTATGGTTTGATCAAGCAGAATGCACTATTTCATGACAATGATATTGAAAATGCAAAAATTTGTCAATATTGGTCTCTCAATTGACTTCTTCAAATAAAATATTTTTGGTTTAACTCGTCGGAACCAAATATTTTACTATTTAAAGCAATGATACTAATTAATGAATGATATTCTAGGATAGTTATTAAGCTCTTTTAAATATAATTCCTCACTTTTATTTATTATTTTTAGTGTATTCAACGAACACTTTTTTTCGCATTTTGATGCTATTAGCTGGCTTTATGACATTTACTTATTTTTTTTTACACATTAAAACTAACTTTATGGGTCAGAAGGTTAAGATAGTTTAATGGTGCAGTCAAACTAATTGCTCAGTTCACTTAGACCTTGCGGGTCCATTATGTTATTGTTCAACACGGAGACCTAACTGCTTTACTTTTGAAACCATTTTAAGGTTTGGATATAGTGCAGGATACATATAGGTAGTCTAAGCACTTTCAGTCTTTGTGTGAGATCTAAGCACATATTTGCTAAAAAAATCGTTCTGTTTCTAGAAAGAACCGGATAGCTACGAAAGAAGTGTTCCAAGGTTTCTTATTCCTCTTCATCTTCTCAGCTTATGTAGTATTGATTGAATAAGGCTGCTAACCTAAGAGGATGTCTCTATGACCAGTCACAAATGCTTAAGTAGGATGAAGGAATCCACCTTGTATTTGTTAATAATTTAATTAAGTGAAGTAACTCATACGCACTGAGATGCTTAAAATTTATGACAATAAATTCAAGTAATAAATGGTCAAAAGATTTTTCTTGTCATTTAAGTTAATTAACTTTTTTGTAGTTAATAGCTTTTAACCTAGCTTGCTTATTTATAAGCTTCTCTGATTTTTGTTTTATGTGTGCATTAATTGCATTAGTTTTGCAACTGTCGCAAAAGCAACAATTCTGTTTTATTTCCTTAATATCCTTGACATGTTATTCCAGATATGGTAGTTTATGGTGAATGGATTGCTTCTAATTAAAAAAATTTCAGAACGCGGTATCCATTTTATCCTATTGCATAATTTCCATATAAAAAATACTGAATATGCATAAAGAGTTGGTAAAAGGAGCAAAGTAATGTTAACAAGCTTAGAATCCTTTTTAAGTAGAATTCCAATATAATTATTTTTTTTTTTTGCTGAAATGCTTAACAAAGTTTTAAAATATAGGAGCTTGTGTTGTTGCTGGTATGTTCTTGATGTGATGATTATTTCTTTTTTAAGCCTCATAAAAAACTTTTTGAAGTGCGATTGTGGACACCACCTGCACTACGCTGCACTTGACGATGACAACGGTTTGCGGTAGCGGATGTCTGAAAGTCATTTCGAATGCACTTTTATTATCAACAACCCAAACCTCGAACAAAACCAACAGCCAAAGGAGTAAATGTGAAAACAGTAAATTGTTAGCAAAGGGAAAAAGAAGCTCGCTAGTCGCGTATGACATTATGCAAGTCATCTAAGTCATCAAAGAGAGCGTCTAGATAAAAATAGACTGTATGACATAATTATATATTCAACTAAAAGCAAAATGAAATTAATTAAACCAAAATGCACTAAGTAAAGTTAAGTGAACTAAAATGTGGAGAGAAAAAATTTAGAAGCTTTTGAATAAATAAAATAAAAAAATTCAATAAACGGGAAATTTAGTTGACAATATGTGCAACGTAGCCTGGCAAATGTTACTTTAAAGAAATAAAAAATTTAACAGGGTCTTAAAAGATATTTTCTGAAGGCATAAATTAACTTCATTTTAATTTTAATATTTGCACTGTCGCCGTTTTGTCTTATGTGGTTTTTACCAAAACTTAAATGAATAATTTAAGTAAAAAAAAAATTGTAAAATAATCAATATTTGTAATATTATTTAAAAAAAAAATAATTGACGAAGAAAAGTGCCATCTAAAAGAAATGGATGTAATGGACTTGGTGTTGAAGCACACAGCGCCTGTAAAAACATTTTTAATGTAAGAACGAATATTAACGGATTTGTTTAATATAAAACATATTAATAGACAATTTTTTTTAATATAAAAAATCTGCTGTTTAATATAATCGGTGACTGTAATAGACTCGATGTTGAGATAAACAGTCTGTGTAAAAGAGTTTCTAATGTTAAAATGCATATTAACAGAATATTTGTTCAATGTTAAAAATGATGTGTGCAGTTTAATGTTATCAATTTCAGCTGTGAAAGAATTGTCAAAGTTACGAGTTCGTAGTTTTTTGTAACTTTGTTTTTTACTCTTTTGTCAAATATATCATAGAACCCTGTATGAAAACAAAATAGAAAGTTTTAACATAGCGTCGACAGTAGCACAAAAACCAAGTTGAACTTGTGACACGATGTGGGTCGCAGCTGATATTTTGATAGTTTGCATGTATATATGTGCGTGTGTATTTGTATTTCCATGAGTTTTGCATAAAAAGTTATTTTTATTTAATTTTTTTTCTCTGTTTCGTACATTTTGTTTTGTACTTGAAAAAACCATTTTACTGTGTCAGTTGAAACAATGGCAGAAAGTGGAACAAAAACATCAACAGCAATAAGTATCATCAACAGTGGGGTAGGCTCAACGTCAACGTTATGACTTGCAATTTATAACATCACCAACAACAATACAAACAACAACAGCAATAGAATAAGAGTAGCGATTTCAATAGCAACAATAACAAAAACAAAAACAATGACAATAACAACAACAACAATCACAAATACAAAAAAATAAAACAAACAACAATGAAATATAACTACTGATGTATAAAAACTAAAGCAATTTTTAGTAACAGTGGCGTTTAGCAGTAAAAGCAACAACAGAAGAGCAAGAGCAACAAACTTGCACACATCAACACAAATGTGTGTGTGCGATACAGTGCATGTTGTACATGGATGGTATGGTTGTGTTGCTGTTAGTGTTGGTGTTGGTGGTACTATGTTGATAATAATGACAAAACAATGCAAATGACAATATGCTAACTTGACATTTGTCAAGTTGCAAATGTGACAGCGGGAAAATTGTGCGCGTTTAAGCATTTCAGGGCAATTGTCACATTTCAAACATTTAAAAGTGCATTAGTAAGCGAGAATTTCAAAAGGGCTGCACTGCACTAAATATGCACTAAATATAAATAAAAACTAGAGAAGAGAAGAAAAAAAAAATGAGCTTAAAATGGAAAAACCTAGTACAATAAATAAAATAATTTGAGTGCACAATTAACACAAATAGAAAAAAATAAATAAATAGACTTTTTTTTGTAAATAAAAAATTTTCATTTAAGGCTTTAACTTAGTTAAGCGTATCAATAGACGTTTTCCATTAAATGAACAACACTTTTATTCAAAAAATTAAATTTAAACATAGGTGAGAAGTCTAAAGTGCAATTTGCAAAATAAACCAAATGCATATCAGCTAAGTTAACCACCTGAAACCAGCGTTGCACCACGAGTTTATGGCAAAGCCATTTCCAGTCGATTAACTTACGACCTTCATCGGAAACAATTTCGTTGACCTATTGCCTTCAAACGAATTGAAAATTTTCCAACATTGAATTGTTATAGAATATTATTTTGCATGATTTCGGTTTCCCGGGCACGTCTGTTGAAACATCTTAATCGTTTTAAACGACTTTTTTGATAATACTAGTGCGTTCAATGTGTCTTCAGTAGTTTTTTGTTAGAGTTGTCAATGTAAAAAATAAATAACTTCAAACCCTGATACGTAAACTGTAAAATCATTTATCCGAACATTACTTGCACATAACACTACTTGGCTTATAGTCTGGAAGCATCAGTTATGAAAAATCCGCATTAATGTTTTAATATGGCAACTTTTTCTTGAAATTTGGAGGATTATTCATTTAGTTACAGCTGTGTTAGTGACACATCTTTATATTTTGTTTTTTTAGAATAATGGATTCAAAGCAATTTAGTGTCGCCATTTATCATCGCTACTTGATAACAAATAATCAAAAACCAAAAGCTTGATTAGTTGTACCCGAACTCCATTGAGATATATGGTAAAGAAATGGTTTGCTGAGTTTGAATGCTGTCGAATAAACACCTGTAATACCGAAAAAAAAACACCTGGTCGCTCAAAAGAGGTGTTAACATCCGTAAACATCAAAAAACCTAGTCCACAGAATGGTAATTGCAAAAGATAGCTGAAGTCTTGAAGATATCAGTTGAATGTGTCGCCTTGCATGAACTTATGTTTATGATGAAGTTTTTAACTCCACCAAAAGTGCAACAGACAGTTGGAAAGGTCATAACGTTCGTATTTTGAGAAGCAAATGAAACTTTGTTCATCCACATGGTTGCAAAATCCAGATCACCAACGAACTTTTCCAAAAATTTGTCATCCTACAAATACATTGAGCGATGTGTTATGTGTTTTGCATACTAGAATGGCGTAATGGGGTTTGAGTTATTTTAAAAAATACTCGTTTGGTAGTTTTTTTTACAATATATTATTTGTAAACTAAACTGCCACTTAATCAATCTTCAGGATGGGCGTTTAAATATTTAAGAAGTGCGACATTCCAGTCGTAAGAGGTAACCCAAAAGACTTTACCCGATACTGTCAATAGTATAAATGTAGTAAAAGAATTTCACTTTCCTCAACCCACTGGAGTGATAAAAATAGT
This sequence comes from Teleopsis dalmanni, assembly GCF_002237135.1. NCBI lineage: Eukaryota > Metazoa > Arthropoda > Insecta > Diptera > Diopsidae > Teleopsis > Teleopsis dalmanni. The sequence continues at coordinate 128,390,469 of NC_051847.1, forward strand.
ATCGACTGGTACCAAATAACACAGGTCAACAAAAAAAAATTTTTTTTTTATCCTAGATATGTTATTGAGTGATCCTAGAGGTATTTTGCGTGCTGATTCCAAATCTGGACTTAGATTTTTTCTATCACGTCTAGTTTTCTTTAGACAACCAGATTAACGGGTGATTCAAGGGGTGTAGGAAGTGAAGTTTTAAAGACATATTGCAGCCCATTTTTTGGTATGAATCAATTAGATTAGCCACCAGATCGCGATAATTTTCAGCCAACATATTTCCTAAAAAATGCTCAACTACATTTTTGAATGAGTTCCACGCTTTAATTTCTGTTGAACTCAATTGCTGTTGAAATTCCGAGTCCTTCAGCAGTTCTCTAATCTGTGGCCCAATAAAAATACCTTCCTTAATCTTTGCCTCACTTATTTTAGGAAATTTTTGCTTCAAATAAGTAAAAGCATCACCATTTTTATCCATGGCTTTAACAAAATTTTTAAAAAGTCCTAATTTAATGTGCAGAGGTGGCAAAAGAATATTTTTAGGATCGACCAAAGGCTGGAAGAGGACATTTTTGATTCCAGGAACGAGTGCTTTACGTTGTGGCCAATCTTTTTTTTGAAGTAATGCAATTTTCTGTCTCTGCTATCCCACTCGCAGATGAAGCAACAATATTTCGTGTAACCAAGTTGTAAGCCTAGTAAAATTGCAATAACTTTTAGGTCACCACAAATTTTCCACTTATATCTTTCGTAATGAATTTTTTTTAAGAAAAACTGCATATTCTCGTAAGTTTCTTTCATATCAGTTCCATGGGCTAACGGTATTGAGGGAATTTCATTTCCATTATGTAAGAGAACAACCTTTAAACTGACCTTAGAAGAATCAATGAACAAACGCCAATCATCATCGTTGTATTCAAAATTAAGAATATCCATAACAGATAGAACATCATTGCAAAAAATAAGGTTGTTTTCTTAAGAAAAGAATAATTTAAATTCGTCATGGCGAGATCGATACATAGAAATTTTAGTTTTTGGATCCAACAATTTCCAACCCTTTAATCGTGATCCTAAGATTTCACTCTTCTTTTTGCACAACTTTAAATCGCGCACTAGATCGTTTAAATCGTCTTGCGTTATAAGATGAGGTCCATCAGATTTATTAATTCGTAATATTATTATTTATACATATTTATTAATCACGTTATTTATATACATATATTTATATCACGAAAATAATGTATACTATATATATCATATATAAATAAAATACCCAACGCTTAACCCAATCTTTCATACACTTTTCAAAGGCCCGTGAAGGTATGGCTTTTAGTTCCTTCGGCGAATTTTCTTTTACCGATTCAATCCACTCAAAACGCTTGTCTCCAAGGGGCAATTTGAGTTTCGGGAATAGAAAAAACTCGCACAGATCCAGATCTGGCGAATATGGTGCCTGAGCGATGACAGTGGTGCCGTGTTTGGTCAAAAAATCGCGTACAACAAGAATTTTCCATAGTAAAAATCGCTAAATGCACTTGAGGTAGTCTCACATTAACAGCTGCTGTAAACAAACTAATTGTCAGATGGCGCTGAAATTTGTCTCATATGTTAAGAAAGGGTGTACCAACATAACAAAAAACTTTTGAAAAAGGTCTATTACTTAAAAAGTAGTTAACAAACAACAAAATCCGGATACTTTTTGAGCAGTAGGTAAATTACGACTTTATAGCAAAAATATACATTCAACTGTTCTGAAGAATCTAGACGTGATAGAAAGAATCTAAATACAGATTCGGAATCAGCACGAAAAACACGTCTAGGATCTCTTAACAACGTCTCTAGGATAAAATCTTTGTTGACCAGTGTAATGGGCTGTCTTGACAAATAGTTGGACCCTTAAACATAAGCTAAGAGAGCGTTGTGGTAGCTCTAGTTAAAACTTAAATTTTCGCTGGTTTTACGTCTGTAGTCATTTACATTAATCTGACGTGGATTTGTGCTGTGACCCAAAAAGTAGTACTGGTATTAGATAGGTTTCGCTCAGATTCCATTGTTGTCGCGTATAAGCTGCAGAGTAACAAAGCAATTGCAAGGCACTTTTATTACCCTCCCTAAGACTGCGACATAAACAATTATAAGGGAGATTCAATTCTTTAACATAATTTCCTAATGGCTGTGATCCGTCAACAATCAGATTACTAGATTAATTCTTAATATAAGGTCGCTAAAGTGCATGTCCCATGCAATATTATTATTAAATATTATACAATAAGTAAACTTTTTATAATATTTTTATTTAGAGGTCATTAAAAATTAGAAGCAAGAATTAAAAGGAATTTTCGCATGATTTCATCTGTTATTAAGGCTTACAATAATATTTTTGAAATGAGTTTGTTAACTATAAATATTCATTCTTTTATGTTTTAGTTGGAATTAAGCTTTATTAGCATTAATATGAATATATTTCTGCTTATTTAAGATTCTTTAAACCGTAAACATTTCCTTTCGTTTTCTTTTTGCTGATGTTTTTCGAGAGAAAATATCTAATAGATTCCTGTTGCTATTCAAAACGTAGTACGTATCTCAATTCTAAGCTAGCGAACATACAAAGCTACTGCTCGTTTTGTTAAGAACAGTAATGGAAAATTGCTTTTACGTTGAATATTTTCCTTTTTCCTTAATAGTAAATCTCATTCGTTGCCATATTGTTTAAACATTTTTAAAAATAAATGCTTTCTGAAGAATTCGCGAGGTATATTAGCTCGTCATGGCGAACATGTCTGCATGCAAGAGTTCTACATTCGTTTATCTGTTCTTTACGTTTCAAGGATACATTTTAAGCTGCTTTCCGTCTGTTTTTTTTCTCTGTGTACTCTATGGTGAATTATACAATAAACAGTTTCTAAATTTGAATTTTTTTCCGTGATATATTTCATGTAACATAGTCGTAATAATTAATGTATGAGTGAATATATGTGCACATGATTTTCCACATGAATGCCAAGGAAGCAAATATGCGTGCTTGTAGTAAGGATTTATCTGCTTTTAAAAGTCTGACATATTTTTTATTTTATTTTTATTTTTATTTTTATTTTTATTTTGCATATAAATCAAATACAGAGACAACAATTGTATGTGATTTACATAAATGCATACAGAAATAGAAATGCTCAGTGCACTGTGAAGGTAACCCACGTCAAGGCTGTGTAAATAATACTTCAATAGCTGCGTATTTGCACAGGTAAACAAATAGGATTTATAGAAAAATCACAACGAATAGAATCTCACATACTACCCAATCCTTTTTATCCTTGGCATTATACTTCTCAAGCACAATAAATAGAAATAAGATGGATGTCTTTTTTTTGCTTTTAAATGTATTTGTTTTCTGTTTTATTTGCTATACAAAACCCATTTGTTGCACCCTGTATATGTAGGTAGCATTATAATATACATACTAGTTACGCAGCATACGAAACGTAAGAAAGCAACCTAAACTTACGATGTGAAACGTATAATACTCGCATAACAAGCTTGCAACTCGTTACTCGTTACTCGTAACGTAATGTAGCGAGTGCACTTAACATGCGATGAGGCTTCATAATGGGGCGAATGAATTGCGCCATTGATGTTTATTGGTGTGTGTGTGTGTGTGTGTGTGTGTGTGTGTGAAAGTAAGTAAACCATAATGCTTATCTGCTGCATTTAGTGCTGAAAACTGAGCAGCAGTTTTAACAGCTGCAGTTAATCTGAGTGCATATTTTTGTTAACTTTTATTTTCCATAGTTCCTTTTCCTGCTCCTGCTCATGGGTCCTATTTGAACTACATACTTTCATTTTTTTTCTAGAAGAAAATTTTCAACAACATTTTTTTTGTACTGTACGCTGCAAATGCACATGTGTTTACTTCGTTTTTCTGTGTATTTTTTTTGGGCCAAGTACACGTAATGAAAATTTGAAAATTTTATGGATCTTCCCGTACGTCACATTGCGCTTCAAGGTGCAATCGCATAAGTTTGCCTTATGAGTTAAGCAAGCATGTGATGTGATTTTGTGTTATTGTTAAAGTTTTGATGAGTTCATTTATGTACGGAAATTTTACAGAAATTAGGTTTCCCAAGCAAATAGGCACACATAATGAAGGAAATTATGAAAAGCAGCTTATGAAAGAAAACTAAGTTTTGGAATTAGGAATAATTAATGCTATTTTTCGCTATGAAGTTGCCATGTTAATTTAATATTTTTTACTAATTTCAATCAAAACTAAACTTAAAGGAAGAGCAATTTTAAAAATAGCAACCTACTTTTAATTAAGATTTTGTACATAAAGTATTACAAACAATGAAGTATATATGGTTTAATTGAATATGTTAACAACCCATTGCATACTGAATGTAGTATGAAAAGACTCATTTGCAGGTACATTGTATTACAATTTTTAATTATCATGTAAGTAGACTGTATTTATATTTTTTTTTAGAAAAGCATAAATTAGGTGAAAAGAATTAGGTCATTTACGCAAGACTTGGGTTGAGAGGGTACGTGTTGATATAATTGTCAGCACTTGCACTCGAAATCATCTATTGTATATTATATTTGCACCAACGGGTAACAAATTTGATAAATTTAGTACTAGTAAAGTATAATCGTAACCGGTAATGTTGTAATTATATATCTTTTGTAACTAGTCATAATGTAATAGACAGAAACATTAGGAGAATAGAGTACTGCTATTATCTTTATTTTCAGAATATAATAAGAAAAGCTTTTTTAGCCAAGCTACCATTTATATTGTAGATGTTTGTACTTAAATATTGGTAAAGTCTACAATTCTTGAAATACAATTTTCAATATACAAATTTATTATTTTTATTTTTTTGTGTTGCTACGACTATTTACATTATAAACAACGAGTAGCTTGTATCTGATCCATTAATATATAAAATGATAAAATATTAAAAAAACTGATACTGAAACAAAAAGTTGATATGAAATATCCCCAAAAAAAAAATTTTTTTGAAGTGCCTAAGAAAATGTTTGAATACTAAATGTACATTTTATAGCAATCTTCCCTATATACATACTAAGTTAATTGTACCAAGTATAATTGGTAAAGTGCGGGTTTAAGAAATGTATTGATGCCATAAACGGTAAACGTGGAAACCGTAGCAGTTTCAATCTTATGCTTTATAACATAATTTTAGAGTACCCTTGTTATACTACTTTATATTGAACGATTAGTGTATTTTAAAAATGTTAATATAGAAAAGCTACATTAAGTCATAAAAAATCGTCCAAGTCATCAAAATATTACTTATTTTTATATTAGGAAATGGTCTGATTATTTCCACTCAGCCATCAGTTCTTAACCATCTCAATAAAAGCTTCTCTTATTTTCAAGTACAGAATATTATTCGGGAATACCTGATTATGGATATTTGTCAATATTTGCAACAGATGTATGGTTAGTCTAAGGACTCACTCGATTGATTTATTTCCTATATCTTGACTTTATTATTTTATTTATTTATTATTACCATATCTTCTAATAAAAAATGAACTTTTGGCATGGAATATAAAATTCTTGATTATTTTTGATTTTATTTTATTTTGAGAAATAAATGTTACAGCTAAGTTTTTTCGTCTAAAGAATGAAATAAAGAAAATAAAGTTATATTACAATTTAAACGTAGAAGTTTGAAAATTAAAAATTGAATATCAATCTTACTATTTATTTATAAGCTCCTTAAGAAAGGAGTATGTAAGTAAACATTACTGTTGTGAAATATTGATATAAACATCACTGTCCTTAAGTATTTCCGATAACATAAAGATACCTAAATTTATACATTGCGAGCTTAAAACTTCGAGGCCAAAACACACATGTCTTAAATTATTTTCAATTAAAGTACAATGAACTGCTAATTGTGTTAATTACACAAAATAATAACTAAAAATTTAAAATATATCTAAGCATGCAACGTTATGTTATTTTATATTTAGTATCCGGAACAGTTTCAGTGTATAAAACGTCATGCAACCAATATTTTTCTTCATACATACGTATAGAAAGTATGTAGAATAATGCACTTTCTACAGAAAAATGTCACGTAACGTTGGAAGAAAGTAAAAGTTTATTTCTAGTTTTAATGGAGAATAAAACAGGGACAAAAATAAAGATGCGATACTACTGAATGCATAAATATCTCTAAGTACAATATATCTTAAATTCAAAATAAAAAAAAAATTGATGTTAATTTTTTTTTGCCGACAGTGATGCGTGTTATGACTTAAAGAAACTATTTAAAAGTTAGAAGGGTTCGAATAGAAATGAATAGACAACAATATAAATTTTAGGTAATTTATTGAGTTTTGAATGCTGCAGTCAACAAAAAGAAAAAAATGATGTACTATATCTTAATTAAAAAATTCGAATATTTCTTAAGACCACTGATGATGAGTACTTTGCAATATTCGAAACAACGTTGTTTAAATTCGAATATTTCTTAAGACCACTGATGATGAGTAGTTTGCAATTTTCGAAACAACGTTGTATGGTCAGCCATACTTCAATAAATTAACTAAAAATTTTGTTGTTTCTTTATTACTATTCGAACCCTTCTAACTTTTAAATTGATTTTGTTTTGAGACTATGTCTGTGGAGTTATAGTTTTATAGATCTTTAAATATAAAAAGATATTTTTGAAGCTTTAATAACAATAAAGTTACTCTTTTAGTAAGGTTGTGCAATTAATTTAAGTTTTGTAGAAAGTATGCCTCTTCATATTAGAGTTACGTGGTACATTCGTGGTATAAAGCAATCACATGAAGCCGTTGCGCCAAGAGTTAAGGAACCTGTGTTCTCATATAGTTTCTTTATCGACAACAATCCACCAGCGGCTAATATTTTTACGTGAGCATCTCGATAAGATCGCTGAGTTCCTGTTCGCATTTGTTATATTTGTGTTGATAGATCGATATATACTACTGAAGTAATACTTAGAAAATTTACATGTTATATTTTATATTTTTTAACTATTTAACTGTATTGACAATCTGCTGTTTTTGTTGGGTCTGTCTGTTAGTCTTTAGAATTGAGTGATCCTAAAGGTAGCCACATTTGCTTATATTATAAAGTACTCATATCAGAATTTCATGTTTATGATTTAGTGATATCAACTTTCTAATTTATATTAGAAAATATAAATATAAAAATATATTACAAAAACAATTTTTTTTACAGGGTGTGATGCTCCGTTGGTGCAATAAATAGTATAAAGTCATAAATAACTAAAAACATTCACATAACTGAGGTAAGATTCTATGATTAATAATTACTTCAAAGACATTGAAATTAAAAATTTTTTTTTTAAATAAAATTTAAATATATAAAACCAAACTTTAATATAAACTCAAATTGTCAGCAACTCAAATTGTATAGAATTTGTATGTAATTTGGTGAAAAATGTGACAAAAGTGTATTTTAAGTTTGTTTAATTGAAACGCTGGCAAAAAATTAAAATAAATACATTTTCTTAATGAAATATAAAAAAATGTGTAAATATAAAAACAATTTTACTCTACATACAATATAAAAAATTGAAGATAATAACAATTCCATATTCGTGTTGACTGCTACCAGATACAGGATACATAAGTAAAAATAATAATCCAACCATTCAAATTTTGTGAACCAATCATGTTGATGGAATATTTACGACGTTTTGGATTACTCTTCGCCACACAATTAGTCCTGCTTATGCTCTTAGGTAAGTACAAATATTGCACATAAAACTAAATATTATTTCTAATAAAATCATTTAATGACTTTATGAATGAACGAGGTCCTTCGGAGAGTAATGCAATATAATAAAAAATATATTTATGGCTTTGTAAAAAAAGCTGAAAAGAAATTGTAAAAATTTTTACAAATCATAAAATTAAATGGCAGTGTGTAATTTTGCATTATTTAACATGTAGAAATTAAAATATTTTTAAATAATCCATAAAAAAATTATTTCTACTAAGAAGCTGATAAAAATGCCAATATAAATGCAATTAAGATGGCATCTCAGTAGTCGTTTTCATTTCAAAAGGACTTCTCCTGAATTATGCGCTTACAGAGAATACATTTAAAATTTTTATTTCCTAATATCTTCGTCGTACTCTTCTCTGTAGCATGTAATTATGCTAATTTTATTAGAATATTTTGCTTTTCTTTGACGAGGGAGGCGCACAGAGCAAGACTACACTTGTCATATTTAAAATATGAATTTTGCTGTTAAAATTTATAATTAAATTTTTTTTTTTATTAAATTGCTAATTTTGTTATACATGTATTTTTTCTCTCTACTGTGTAAAGTGCTTCGTATTTCGATGATAAGGAGAAAAATGTGCGCTAAGATATACAATATAAGAAATTTTTTTAATTATTATTGAGTTTTATAGCACAATAAAATTATTTTATGATTTTGGTTTAATTTCACTCAAACGCACTGCGAAGTCTCGACTAAATAGGAAATATGCTTCCGGTATGTTTTTTATGGAATAATGATATTTGATATTATCAAAACGCTTTGCTTCTGTAATTAGATTTGGTTTGAGATATCAATATAAAAAAAACTGCGCATAACATTTATTCAAAATAATAAATATCTTCAGATTTTTAAAAAATTAATCAACATTCAAAATGGGACTTTCTCATTTGGTGCAATTTTTATTAAATACTGAAATAGAAAGTCAAATTTAAAATACAAAAATTTTTTTTGATGGATATGGTACCACCTGATAAAAGTCCTCTTAGAGCATTATTAATAAATTAAGCATTATTAAGCACATTTATTAATTTTTTGTTATTGATAAACTTAAAAACGAAATAAATTGCATAGTGTGGCTATAAATGCAAGCAATGGCAAGTAAAGCCCACAGGTAGAGATAAATTGTTAACTAACATAAAACTAATTGCAGCGCTTTAGCATAACATTAACATTAACATCAACATTCTATGTTAATTACTTTTATGTAAAGTTCTCTATGATCAAACAAATAAAAATATATTGATTATATTAATAATTCAATATTTCTAACAATTATTAAAAACTTCAATAACTTTTGTTTTATTCATATAATTATTTCTGCAATAATTATTTAATCAGTTACCTCATTCTGGCTTCTGTATAGAAAAAATTACTGTGTTCTATACGATTGTTATGATTATATCGCATAGTATGATTGAACTTAATTCAAACTCGTATATGTATCCAATAGAGTGTAAGACAAAAGCCTGTAGTTCTTTAATCAACTTCATGCCGAACAATGTTCATATTCAGTTCACTTCCAAAATTACAAACCGCCCATTAAATGCTTCGCTTAAATTTGATTAATAAATCTGTTCACCTGAAATTATATTATTACTATTAAAATGATTAATTTTGTATCCCAAAACAAAAACTTATAGAAAAACAAATTTTCAAATTTATCAGCTCATGGCCCAACCTACTTTATTTATCCTGATAGCGAACCATTAGAGCACAATAAAAACTTAATAAATCGCATAAAAGTTACTCAACCTTCATAAAAGAAGTAAGAAGAAGCAAACCGAAGAAAAATGATTACATATATATAAATGTATATATGTAAAAAATAAAATTAAAAGTAAAAAAAACGAAACTTAATGATAGCAAATTTTCGTGCACAACATAAATGCCAATGAAAGGTACAAGTGGCATATCCTGAGGACATAGTAGCGAACACAAAAGCGAACGAGAGATGGCGTTGCTGCTATGCGCTATAGATGATGACGACTCATGCCAAAGAGTAATAATAATATTATTATTGTATTTAATATGAGAAATGTACAAGTTTATAAACTAATCAAATAATAATTTATGCTAAAAGGCATATTAAACGCCACTAACACAAACACGTGCTACCATTATGCAGTGTTACTGTTGTTGTAGACTTGTTGTTATTATAGTTCGTAAGCGTAAAAGTTTTCACATTTTTGTGTTGAAGTGAAAAATACTAGGATTATGGCCACACCCATTATAATAGTTAAGAGTTCGACAATGTTATTTCTCATATTTATTATTATAATTTTCGACTTTATTGTGTTCGACTTTATTGTATTCGACATTATATACATCCATAATAACTACATACAGATATACACATACATAGTATAGGCGGCTGTACAAAATGGCGTAACAATTGGCATTACACAATACATAAATACACCATTTTGTTCAGTTCGTTATAAGTAGCATTCTAATGCGCTGTTGTTTATGTACTCATATACGTAAATTCGTGTTATTAGTTTAGTTCGAGTAAAAGTTAGTCTAAGCAGAGTGAGGGAGGCACTGCAAAGGATAACAAAAAGTTATAAAAAACAAAAAACTTTTCTCAATATATATTTATTTGCTTGTTATTTATAAACAAATAGCAAAGTTTTCGATTATAGGTTTATTTAAATCGAAACATATACATCGCAATGTCGTTAGAGTGACACTTCAGCTATTTATGTTGAGCATAAGTAATATAAATTATATACCTCATTTAACACTGAAACTGTTGAACTTAACTAAATAAATGTTATTTTCCATTAAACTTGCCTTTCTATGTCAATCAAATTTAACTGCCTAAATAATTAGTTGACTTTTGGCTTTGACATACTTTACGCTCAGCAGCAAAAGTCTTTCAAGCCGATTTTAGACTTAAATATATTAATTTACTATATATACTAGGTGGGAACTACTGAAATATGCTATACTAAAAGAAGACTATATTAAAGCATAAAATATAAGTTTCCAACAAAAATGCATTTTGATTACGTAGGGTATTTTTCAATCCACCTAGTATTGCACGATTATATTTTGCCTAGTATCTAGCTTTTTATCTAACCGAATACGCCATAACATCTTCACAGGGAATAATTCTGAATAATTAAAAGAAATCAACATTACTTTATTGAAAAATGCATAACTTGCATTAATTTTGGTAAGAATTGATTTTAGTGAAAAATTGCTGTAAACTTTTCATTACAGCTGTCATTTAAGTTCTGTATTTAGTGAGAATCCGTTAAGAATGAGAATTCGATTGTAGCAAACTATTCACTACAAGAAGTTTTAAAAATTTAGCATTGGCTTTACTATAAACACATTCTGTAGAATCATGCGAATAAAGATTACAACTCCTAATATTCTTTTATTTTTTGATAATAGGCTTATTGAACCACAGTAACCTAATCAGTCTCTGAGTAGGTTTTGTTAAGCCGTTTATGAGTTATTGTCTGACATAAAATTTTTAATTAAAGTAAATAGTATTTATACCAAAATCCGTGAAACATGCAAGAATTGATCCCCCACTTGTACTCTCGAGTTACAGCATCTAATACCTCCATTCTCATGCCATTTTTACTGTCAGCAAAAAAGGGTGCATTTAAATTGAAGTCACTGATATATTTCATTTTAATATTTATTGTATTACTACTTTCTATTTGTGCAAATGAACCAATATAATAGAAAAAACTAGTTCGACGTATGGTACCGGTTGGCCAAAAGAACTGCTACTTTTTAAAATGTAATATTTTTATTTTTATGAAATCCAAAATTATGAAATTAATTTTCTCTACATCCGTTTTATAGGTAGATATGATCATCATATATCATCATGTATTCATAAAGTAGCTCTCTCTTAACATCATCTGCATTCTAGTATGTTTCATTTCTAGCTGTGCTTTTAAACTTAATCGAAGAACGCTGTCGCTCAGTCATTGTTATTTGACGCGGTGTGTGAGACACGGCGAAAAGTATACTGCGCTGTCCCTTACAAATAAACTGGGTTGCATATGGTCTTAAGACACTTTTTTAAAACTTTCTTGAAGTACATGTTTTCATGGTCCAAAACACCTAATTAGAGTGACCAAACCTGCACAGCTTCACTTCTTATCCATGTGCCACTACCTAAATTTCTGCATTACATCCTTCTTAGGAAAACGCAATCATTCTTCATTTTATTGCTTCATGAATTATTCATTTGAGAAATTTTTCTTGTCCGAGAAAATAATTTTCAATAACTGGTTACACTCGTGTGGTAGAATATATTCCTTTAATATATAAAAATTAATTAAATTTTTTTAAATTTATTTTTTTAACTTTAATTCACTTTTGATTTATTTTTTAGCATTTTTGATCGTTTCAAATTGTTTAGGTGGACACTCTTTAGGATTCTACTATGATATAGATTTCGTTCAATTTGAACTATAATTTTCGAAATCAATTCTACTACTAACAATCATTCCTGTCGTGTTTTGTGTACTCTCAGTTTAGTAATAATGAGGTGTAATGTAAAGTACAGAAGGCTTCTTTACTCAAGTATTTAAGGACTTAAATAGCTGTTGGTAATTTTTGGATCAAGTATTGAATTATGATAGTAATTACGATAGACTTCCATTAAAGATAAGACTTACTCAATAAAAAATTAAAAATGCATATCTCTAAATTCACTGAAATAATTTAAATAAATTGTCTTATATGGTCGAAATGTTGCGACTAGTTTAAAAGTCGTGAGATTAAACCTGGTTAAATGATAAGTTATTGGTTCTCAAAACATTATTTACTTGTAGCTGTGTGACTTTAACAAAAAAGTTCCTTAATCCGCATGGTTTTCTTGTGTTTTCAAGCGTATGCATATCATGCTTTTTCTCTTAATGGAGAAATGATCGTATTAGCCTATTTGCATATCGTCGAAGGTTCTTAAATGCAAGTATTGAAATTATTTGTCAGCTAAGTTATGCAAAGCTTTAGAATGGAGGTATATAGGAAGTATTGATCCGACCTTGAAGTTAATTTTAAAATGCAATGGTTTTATTACTCTTATTTTGAGAAAGAAGAACGTTGGACGATCTTAAAATATAGAACTGCTTCCTATTACAATTATCCATATGCTTCCTCGAAAAGCTTACAATACTCTTTTTCTGCATTTGAAATTTCTATTGAAATTTTTCTTATTTTATATACCATGGGAAATATTATATCACAATTCAGTTTTATATTTTTAGTGTTTTTTTTTGTATTGCCGAACACCAAATTTTTAACCTTCAGTTATGTTGTTTATTAGTAAAATTTATAAATGATGTTTATTCCCTAAGTTCGTGTTAACTGCCACTGAATTGTCAATATGGTCTCACGTTTTGCCTTAATTAATTGTATACAAAAAGCGAATAACTTAAACATAATTGCTCATAAACATATTTGAGTTCGTATTGTTTGAGGTTTACTAGGAACCTTTCAGATAAACTAATTTGATATAATAAAGCAGAGAAACTTTTGTGCAAGTACGAGTACATTTGCGTGCAGAGCTCTAACATATTATTAAGCCAACAATGTCTAATTAACAGGTCTGCAGGCCTTCTGCTAATGTTCCCAATTCTTCTTGTAAGAAACCGAGGAACCAAAGCTAATGGTAATTATTTTTCTTGTTATATGTTGAAGTTTATGTCAAATATGCATGAATTGATAAAAATTACTTATTTAGAAATAAAGTGAAAGCAACTTTTATGTTTTAAAAGTTTTCTGTTGTGTTGACTATTTAATTACAGACATCTCTAGCATATCACGGAATGACTTTGAAAAGTCATTACAAATATAAATTACAAAAACATAATTAAAAGAAACTTACTTTAAGCAGGGAATATGTTAAATAATTAATCTTAATGTTATGTACATACGATTGTTGGTGTGCATTTATGTATAAAGTCAATGCATCTTTAAATTACGTTTATTTAGTTCTTAACTAGACCTGACGTCAGAGTCCTGTGATATTTGTTGATTTTGTTCTTATATTACAGTGTTTTGACGTTAAATTCTTAAGTTTCTCTTGTTAAATATTTAATCTGCTCCTCGATATTAAATGCACTCCTCAACAATTGGTCATATTTTTTGAACACAAAAATTGATGGTCTTAAAAACTAAAGCATTTAGTACTTTAAGCGATAATTATTCTCTTGTTTCTTCAAAAAGTTTGCAACCCTGTTCTGCCTCGTTCTGTCCGGGTTGAGATTGAAATATGTATCTTTTAAGTCTGATAGCAATTGGATTGAAGAACATGTTAAACTGTAAGGATGTATATAAATATCGTATTGTTGGTTCATTTAAAAATTCTGTTAAGATGAGTTTGATAAACTTTCAACCAACAGAAACCTACAGTTTTTTGTTACTTATGATAGCTATGTAGCGGTGTCTACAGTAGCCTGATGGTAGTGTAGTCCATACTGGGAATGTTAAACAGCTGTTCTTGGAACTCGTCTTCTCTTTCCCTTTCACACTATGACCACCTATCCACATGTGATTCGTTTAATGTCATCTGCTTAATAGATCTTCACGGGTTACAACAAAAACAACAGAGTTGCTCCATAATTAATTCAAAAAAATTTAATTTTTTCATATGAAATTTTCTCACATTTCTTTTGAAGATAGAGATTGTAACAAGTATGTAATAATCTTAATCGAATTTTTGTTTATATCTCTTGAATTGCTTTTTGTGATTTCATTCTTTAGGTTATGTTAGGTTATCTCTACGTTGAATTTCAATGAAAAAATTTGATACAGATGCCTGCATATCTTTGAGTCTTTCCATATTTTATTAAAAACTTCGGCACAGGAAGAAAAACTCAGTGATAGTTTGCATGATGTCGACGATACGCCGAGATTGTTCAGCTGTTCTAAGTGGTTTCCTAAAGCATTCCATCTGGCTAGCTCGTCTGTTTTGCAATTGCTGAAAATATTTCTATGACCGAGAACCCAGATTACACAAATATTGAACTGAGTCTACATTCCATTTAGAGTTGGGTAGCAGTCAAAGTTTTATACTTTACTATTTTTGTTTTTATAAAATTTTTAATTTGTGTATTCTTTAATTGATTTATTATATTTTGAAGAGCCCTTCGTGTAAACATTTTAATAATTTCATTCGGCTATTGCTATTGGGTAGTCTTTTTGATCGCAAGTTAACTATTTTTTCATACGAAATGTGCCACTTGGTCTCAACCTTATTTCAGAGGTTTATGTCTAATATGGAGAATTCTTCAGCGCATATTCTGTTCTGCTTACGAAAAATTAAAGTTATTCAAATCTGTAACTATCACTATTGATCTCTAATACTTTAATACATAGTTTCGAACAATTTTTTTCGGCAACACTATATTACGTCACCCTTACACTTATTCAGAATTCGTTTCCATGTTCTATGTTTTCTAAAAACTATGTTTTTCTTTCAAAATTAGATACTGTGCTGTATCTATTATTTCCTGAGAACTACACCGCTTTCCTTCCGTGGCCTTTGTAATTACTTATAACCTTCGTATGAAAGGAAATTTAGAGGTTGGAGGTGCAGTGACAGGCCTCAATTAGCGATTTTACGTCGTTTTGCCACCATATTTCTCACAAGAATCCTAGTATAGAAGAGTAGAGACTAAATCCATACCGCCGAATTTAGGTAGTTTAATAGATGTTTCATCTTCACCGGTAAGCAGTCTAATAAACTATCAAAGAAGTATAGAATAATACTCTTCTGCTGTAAGTATAGTTTTATTGTAGATTAATTTTCACTTCTGTTACTTTTAGTTAATTATATTTCCCCCTTATTTTATTTGGTTGTACTCTTTTTTTTGAATTAAGTATAAATTTCCATTACATGATTAATGTTTTTATAGCATTCCCTAACCACAAAAAAAATCACTGCTTCATTACTGACAATAAATCAACACTTAAAGCACTTAAATTCAACAGCATTTCTCCACCTAGTCTAGTTTGCCATGCGTATCGAGTGCCAAAACAGTTTATCTGGATTTTGATAGAATGTGAAAACACTTACAGATACTTCACTACTGCAATGCAAATACTCCAAAGAAAAACACATATAAGTGCGATAGTTTTGAGTTCGCAGCTTCGTGTGGTATATAGCACAACTTTTTGAACATATAAGTAAATGAAATTGAAATTTATGACATTTTTGGCAAATGTACAATATTGAGATTTATGTGCGTCACATTTCAATTGAGTACAAGTTGTGCATCTATCATAACTGGCGTAGGTTCGTGCGAAGGCCAAAGGGCGAAATTGCACTCATACGAGGGTACATGCACTTGCATAGATTTTCATTTTCATTGCTTAATGCACACATAGCCAAAGCAACGCGTCATGGAAAAACGACAATTTTATTAGAAGATCTTGTCAGTGCAGACAGGCGTAAAATTTGTGTGGCATGTTGTGGCAAATGTGTGCTTGACTAATGCCGCAATGCCAACTTAAAGAGTTTTGCATACGTAAATAATTTCTCTACTTTTATTTTTCATTTTTTCTTTTTTATGTCGAAAACTTTTTTATGCTAATTTTCACAAATCCATAGCAAAGCTAGAAAAAAAGCTTAATAGAATGGAAGATATTTTATGAGTGGTTTTTCTTATAGCTTTCCTCTTGGAACTTCATAACTTTTACTTACAATGCGGTTGTACATAAACTACTGCGTAGATATTCTATACTTAAAGCATATACATACATATATATTTATATATATATATACATAGTTTCATATATATGCATACATATTTCCCAAATCTTACTTATCCCTTACTTACAAACTCCTTTCAAAATACACTTTATTTTGTGGCAGAGCTGCAGCATTAAAAAGCTAAAGAAATTTACTTACTAAAATTGTTGCCAATGCCAAAATAAAGTCAACGAGAAATGCTGAAAATTCAGAAACTCCGCAAAAACTTTTCCTAAGAATAACAAACTACTAAGAATTGCTTAATAAAAGAAAAACGAAATAAAATATTAAAGGATGTTCCAGTTTCTCGAACAACTACAAGATGCAAGCTGTGCGAGTTTATAGATTTTATCAGTTTGGCATAACAATAATAGATATTGTTTCTGTTTTTATTACGATCCGTTGTTAGCCAGAAGTTATGAATGTTGACGTAAATATTTTCAATGTTTACAAAATATTAATTTTGACAAGGCTAAAGGAAAATTTTTGACATAAAATACAGAAAAGGAAAATTAAAATGAATAAAAAAAGCTATTAGATACAAAAGATAATGCGGAAGTTGGGTAGTCACCACGCCGTATTTAATATAACATGGAAAAAATATTTCAGTTATTTGGCAATACTGTGAAAAAATTAAATAAGAGAGTATGTGCATATTAATTAGTACACATGTTAGATATACCTAGAACTTAATATTTAAGAAAACTTAGTATTTTAAAGAACGCGTGTATATTAAAATTTTTTTCTTAAAAGTCTTGTGCTTATTAAAACCGTTCTCCATGAAATTGAGAGTATTTCATATATATTAAGGAGATCCTTGACTGCACATTATTACTGAAAATATTTTTAAAGTATAATTTCAAATGAACTCGATACAAGTACATATAATATAGAAAATGAAAAGATGAATTTTGTGATTGTGAGAGCAATTCTCGCATATTAGTTCTGGGAAAGTCGTAAACTATTTTTTATTTCATGTTAACTTACAAGTAAAACAATAATTAAGATGCACTGCACAAGACACCAACATTTGAATGCGAAGAAAAAGTGCAGTTACTGTCATATAATTTTTGATTTCTTTAGTTTCAATCAGCCGATATTATTTATTCGATTGATTTTCTTTTATAAATTTTTTCAAGTTTTATAAAGTAAGAACTATGAACTCTGTGCCTTTATATACTGCATCTGTATGTTATAGGTTTCTGTGTTGGAAATGTGTACTAGAGTGATGGATTTTAGCCTATTTATATCGTTGATCGTTGAGTGAACATTGTGCAATTCTTAGTTTTAAATGTATTGGCGTAAGACAAGATGCAGATAATCCTAAGAACCCCTGATTATTAATTTTATCATGATTTCAATAATAATTCAAACATAAGAAATCTCAATATTTTGATATTAGATTGGGTGACTTTGCAATTTAATGAAATGTGTTACCTTAAATCAAATTCAGTTACCAACCCTAAGTTACTTTACTTTACATAGGAGAACAAAAATACATTATCATAGAAATTGTAATTTTTTCTACTTACAAAATTCTTTACTTAATAGTAAACGTTTGTATGTTTTATATTCACAAGAATATAAAAATATTCTCAACCAAAAGTAAAAGTTGACTTCATCGAATATAATATATATTATTAGAAATTGATTAATAGAAATTTGTATGTGAAGAAAACACATTACACTAACTGTTATTAAATGCTTAACAAACAGAGGTTACTCTTCAGTACATTGAATTCCTTTACGAGACCACTGTATGGTCTGGCGAGATTAAATTTAAGTTTATGTAAACACATACGTCCAATTATAAATATATAATGTAGGCATTCTTATAATTATCATGAATTTAAGTGCCCGCTAAAAACTTTTATAAACTTTTTTAAATTGCACGTTTCTCGCTTACCAAATTAAAGTTACGTATACGCAGTGTAAGCCCTAAATTTTTAACGACATTTTTATGTGTGTTAGTATTTTTTAACGTCTGAAATAACTTTTTACTTTTTGAAAAGCAAATATCAAAGCACGAAGCTATTTTCACTGTAGATACATGAGTATCTTAGTGTATATACATACTTCAGACAATATATAAATATCTTTGTATATTCACGGATAAATATTATTTTATTTTCCCCTCTTTTTTTGGTATTCCATTGACATTTGTTATAGCGCATTAAGGTAATTTTTAAAGTAAGAATCTTAACTGATAAAATCGTTTTTCTTTTTGATCCTGCTTTTTTGTGTGTTAATTTTAGTTTGTTTGTAATCAAGAACTGAAATGAGAAAATTGATGTAAAAATCTTGAATAATTTTTGTTATGAGTACTCTGTTTTTTATAAAACAAAATATATATACCTATATATTAGATTTAATTTATCTGCTTTTTGCCATATCTTGAAGTTCGATTTAGTATTTTTATACTTTTTAAAATGTGTATTATATGCATATGTATAATATATGTGTTTGAAACATATCTATCCCATTTAGATGATATTTTTATCAAAGTCGCTTTTAAATATTTCACAAATTATAATTCACTTTTGCTGTACTTCTGCTTGAAAATGAATGGTATTTATTGTATTTTAAGCTATAAAATATATATTTTGTGTTTCTATCAATATATTTTATTTATAAAGAAATTTAGGAATTGAGTTCATTTCTTGGCAATAAATGCTTTATATAAATTCGTTGGTTCTTGAAATAGCTAATTTGGCAAAATTATTTTCAGACTTCAAAACCGACAATTGTTTTGTTCGTATAGCATTGTTTAACAGTTTACACCTTTAATAACAAAGTTTTAAATAAACTTCAAATAAAGTTTCAAGTAAACTTGGTTACCGGATATAAAAATCGGTAATAGATATTGGTGAATATATCTATATTTATTCCTAATTATAAAGCTTCAGCAAAACATGTAACTAGAATGCGATATTAAAAACACAGTATTTCAGCAACAAAATTTAATAATACCTGATAATTATATATGTTTCATATTGAATACTGAAATAGTTCCAAAGAAATGGTTTCTTTTGGATGATGTCTATTCTTAATATTGACCCTAAGGTGGAATGTTATGCCTATATTCTGTTTTTTTTACGTATATGACATAGTTTATATATCATGCAGTGGTTTAGAAGTTTATTTGATTTGAACCTAAATTATCAAAATTTTCTATATATATGTTTATAGTTTGCTAATATCTAATTTCAATTGTAATTATAAATGAATATTGGAAATGTTCCTAATATACAAAATAATTTTGATTACTATAAACATTAATATGATTTTATCACGACCATGGTGTGTTATTCAAAATGATTCGAATACAATAATTCGCTTTAAAATATGAAATCGTATTATATTTTATTCATTGTGTTGTATTCATTTAATGATATGAAATACCAGAGTTAATAAAGTTTGAAACATTTCACGTAATTAAGGCTAATGTTGGCAATATAATTTTCAATTTAAATTCCCTTTGGACTGCCAAAATATACAAAAGCAACAGAAATCATTGAATTTGAAAAATTTTGTGAATTCCGAAATATTCTGAATTTTTTAAAATTTAATTGCAATTTTAACATTGAAGCAAAAGGCAAAGAAAACTTCTACAAAATATTAGCAGAATTTCATAAAGCCTGAATAGAACGTAAAAAAGTTCAATTACTAGATGCACTATCTCCGTGAAACGAAAGTGCAACATTGCATACATGACAGACTTACTAAGTAGTTGGGGTGTTGCACTTTTGCTTTGAACTCCAAGGCGAACTGCAAATATTTAAGGAAGCAAAGTTCAAAAAATGTAAAACTTTGACACCCTTTGTTCCTTTCGTTGTATTTTATTTCATGCAAGCTTCGTCCTTTAGCTTTTGGGTTTCGTTACCAAAATTTTGTGCAACTTTTCGGTGTTTTTAGAGATTTTCGTTTGAATTTTTGAAGGCAACAAAATATATACCTGTGTTTTTATTAAATAAGATATAATATATGACTAAAGAAAGATATTTTAAATGCATGTATTTGAAACAAAAGTATGGGAAACATTTAAAATCAACTGAAAGTAAAGTTTCGTTTAGACTAGTAACTATATATCATATAATGAAATCTACTATAAAATCAATGTTGTTATTTGAATTTTTTTGTTTTAGCCCAATTAGAACTTTCTTATTACGTTTTCTTACACAATATATATATTTTTATACATGGAAGATATTTAAAGTACTTCCTTAAAAATCGACTCTTAATTAAAGAATTTCAATATTTGCACATTTTTATGACTTTATAAAGAAGTTAGCAAATGCTATGTGCTTCAAATTATAATTTCGTCTACCAACAGAAATGGCAAATTTGGAACTTGTTCATGTTTCCAAAGCACGTGCCACTCTGATTTCTTGCAGTAAAAATATCAAAAATATAAATTGAAATTCAATAGATTCAATCGTCATAAGAATCGTTATACAAGCAGCTATTTATGTATCTGAAGCTCCCCGAGCACAAAGGTCTTTATTATTTTGTTGCAGCACAATTTAACACCACCCAGAGCAAGTGGCTTCGTTGGTACGAGTACATTTGCGCACTGAGCATCCATCTGCGTTGTATCTGCACTCCCGGTGGTTGTCACACGTATACGTGATCGATAAGGAATGACAAAGTTAAAGAACTTTTTACCAGTTCAACTTGTTCTTTGCCGTAAAATAGCTCAAGGCTACAAGCTCAGATATATTCGCAGGAAGGGTTGCTTCTACATCGCACACTCGTAAAATATCGCAAAGATTAAAATAAGTAAAATGTGTTCCGACTTTTGTCTTTAACTACTTAGAAAGTTTGTTTTGTAAGTAAAGCACACAGAGCTGGAAATATTCTAGGTACAATGAGAGATGAAAAATTGCAGTAGCACCAACAATGCGAATTGACAATGTGAATCGTGCTCTGCAAGACTGTATTTGGAAGTTTATTGAATAGGGCGGGAAAACGTAACAAACCGTTAGAGAAAATTCTTTAAAAAAGTTTTTAGTAAAATTTTATTAAAAATAACAGACTTTTATGAGAAAAAAAAGCAGCTGGTCATTGGTAAATAGTAGGTAATCCTGTTAACGAGTTGGCTTAAAATAAGGACTTCACTTAAATTGGCTGCTGTAATATATATTTTTATTTTTCAAATTTTGCTGTGAAAAGTGATACCATTTCCATATATATAGAAAATTTCATTATGAACTTTCGGATATTTACTTCTTCTTCTTAGACTGCCTACTCAGTTCGAGTGCCAGCGGTCGCATTTATTAATATATAGCTTATTTCCGTGTAATTTTCAATTTAAATCTTCACCACTACAAATTTTTTTTTATTAATACTTGTACCTAAAGGTACTATTTAACTTTCAATATTCAACTTCATTATTTTACATTAATCTACAATCTATACAGCATTTAAATAGCGTTTCACAGTATGTTATTTACTCTCGCTGTGTAGAGCTTTCTCGACTGCGCAAAGTGTATTTATTCGTCAATAGTTCGAAGTGCTATCCAGGTGCGGATATTCCTTAACCATGAGAGTTGTTTCCGCCCAACACCTCTGCGGCCTTGAAGTTCAAGTTGCAATACTTCTTATTTCGGTGCATATATTATGTGTCCAAAGTATGCTATTTTTTTCATAATTTTTAGCAGTTCTCTTTCTTGCTGCATTCTTCTGAGTACTTCCTCATTGGTATATAATTCTTCTTTCTTGCTTTATCAAACATCAAAGGAGAACTAGCTTATTGTCATTATTATTTATTCCGTGCCGGAAGTTATTAGGATGATATATAGTTCGAAATAATAATAAGGGCATAAATTGTGGTCAATTTGTCTAGCTCTGAGTCGTAATCATCACCAATTCTGTAAAAGCTGTGCGTAATATTATAAAAGATTAAACAAAATCTGTATTGAAATTCATAGATTTGAAATTGTGAATCTCAAGACACGTCTGCGTCTACATCTCTGTATTTCGGTTCGTTTGCTTTACCCATTAGAAAAAGATATTTTTGAAAATAATACAGTAGACCAAGATTTTGTCGTCATGGTTGCAAGTTTCGAGTCAGATTTACTTTCTCAGTATAACGTAAGTTCATTTGTGATGCATTCCATCTCAATTACATGCCACTTACACTGAACCTATAACGACAGTAAAAGCGTTTATATGTGAATTATTCGGCATCTCAATTTCTAGAATTCCATCGTAATTTAGGCTTTGTAGTATGGGTGTTGTGTTTTTTCTGTACCATCGTATGTCTCGTAGATACATTCTCTCTCCTTTATGTACTATTGCATCATATTGCTTCCACTATGACAGCTCATGCCAGCTTTTTATCAAACGTTTTAGCAAATTTTCTCCAGTGTACAGAATGCACAGTGACCAGAATACTTTCAACGATTTCATATTTCCCTCTCTCTTATTTATCAATGTCAAGTTATTCTTTTTTCATTCTCTTGGAAAAATCTCTTCTCTTATTCAATATTTTTACCTTTTAAGAAGAACATTAGGAGTCTCATTTGCAATTGTCTTGTACACTTCAGAAGGAATGCCATAACTCCCTTCTAATCCATAGAGGATTAATTAATTTTTAAAGTCATTGCTGCTGTTTTAAGTGCAACTTCTGTAGCATTTGAATCACAATATTATTAATTAATAAATATTTTCAAAGAATGGCAGTCCAAAAATTTTATCTTTAACTTTTTGATTTTAGTTAAGTTTTCAAACCATTAAACACTTTTCTGTGTTCGATACAATTTTTTTGCCAGAACCAATAACAACTTATATCTATGAAATCTTTTCTAAATGGTTCTTTTAGTTTTTATTTCAATCAAACACTTTGGGTTGCTGTCATTGTACTAAACTATACCTTATTGAAAGTCGTTTATTATAAAGAGTTTACAAATATATTCTCTCCACAGTAAATAGCCAGGAACCCACTTATATAATTATATAAATAACATATATATATATATCAAATTCTGAAATCCATTTTATTAGTTGAGAAAATTATCCTTGAATTTATTAACATAAGTTTAAGCATTTAAAACATGTACACACATTACCCATTGAACTTAAAAGCTTTGAGATATAATTTTGAATCGAAATTACATTGAATTGCTTTAAAAATGTGCATAAAATGTTTCCATGTCCTCCACTGGAGTACTGGGTTTTCAACGGAGAAAATTTTGATACGCCACTGTACACTCGCAAAAGGTCAAAAGCAATTTAAATTTTTTTAATACGCAAAGTAATTTCATTAATTCAATGTGTTCACATGTCACTGCTAAGAATAAATGACATTTCATATTAATTTAATTTTTTTAAGCGACATTCATTTTGAAAAATATTATTTTTTATTGCACAAAAACAAATTACAACACACCACAGCACTGAATAGAAAAGCACTTAAATTCAGAGATATTCAGATATTTCTGTATCTGCAAAATCTTCATGCTTCATCGAATGGTTATTTTGCAATCGAATGCGCTTACAAGTCAATCGTACAAATCGACCACATTTCCATATAAAAAGGAGCAGAAATAGAAGAAAATTTAAGAAAAAAACAACAATTACAACAATAACAACAATAACAACAAAAACACCAACCACGATGGCAAATAAATCGAAATCAATTGGTATGCAGTTGAGTGCAAGGATAAGCTTTAACCTTGTTTAGCTATGCAACTGTGACTGAAAGGCAGGGATGTAGATTGAAACAATTTAGCATAACCACAGAACAGCAGAAGGGATAAAGTAATAAGGATACATAATATGTGAGTAACAAGTATTAAGACTGCGGTGAATAAATAAGTGAACAAAACAAGCAAGTAAGGAACAAAATGCCTTAAGAAAAATCCAAGGAAAGTAACGTAGAACGTCGTGTTTGGTTTTAGTACTAAATGTAAGTAGACAAGGGTGATATTGATAAGCGCCATAAGAGTAAGTATGAGATTCTAATGGAAGTATATGAGTTTATAAATAAATTTTTATTTGTTTTTTTTTTCTACAGAGATTTATGATTATTTTTAAAACAGGAATTTACTAAGGGATTATTTATTCTGTAATTATCATTAGAAAGTTTATAATGCAATTTTAATTCTTAATGCAATGATGTAATGATTCAGCAATTTCATCTTCGATTGAAGTATATCCAGAATTTAGTACCACATTTTTGTACATACATTTATCATCATTCGTGATTATACAGTCCATTAGGACCTAAGCCTGTTTAACACCCATCTTCCATTCTTCTCCGTTTTTTGCTTATGTTTTTCAATATATTCACTTCGTCTAAATACTACTGCACACTGTCTTTCCATCATTTTTTTGGTCGCTCTCTTTTTCTGCTGGTTGTATTTCGGAGTTTTTCCTTTCAAACACTGCTATTTTACTTGCTTCAGTTACAGTTAATCTCCATGTCTCGCAACCATGTTCGTACATTAGAATCCCAAATATTTAGTCTTCATATGTTGTGTTAGCTGTGTTATTTGAGACTAAGGATCAATTTAAAGATAAAAGGATAGTAGAAATAATAGCTAAACTGCTTTTAGAGCTAATAATTTTACCATAACTCAGCTTAGTTTCTTTCAATTTTTAAATACAGCTTGATATATTACATCTGAACTTCATTATTAAAGCTTTTTTTATGTGATCCTGTTAGTTGATTTATAAATCACATTTCTTCTTTTTTCTTCATTAACCTCTTGTTTCGTTGCACGCGGTGCGTTTCATAAAATATCGTCCATACTTAAAAGTTTCATGCCATTTCTATTAAATTTCATTCCTTTTCTCGCTGCCCTACACATGTTCGCCTTGGGCATACATTAAGTCTTATTCAATCAAGCTTTGCTTATAGGTGGGTTTTGAAATTTTCGAACCCAATTTTAACATATCACCGAACTACGGAAGTTGGCAGCACAGTACCTGCAGTTTAATGTTAACACAGTTGAATGTGTCACCTAAGAGTTAAATCAATCTCTATAGAACTGTAAAAATTTCAAAGTATCTAAGAAATATATTCATAATGTCTGGTATGTCAGAAACACTGATATGCATAAAGATCTTACCATCCAAAGCATTACAAAGTATATATAAGTAAGAATAGCTAAACAGCAAAATACATTATTCTGATTAAATAATAGGCTGTGAATGCACCCCAACCTTAAAGATCTATTGAGGGCTCAATTAAAAATTTTAGCTATTTGATTTGGAACTAAAATTTTCCAATATTTTCTTCTCTCATGTCATAGTCCTATTATTTCCTATTAATTCCTATTAATTCTTTAGCATCGCTTAGGAAAAGCTTAAAATTGATGGATGTAATATTGTCATACTTTAAACAAGAAAATACTTAAAAAATAAATATGGTGTTGACTTAAGGGTTTGCTCAGTGTTGATCAAATAAGGTGTCTCCAAAGGAAGAAGCAAGGTGCAAGTTGTTACTAACAGCATTAAAATATAATTCACAATGGTTCTAACATCCTTCATTATTTAGTCATTTATACATTCATGAGATGAGTAAGACCTAGCAGGCACCTTATTATTTTGCTATGATCTCTGCTCTCTTTTTGCTGGTAAACTTTCCATCTCATACTGTGGAATTTCTTTGACCACTATGTTGATGTTTGTTTCATTGTGAAGCTCTAGTTTTTTAGAAAAACATATATTTCAACTTTCTAATTGCATTCCTTCCTTTTATGATGTATCTTCTGTTATTGATATCAATTTGTGTCCAGATAATTTTTTCAACTTATTTCAAATCGAACTCTTCGTAAGAGAGTTTAGTGTGTTTCTTCTATTTCTGTTGCTTTCGTTATATGAATTAGCTTTTTTTCGATCTTAATCATCATATGAAGCAGTTAACTTCAGAAAGCAGTTCCCTGTTGTTTTTTTTCTTTCATTTAAAATGTGGTATGTGAACATACCACATAAGAAACATGTCTTATGAACATATACTAGTATTGAAGTAATGCTTTTTTGTAATATTTGTCTACTTGTAATAATTCGAAATACTGAACTTTTCAAGCCTGACTTCTATTTTTGATTACAATATCTATATGCTTCAATAAATAAATTTTTACTAATCGAAATTCATATTAAAATAATTATCATAAAAAAAATTTTATTTTATGTATGTTTCTGAAAAAATTTATGAAAAAATATATAAATTATATAAATAAATATAAAAATAGAAATAAAATAAAAAACACATACATATACAAATTGTGTCTGTAAAATTAATTATGCATTCATTAACAATTTGTCTTTGCATTTTTATAAGAATGAATTTTGTATTTTTAATTCTAATTAATTCTTTTTTAAATTTATTTGCAAATGATATTTTTCTAACTCAATTAAATTAATTGCAATGAGCGCAATTTCATCAAATCAAGCAATTTTTAAATTTCTAAAAATCGTTCCATCTAAAAACATCTAAAGAACATGTGAAGAATACGATTATTTTAAAAGAAAACAAGATTTTATTTCAACGTGTATCGTTTCCTCTACCAAAAAAAAAAAAAGAAAAATAATAACATTTTAAAATTGTTGGGGCAATTTCCATTGTGAAAAGAGCAAATTGAAAATCTAAGCATCTTCATATGCAAATGTATCTATGCGAAATATAATAGAATAATAAAAGGGAAAGCAATACAAGGCAATAAAAATAAAAAGAAATTGAAACCAATTTCAACAGACTTGTTCTTATTCGTCGGGATTATTTGTAATTTCGTTATGAACTTGTACATTTTCGCAGTAATTTCGATATACATAACATATAAGCAGAAAGGAATTGTATTAAAGTATGCTTCAGAGATTTTTAAAGTACCTTCAAAATTTTTTAAAATTAAATTTAAAGAAAGAACCTAATAGAAGCTTAATAGTCATAACGATATTATATACAAGGCTTGTGCAAATAAAACTATGAGCTTTAAACGACTTGAAATCCTTGCATGACCTGATCAAGAACAATAAATGCTATTTATTTGATGCAAAGATATTTACTGCACAGAAAAAAAAGGCTATACTAGCTTATGTACTTTAACTATATCTCTCATATATTTCACAAGAAATAAAAACCAGTTTTAATAAAATAGATTGGTGGACTCTCAAGATATGATTGTGTTTATAATGATTGTCTTTATGCAGACAAGAGATCATATGATACAATACATATTTTAATATTGATCTAAAAATATAATTTTAATTTAATATTTGGGGGAAGTTACATGGCGCCTGGCTTTATCTAAATTAATTTAGCAATTAATAGAAAAAAAGATTTGGAGTTTATCTTATTTTTTTGCATCTCAAGTTTGAAATTTATCAATATATTATTTTTCTTTTATATTATTTTTTCTTACTGATCCATTCTGTTTGTCAGATGGACAATAATTGTTTTATTGTTAAGTATAAGTATTTCTGAATAAAATTTCCTGTATTATTACCCATTTAATTCAACAAAGTTTATTGGGACTATATGTTAATCTTCTGTTCATAAAAATCGTCTGCATTCAGTAAGAAATATTTTAAATTCAATTTGGTTTGAAAAATTGCTTTAAATGTTGCTCTTCTCTTTCCTATAAACAAAATAAGCTGAATAGAATATAAAAGCTGAATGTAAAACCCTAAAACCTTGGCCGCAGAAGACTCTCAGCGTATCATACATATAACATAATCTGCTTTCAATCACATAAAAACAGAGTGACAAAGTGATATTAATCACTTCTTGCAGTCCAGTGGAATTGCTATTCCAACAGGACATAAGAGAAGAAAGTATTGGAAAATTCTGTAACATGCAGCACTCAATAGAATTGTCTATCCACAATAAGTTTTCTCTTCTTTAAATGTCTATATGGTTTTTCAAATATATGCATTAAATATATTGTATTTTTGATCACAAGAACATTGTTATTTCTAAGTTCAAAATATAAATTTATCTATTCAAATTTCCTATAGCCATCTTTACACTTCGAAACTGGTTTATGGTATCATAACACATACACTTTATATAAGTTAAATAATATATTATTTATAATCTATTATTTTACATATAAAGCTGAGAAGGTGCATACATATCTGTAAATCAAGTACAATTAAAACCATTTTGTTATATATTCCATACGTGTATATATTCCGATTAATAAGTGTGCATCTTCATCTACTGACAAAATGTATGATCTATAACTCTTTAAACGAATTTTTCTATACCTGCAGTGGTTTGAATGGCATCTTCCGAAGTAGTTATTTAGCTACTGAAATATGTCAAATTTGGATTTTGCTTGATCGAGAATAATTTCCTTGATTGGTTGACTTAGATTATCGCAAATATTTGCTGGTTACTGTTAATATGAACAATTGGGTAATCATTCTCGCTAAAATTTTTTGACAGTACAGTATAGTGTTATTAACGTACTGAGTAAAATTGTGGTGTCTTTTTCACAAACATTGCATTTAGGATACCTTTTATAGGGCATATGTTTACACTACAAAACGTTTTTTTTTTGTTTTTGTTTTGCGGCACGGAGGAACGCACTGACCACATCGGAAAATGAGTGTTTTACTCGCATGAACTATATCATTCCTATAGACCTTGTCCTACCCCGGGACTACGTTACTATTACTTCGCAATAAGGTCTCTATTAGCCATTTAGGACTTCAATCGGTGTGACCTGTGTCCAGGCTCCTGTACTACTGCAGGTGATTAAGTATGGCCTTCATCTTAATGTGATACTTCTGCTTACTCCAGCTATCTTCTGTCAATATCTACTTTTTTCAATTTCAGAATCTTTTCAGCAAACATTTTTACGAGATCCCAGTTTGTTTCATTGCAAAACGTTAGGTCAAGCAATTTACAAATTTTACTTTATAAGAAGACTTTTAGTCTATCTGGTTTTCAATATTATTTGCATGCTGTATAATACAAAGTGAAAATAATTAGTTCGGTTTTGGGATTTCAATTTTCAGATTTTTTCGCAGTAGGTTGAAAAAATCTTTTACCAAAAAAGCATCAAATAGTAATTTCCATTAATAATTTTCTTTTACATTATATTAAAGAAAATACAAACACATAAATATATGTTATGCCTTACGGTATTCAGTTTATATGTGTGTAGCGGAAATCAGAGAATTGTATGATTTGTATGCATGATGAAAACTAATTACTACTATGAAAGTTAAAGGATAATCGACTTTTTGATGAAAACACTTATGAAGCAAATCATTGACAAAACATTTACCAACGTGACTAACACGTTAAGTGTAATAATATGAATTTATAAGGATGTATAAATATATGTATATATATATCTATATATTCGAATGAAACTAATAATCATACAAACACGTAATGGTATTGTCAGCGTTCTCATATTTATAAGCACGAAACGTGCTACAATTTATCAGCCTAATAGCAGCATTTGTGGGTGTAAGTAACGCTAAAGCCGTAAACAGAAGCCATAATTTTAAGCACAACTTAATTTTGCAAAATTTTATATACAAAAGAGTCAGGACATGTGTGAAAATCATATATGGAAATAACACACAACAGAGCCGCCGAATTACTTTTATTAAAAAGGTGCGCTTAGTTCTGGATCCATTTGAAGTGCTTTCAGTGAAATACACTGCTCTACTGATACGTACTCTGGGCACATATAATATGAATACATCATGTGGTTGTACATTATAATTTAAAAGGATGATACGAAACACATTTGTTATGTAAATTGCTGACGCGCAAGACAAGCCCAGCTAAACTACCATGAAGAGAATGAAAATAAAAAATCCTTAAAACGGAAACACCCGCCGTCGAAACAGAAGCATAATTATGCGGTAAGCTAAATTGTAAGAAAATGAGTACAAAAGAGGCGAAAGTGTGGCAGACGAAATGTGGAAACACGTTATGGCGAAAAGTGGAAACATGGCCAAACACTTGTATCGCATCTGAACATACATCCATGTGAAGTAGCGATATCCTTCCTAGATATTTTGTAGTACAACTACGCTCGTTCTTTTTCAAATGTACATTTTTTATTTTTTTTTCAGTGTTGCCAGCATTTGTGTCATGCCACATTTGTTGTGTTCGTACTTGTTCTTATTTTTTATTTAAGGTTTTTTTTTTAATAAGGGTTTCACACTCGGTAGCACGTACCAAAGTTGGCATCCTTTACAGTTTTTATTTTTTGAAAACAAAACTTTCAACACGCACGTACGCTTTCGCTGCCACAGTAACTCATACGTGTGTCCTGAGAGTAAGTTACACATTTCAGTTTGCGTGTTACTAGTGTAATGCACATTGAAAGAGTTATGGAAAAAATTTTGAAACTGAAAACTAAAATTATATATGAAATTCTAGCATACAACTTAATGAAATCAATAGTAATTTAATAGCAAGTTAAGTTGATTTCACGAAATTCTAGGTCTGCTCTTTTGTGTGGTGAATCCGCATGGAACTTGTAGATGCACTTCCAAAAGTATTCCATTCTGCACTATTACTATAAGGTAATTCTATACTATTACAATAGTAATAGTAGCCTTTGGAAAGAACACTCGTTCTCTTCAAAAATAGTTCACTTTCTTAACATTCTAACGAACCCAAAGTAAAGTCTACTAACAATATAGTAGTTTTCGTTGTTAAGTCCTTCAGTGAACTTCTATTCATTTTATAAGAGGTTTTT
Organism: Teleopsis dalmanni; assembly: GCF_002237135.1. Taxonomy (NCBI): domain Eukaryota; kingdom Metazoa; phylum Arthropoda; class Insecta; order Diptera; family Diopsidae; genus Teleopsis; species Teleopsis dalmanni. The sequence goes on from NC_051847.1 coordinate 128,421,683, forward strand.
AGTAAGGTAATTCAATTTACCACTCTGAACTTACAGACTTCAAGAAAGTCTGTATTGTTGTTTATTTAAGAGTTATTGCTATTCCAGAATGAGAGCGTTGAATAGCATTTAAATTTAAAAACAGTAATACTAACCAGAAAAGTTTTAAGATAGAGATCTCTAGTTTCTAGTTCTAGAGCTCTTATCAGCTTACATCACTCAGAAAGTCTTGGGCACTAAGTTTAGTAACTCCAGAACAAGCCTCCTAGTGCCAAGTGAATATTTCAAGCATTTACTATTTTATTTACTATTTTTCAAGCAGTAAAGAATGGATGTGGCTAACTGAAATTGAATCTAAAGTTATTCTTACAGTTAGGGAATCATTGTATACTATGATTTCTAGGCGAAAGTGTCTGTTATCTATTTCGCGAAAAAATAAGTACACTGTAATGCAAAATTTGGCAGTTATGATTATTTTTGTTTTTATTTAGCCAAAATATCAAGAAGTCATTTTCTACACATTGCTTTGCTTTCGGTATATCTAAGCTTGACTTATACAATTCTACATCTTTTATTGAGAAGTCGGTGGAGGTATCAGCTAACTAGATATTGGAGTCGGCATATACATATTGTTTCTACTAATTGGAAGTATTATGTATTGGTTTAAGTTAATAGACAACTTGCTGTCACATATTAATGTTAGTTGAAAGTAAATTAGATTTCATATGAGAAAATGTGGTACAAAGAACATATCTCTTATTAACGGTTAACCTTATTGAAAAAAGATTAGAGAAGAAAACCAAAAATTCTTCACTTTTCAGAGCATATAGTTATTATGGGACACTAAAAATTGGGCATGTACACTAAATGTATAGTTGTTTGATTGAAGGACTGAAGGTGAGTGATAGAAGGCCAAATATATTGCACTCCGACTTCTTCATTACCTAGCACTCGCTTGAAAGCGTCCAGTGTTGTATTTTAAAGTTTATACCTGTAGTTTTAATTAGTATAGAGAGCAGTAGTACTTTTATTGTTTCCAATTTCAAAAATAGGTTCTACTTTTCCAATCTCAGTAGATCTTCCCAAAAGTACTCTAGCTAATACCTCGCTGTTCAGTATTCGCCAATCATTTTACATATTGTTACTTAGCTAAGTTAAAATTATTCACGCTATTATGCTGTTTTTCTTATAATAGGAATAAACTTATTTCTTTTAAAACCTTGAATGGCATTAACATACTAAAACTGGTTGATTTACTTAGTTGTTGGTACTATATTTATTCTGGTTGGCTTTTGTGAATTTAATATGATCCCAATATGCCGATCTTATATCAATTACAACAAAAAAAATATTTGATTTGATTGGTTTTCGAATTATATGTATATACTAGGATTCTAAAACACAATTTCTTAATGTCTGATTATATCTGTATTAAATTTCTAGTGCACAGTTTGACTAAAACCATACAATTTTCCAAAAAAGAAATGCATATGACATATAACTTAGCTATATAAACTTTACTTTTATAAGAAATTGTTTATGTTTTTTATTAGCTCTATATAGAAGTTCATTCCATAAAAAATATGTTACACTTATTACATAGGAAACTTCGTTTGAACTTTATTAATCAGATAAAATTCAAAAAAAAAAATTTTTACCATTTTAATGTCAGGAATCTTTTAATAATTTATTCTATAATTCAATACATTTAATTAATATTAAACTGAAACGCGCCGTACAAATACAAAAACCCGACTGACCTCTCGAATTATATATTTCATCTTCTCGTCATCTTGTCAAGATGGCCGCATGTCATCATCGACTGTCAAACAGCAACGAAAGGGTGGCTAGCTTGTTTCTAATGATATTGGATATTACATTACACCATATAGATTTTTTTAAAATTAGTGGTGGCATCTACTATATACGTCATTGAACTTCAACAGCTTTTTTTTCAGAGGTTTTTTGAAATTTGCTTGATTTTTCTACTTTAGAAGCAAAGAGATTTTATGTGCTTATTACTATTTTAAATAATGAATTGTATTAACCCAAGGCTCTTAAAGATGAATCTGCTGCACATTACTACAACATCCGGAAAAGGCTTATCATAACTATATTGAATAGTACATTATGTGGATCTAAAAAAACCGATTTATGCTTTCGAGAAATGCCAGCACATTACTTAACGAAGAATTATAAAACAGCTATAGATGATAAATCATCCTCTTTGACATATTTGATTAATAATCAGAATGAGCCATCTTGAATTTCGTAAAGCAAATAACTTTTTTTTTGAGATTTATTTTAAAGAATATCTTAGGTATACCCCACTGCAGTATAAGATACGAATTCAGAATTTTTATAAAAATTCATCAATAGTTCTACGACTAATAACTGTGCCTATTTTTCGTCTTTAATTGACACCTAATAATCGTAGGTCGTTGCCATTTTGGTTACGTAGATATCACTAACAGCCTAGGATACATTATTTTTGCTCAGTTAGTAACTAAAAATAATTTGCAATTACGTATTCGAAAATTTGTTTCCGACTGCCTTTTAGGTTTGCGGAATAAAATGTTTACCCACAAAACCGAGCATTTGCGTGTAGTTTTCGTTTGCAAATCGAGTTTTAATTGTCCTCACAGTCACACTTGAGTCATAAATTCTTAGATATTTATACACCCATAACAACCCAGAACATAAAACTTATGATTCAGCTAAAAATACCAACGTGGCATGCGTGACCTGGTCGAGCTAATAGCAAGTCATCAATCTTCGCAGTTGTTGTGCACATTAAGGCTAATGAAGTCAGCAAGCAAAAGATTGAAATTTATATAAAAATTGTGTGTGAACGTCGAGTTGAGTGCCTATTCATTTCAGAAGAATAAAATTTAAATTTCTTTTCAGAAATATTCTATACGGAGAAAGCTGAAACAGACGACGGCTTTTAGTACTGACACGACAGTCAAGAAAACTGTTGGCTTTATAATCAATTTTTGGCAACCACAGAGCAAATAGAATCAATGACGAATTTTATTATTCAACTTCCCAGCAGATACATTCTTGTGTGGACCCATAGAACAATAGCCAGACGAATGTCAAAGCATTCTTTGTGCATTTTAAGAAATATGATTCAAATGTCAGCAAAGCTTGAATGCAGAGTAGGAAATCATTTTCAACAAAATGAGATTGCTGCATGGAAATCATGGAATTGCAATAAGGATTGCTTGTGAGCATGTAAAACTGCCAAAAAATATCCTTGGGCTACAAACGGAGCTACTGTGGAAGCGTTTGCGCATAATGCACATATTTTTGAATCGGTTTTTCTTTATTTTCTTTTTTTTTGGTGTGATATTTTCTTTGTCAAATTGATTGTAAAATAAGTATTTCCGCACTGTGTCACAACTCCAAACGAATGTTTAATGCAAAAAGAAAGCATTTCGATTAAAGTAAAAAATGATTTATTTTACATTTTTTTCTTATTTTGTCCCATGTTTTATAACATTTTTTTGTGTTTTTGGTGTTATATTATTTCAGTTTTAGTCTCATTTCATTTGCAATAAAAACTGTCAACGCAAATGGGCAAAATTTATTTAAAGTACGCAGCGCTCCTTGGTTTTTGTTTCGGAATGAAATTTAGGCCAAGCAACACTGGAAGTAAAAATCTGGAGCAAAAGTTCATATTGAATTTTGTGATGAACAAAGAAGGCCTTATAAATGTTGAGAAATAAATTGAAATTAGTTTTGGTCCATGTTTGAGTTATGAATTTAAGAGCACTTTGGAGGAACAAAATGAAATAATAAATACAATTTGAGGAAACTTCGACCACATCTACTCATGTACGCCCAGATAGTTTCATTTTGCATAATCTTCTTAGCATTTAAGAAGGAAATGACTTTAATTAATTCATAAACAAATAAACTTTTTCCTATATTTGCATTACGAATTATTTTCTAAGAACGCATCAAATGAATTATGGTAGCACCCATTCCTGACATTGCCTGTTAAAATTTTCTTATTGCAGGACTAAAATAAGAATATTAACATATAACTTCTTATACAGGTGTTGCATTTTTAAATATAATTCCATAAATTTATATATATAAATAAATAAATGTACTACATTTATTGTATTTTATTTATTGTCAGCTGTAGTTAGCGACTGTAGTCAACGACTGTGGTCCACGACTATAGACAACGACTATAGTCCACGACTGTAGGCAACGACTGTAGACAACGACTGTGGCCCACGACTATAGGCAATGACTGTAGGTAACGACTGTAGTTGGCGACTGAAGTTTATTTGTGCGTTGAGCATTAACGTAGTTTCGTCCCACAGTAACTTTTTATCAGTTCACTACATAATGTAGTCTACATTCTACATTTGTTTAATTTTATAATTATTTCCAACCTCTACAACTTATTTATATACATTTTATTTTGTGTTTTATATGCTACCAATATACTTTTTACAATTTAATCAGCTGTATGGTCAGTCAAAAATTCAATTAATTAAAATAAAAAAAAAAAAATTTTTTTGTTGTAGTTCACTACCGAAAAATCCTCTTTATCAAATCATTTGTATAATATCTAAAACATTTTAATTTCTTGTCTCTCTAAAGATAAATAATTTTCATTGAATATTGAAACTAATATGTTCAAAAACAGTGATAAACTGAAGACTTCACCTTTTTCAGAATTTAGACTAAAAACTGGAAATACAAACAGCAGTTTCGAGGTACACTTGTGTATTATTTCCAAAGGTATCAACCAAATACTTCTGATAGCAAAATAAGACTCCTGAGTTAATTTTAAAAGACATCTTTAGAGTTTTGTTTTTTAAATATTCGAGATAGTATCTTTAGTTCATCAGTTGGTTATCTTATTACAACTTAAAGCAAAAAATCTTGTATTAAATAAACTGAATTCCACCTTGCTTAATGGGAACACCAAAAGACTATTTATAGATTTAAGATAATAGCATAAAAAGTGCTATAATAATGCATGAATATGATTAGAAGCACTTAATTTCTAAAATATATGATTGGGAGTACTGCGGTGCGTTTAACGCCCAGTTGTTGGTTATTAGCACGGTTTTGTTTCTTGTATGTTGCAGTTCACGTTCTTGCTTTTGTAGATAGCTGCGCAGCGTTATTATCGACTTATGTTTTAATACGGTAGATTCTGATTCCTACATCCTATCATCAATAGATTATATATGTAGATTAGGGTGCCATTAATTTTCGAAAGTCGAAAAATTGCTCGCGGCACCCCCCAGATCGGTTCATTTTACTAAAAAAATAATCTGTGTAAAATTTTAGTTCAATGGGATAAGTGGAAATGGTGCCCCAAGAGCCTCAAAGATTGAAAAATAACGATTTTTTCCATAAAATTCATCTTTGATTGCTTATATCTCCGACATATTTAATTTTACATAAAAACTGTCTTCCTAAAAGTTATAGATCTATTTAAAATAAATAATTCACTCATACAAAGTTTTTCTGTATTTCTAATAGTTATTGAATAAAACAAAAAATAAGTTGAAGTCACCCGATTGCTAGCTTTGAAAGTACTATGAATGTAATTGTCCGCTTCAGCTTTACAAAAAATTTAATTTTTCTAATAATAAAAAAGTACTAATTCTATGTTTGTCCGACATAATTTTTTATTTTAGTTAAAGTTGCTGGAGCAAAGTATCCTTATTACCTTCAGTTATTTTTGCGCGATCTATTGATACTCTCCTGACTTCCTTGTCATCACTATCTATATTCAAATTTGAAACCATCTTTTTCTTTGTCTCAGGTGATGTATTTAAATCCAAAATAGCAAAATGAACAAGCTTTGAGCTTAAATACCAAATACAATTTTTTGATATTGACTGAGAATAGAAAGAAGATTAAAATCTTGAAAATGAGCTTTGACTGATGACAAAGCATTAAACCATACTTCAACATACACTTTAGTAATAAATATATATATATCGCAAAGAGCATTTTCTTCTTCTGTAGATAATTTGAACTCTTTCCTAAATAAAAATATTTTTAATACATGCATGAGTTTCACCATCCATCTTGCATGATGTATAGCTCCAGGAGGTCGAAACTTTATGGTACAGTTCGGCTTTCCTCCTAAAAACATTAATGCAAGTTCCAGAAGTTCCTTATAATCATCTCTTGGTTGGTTATCCTTACGAATCTTATAAAGGAAACTTGTAATTCGTAACACATCATCCATATTTAACGATTTCCTTACTTTTTCATTTTCTAAGCCGACGTTTATTTTCGGCCAAAACTTCTGAAATCGTTGAATTAGTTCAACATTTGGGCTTTCAGACTTGTACACTTTTTAATGTAATCACTTTGAATTAAAATTCACTTCGCATTCCAATGAATAATACAGAAACTCACTTATGTATATATCTATATAAGTATTGGATTTATTTTGTAGCAAATTTAGTAGACAATTCATTCATTGAATTTACCTAAATTTAATAGGGGGATTTTAGCTTGTATTTGCTTTTATTCAATAACTATTAGAAATACAGAAAAACTTTGTATGAGTAAATTGTTTATTTTTAATAGATCTATAACTTTTAGGAAGACAGTTTTTATGTAAAATTAAATATGTCGGAGATATAAGCAATCAAAGATGAATTTTATGGAAAAAATCGTTATTTTTCAATCTTTGAGGCTCTTGGGGCACCATTTCCAGTTATCCAATTGAACTAAAATTTTACACAGATTATTTTTTTAGTAAAATGAACCGATCTGGGGGGTGCCGTCAACCGATTTTACGAAAAAAAAATTGCCCATATACCTTAATGGCACCCTAATGTAGATATTAAACCAAATTTTAACTTTTATTGTTAGAACATCAAATGACTATTTTTAGGTTTTAGATTAGAGCACAAAAAGTGCTATAATAATGCATAAATACAAGCATTTGTATTTATTTGTTAAATTACATTTGTAAAATATGTGATTGTGAGTAGTGCCGTGTGCATAACGCTTAATTGTTGTTTTTTATGAGAAATTGCATAAATCGCAAAATTGTTAATTGCAGCGTTGTCCTGCAGTTTAGGCAGTTCAAAAATAAGTTCAATCTATTCTATTTCTTTTTGATATTTTTATATAACTGCTATATAAGAATAAGTTTTCTTTGTTTTGTTTATATGACAAATATTTTAAAATTATGTACATAACAACGTTTTTTAACACTACCACTAGTTACAACTACTAACGAGTAGTTTGTCTTAGGAACCCCAACTTTGAGTAAGCAGTCCGACAATGATAAGTAAGATCGACAATGAAGTTATCGGAGTAGTTCTGTACTATTAAGAACCCTGCTACCTTCTTCATCTATAATCGTGTGCTTCTGGAGCTGAATTATAGAATTATAGTCGTTTAGTCTTCTTGTCTTTTAATTTCTTTAATAACTGTCCCGATGTTAAAGTTTGAATAAATACTCATACAATGAACGTAGGGTACGTAGGGTAGATTATATATCGGCGCTTGTATTATTTAAGCCTATTAGATTTTATTAATATTGCATTGTATTGAATATTGTATTGAATTCTATATATGAATAAATCTATTAAACATTTTTATCTGCGCAAATGCAATAAAAGGCATGGCATACGACACATTCCGTGTAGGATACAAAATCAATTGCTAAATATCAGTTCGTCTCTGTATGGCAAAACACTGTCCATAATCGAATGTAGGGATTACAAAATCCAGTTGGATTCACTTTATTTAGATTCGTAACAATTTTATCTTGAAGAATGCATTACTATATGTCTTTCCTTTTTGTATAGAGACCTAGTTTTTCATCTTATAAATATAATGGTATGTAGTGTTAAAAAAATTATTAATTAATTCATTAGAAACTAAACGGCCCTATAGAAACAGGAGATTCCACTTATTTAATATTAACTCCATATTTTTTTCTCTAACAACTAACAAATATCTAAATCTAAATGAAATAGTAATTTTGTGACTTGTACACATTTACTATTCTAATGAAGTTGACAATATTTGCGGTTGGAAAAAGGTCATCTCAAATATTTTCAACTACAAGATTTCAGAAAAACGTATGTTTGGAAGCAACACAGGAGCATTAGAATATGCAAAATGAGCACAGATTCAAAGCTTTAATACTAATTTATGTAAATAACACAACAAAATGTGTACCGCCATTAATTTTGGACAACATTTGCCTCCTTTTAACTGCCTTATGAAGTTTATTTAAACATGATATTTGAACATTTCATTTAAGGACGAAGTGAAATGGAATAAGAAGTTCATTATATAAATGACTTTAAAGTTGTAAATAAGAGATCTTGCTACAGAAATAAATGCAAATTCAGAGAAATTGATTTAAATAAATTTCCCACATTATTTTCTACACTTCTGGATGTTTAAAAGGATAACAAATAACTATGAGCAAATATTTTGTTTGTTTTAGAGAGAAAAAACCAACTAGCAATAATTTAATAATACTAATTAAAATCCATTATTTATGTGTGCCTCTGTATACTTTAAGACTTTGCTTAAAATCATAAGGACAAGCACTTTGCTAATGACACTCGAAGGACTAAAGTTGCTACTTAACTAATTATGTAAATTATGAGCATTTAAGAACTTTTCTTGTGGCATGTAATAAATTCTTGTAAGTGCTTGCTGCAGCTTTGCCTCAAAGGAAAAGTACTAGAAAGTAGTACAAGTGCTCATCCTTTCTCAACATATGTTTTCTGTTTGTCTTAACAGTTTTTAATACTTTATCTGCTTTTTAAGTGTGGCTTATGTGTCGACACACCCATTTTATTGTTTGTTAATCCTTATAAGACATTTCCACATATAAGAAATTGCTCGTATATGAGTCAATAAAACAAAATATCTTAGTGATATAATGTTGAAGTTTAGTACAAAAAGGATAAAAGAAATTACTATAAATTTGATGGATGCTTTTATAGTGCAGCAAGTGCTATAAAAAATTCATTACCTTAACAAATTTTAAGGTATTTTGATTATCTTATATGGTACTTAAACATTTTTTTTTATTATGCAGGATGTTTCTTTTCCACTCACTATAAATGTAGTAAAGAAAATATTTTAGTTTTAGGGATACATGAGCAGTGATTTTAATAATTGAATAAAAGAAGTAAATGAAGCCAAAAGAAAGTGGTTCGCTTTTCAATCGTTTGGGTAAGTTATTTGCACTCCAATATTCAACTGGAATATTCAATATTCCACTCGCATTTAACTATTAACATCTATTGTAATAACATATGATTATAAGCTCAAAATTTTAGATATTTACATTGTGACCGAAAAGTTTTCGGAAATTCTCATTTAAAATTCGCGCGCTGTATATTTTTCGATATTTTAAGTTTATGTAGTTTGGCAGCACTGTCCTTAATTACTATGCCAAAAATGAGCGCGATCTGTCAGACAGTTCGTTTACGGCAGCTGTTGAAACCAGTTCACCTCAGTAGTGCGTTGCGAAAAAAACAATGGAAAAAAATATTGAACAAAGAGTTTGCATCAAATTTTGTGTTTCGAACGAAATTTCGTGGGCAGAATCGTTGCGAATGCTACAAAAGGCTTATGGGGAATCAGTTTTATCGAAAACTCAAGTTTATGAGTGGTACAAAGCCTTTCAGGACGGTCGTACGACCGTCGAATACATGCCGCGTTCTGGACGACCTTCGACCTCTACCACCGACGAAAACATTGAAAAGGCAAAGGAAATCGTGTTCCAAAATCCTCATGTGAGTGTTAGAGAAATAGCACGAGAGCTAGGCATCGGTCGTGAGATGGCTCGTTTGATTTTGGTGGACAATTTGTGTATGCGACGTGTCAACGCTCGGCTTTTTCCGATTCACCTCAATTTGTTCCAAAAACACCATCGTGGACAGGTCTCGTTAGACATGCTTGATCGTGCCAATTCCGATCCAACTTTCATGGAACGCATCATAACGGGTGACGAGACATGGGTCTACGAGTACGACATGCAAACAAGCCAACAATCATCGGAATGGAGAGGAAAAGACGAGCCGAAACCGAAAAAACCACGCCAAAGTCGCTCGAAAATCAAGGCAATGCTGATTGTTTTCTTCGATATTCGTGGTGTGGTGCATCATGAATTCGTCTGAAGGACAAACAGTCAATAAAGCCTATTATTTGACTGTTTTAAGACGTTTGCGTGAAAATATCCGCCGTAAACGGCCTCAATTGTGGAAGGATAATTCATGGATTTTTCATGACGATAATGCTCCCTCGCACCGAGCCAACATTATCAACGATTTTAAGGCCAAAAATTCAATAAATACCATCGAACAGCCACCGTATTCACCTGATCTTGCACCGTGTGACTTTTTCCTGTTTCCCAAACTCAAATTACCACTCAGAGGAACGCGTTTTGAATCCATAGAAGACGTAAAACAGAATTCGCAGAGGAAACTCAAAGCCATACCGGAAAGCGCCTATAAAAAATGTTTTGATGATTGGAAGAAACGTTGGCATTTGTGTATCGCTTCTAATGGAGCATATTTTGAAGGAGATAAAATAAATATTGATGAAGATAAAGAATTTTGCGTTTTATTTAAAATTTCCGGAAACTTTTCGGTCACAATGTAC
>NC_051847.1:128432402-128455234 GCF_002237135.1 Teleopsis dalmanni
CTTGTGTTACCCGTAGTTTGCTTAGAAAGCAAAATAGTTTGCATTAAAAACGGAAAAAGTTGCAATTGTGAAATTAAACTTTAAATGGAATACGTGATGCAGCAGATACTTCTGGACTAATTTTATACCAATTTCACGAGGATATTCAATATCAGCACTTCATAGTAGGTACCGCGCCAAGGTATTCGTAATAGTTAAACTTTTCCATTGAACAACTTTTGACTGCTGACAAATTCTCGAATGCTACTGCTTCTTCTTTTTCTGTTGAATGGCAATGGCATCAAAGAAAAAAGGAGGAAAATTTTAATAATAAAAATTTTACGCTAAATTACATATTTCTTTACTTTTAAGAATTTCTTACTTTTGTGCTGCCATTTACTTTCTTTCGCATCATCAATTTAATGCTGAAAAATAAATTTGAAATTTTCAATGAGACCTTTTCTTTTCTTCTTCGCGCTTAACTTTAAACGCATTCATAATTCCTGTCAAATTTCAAACCCAGCAGCACCTTCGAACCTCTCCAAGTCACCTAACCAAGTATTTTCTGCTGATAAATGTGCAAAATACTCCGAGTAAAAAAAGTTTACGAGCAAATTTACTTATTCGTACGCATATTCGTTTTTCCTCTCGAGTTCTTGAGTTTCCTTTTGTGTTTAACAAATTGCAGTGCATCCATTCAAGGCGTAAGTATCCTTAAATATATGTAACAAGTTCTAGCTAAAAACACTTCTCTCCGCTTTTTTATGATTTATTGGAAAACTTTCTCAAACGTGGTACCTGTGAATGCTTTTTGGTTGGTTTTTACGATTTGCTTCTGCTTTTTAAGTGAAGTGAAATTTATTCCACTTACACGTTTCGTTAAGACTTAAGCATGTTATTATGCATTCCTTGAAGGATTCCATATTGAAATATTTTGATTGCGTTATTTTTTCCAAGACTTTATAGATTATTATACATTGTATTTTTGGTATGAAATTATTTGAAAAGTTCTCGAAATGAAAGGTATAAAAATCAATAACGTACTTGTAATTAGTTCATAGTTTAAAATATGAGAGCTTCAGTCAATTGCAATAAAATTTATAAAGGTATGGTATAAAGGTGGTATGTAATCGCCTTTCTAGCTTATGTAGCTAATGGGATTGAATAATTTTGTAGGTCGAAGAAAAAAAATACTTTCTTCATTTTTATTAGTTAAGAGCTAACTTTTACTCTGGGTACATTTCTTTTTACTAAATTTTAAAGTTAATATTTATGCACTACTTTCATTTTTTTTAAAGTTATTTTTTTAGTGTGAAGGAATTCCGAACCATATTATTAAGCCATTGCCATTGCACAAACATATGTTAGGTTACCACGCCAACTGCATGGATAATTTTGACATCGTGATAATTATAGTAAGATAATGCAGGTCACAGTAATTTCAGTTAGATAGCTCTTCGATTCTATTAAAAGAACAGAAGTTAATTTGAATTACTTTAATAAAAGTAGTTCCAAAAGAAACAAAGTATTAGTAAAAAAAAATACTCGGAGTATTGTTTTAAGGATAATCCTTAACTTGATAATATAACTAATATTGTTAAGTTGAATTATTCACTTCATTTCTAATCATGCAGTATTTTATGTTTCTTTATTACAATATTTGTAGCATCTATGAAATTACAACGCTTGGCTCAACATCACACGCGAATTATTAATTAGTAGACCCAAAGGACTTAATAAAATCAAAAAAAAAGTCACACATTGTTTTTTAACATTATTCTTATTTATATTAACTTAGGTAACGTAATTTAAATTTATATAATTTAACCAACCGATTTATAATATCTTCATTGTCATCATCAATTCCTGTATCTTCCATATGGCTTCGAAGGTGAATGTATGTAAAAGGTATTATTATATATTTAAAATGATTATATATTTAAAATTATTATATATTTAAAAGACAATCGCCAACTTCAAACGCGCACGACCGCACTTCTCAACTGCCGACTACTGACTGCTCACTGCTGACTGCTGACCTCACTACTACTGCCATTACTGCTTAACCGACTTATACTTGACTGCTTAATCGGCTTACATTCGGCCATCCTGTTCTTCATCATCGGTCCCAGATGACATTAGTTCCTCATTATTTTCTATGTATCTCCATAACTTCATATTATCTGAACTCGTATTTGAAATATTGGGTCCCTCCACGTCAGCTGTTTTGCGTACTTCGTACCGACCATTACCCTTTACGTTGGTGACTTCATACGGTCCTAGAAATTCACTTGCTATTTTTCGACCAGCCACGAACTGCGTACGCTTTATGGCTACCCAATCACCAACTTTGTAATTTGTTCTGCCTTTCGTTTCTTATTGTAGTTGTTTTTGTAATGTTCTTGAGCCCTTAGTATCTCTTCTCTCGCCTTTTCTCGTACTCGTTGTCGTTCCGTTTCAAAATCGTGCAACATTTCAGCCTGAAGAGCTTCTAAAACTTGGTCATCAATACCATTTCTCATACGTACCCCAAACATTAATTCAAAGGGTGTCGACTTTGTGGAGCTATGAATAGAAGAATTGATAGCTTTTTGCACGTTAGAAACGTACTTATACCATCCTTTGGGTTCAGCTGATGATAATTTAGATATTACGGCTAAAATTGTTCGGTTAACCCGTTCTATTTGCCCGTTACCTCGTGGAACTCCAGTAGTTGTCAGTACATGTTCGATACCATTAGTATTTACAAATTCAACAAATGCATTCGATGTAAACGCAGGACCTCGGTCACTGATAATTCTTGCTGGTGAACCAAAAACATCCGACCATTTAGTCAAATGTCGCAAAACTTCTTCGTATCCCATTGATTTTGTGGCATATAGCCAAACAAACTTTGAAAATGCATCCACGACGGCGAAGATATATTTGTATTGTTTAGATGTTGCATCCATTGGCCCGAGATGGTCGACATGCAGCGTTTGTAGTGGTAAATCACCTTTTTCAATACAGTGTAGAAAACCTTCTTTCTTGCCTAATTTCTTGTTGTGCATGATGCAGCTTACACAGTTTTTTATAAATTGATTAACTTTCGCCTCAATATGTGGTATCCAATAATACTGCTGTATGGTGTGCATCGTTTTCTGAGTTGAAAAATGTCCAACCTCGTGTGCATTACGAATTACTTCTAATTCCATTGCTTTAGGTACTACTAATAAATCAACCCCGTTAACATTCTTATAAAGTACATCGCCTTTGATCTTAAAGTTTTCGTAAGCTCTTGTTTTTAGTATTTCAAAAATAGCTTTCAAGTGTTCATCGCGATATTGAGCACTTTGTAGTCGAGCTGAAATCTCTGATGACACTGACAAAACTTGTGGATAGCGGCTTAAACAATCCACGTGCCGCAAGCTACTGCTGCTTCTGTGCTCGATTTCATAAGTGTAATCTTGCATGTGCATGATCCAGTTCGCAACGTCGCGTGGTATATCTGTTTTATTAACGGTTTGTTTAAATGCTCCGCAATCGGTTACTAATTTAAACGGAATACCCAATAAATAATGTCGAAATTTTTTCGTCGCAAGATAAGCGGCTTTAACTTCTAAAATGTAGCTATGTTGTTTCTCTTCACGTTCAGACGTTTTCTTACTCCAATATGCAATTGGGTGCATTTGCCCTTCAGTCTGTTGTAACAACGTCGCACAACGTCGTGTAGTTTCTGTCTACAGAAACTACATTTTTTCCACTTTATTCTAAGGCCCCATTTTGCGGCTGTATCTAAAACCATTCGCATTTTACTCAAACATGATTCGACAGATTGCGCGTAAACTACAATATCGTCAATGTATAACTCCATTATATCTTGATTAATCAAGGGCTGAAAAATACTGCTAATGTATCGAATAAATACGGCTGGCGAATTGCAAAATCCGAAAGGCGCTCTATTAAATTCATAAAGCCCATCCTTGGTAATGAAAGCTGTAAATTTTTTGCTGGACTCTTCAATTGGAACGTGAAAAAATCCGTTTTCCAAATCCATTGTCGTAAAAAATTTTGCTCCTTGCAACTTCAACATAACATCTTCGACAATAGGCATTGGGAATCGATCTTTGAGCACCATTGAATTCAACTTTCTAAAGTCTATGCAAACTCTGTATGTGTTATCTTTTTTTGTTGTGACCACAATTCTGCTCGCTACATTTGATTTGGACTTTCTTCTACGTCTTCGTATTCTGTGCTACTTCTGCTGCTATCCGCTGTTCTGAACTCTTCTTCTGCTTCGTTTTTATTTTTGTCTCTTGTCTGAATACGTCGCGACTTTCTGACGCCCTCCGTTATTTGTCCTTGAACACTTTTTGGTATGTTTGAAGAATTTTTTTCGTTCATTCGTTCTTTGGGCCGCTTGCGCGTTCACTTTTTACAACGCTATGTTCGTTCCCCTTCTTAAATGCAATAATTTTACCAGCACGTAGTTTGTATCAACGAAAAATTGTTAATAACAAATTATGCGACTCAATTTTAAAGATTCGTACACACTTTACTTCTTGAAAGGACGCTTTTTTTCAATCTTTTCACGTTCAACACGCACCAAACTTTTTTTTTTTTTTTTTTGTATTTTGGCGCCTTTTTTGGGTTGAGCCCCCAAATGTAAAAGGTATTATTATATATTTAAAATGATTATATATTTAAAATTATTATATATTTAAAAGACAATCGCCAACTTCAAACGCGCACGACCGCACTTCTCAACTGCCGACTACTGACTGCTCACTGCTGACTGCTGACCTCACTACTACTGCCATTACTGCTTAACCGACTTATACTTGACTGCTTAATCGGCTTACATGTATTTTGTTGGTTATTATGACCCTTTTTTGAAACTTTTTAAGATATAAATTTTGCGTCTTCAAATCTGGTGTGCAGTCTGCCGAAGCAGTGGGATTTGTCGAATCACAATTACCCTTTAAAGACTTTCTAATCGTGAGGTTTTGATCAATGTTTTGCTTAACTCTTGGTTCAAGAGAATAAATTTCCGGCCGATAGGTATAAACACAAAGTAGGAGTTTGTTGGGATTTATTATCCTTTGAATGACTAAGCACATAGGTTTCCATCGTTTCTAACATAAAGAACAGACGCGGTTTACATCCACCGGAATACAGACGCATCGAGCTGCATATTGTAACCACCCCTAACATAAAAAACAGGTCATATTTAGGCCATATGTATGCCTGACTTCCACCATCCTCATCTGCTGCACCTCGTGCAGGCGGCTTGTATTGCCCGGTTTACGCTATTCCCAGGTTGAAAAGTGGAGGTTAGCCGAAGAGCTAGGCTGATTCAGGTTAGGCATTTACGATTTTCTATAAACATAGCTGAGATATTTACATACCTGATGTTTCTGTTGAAATAATAATAAAATTCGCGAATAATACGCGCATCCTAAGTGATGTACACTGTCGCTAAAAATTTAGACTCTGATCTTGTATCGTAATAGAACTTAATGGTCTTCGCGTGCCCTTTTTGGTGTGCCAGCATAACCTGACCTAACCAAACCAAACAGAGATGTTTGCTGAATGCTCAGTGCAGAACTTAAAGACCTCTAACCTTAAAGACATTATTCTCTTTTCTCTTTTCAGTATGCATTAAGGATTATACATGCAATCTAAATCAAATTAGCTACATCATGAATACAATATAGAAGATTTAAGAATATATTCATGGATTGGAATGAATAATTGATAAAAGAAGTAACAAAAAAAGAAGTAACGGTTTCGAACAGTACTGAATTTTTATGTGGTTTAATGAATTGAATTTTTCGTTGACTATATAGCTACTTTGAGTATTGTCAAATACCCGTTATTAGTGATCTTCGAATTATTCATTATGTTTAAGTATTCGTAAATAATAATTGAGACTGCAATACCAAGGATTGTACACGTACCGGAATTGTCAAATCGGAAAATCAGACTTAGTGTTTATTAGTCAACTGACCTAAAGACGTGATTAACTTGTATGTTTGAACTTGGAGTATTTTTTTTGTTAATTTGCTGTGAAGGTTTATTAATAAATTCACTTGCTGTATTATATCAGAACGAAATCATAAGACAGCTGTAAATTTATTTTATTTTATTACGAATCATTGAGAGTGACTATACAGACGAAATTTTAAATATAAATTTCACTTTACTTATAAGATGTACGAGATTTAATAGCCTAAAACTATTATGAATAAAAAATTGTGAAAAATAGCTATCGGATCTCAGATAAATAACCATTGAATGAAGCGAAAATATGATTGAACCGATCATATATCAAATTCGACAGGTATAACTGGAACTGATGACTGATAAATCGAATTAGGGCATATATTATTATTATTAGCCGTACTTCATTAGGAGCATTAACTTGTTCCATGAAATCTGCAACAAATTTCTATTTCTAGCAATATAACTTAATTCATTTAAAGATTTGCCAGTATCATTTGTTATCTTCTTCAGATTTTATATTGTTTTTTTCTGTGCCTGTTGTCTTGGAAGTTCCAGTGAAGTGTTGCGTGGTATATTTTATCCTATGACTAGTTTGTTGATATCCTTGGTTTATTGTTCGTTGATGTACTTACATATTTAAAATTCTACGTGGCCATCAAATTCCTAAAATATTACCAAAGCATTTGTTTGGTAGGCATGATATATAAATTATTGAGGAAGTTTCGTTAGGCGACTAAATGGAGAATGAAATAAGAAATATTCCCTTAGTCGACATGTGTTATGTAAATAACTTATATTGTAACAAATACGAGGAAAATCACAATTTTTGTATATAAAAAAATTATGCATTTACACTTATAACCTAACTTACTTCAACTATAGATATATGCTAAAAGGCCCGCTAAATATTTTATTGCACCTTATTCTATCTGGCTCATTTTTGGCTAATCCAATATGAATTTGGACTAAATACAAAAAACCTTATGATCTTATAAGAGATCATTCTTATAATAAGGATCATGTTTTTAGCATATTGAAGAAACGTTATTGTGAGTATTGTAAAAAGTATAAAACTATGTTCAAGTTATCTTCACACTATAATATACAGATCAATGGTATCAGATCAGATTATTATATGTGGTTAAGTGGCTTTGGTTTACGAAACTTCCAGTTCAACGTTACACAACCTAACAATATCGAAGCAAACAATATCGAAGTATGAAGCAAACAAGTAAATATGTGGAAAATAATATATTCAAGATAGGGAAAAAGGGGAAATAGGGAATATAATAGGGAAATAATATAATCTTTGCAAAATCACTTCTAACAAAAATATTTTCTAGTCCATCCTCTAACTTGACATAATTTTTTCCGACCGTCGTCACTGTGTGGAGACGGTCGGAATGTTTCAATTATTTGGATGAAATGCAATCGCCGTTATATTTAAAAATACAATTACTTGATTTTCTCCGACTTGTATGCATTTTTAACTCTTATTGAAACCCAACTTTGATAATTCAAATTCCTCTTCACAAATTTATGAAACTATGTCTTCGTTGCTCATGCTTTGTGCTACGATTTACTTATGTGTAGCATAAACAATAATTAAAATATTTAAATCTTAAATAAATTATTTTCTATTGTTTTCTCTTACTTAGGAATGAGCAATTTTTCATGTAAATGAGCAACATACAAAATAATTATATATCATTCTACGGAGTTAAAGTTAAACCCGTTGTAATTACCGAGTATGCGATACTAATTACATGCAAGCGAAACTCCTGTTAGCAGTTGCTCGGACCGATTCCAGGAACCAGCAGCACCTGCCGTTGTACTGCCATACTGCCATTTTAACAGTAGTTAGTATAAAAATTTGTACAGCCACCGTAAGGATGCATTTTGCAAGAGGATTTTTCGTGAGGCGTGTTGGCGCATTCACTGTTAAAGATTTTGGTATTAAATTCTGTTGCAAATTACTAGCTGCAATGCAATGGCAGGATTTGTGCTATTGTAAACTTGGTGTGGGATTTTCGCTGTAATACTATAAATTATTGCATTTAAGCTCCTTAAGCGCGTTTTCCTAAGGCTGCATCCAGCCAGGTTGCACCAAATTGCAGTGTCAGTGTTGCACGAGCATTATACTGAACTTGATAGCTTTCTTCCATTCTTTTCTCTTTGTTTTTTTTTTCGTTTTTCAGCATTATTAACCCCGCTTCAGTAGCGAGTAATGAAGAAAGGCTTCCGTAGATATTTTTTGTAATCTTCTGCAGTGCTATGTGTGTAATTTGTTCTTTTATTGTTATATGCAACGCAATTCTACTAAAGAAATCTTAATAGCATATAATAACACATGTAGGTGCATATTGTATTTTATATGTTTTTAAAATTTATATATAAGTGCTTGTTAAATTTATATGCTTTCACATACTCCACGATACACATCCTTCCTGCTTCTTTGCAGGCAGACACTCCAAAGTGCAATTAGCGCAAAGGATTTTAATTATTATTTATTGCACTCAATGAAAAGGCGAAAAATTTATTTCTCTTTATTTTATTTAATATCTTTTTTTAAGATCTAGAAATTTAATATAAATACAGAAAAATATATTTAAAAGTGTAAAGTTTGAGAGTTTAAGTTCCTGATAGAATCGATTCAGAGAAAAGTTAACTGAAGCTTTAGATCAGACCATTATATATATTGATAAAGGTCATCATATATTTTTTAAAAGTTGTGACCTTATCAAGTTTAAACAAAAATAAATCCTAAAAAGGAAATATAAAAAATAGAATTTATAAGCAGTGAGATATGCATCACAAAATCCATCCAATAACCATTCAAAATAGATATAAAAATATTTTAAAGACATTGATTAGCCTAAGTGAAAACATAGTATAAGTGAAGTTGTAGAGCAATTTGAAGAATGGCAATCAGTCATCCATCACTGATTCTTGCATTTTGGTCTCGCAATCGATACTATGTAATGCGATGATACCATCTAAGACACCACAACATCCTGTTCCTGCCACAAAAGAAAGGGGTGCTGAAACTAAATTGCCAGTTTATTTTAAAGGCAAGAAAATTCGATTTTTTAAAGCCACGAGTAATAATGGTGCAAAAAACGATATTACTCATTCCCATTCTTCATTATTTATTGTCTCCATTTTTCATTTTAGGGTATTGGAACTCGTCACGAGAAGAAACAACGAATAAAGCGTAATAGTATTACAATGAATTGCTTTTAGCTACTAAATGCTTCAGAGTACATATGTCGTATTGGATGATGCACTATTAAGCATAATCCAATACTATTTAGTTTGCCTGCAATATTAGATGTCTGAGATATGAAGCCAATCTGAAGCAGACTAAACTGATCCTGTAATAACAACGTATTCTTGACTTTAATCTTCTTAAAGCGCAGTGCAGTTGCCCTTGAATTTCTCATCTATATAATATTTAAAAGTCATACTACTAAGGCATATGTTGTAGTCGGAATTATCAAAACAAGGTAGGCATTCTAAAAATTTTAGAATATTGGTCTATATGAACTATAAGGACATGTGCTAGGCTACTAATATTGCAGTCTTATTAAATCTAGCGCCAAGCAGAAACTCACTAATAAATCTTAAATATATTACAAATACTTGTGATTCGCTGCTTTAAAATTTGTCGAAAACTAAGTTCTATTGACAAGTACAACTAGCGCAGTAAAAGAAATTCTTCAAAATACTTGCCTTTACTAAAACCCTTTGTGGAATTGGCGAATCCGAAATATCGGAATCGTGCATCTCTTTGTAATTTTATTTGAGATAAAGTTAACAAATATATATGTGAATTTATATCTTCATTTCCGATCAATGAAATATCCTACGCTGATGAATAATTATTATTTCATATCATTTTCTGATATGCTACTTCAATTTTGGTAACTTTGGAAACGTCTTCATGGAATCGTTAAGACAGATAAAAGTCACAGTTTAATATTTCTGTACAAAATATATTTCTATCTTCTAATATACATTCACGGAAAATTTTGGAATGGGATAAATGTATCAAAAGTACGCATTTCAAAAGCTTACTAAAGGAAACTTAATGCTTCTTAGTTGCCAAACGTATATAGCGGTTTGGCTTTTTCAACAGGTTAAGAGTATAACGTAGGCCCATATGTGGAGAGAAGTCGGTAAGGGTTGAAGTAAGTTCATGTTTGTTACCGAAGAAACGTCTTGGAATGGTGTAATCGTTAGGGGGACGAAAGCCGTATTCAGAATTAGTTGTTTTATAAAACTGATTACATCTGCGATCAATGCCATACCCCGTAAAATTGGTCTGTGGACGAGGAAAGCAAAGCTTGTTGTCATCAAACAAATTCCTGGTAATCATAACAGGTTCAACTTTCATTGCCTTGACAAAAATCTTCTCTGGGTTTGTTAAGCCTTTATATGGATCCACCTTGCGGGGTTTGAAAATAAATGGTTCATCCATGTAAGGTTCCTTTAGTAGCAACATTTTTGTACAGCGGATTTATGCAGTCGTCTAGTGACCATAAATAGTGAGTAATTATATTATGGGAATTTCGAATTACTTACCAAAATGTTAAAACACTGATGTCGAAATGACACGATTGAATCCTTTGTGGAACTTCAAAATATGAAACAAAGGTTAACGATATATAACATAAACGAATACATTGAAGTATAATATTTGTGCTTTATGAAAATATTTTACACATCAAATTTTTTTAAATTAAATATAAAGCAGTGGTTACTGTTTTGTAAAGACTTTTTCAAACAAATATATTTCACATATAATATATAACTAATGCGTTAGGCCACAAAGATGAGATTGAAGTTGTTACTTTTAAGGATATTAGTGGAAAGTTTGTTATCGCATGACAGACTTTTATCATCTGATATATGCTTGTTATAGACAAAGGAGATAAAATCAACGTGTTGACATATATTGTATGATAAGTTGAAGACAATTTCTATATCTATTAAAAATTTTGGAGTTCATTTTACTACAGACCAAAGCGTACGCATCTTTGCATTTTCTATACTAGTAATAAACTAGTCATAATTCACGGAGATGTAGAGAAAATATTTTCCAAAACTACAACCACTCATAAGAGCCTTTTAATTGAATATGGTATTAGCGATAAAAAATAAAAAAAATATTGAATAAGGCACATCTTTTCGGCAGTAATCCTACAGAATTTATAAGATGATTGCCTGCCTAGCTGACTTAGGCAAATAAAAGTGTACAAAATTATTGCCTATAGAGAGATAGTTGCAATAGGAAAATGCTTACTGAATCTAAAGTCTGATTCGATACTTCATCTCAAAAGATAATTCATTTCAAAAAAGTGACAACGAAGTATTGGGTTAGAATGAGTGAATTACTTTTGCATGAAACAATGGAGTACTTTGAATAAAAGTTGTCGCTTTTTGAAACGTCACATTAAACGGTATCTTTTTGAATAAATTAATGATTATTAATGATTATTGGTTTATTGGTTAAAATTAATTAATGTATTGCCTATTTAGTGAGGAATGTAGGTGAACACAATATGGCTACCATGGAACGTTATGGATCCAACACATTAATCATATCAAGATTAAGATTTTTCGGTTATGATGCTTCGAACATAAATGGCATGCTCTCTCTCCATTTGCCTGATGTGTTGTGTATACTCGTAACATTTAAAGATTTTTCGATAGTTTTGTTTTAGTTTAATGTGATTTTAGTAATTAATTTTTATTTTCGGTGACTTACAATGAACTGACGACGAATGGTTTGGTCTTGTCCTGCTCTACACTAAAGAAAAAAATAAAAATACTTTTATCAAGAGCAAGGATACCTCTTAAGTTATACATCTTCTTTAACAAGTAAAATAACTATCAAGACATTTTTTTATGTTTATTTACTATCTTCCATACATATGTATATAGATTATTCGTTCCATAATGTGAAGCAATTGAAATAATTCGGAACACCCAACTTTTTATGTAAAATTTGCACATATTTTTAATTTTCATGCAAATGTTGAGTATCCTTCATGTTAAACTGAAAGTTCCTTGAACTTCGAGTGCAAGTCACTAAACTAAATATTTCAACGCTGGAAAATACACTAAATTAGAATAATATTTTGGGAGAACATGGAGAAGTGTCAGTACCACATGAGTGCCTATGGGTTATAAATTCACCAAATACAATAACAATTGTGTTTATTGTGAATATTTCTGGCAGCATTTGGTTATGTGAAAATGTATATAGTTAAAGAGTATTTTCATTTGTCCGACTGTGCAGTGAATTTAAGTGAATTACTTTCAAAATTATTCGTGTTCATTGCATTTCAAATGCAAGGCAAATTCATCAAACGAGGCAACCCAAATGTTGTGTTGTTTCAGTTGTACGAGGACTAAGTATAACTTTGTTCATATTATTGCAGATAAATGAATAAAACATAACGTTTGTGTGATTGTTGCGCTGCATATAATTGCAACAAAACAAAACCACACAAAACAACAATTGCAACTGACACCTTATAAAGTTTTACCTTATAAACATATTCTGCATAGAATGAATAAATAGTGTGTTGTGTACTGAACAGACAGTTGAATAGACAGACAGACAGACAGACGGACGGACATGTTTGTAGATATGCAATCATAAACATCGAGTTAAGTCCCAACAAAACATGCACAACAAACAAGACAATTATAAATAAATAAACATGTCGATATGTGAGGGCTCTGGTGCATTCTACAAATTTGTACCGTTCAATAACAAAGGCAGGAACTGTGATATTACAACTTCAGCTGTCAATATGTCAATAATTACACATTAAGGCTCAAACAAGTGCCAACAATTTATTTTCAAAACATATTTAACAAAGCAATACGGATCCAATGCAGTGGGCAGGACTAAAATTGCACCCCTCACATTTCACGATACACCGCAAGGATTTTTTTCCGCTTAATTATGTGGAAAATTAATACAATTTCAAAAACTTTTTTGTAAACAATTTTCATATTGTCTGCGCTAAGCTGAAGTTAATTATTAACTAATTTTGTGTTGACATTTTTTATTTATTAATTTTCATGCAGGAATTTAACAACAAAACAACTGACAATACAAAATAGCTGTGTTCACATGTGAACACGCCAACTTCATTGTATGTCAAAAATGTGTCCTAATTATGGGCTTTTGTTTATAATTTTGCACTTTGTTAGTTTAAATATTCAGCAAAAATGAAAAAACAAACGGAAATTAAAGGAAATTAGCTGAAAATTGCCGTGCAATTCACTTTGAGTTCAAACTACAATAATGGATATTGTTTTCATAAATTCTGTGCATTTTTGTTAAATATTTAAAATCGAAACATTGAACTAAAGACCTCCCATAAATTCACTCATATTATATAATTTTATTTTATTTTATTTTATTTTATTTTATTTTATTTTATTTTATTTTATATTATTTTATTTTATATTATTTTATTTTATTTTATTTTATTTTATTTTATTTTATTATTTTATTTTATTTTATATATATTTTATTTTTTTATTTTATTTTAATTTTATTTATTTTATTTTATTTTATTTTATTTTATTTTATTTTATTTTATTTTATTTTATTTTATTTTATTTAAATTTATATATTTTCAATCAACTATGCTTTATTAACTTCTTTCCCCTTCACACAAAATCGTGTAAAAACGGTATATTCAGTTTGTCAAGATTTTTGTAACACATATAGGAAACTTTGAGAAACTCATAAAGTACATTCTTGATTAGCTACATTAGCTTTCATTAGAAAAGTTCAACTTTCTATCTGTCCTTTTGACTGTCTGTCCGTCTGTCTATCTGAACTCAAACAGTTCCTCAGATTTTGAGCTATTCATATATGACTTTGTAAACATACTTTTCGGAAAAAGTCTTTGGTAATTTCTCAGATTAGTCAAAATCGAAAAAGTACATCCCATAGCTGCTACTTAAACTAAATAATCAAACAGAATGTGCTCATACTAATATGAAATGATGTACAAACTTGTGTTTATGTGGGTTCAGGTTAAGATACAGCTGCCATATAAACAGTCATTCCTAATAATTTAATAACCAGATATATGTGTAGATATATATGTGAGATGTATTTAGTAATATTAACAAAGGTGATAATTATAATAAAGCATGTCGCACGAAAAAACTTCATCTCGAGTTCGCTTTTCAATTTTTTTACCACGGCT
This sequence comes from Teleopsis dalmanni, assembly GCF_002237135.1. Taxonomy (NCBI): domain Eukaryota; kingdom Metazoa; phylum Arthropoda; class Insecta; order Diptera; family Diopsidae; genus Teleopsis; species Teleopsis dalmanni. The sequence continues at coordinate 128,446,610 of NC_051847.1, forward strand.
ACTCCTTCCGTATTGTTTGCGTTACCAACCAGCCTTCAATAACAAATACGGTTCCCAGCTCCGTTTTTTACATAAATATGAATATATATAACATATATACGTATACGTATTTAAAGTATGGAGTTTTGTACTGCAACCATTTTTTTGGTTCATGCAGTTATTTGGACTTAGAAAGCATCAGTAGCCAAAGTGTAACTTATCTTAACTTCAAATGAATGGAGGTGGTCTAGAAAGGGTCAATAACAAAAAACTCTCTCTGGTACTTAGAAAATTTCATTAACCTCGAAATTTTGCTTAATACATAAGAACAATGAAGATATTGAAATATCACGGAGAGATTAGTAGACAGAAACCTAGAAGCTTAGATGACCGTGATTTTAAAAATAGCTATAGATTGGAATTGAGGCAGAACAGAGTTTCAGTTTCTGTAAAATAAAGGCAAAGAAACCAAAATTTTGTGTAGCAGAATATACCATCAAACTGACAACAATTGCTCATAATTGTGATTTTCAGAACACTTTACACATGAATGTTAAAGATAACTTTGTAAAGAAACACAATTTAAACCATTCGACAAGTCGAAAAACTTATCGCTTATGTTACGATCTGGTAAACAGGCCCCTATAACTCTAGGGTTGATGATTTCAAGAAAATAAGACAATCATCAGTAAAATATGATGTTTCTTTCGTTGCTAAAAGGTTCAAATGAAATTTAGAATATGTAATCACAAGTAGCATATATTAAAAAAGTGCGATTTAAAAATATATTTCACTCGAACTGTGAAAATATCCCCAATTGAACAGTTTTATAAAGACTACCCAGTTAATATATCGAATCGATTATGCCAATTTAATATATTAGAGAACTTCTTTTGCATTTAAAAAATTCTTCGGTTTTATGTCTCAGCGGTTTGTGTGCGTTCGTATCCATATTAAGTAGTTTGTTATATACATTTTTAAACTCAAATATAATAAAAAGTAAAACTAAATTCAAAGGGTTCAAATAACAAGTAAGAGAAACAACAAAAAATTTTGGTTAATTTATTGAAATGTGATTAACCATAAAACTCTGTTTCGAGTATGGCCATGTACTCATCATCAGCGTTCAACAAATTATAAACAAATTATATGCGGACTATGAACTAATTAAAAAAATTTGAATATTTCCTAAGACCAATATTTGTTGATATTATTAAATTAATTTATAATATTGATTAAGCGAAATATATACTGACTATTGATAGAAATGTGCACTGCGTAACATCGAATTTATCTTGGTGCCGCCATAACTGAATTAACAGAGTGATGGACGCTTTCGCAGGATGATAAAGTACGTCATTATTAGGCATTAACTGACGCTTTCAAATGAGTATAAAGTGAGATGTATAAAGTGGCAATTGGAACAAGACAATAAAAAATTAATCGTTTTCTGCTTTATTTACTACATTATAGAAAGTAAACACACAGTAATGGATTTCTGATTTATAAAGAATGAGCTCTGGAGTATCCACCGAACCATCTTATAATTATGGAATACGTCCGACTTGTCATCATCAAGTGCTTATTATGGTGATAACATGGGTGATGTGATGATAACTTCTTTCGCGGATGAAACTGATTTCCCGGTTCTGTAAATTAGAAGGGAAAATTCGTGAATTAAGCTTATTAACGTGAAGTTTGCTAACATGAACTCTACAAAAATATATAACTTATGAGTCTATATTCATATATGGAACATATATTCCATATGCAATTGAAGCTAAATATATGAGTATAATTCTTGAAACTAAATTCTGTGGGAAGGTGTATATGCAGAGAAAAAAAATACAACTTCAAAAAGTTAAACAAAATTATATATTTTTACTGGCAGGAATTAAACCAAGTCATTACAAAATAAACTTCTGTCGATGCGAATCTGGACTTATTGTACAGTAATGGGCTAAGTACTTGTGAAAGCACACTTGTGATAATATAAAGCTTCCCAGAGTTTTTTAAAATAACTTTGAGTTGGAGATTTTTTTCTCCTATCTCAGTTAATTTCAAAACTTGGTCCTAAATTTTTACATTTTTGGTTGCATGGGTGTCGATTGATTAATTGTCAATTTTCTTTTACTTTTATTAATTTCTGTATTGATTAAACTATTAGAAACGATTTAAGTATTTTAGAATCTGCATTTAATTTACACTTTGCTATTATACTATATTAATATACTATAATATGAAGTTTAGGTTGTATAAGCCTTTTACGAAAGGATAGGGCGTGGTTTAAGTTCTAACTACGTTATTTATTGCTGATTATATTATAAGTACGGAATCTCTTCACTATTAAGTTAGGTGTACGTAATACGTTAAATTATTTTTCGCTTAATCCATTATTAAGCCATTGCTTTACTTGCTGATACTGGTGCACCCATGGGTAATATATGCATATATTCTACTTCCAAAGGAATGCACTTAATAACTTCAATTGGTTTATTAAGGTTTATATATATTTTATATATTTTTTATTTTATTCTATCTAATAATTAATTGCATGTATATTATGTGCTATTATATTTGTTGGAAAATTGGCAATATATCATTTAAACAAATGAATTTGTTTGAGCAAATAGAGTCGAATTTGCCCTTAAAAGTTTTCTGTACAGAGCTGTTATATGAAGTAATAAAATTTTTCAAACTTTTGTTGTAGTTCTAAAGTTCAACAGTGTAAACGTGAACAATTATTTCACAAAACTTTTTACACTTGTTGTGTTTTGCATTTTTGCTATTACGGATTACAATTTTTTTTTATTTTTTTTAGTTTTGCATTGAAACACTGTCCAACAATTCAAAAGTTTATTATTTGAGTTTAGTGTTGATGGAGGCTAATAAATAAATTGTGGCTCTCTATGCAATCGTTCGCAGGAATATCCGAAACACTACAGTATTAGCCCTGTGCTCTTCCAAGTTACTCATACGTCACGTACCGTGAATTTATGCACATTTTTGAGTAGAACCAACGTTTGTGATATGCTAAAGAGTTTATTTGTTTGCAAAAGTGGGTATTAAAATTTTTAAAACTATCTGAACTATTGTTGAGTGCTTTTAGGTTATATTTTAAAATTTTTCTTAATTATTTTATGAGAAAATGTTTTTCTAGAAATGGAATTATATTTGAAATGCTAATTTTGTGCATTTTTACACAGATTTTAAAAGTATCTTATGTATATATATATCTGTATATGTATAAATATCTTATATATATCTGTAATTCTTAAGTAAATCATAAGCTAATAGCATAATTTAACAAATTCTTAAGTATATCCACATTACGCTAAGAATATTTTTGTTCCTAAATCCATAATTCGTAATCATTAGTTTTAGGTAATATATTCAATAAATGCCCGTTAAATGTTCTTAAATGATACTGCAGTACTGCACTATTTAGACTCCATTTTAACAGCCCTAATAGCGCTGTTAAAGTATGTATTTTAATTCTTTTTACTTTATATTTTTCTATTTTACTGTTCTTTTCACATTAAGAAATTATTATATACAATCGGTACTTAACATGGTAGATATGTAACGTATATGACAAATATATATATCTAAAAATAAAAGCTTCAAATTTCAAATATATAGAATAACTAATATATATATATATGATAAATTTATTTGCACCTATTATTACAAAGTTATCAGCATACATTGCAATGTAAGACTACCAATGGTTTTCATCATTAATGTTTAGGTATTTCTTATATTAGTAGGTTATTTAATCAGTGCTGAAAAAGCACAAGTTTAAGAAAAAAGTAATTTTTGGGAAAATGTAGCCATCTAAAGCACCTACCTAAGATGTTTTAACACAACTACTGGCAATAATAATAAAGTGCGGTCGTATATTTCAATTACTTTCATATATACTAACACAACTACTTTGTCATATTCACTGTTTTGCTATTTATTACTGTTAACTAAATAAATAATGTACGGAACTATATAAAGTAGTAATATTAAAAAAGATTAACATGTATAAATTTAATCAAAACTGAAAATCTGTTCATCAATTTTTTTTTCTTTATTTACTACCCACCCATATGTATAAATAATACGCCACCCATGCTTTAGCATTTAACATAACCAACAGAAAACTGTTATAAAAATTTGCCAGGCACTGTTATTGCAAATTCGCTTTACAGTCAAACAACGAATAACAGCGCATATGAATGTGAAATTCGTTACTTCACTTAACAGTACAGTTTTCGCTGTACTTTTTAATAATCAAAAAACTGCTGGAAAATGTTAAAACGTACAAAAATAATTTATTTTATACTCCACACACACATAAATACAATTTAACAATAACAATTAGTATTAACAGTGCAATAATAAAAAGTACCTAATGCTTATTATAATTGGGGGTACCACTCTGTCAACATATAATATTTACTTGAGATCCCCTACATAGGTATCAGTTGTAGGGTAAGACAAATAAAAAAATCATCGACGGAATGAAATATATCCTTTAATGGCTCAAAGTGTAGCTTTAGTTAAGTTAAAGTCAAAAAAAGAGTATTTGTTATTTGTACAAAACAGGCACAGCGTAGATTAAGCATGCTTGGAAGATATGTTCTAAATAAGCTAACAGTTTCTATATCGCTTCTTTCAAAGTATTTAGATTAGAAACCCCTCAAGACATTTAAAGATAACACAATGCCCTAACAGTCATATGTGAACTGCAATAATCACTCTTATTATAGTATCTGACGTATCCCATACTTTTTTTCATTGTATCTATTTCATATCGTGATTATTGTTGGGAATATTATAATATTATATTATACTCTCATCACTAAGCGAGAGTGAGTTTTTGAACTTTATTCAAGAAAATTACTTTTGATCACTAGACAGACCTGCTTATTATTTCTTATAATATATTATTAAAAGAATTAGACCTTAATATATATTTGTTATATATATAGTAAAAAACTATTAGTTTGAAATGCTAGTGCAATTTCTTCCAACTATTTATTATAAAAATACAAAAAAAATAACATATATTTTAACATATTTTATGTTTTCTGTCATCGCCCAGCTCTGAATTCGGGAAGGAACACGTTTTTGGAGTGGTTTTATCTTCCGATAAAACCGGAAGATCGATCTTACTCATATCTCTTTAGGTTTATTAAAGCAATTGCGGGATTGTAAAAGTGAACATTTGTTTATTAAGAAAGGTGAAAAGATATCTGCAGACCTGCCATCGCAAGTAACTAAGTACCCATGTTTTTGCACATTATATTTTCTCTACCTCAAGTAAAATGGTAATTACAAACATGTTAATAAACAAGCATCTACAGCGAGTGGATTTAGGAATTCGACCCATTAGAATTAACTCAACTACAAGAGTTCATTTTTTTACTAGCGTATAACAATTGTAGATTATACTAAGAACTGGTGATTATTTGTGTTGATGCTCTGATTTCCAAGCATCAGACTGTAATTTGTTATGTTTAAAAATTTTCTTGGTTATATTGCACCTCCATAAAGTGATATTTTAATATGTGAAACCTGTTTGCCAAATGACTATGTAGAAATTAAAACTGAATTTAAAAATAATTCTCCCCCATGTTTCAGTCATTTTATTTTCGTCTACTAAACCTCAAACACATTAAGGACATAGGCATGAAGGGAAATTAGAAGATTGTCTGCAAATTTTCACACTTTCACATCTTGAGTTAGGTTATTTAATAGCATTTGACTTATTGTGTCAGGTTAATGTGTTTCAGGACTTTAATGCAACAATTGCCATGCACGAGAATGAACGACTTCCACAGGAATGTCCTCTGCACAGCTGAATCCACTGTTAGGCACTGCGTGTTCATAAACAAACTGCGAAAGGACAAAGGACTGAGTAATTTTTAACTGAGAAGAAAATGCAAAACGAGCTTTTCTGTGGTCTCTTGCTCTCTCGGTAGTTGTTTAGAGATAATAGAGAACATTGGAAAGCTTTCTCGAAGAGGAAAAATGACAAAAGTAACAAATTCAAAGGATTATTTTAATGCGTTTGATAATTTTTATTTATAAATATTAAAAAAAAATAATCTCAGTTTCAAAGGAATTTAATTGTTTAAAAATCTACAAGAAAATTACTAAAAATAAATAAAAACAAAAACTATATAAGATATTCAAATATTTTAACTTAATAACGGAAATAATTGAAATTCATATATTTGGTGTTTGGTAGTAATGTTTACTACTAAAATAAAAGCAAAAAATTATAAAAGAGTATAATATAATTTTTAATTCATCATATTAAAATTAGTTTAACCATAATAAGAATTAAATACAAGGAATTAAAACATTATTTCTTTATTAGTTAAACGAGAATATTCTTTTAGAGACTAATATTCTAAAGATTATAATTGATTTAAATATACATATCACTAAAAAATAATTTTATTGACAATTATTTGTATTAGTAATATTTTTAGCACTAATTCTGAAGCATATGTAGACAAAAGCATGTAAATCTAGTAGCTTAAGTACACTCTTAAATAAATTATGAGTACATTTTATTGCCGATCCTAAGGACGTACGCCTTTAAATAATATTAGATTACTTAAAGAAGTCAAAAATAAAAATTCAAAAATAATATTAGATTATTTAAAGGCTTGTAATCAACTATTTTTTAATAAGAATTATTTTTTTTTTGTATAAATAATAGTATAATTCGACTTAGAAAGATTCATTACATTAAAAAAATATTTTTTTTTTTTTAAATAAGGTTTTCTTGTAGACCACTAAATTTTCTTTAATAAAGTCTATGTATTCTAATTAGAATCGATTTTTACTGTATGTAACCGAAAGAAATTTTTTAACCGAAAATTATAATACTAAGAATGTAAGCTATTTAGCGGACAATATAGCGGATACTATTGTATTTTTATTTTTAATTATTAGCGAATAAAATAATTATTAATCCAAGATATTTTGCGTTTTTGTTATTTTTAATTTATTTTTTTTTAGTATTTTAAGTTCAATTCGCATATTGATGGTTTCTGCTATTAAGTTGTAAGTCGTTTTTAAAGATCTGTAGAATGACTTGTAGATTATGAAGATATTGTCTGCTTACTAGTCTGCTTTTTCATTATCTTCCTGTATCTGATAACACGGAACGCAGGTTAAAGGTATATCCATTTCTATTATCTATTGACTTCTAGTCTTAATATGCTAAGCATTGTCTGCATAAGTGAAGTAAAGGGGCTTGTGATTTTAATTGACTAGAGTGATTCAAACTTTATACCTGGATTTGTGCAATCTTAGTTGATTACTTTCTGTATATGATTTTCGTGTCTTTGTATGTGATGTGGGAGATACTTGTTTCGTAGAAGTCTACTAATATTTTTGATAAGTATGTTCAATTAATGTATTTAAAACAGTTGCAAGAGATACTCTTAGGCCAATTGAACATATGCAACCCTTTTAAATTTCTGTTGCAATTATAAATTTTATAAATGCTTACATATATTTCAACATTATGCTTATTAATAAAAAAATAAATTTAAAAAAAAATGTTAAGAAAAACGGTAGATTTAAATTATATACATATAACTTAATTTATTTTGTACCATTAGACTCGTATCTCTTTAATCCCTTAAATATATTAAAAATTATATGTATTGCTGCATAGAGTTAAGTACAATAGTTTGATTTTCAAAGTCAATTATGATGATGGAAGCTTTTCTTATTAAAAATATTAATTAGCAATAAAATATTGAACAATGTCAACCAAAAATTCTAACTCAATTTATTAAGCATTCAATTTTTAGTACTAAAAATACTGAATACATTTTAGTATTAAAATATAAAACATTAAATTTTTATTTAATAGAATTACTTAAGTATCAAACTTTTAATATATTTTAGTACTGAATATACTGAATTCTTTTTAAGTATTAAAGTATAAAAAATTAAATTTTTAATTAATAGAATTTTTGGCAGCCACTTTAAAATATTTTATTGCTATTTAATATTTTTATATTCATTATATTGCAATAATTATATTTTCTAAAACCACTTTTTTATATATACACATTAAATCGGATTAACATGGCGCCTAAAATTTTCTTACCAAAAATTAAATTTGAATTTTTGCTTTTTGTGCGCCAAAAGTTGTTTACTCTCCGACAGCATTTTCGCGCTCTTTCTCTTCATCGCCAACCATACTCACTATACTGGCGCACTGGGTCTTCCTTAGCTCAACTTGTTTTCACTTGACTCTGAATATTGAATTCGCCGCACTTGTTATGTCGTACGAGCATCGCTACGCATACGTCTAGGTCGGTCTGCTGGCACACAACTTCGTGACCTATCGTCATTTCATATATTCGCCGCAAGCCAAAAACTATGGAATACAAAATCCGACGTGCCAAACATTGTAGTGAAGGCTTTCGTTGAAACAGTTTCAGCTCGAAAATTCCTCGGTAAGGATGTATGGTTACGAACGGCGCGCATGTAATCAAAACCGTAGCTTACAGCTTGTGAGTGACATTACACAAAAATGTTGTTGAATGACAACGGCTTCAGACGACGAAGCTGTGCACAGCGGCTGCTGCTCAAGTGCAAGACAATAACGCGTTACATTGT
>NC_051847.1:128455334-128475792 GCF_002237135.1 Teleopsis dalmanni
TTCTCCATTAAAACTGAAAATAAACTTTTACTTTCTTCCAACGTTACGTGACATTTTTCTGTAGACACACTTTCTACACACTTTCTATACGTATGTATAAAGAAAAATATTGGTTGCATGACGTTTTATACACTGAAACTGTTCCGGATACTAAATATAAAATAACATAACGTTGCATGCTTAGATATATTTTAAATTTTTAGTTATTATTTTGTGTAATTAACACAATTAGCAGTTCATTGTACTTTAATTGGAAATAATTGAAGACATGTGTGTTTTGGCCTCGAAGTTTTAAGCTCGCAATGTACAAATTTAGGTATCTTTATGTTATCGGAAATACTTAAGGACAGTGATGTTTATATCAATATTTCACAACAGTAATGTTTACTTACATACTCCTTTCTTAAGGAGCTCATAAATAAATAGTAAGATTGATATTCAATTTTTAAGTTTTAAATTTCTACATTTAAATTGTAATATTACTTTATTTTCTTTATTTCATTCTTTAGACGAAAAAAACTTATCTGTAACGTTTATTTCTCAAAATAAAATAAAATCAAAAATAATCAAGAATTTTATGTTCCATGCCAAAAGATCATTTTCTATTAGAAGATATGGTAATAATAAATAAATATTAAAATCAAGATATAAGAAATAAATCAATCGAGTGAGTCCTTAGACTAACCATACATCTGTTGCAAATATTGACAAATATCCATAATCAGGTATCCCCAAATATTATTCTATACTTGAAAATAAGAGAAGCTTTTAATAAGATGGATAAGAACTGATGGCTGAGTGGAAATAATCAGACCATTTCCTAATATAAAAATAAGTAATATTTTGATAACTTTGACGATTTTTGATGACTTGATCTAGCTTTTTTATATTAACATTTTCAAAATACACTAATCGTTCAATATAAAGTAGTATAACAAGGGTACTCTAAAATTATGTTATAAAGCATAAGTTTGAAACTGCTACGGTTTCCACGTTTACCGTTTATGGCATCAATACATTTCTTAAACCCGCACTTTACCAATTATACTTGGTACAATTAACTTAGTATGTATATAGGGAAGATTGCTATAAAATGTACATTTAGTATTCAAACATTTTCTTAGGCACTTCAAAAAAATTTTTTTTTTGGGGATATTTCATATCAACTTTTTGTTTCAGTATCAGTTTTTTTAATATTTTATCATTTTATATATTAATGGATCAGATACAAGCTACTCGTTGTTTATAATGTAAATAGTCGTAGCAATACAAAAAAATAAAAATAATAAATTTGTATATTGAAAATTGTATTTCAAGAATTGTAGACTTTACCAATATTTAAGTACAAACATCTACAATATAAATGGTAGCTTGGTTAAAAAAGCTTTTCTTATTATATTCTGAAAATAAAGATAATAGCAGTACTCTATTCTCCTAATGTTTCTGTCTATTACATTATGACTAGTTACAAAAGATATATAATTATAACATTACCGGTTACGATTATACTTTACTAGTACTAAATTTATCAAATTTGTTACCCGTTGGTGCAAATATAATATACAATAGAATAGCAAGTGCTGACAATTATATCAACACGTACCCTCTCAACCCAAGTCTTGCGTAAATGACCTAATTCTTTTCACCTAATTTATGCTTTTCTAAAAAAAAATATAAATACAGTCTACTTACATGATAATTAAAAATTGTAATACAATGTACCTGCAAATGAGTCTTTTCATACTACATTGAGTACACAATGGGTTGTTAACATATTCAATTAAACCATATATACTTCATTGTTTGTAATACTTTATGTACAAAATCTTAATTAAAAGTAGGTTGCTATTTTTAAAATTGCTCTTCCTTTAAGTTTAGTTTTGATTGAAATTAGTAAAAAATATTAAATTAACATGGCAACTTCATAGCGAAAAATAGCATTAATTATTCCTAATTCCAAAACTTAGTTTTCTTTCATAAGCTGCTTTTCATAATTTCCTTCATTATGTGTGCCTATTTGCTTGGGAAACCTAATTTCTGTAAAATTTCCGTACATAAATGAACTCATCAAAACTTTAACAATAACACAAAATCACATCACATGCTTGCTTAACTCATAAGGCAAACTTATGCGATTGCACCTTGAAGCGCAATGTGACGTACGGGAAGATCCATAAAATTTTCAAATTTTCATTACGTGTACTTGGCCCAAAAAAAATACACAGAAAAACGAAGTAAACACATGTGCATTTGTAGCGTACAGTACAAAAAAAATGTTGTTGAAAATTTCTTCTAGAAAAAAAACGAAAGTATGTAGTTCAAATAGGACCCATGAGCAGGAGCAGGAAAAGGAACTATGGAAAATAAAAGTTAACAAAAATATGCACTCAGATTAACTGCAGCTGTTAAAACTGCTGCTCAGTTTTCAGCACTAAATGCAGCAGATAAGCATTATGGTTTACTTACTTTCACACACACACACACACAAATACATACACACACCAATAAACATCAATGGCGCAATTCATTCGCCCCATTATGAAGCCTCATCGCATGTTAAGTGCACTCGCTACATTACGTTACAAGTAACGAGTAACGAGTTGCAAGCTTGTTATGCGAGTATTATACGTTTCACATCGTAAGTTTAGGTTGCTTTCTTACGTTTCGTATGCTGCGTAACTTGTATGTATATTATAATGCTACCTACATATACAGGGTGCAACAAATGGGTTTTGTACAGCAAATAAAACAGAAAACAAATACATTTAAAAGCAAAAAAAGGCATCCATCTTATTTCTATTTATTGTGCTTGAGAAGTATAATGCCAAGGATGAAAAGGATTGGGTAGTATGTGAGATTCTATTCGTTGTGATTATTCTATAAATCCTATTTGTTTACCTGTGCAAATACGCAGCTATTGAAGTATTATTTACACAGCCTTGACGTGGGTTACCTTCACAGTGCACTGAGCATTTCTATTTCTGTATGCATTTATGTAAATCACATACAATTGTTGTCTCTGTATTTGATTTATATGCAAAATAAAAATAAAATAAAAAATATGTCAGACTTTTAAAAGCAGATAAATCCTTACTACAAGCACGCATATTTGCTTCCTTGGCATTCATGTGGAAAATCATGTGCACATATATTCACTCATACATTAATTATTACGACTATGTTACATGAAATATATCACGGAAAAAAATTCAAATTTAGAAACTGTTTATTGTATAATTCACCATAGAGTACACAGAGAAAAAAAACAGACGGAAAGCAGCTTAAAATGTATCCTTGAAACGTAAAGAACAGATAAACGAATGTAGAACTCTTGCATGCAGACATGTTCGCCATGACGAGCTAATATACCTCGCGAATTCTTCAGAAAGCATTTATTTTTAAAAATGTTTAAACAATATGGCAACGAATGAGATTTACTATTAAGGAAAAAGGAAAATATTCAACGTAAAAGCAATTTTCCATTACTGTTCTTAACAAAACGAGCAGTAGCTTTGTATGTTCGCTAGCTTGGAATTGAGATATGTACTACGTTTTGAATAGCGACAGGAATCTATTAGATATTTTCTCTCGAAAAACATCTGCAGAAAGAAAACGAAAGGAAATGTTTACGGTTTAAAGAATCTTAAATAAGCAGAAATATATTCATATTAATGCGAATAAAGCTTAATTCCAACTAAAACATAAAAGAATGTATATTTATAGTTAACAAACTCATTTCAAAAATATGATTATAAGCCTCAATATGTTAAGGGATGAAATCATGCGAATATTCCTTTTAATTCTTGCTTCTAATTTTTAATGACCTCTAAATAAAAATATAAAAAGTTTAATTATTATATAATATTTAATAATAATATTGCATGGGACATGCACTTTAGCGACCTTATATTAAGAATTAATCTAGTAATCTGTTTGTTGATGGATCACACCCGTTAGGAAATCATGTTAAAGAATTGAATCTCCCTTATAATTGTTTATGTCGCTGTCTTAGGGAGGGTAATAAAAGTGCCTTGCAACTGCTTTGTTACTCTGCAGCTTATACGCGACAACAATAGAATCTAAGCGAGACCTATCTAATACCAGTACTACTTTTTGGGTCACAGCACAAATCCACGTCAGATTAATATAACATAAATGACTACAGACGTAGAACCAGCGAAAATTTAAGTTTTAACTAGAGCTACCACGACGCTCTCTTAACTTATGTTTAAGGGATCAACTATTTGTCAAGACAGCCCATTATTTGGTACCAGTCGATACTATTTTTATCACTCCAGTGGGTTGAGGAAAGTGAAATTCTTTTACTACATTTATAATATAGACAGTATCGGGTGAAGTCTTTTGGGTTGCCTCTTACGACTGGCATGTCGCACTTCTTAAATATTTAAGAAGTCACTTAATCCTGAAGATTGATTAAGTGGCAGTATAGTTTACAAATAATATATTGTAAAAAAATCTATCAAACGAGTATTTTTAAAATAACAACCCCATTACGCCATTCTTGTATGCAAAACACATAACACATCGCTTAATGTATTTGTAGGATAACAAATTTTTGGAAAAGTTCGTTGGTGATCGTGTCTTGTGCAACCATGTGGATGAACAAAGTTTCATTTGCTTCTCAAAATACGAACGTTATGACCTTCCCAACTGTCTGTTGCACTTATGGTGGAGTTAAAACCAGGTGTTTTTTTTCGGTATTACATGTGTTTATTCGACAGCATTAAAACTCAGCAAACCATTTCTTTACCATATGGTATATCTCAATGGAGTTCGGGTACAACTAATCAAGCTTTTGGTTTTTGATTATTTGTTATCAAGTAGCGATGATAAATGGCGACACAAAATTGCTTTGAATCCATTATTCTAAAAAAACAAAATACAAAGATGTGTCACTAACACAGCTGTAACTAAATGAATAATCCTCCAAATTTCAAGAAAAAGTTGCCATATTTTAACATTAATACGGATTTTTCATCACTGATACTTCCAGACTATAAGCCAAGTAGTGTTATATGCAATTAATGTTCGGATAAATGATTTTACAGTTTACGTATCAGGTTTTGAAGTTATTTATTTTTTACATTGACAACTCTAACAAAAAACTACTTAAGACATATTGAACGCACTGGTATTATCAAAAAAGTCTTTTAAAACGATTAAGATGGTTCAACAGACGTACCCGGGAAACCATGCAAAATAATATTCTATAACAATTCAATGTTGGAAAATTTTCAATTTGTTTGAAGGCAATAGGTCAACGAAATTGTTTCCGATGAAGGTCGTTAGTTAATCGACTGGAAATGGCTTTGCCATAAACTCGTGGTGCAACGCTGGTTTCAGGTGGTTAACTTAGCTGATATGCATTTGGTTTATTTTGCAAATTGCACTTTAGACTGCTCACCTATGTTTGAATTTAATTTTTTGAATAAAAGTGTTGTTAATTTAATGGATAGACGCTTAACTAAGTTAAAGCCTTAAATGAAAATTTTTTATTTACAAAAAAAAGTCTGTTTATTTATTTTTTTCTATTTGTGTTAATTGTGCACTCAAATTATTTTATTTATTGTACTAGGTTTTTCCATTTTAAGCTCATTTTTTTTTCTTCTCTTCTCTAGTTTTTATTTATATTTAGTGCATATTTAGTGCAGTGCAGCCCTTTTGAAATTCTCGCTTACTAATGCACTTTTAAATGTTTGAAATGTGACAATTGCCCTGAAATGCTTAAACGCGCACAATTTTCCCGCTGTCACATTTGCAACTTGACAAATGTCAAGTTAGCATATTGTCATTTGCATTGTTTTGTCATTATTATCAACATAGTACCACCAACACTAACAGCAACACAACCATTCCATCCATGTACAACATGCACTGTATCGCACACACACATTTGTGTTGATGTGTGCAAGTTTGTTGCTCTTGTTCTTCTGTTGTTGCTTTTACTGCTAAACGCCACTGTTACTAAAAATTGCTTTAGTTTTTATGCATCAGTAGTTATATTTCATTGTTGTTTGTTTTATTTTTTTTGTGTTTGTTATTGTTGTTGTTGTTATTGTCATTGTTTTTGTTTTTGTTATTGTTGCTATTGAAATCGCTACTCTTATTCTATTGCTGTTGTTGTTTGTATTGTTGTTGGTGGTGTTATAAATTGCAAGTCATAACGTTGACGTTGAGCCTACCCCACTGTTGATGATACTTGGTGCTGTTGATGTTTTTGTTCCACTTTCTGCCATTGTTTCAACTGACACAGTAAAATGGTTTTTTCAAGTACAAAACAAAATGTACGAAACAGAGAAAAAAAATTAAATAAAAATAACTTTTTATGCAAAACTCATGCAAATACAAATACACACGCACATATATACATACAAACTATCAAAATATCAGCTGCGACCCACATCGTGTCACAAGTTCAACTTGGTTTTTGTGCTACTGTCGACGCTATGTTAAAACTTTCTATTTTGTTTTCATACAGGGTTCTATGATATATTTGACAAAAGAGTAAAAAACAAAGTAACAAAAAATTACGAACTCGTAACTTTGACAATTCTTTCACAGCTGAAATTGATAACATTAAACTGCACACATCATTTTTAACATTGAACAAATATTCTGTTAATATTCATTTTAACATTAGAAACTCTTTTACACAGACTGTTTATCTCAACATCGAGTCTATTACAGTCACCGATTATATTAAACAGCAGATTTTTTATATTAAAAAAAATTGTCTATTAATATGTTTTATATTAAACAAATCCGTTAATATTCGTTCTTACATTAAAAATGTTTTTACAGGCGCTGCACAGTGTGACAAAACACAAAATTAGGCGGTCATAATTCGATATTTTCGGAACCAGTAGAGATATTGATATGAAATTTTCCTAAAATATAGTTTTTGAGTTGATCTTTCTTTTAAATCTAATTTCAGGCGTCTGAACATAATGTGTTATAACTTCGTTATTCTTCAACCGATTTAGTTGAAATTTGAAATATAATTAAATTAAATATTTATAAAATTATAAATGTCTTTTTGTTATTACTTATTGAATTTTTTGTTGAAATAAATGGGGTTTATTGAAGGTCATATTTTTCGTAATTTTTCGCTGGTTTCTGAGGCCTGCAATAGGTGTAAAACATAGAGTGCGCAGGCCAATTTTTTATTTGTTGTAAAGTTTAACTATTTGGCTATTAATAGGAAAAATTTCATGAAAAAAATCGGATACATTTTTTGGGTATCGCCGATAGAAGTGAAAATGGCCATGAAAAAAATGCTGTCTTTTTGTGCAATTTCGCTAATAAAATTTTATTGATAATTAAAATTGAAATTTTTTTACACATAATGAATAACAATATCGTAAGCTTTAAAAAAAAATTAAAAGTGATCATTTTTGAATGAATAGTAAAAAAGCTATAAGGGTTTAAAGTTGGTTAAATTTTTACGAAATCATAATTTCGCTAAAGTTGCATAAACTGCAAATAACTTAGGAACTAATGGGCGGATAACGCCCATTTTTTGCATAGAGTTGTGTTGCTATGTAAGTCACGTATATATGTAGTCCAATAAGTGCAAAAAGTGTTTTTAACGATAATAAATGATTTAATATGAAAATTTTGTATGAGGGGTGGGTGTGGCAGTGGGCGGAAAACCTTAAAAAAAAGTTGGAATCTAGATAATAACGTAAGTTTTCCGGACACCAAAATTCATCTTTCTACCTATCATAGTTTTTAAGTAATCTTGGGACCACGGTAAAATCCCCATGTTTGGGCAAAAATTTCGGGTAGTTCCGGTAGGCCGATTGGACTCAAATTAGATTTAAAAGAAAGATCAAAAACTATATTTTAGGAAAATTTCATATCAATATCTCTACTGGTTCCGAAAATATCGAATTATGACCGCCTAATTTTGTGTTTTGTCACACTGTGCGCTGTGTGCTTCAACACCAAGTCCATTACATCCATTTCTTTCAGGTGGCACTTTTCATCGCCAATTATTTTTTTTTTAAATAATATTACAAATATTGATTATTTTACAATTTTTTTTTTACTTAAATTATTCATTTAAGTTTTGGTAAAAACCACATAAGACAAAACGGCGACAATGCAAATATTAAAATTAAAATGAAGTTATTTTATGCCTTCAGTAAATATCTTTTAAGACCCTGTTAAATTTTTTATTTCTTTAAAGTAACATTTGCCAGGCTACGTTGCACATATTGTCAACTAAATTTCCCATTTATTGAATTTTTTTTTATTTTATTTATTCAAAAGCTTCTAAATTTTTTCTCTCCACATTTTAGTTCACTTGACTTTACTTAGTGCATTTTGGTTTAATTAATTTCATTTTGCTTTTAGTTGAATATATAATTATGTCATACAGTCTATTTTTATCTAGACGCTCTCTTTGATGACTTAGATGACTTGCATAATGTCATACGCGGCTAGCGACCTTCTTTTTCCCTTCGCTAACAATTTATTATTTTCACATTTACTCCTTTGGCTGTTGGTTTTGTTCGAGGTTTGGGTTGTTGATAATAAAAGTGCATTCGAAATGACTTTCAGACATCCGCTACCGCAAACCGTTGTCATCGTCAAGTGCAGCGTAGTGCAGGTGGTGTCCACAATCGCACTTCAAAAAGTTTTTTATGAGGCTTAAAAAAGAAATAATCATCACATCAAAAACATACCAGCAACAACACAAGCTCCTATATTTTAAAACTTTGTTAAGCATTTCAGCACAAAAAAAAAATAATTATATTGGAATTCTACTTAAAAAGGATTCTAAGCTTGTTAACATTACTTTGCTCCTTTTACCAACTCTTTATGCATATTCAGTATTTTTTATATGGAAATTATGCAATAGGATGAAATGGATAACGCATTGTGAAATTTTTTTAATTAGAAGCAATCCATTCACCATAAACTACTATATCTGGAATAACATGTCAAGGATATTAAGGAAATAAAGCTGAATTGTTTCGTGAAAAGTAGTTATATGCTTTTGCGACAGTTGCAAAACTAATGCAATTAATGCACACATAAAACAAAAATCAGAGAAACTTATAAATAAGCAAGCTAGGTTAAAAGCTATTAACTACAAAAAAGTTAATTAACTTAAATGACAAGAAAAATCTTTTGACCATTTATTACTTGAATTTATTATGTCATAAATTTTAAGCATCTCAGTGCGTATGAGTTACTTTATTTAATTAAATAATTAACAAATACAAGGTGGATTCCTTCATCCTACTTAAGCATTTGCGACTTGTATAACCGTTTACTGTAATGGTGTCATAGAGACATGCTCTTAGGTTAGCAGACTTATTCAATGAATACTACATAAGCTGAGCAGATGAAGAGGAATAAGGAACCTTGGAACACTTCTTACGAAGTTACACGGCTCTATCTGGAAACAGAGTGAATTTTTTAGCAAATATATGATTAGATCTCACACAAAGACTGAAAGCGCTTAGACTAAATATATCTTGCTCTATATCGAAGCCTTAAAATGGTTTCAAAAGTAAAGCAGTTAAGTCTCCGTGTACATAATAATAATATAGTAATTGATAACATAATGGACCCGCAAGGTCTAAGTGAACTGAGCACCTAGTTTGACTTAAACTACCTTAACCTTCTGACGCATAAAGTTAGTACTTAAGTTAGTTTTAGCGTGTAAATTAAAATAAGTAGAAGTCATAAAGCCAGCTAATAGCATCAAAATGCGAAAAAAAGTGTTCGTTGATTACACTAACAATTATAAATAAAAGTGAGGAATTATAGTGAGGAATATCATTTAGTAACAAATATCATTGCTTTGAATAGTAATATAATATTTGGTTTCGACGAGTTAAACAAAGAAATTTTATTTGAAGAAGTCAATTGAGAAACCAATATTGACAAATTTTTGCATTTTTAATATCATTGTCATGAAATAGTGAATTCTGCTTGATCAAACCATAAATGCACAATAATAGTTGAAGTTTAGTTCAACCTTTTAATTCCTCATATCTGGTGCGAATAATTGCAGAAAAATGTTGGTGTTCAGTGTAAATTATGCACCATCACCTCGGTTTATAGTTGAGATCAATTTTTTGACTGAAATCTTCATGTAAATTGTAAACCACTTTTCCTTATCACATGAATTGACACTGTGCCACTTCTACTTCTTCAAAGTATACTGACAATATTGACAATTTAAAGAAAGCAGTCGATGATCTAAAATAGTTATTTAGCGTTCTATTCGATCGCCCACGTCACTGCATTGTATCAAAACGGAGGTGTTATAAGAAAACATTGATATTAAGACTCTTATGTATAAAAAGGTCTATTGATTTTAGAAACTAGTTCTTGTATTTTGTATGTATTTAAAATTTGATTTGACACCAGTTTATAGTAATAGTCAGATGGTCAGTAATGGTCCATATATTTTAAAATTTACTTTTAAGTTTGTAATTATTTTTTTCACTTGTTAAATGTTCACAAAAGGAATGCAGTTAAATTTTTCTATTATAAAAAAATGGTATAAGTTTTCAAACTCCACGAAGGAGAAGAACGACCTTTTCATAAAATTTGAATATAAAAAATTTTTCAGAAATTTCTCAAAGGAGATGTTATTCAGTTTTAGTGATATAAAATAGCATATTCGTGCCAATTTAAAAGGAAAAATTTTCATTAAGTTTTATATAAAGCGATGTAGTTTTATAAAGTAATTGTGTTTCACAATTGCCTTGAGTGCAATAAGTTTTAATATAGAAAATTGAAATAATACATAATAGATGTTTGATCCGCATCACAAATTAATCAATCACATTTTGTATATGACATATTGAAAAAAATTCTGCACTATATAGACTTACTGAAGTTGATATTTATAATACTTATAATAATATATTCTAATTATAATAATATATTATAATATTTATAATACCTACAAAACTACTGCCAACGGTCCTGAAAACCCATTTGGACCTATTGACTCATTGTGTTATCGTATAAGAAAGTCAGTGGTTTAGATATCACTTTAAGCCTATGGCACACACTAAAACACTCTTCAGAGGTCTAGGAACCCTTTAAGTCCTGCAGCTGTTGAAAATATCCAAAAAGGAAAGCCCGTAAAATAGTTTATTGAAACTGCATTGGGCAATAACAAAGAATATGCGTAGCGGCACTTTGTCATCTCCACAACTGTGACACAAATGATCAAACGGAAGATTCAATCGTTTAGCATGGTAGATGTATGATAAATTAGCTCTTTCTTCTTCTTTTCAATTAATGCTGTTTATAGTTTTACTATAATTTTACAATATAATTTCGTGTTATAAATTTTGTTTGTCTTCAAATTGAGATTATACAAATTTAAGCTGAAAAATTGATATCTATACTGGGACGTATTCTTTTAATAAGTTGAGCCTGATGCCAGCTTGAAAATTTTGTCTAAAGTGGATGTATTTTCAAATGAGAAATAGCTTTTTCTAAACTAATTTTAATTTCAGCAACCTCATAGGATACTAAATCAAGTGTGGATATATATTTATGATAGTCTAACTGTTCATATGTGACCGGGGCACTAAGCAGCGTGGTTAGTTAATTGTGAGGAGAAGAAAGACATATGCTGAGCTGCTATACAACAGTTCTTACGAGCTTTAACCTAAAATAGCGAATAGTATATATAGCACTGTTTTTAGAAATTCTTTATGTTTTTATAACGTTAGGATAGTAATAAATTATTACTAGTGAATCGTAATCAGTACTTTTATTTTGATATTCTGTATTTAAAAAAATAAATATTTAGTTATTTACAAAATCTTATTCTCCCAAAAAAATAGCTTTTTAAGTTTGCAATCAAAGTATGTAATGAGAGCATAAAGTGCTTATCAGAAGATTCCTACCAAACCGTGTAAAGTTTGTGGCAAGCAACTTATATATTGTCAGCTCGTTGGAAAATGGGCTGCCAGGCAAGCAGCTTATGTCTGCAGTTCAGCTTTCTTTTGCAGTACTTAACCTATTTTGTTTCTTCTTTTTTTTGCTCCGAATAAAATGTTTAAAATACTACAAGCAAATGCATTATCATAATTAAGCTGCACATAAGCCGTGCTGCGCTTTGTGTGCCAAATTGCAACTTCGAGCGCATAAACTTGTCATTTTCATGCCGTAATTTTCAAGCGCGGAATCCACAGCGCATAAATCTATATTTTTATTTATTTGCTTAAATACACAAACATTTTTTTTATTGTATATTTAATATACATATAAATGTATATGTGTGTATCTATGTAATTATAATCATACGCTGCGTTCATGTGTATGGCATATGCACAACGACTGCGGTTAAGTTTTTTGTGGAATGTATGTGATAACCTATTTCCTTGTAAATTTACTCATTAACACACACAGCTGCAATGTTACCACAATCAAAGCACAACACACACACACACATATATATATATATATATATACTAACGTACAATATTTAAGCTGCTATTAACATGACGCAAGGATTGCTAGCACGCGTGTGGATCTGTGAGCGGCAGGTATTTAGGTTATCATTGTATGACATTTGAAATGTCATTTTAATTATGCAAATACTTGTGCTTCGCTGCCTTTATTTTTAGTTAAAACGTGCATAAATGTGCTACACACACCACCACATCACACATACACTGGCACACACAGACATCGCGTATATCTTATGAAACATCATAAGCTCTAAAACCGAACTCATTCATTTGCAACGGGTTCGTCGTATCTGCACGTACGTATCTGTGTATCTGCATGTAGTGTATCTGAACGCGTTGTAGTTTTGTACAATAATTTCTAAAATTTTTTGTTCCGTTGGTTTGAGGTTGCTTTTGTACCGCATCATTATTACTTTTCCTCGTGCGATTGTTAAAACAACAAAACGTGAGTGTTTTCCTGTTGACGGTTGACGGCGCTTAAAGGATTGCACGTTGGAGCCTTGAATATCAACACAAATCGGCAACAATATTTTACGGTAACGTTTACGCAGTTCTTTACCTTGACTTGTTAACTTATTTTTTGAAATTTTGTGCAAATATGTAAAAACTTCCCGCTTTTCCCCACTTTGTCACATGTAAATAATAAAAGAGTTAGGCAAATACATGACTAACATAAATCACAGGATCACATTCCGACTACTACAATAGTTCAAGAACAATACAAATTTAAAATTCATTTTATTTTTCCAACTATTTAATTATTATAAATAATACATATTGAAATAATAGAAAATAATAATTATATGTAAAGTTACAATAGTGAGTAACAAATATATATTATATATATAATAGTGTACATATATATAAATATATACATACATATGAATATATATATATGCATATAAATTTATATGTATGTATATATATACACATGTCAATATTATTATGTTGAGGCTAGTTGAGTCAGTGCACCTGAGCACTTTTACTCTCTATTAACTGCGAGGTTTCTACAAAACCCCTCTTTGCGCCTTGACTAGATTATTGTTTATCACTTCATCAGACTAAGCAATAATTGACTTCAGATCTGCATACCTCTCCGAGGAGCCTGTAACCATTCTGAGATTAGATAACACGGTGTTGGTAAGTCTGTTAGATTTCGCAAATAATTTCATGGCTCTATCCTTTATGTATTTTTTGATGGGATCAATCTTAATGTCCCTGAGGATGTCAAACTTCCTAATGTACCATCGAACTGTGAAGAGTCTTCTCAGAGCCTGGCTTTGTGCAATTTCTAGCTGGTGAATAGTAGTCTTTGAAGCTTTGCTAAACACTACACAACCATATAGAAGTGACGGACGAATTATTTGGTTATATATCAGTTTCCTGTTGTTAGTATTGAGATTTTCATTTCTAAATAGCGGTTGGAAGTAATGAAGAATTTTGGCACAGCTCATTCTTTTCAATTGAACAATTTTAAGCCTTGTGAATCGTTTGTCCAGCGTGGTACCGAGATATTTAACGCTATCCTCCCAGTTTATCACCAAATCACCCACTCTCACTCTCGTCGGATGCTGTCTTTACTTACGCGTTATAAACAGAGTCTTAGTTTTTTCATTATTGAAAATTATATTCCATAATATTCCACAATAAAACTAGGCACGTATGTACACGTAACAATGTACACATAATAATAAAAGACCTAAGTCCGGAAAAAATATGAAAACTAAATAAATATTGGTCATAATAACAATTTGTTAATGGTTTTTACTCCAATCAAGAATATTGAGCGGCCCTATGCTCCTCCTAGGAGTTAAAGAGTTAGATATTTATATAAGAATATTGAGCAATAGCTGGTGCATACAGTGCCCTGTTTCGACGACCTAAATAAGTCCACCTATCATAAGAAGAACTACTGCTTGCAATTGTCTTACTATAAATATAATTTCATATTAATGCTATAATTACAATTACATTTAGATTTTACCTGATCTTACTGGAAACAGGATTCTAAGGATCCTTTTAGATCTACTGGTTCATTGTATTATACAACTATATTTACACTTAGAAAAATAATTTCGTTGATTTAACTAGATTTCGTTACGAAAGAAAGGAAAGAGAACTATTTTCGGAACAACTACCAAGACTTTCGCAGTCTAAAATGATTTCAAGCACTTACAACCTAAAACTCATCAAGGCTTGCATAGTACTAACTAACCTAAGAATTATTAACGAAAAACTAACTGGACACTGGAGATTAAATAATCACCTAACAAATATAGAAATCTAATTCAAATCAGACTGTAGATACTGCATAGAAGAGAGAGAAACCGCTAAGCGTTTCCATGTGCTATGAGAATACCCAACAGTGATACACAAGCGGAAGAAACACCTGGGAGGGTATTTCATGGAACATACAAATTCCAGGCTAGCCTCTATACTATCTTTCATAAATGAAATTGAACTTGGAAAAACACTCTAATTCAACTAAGGGGCACAATATGTATTTTAGATCACAGTGTAGTATCCCTTTTCCTTAAAAATAATAATTAAACCAGATATTAAGTTAATCTCTGTTGAAAATATTCTTCTAACATTCTGACATCAATATACTTGGTATAACTCTGAAATCGAAATGTATATTACCAATCTCATACCAATGAAATAAGATGACCAAAATTAATTGTTTTGTCATACCATCTGGGTACGCTTACATCATCTCAAGATTATGTGTCATATCGAATACTGACTTTTTGTCATTTTATAGTGCAAGAGAAAGTCTTTTGATAATTACTTTAAGATTTTGCTTGTCCCAGATGAAACAATAATTTTCATTAATATCTTCACTCAGCTAAAAATAAATCTTGATTTAAGTACTGTGCAAAAAATCGTCATCATATTTTTAGTAAGTTTTCATAATTTTAATATATTCTACAATTCTTAACCCACTTCTCCCGAATTAGTAATTTCAATTACCAGCTCTTAAATCGAGCGTATACCGTTTCATGTATATATACCAGTTTCATTTTATTTTATTTATTAGTATAGTTCTGTGGTTTATTGTTAGAAACAATCTTAAAAGGAACAAAATTAATAGGAAAAAAATGGACATTAACCAAATTTTCAACAAAAACGGTCCACGAGATCTGGCAAACAGCCAGAATGGGTTAAATGATATTGAAGGAAACCCGTTCCCGTACGTAAACTTTGCATATAATACCTTGGTTAAAAATTTAATTTGATTTCTGTTACGAAAATAGTGCTGTCAAATCAGAACTATAAAATGCATTGTTATTTATATGGTTTCATATGTTCTCTACTCATTAGCCGTAATTTCTTCTTCCAGAGTTGTAAACAACAGCATTAAGTCTGATTGAAATAAATTGGCATCACTTTTAAAATATGTCAAATGCATGTTTTTTGTTGTGCTGTGTACAAACATTAAAAATTAATTAATATAAATATAAAAAACAAAAAGAATAATAGAACAGCAATGGTAAGCACTTTTTAACTTATTGTTTTAATATATTTCAATTTGTTATTATTTCTGTTCATACGATTAAGATGGATGATTAGGATTTTGCAATACATTTCCAGTAAACATTCACAATAGACTGATATTTGCATTTGATTGCACTGAAATATGAGACGCAAAATTGATTTTTTACTAGTAAAACCTAACTCTGAAGATTTTAAGAGCATTGTTGTTGCTTCACTTGTTTTCTTTCATAAGAATAGGAATAGGAATACCAGCTCCCAACGGAACAGAGCACTGCGACCATAATTGAACTTTTGTGCTTTCTTTCGTAAGTTGCGAGTATTTTTGTGGTACTCTGAAAGAAAATATTACGGATATTATTAAACCGTATGTGCACATATGATATAACCAATATAAAATTTGATGTTGATCCTCAATAACCTATTAACATTTTTACTGATATTTTTAATGCATTGTAGGACAACCGAAGCGTTTATAAATTACACATACATAGGTATACTTCCATGGCATGGCATGGAAAAATAAATAGATTTAGTGATTTTTGACTGTTCCTATGTTTGTATGACTGTTGGAAAATTATATGATATCTAATAAAGCCTATGGAATAAAATTTTTTATTTTACCATCCACATCAAAAGGTTGGAGTGGATCATCGCTCTTCTTATAAATTTATTATTGACAAGTTTTTCGGAAAAGAATATTCTTTTATAAACACTATGTTATTATTTACCGTACTGTACACGTAACATGCTCCAAGTCTCATAAAATATTTGAACCACATCGAATTTTGTCCCTCTAATTTCTGAACTTTACAATGCTAGTAAAATTTTTAATCTAGAAAAATTCGTTATTGAAATAAAAAATATTTCTGAAATGAAATCAAAAATTTGTCACAAAATTTTTTTAAAATAAAATCGAGATGATTGCATATGAAATTTAACTGCATTGTGGCACTTCAACTGATTTACGGAAACGTAGACTGCAGAGTAATCTGATATGAAGTTCTAGTAAAAGTTGAAACTTTGTTCGTTAATGGAATTTTTAAGTATTTCTTCTTCTGTATGGAATTAAAACTGAATGGAATTAAAACGCATATGAAGTTGATTGACGTCAGTTACTTGAAACTAAAACTTTGTTACTTCAGAAACAAATTTTTGATGGCATTTTTATGAAGTGAATTTAAATTCTTCTGTTGTTCTTCGCTCAATGTGAACTTGATAATAAATTTCCTTTTTTAAAAACAACAAAAACAAAAACTTTCACTGCACGTTCCTATAAATCAAAATGAGATGAACTTTTTTATTGACAAATTTTTTTAATTCACTTAAAACTCGTATAATTTCACAGCACGTGCTTTTGTATCTGCAGCTTTAAAGTATTTGAACGTGCCAAAATCTATTATTGTATCCTTAAAAATATCGATTGCTCCTAGCAGTTTTATTGCATTCAATTTTAGGTTCGGAAATTTTATTGCGTTCAATAAAATTTTGATTCTTTCGACGTCGATTGTAATGAAACAATACCTTAAAAACAAAAAAATAGGAATAGACAAATCGAATAGCGTATGAAAGAGGGGAGATCTATGGAAAAAACAACATTAAGGCAAATAAATAGAAACACAAATCCTATTTGCCTAAGGGGTACCGGGCTGGAAATTGAAGAAAAAATTACAAAGAATATAGAAATTATTCACATTTTATAAAATATAGGATATACGAGGAAAAAATATTTAAATTATGTTTGAAATATAATAGATTTTTAATATTTGGAATTTTAAAAATAAAAGATGGAATTTGCTGATGATTAATATTTTTTAAAATAGGTTTCGTTATTATAAGATTTTTATATATGGTATTAAATAAGTATGTGCGATGTTCAGTGAAGATCTCATACACCTTTTCATATTTATTTTCATTACGTATAACATTTACTGCTGTATTTTATTTTTTTTACAAAACATTATTCCTATTAATTAATAATTTTATTTTCACTAATAAATGACACACATTTTCATATCAAGTGTCTCTTATATAAAACTATTTATGCAGAGGTAAAACCGTAGCCAATTTCATTCAATTCGAAATTGCCTTTCAAAGAATGTCAACGTTTTAATAAAAATTTTTATAAAGAGGTTTCGTAAAGTAGTGAACTAAAACAATATATTTTAGTTATATCTTTTGTTTAAATATATTATCATGAAGCGTTAATAATAAATATACTTTTAAAGAAATGTATTTTTTAGCTTTAGTTGATATGAAAATAGTCCTACAATATTCCAAACTTCACCTGACCGCGATAGCCATGATTTTCTACAAAAATTTGTATGTATCTCCACCCCGTTTAGATACAACTATTTAATTTTAAACTCGGATTAATATCAATAAATATCCTTATCGATTGAATATCTGAAAACTTATTTGATTTATTTGAAATGCATTCTAAATAATTAGATCCAATGTGATCACATCAGTTTTAAGCAACAGTATTAGAATTGACCAGATATAGTATATCTATACCTATACAAAAAATTATGGGGACATACATATAATAAAATATATCTTAAAGTACTGCAAATATGTGTTTATTCTTTTAAACATAAATAATGTAATATGAATACAATAATGTACATGAATATCTGCCATATTGTTTTCTTTATACTTACGTACTTTACTACAAAAAAGTTTCAAATAATTTTAACTAATATGGAAAATAAAGTCTTTGTCGTTATAAAATAATTGTATCCACAATTTGAATACTGCATTTTTCAACGAAGTAAACACAATGATCTAAAACTACTGGTATCCTACGGAAGAGACTTAGTCTAATTTCTTTTTTATTTACAAAAATTTTAGAGAACAGAATAGTATTGAAATTTAACAATTGAAAATAAAATTATAATTAATTATTCAATTCAATTATTCTACAGCTGGTTTATGATTTCGTTCTAATATAAACACAGCAAGTAAAATTGTTAATAAAAATTTTCATAGTAGTAGTAACAAAACTCCAGAAAAATTTGCGAACAAAAAAGTCAAGTACGGCTTTGGATAAGTTGGTTAAGGTGCGCTAATTTTGAGCTTCACATTTGGCAGAACCCGTGTTTGATTCCTGGTACTTGCAGTCTCAAAAATAATTATTTACGAATTATTAAATACAAGAATTATTTCCAAGGCCACTGATGATGGGTATTTGCCAATACTCGAAACAGCTGTATGGTCAGCCAAAAATTCAATTAAGTAAAATAATATAAAAAAAAAAAAAAATTTTTGTTGTTGTATTTCACTACTGTTCGAAAAAACCTCTTCAAAAATTTTACTGTTTATATTTTTAAATCAGAAGATACGGAAAAATATGCCATTGTTTAATATAGTAATATAATATAATATAAAATCTAGCACAGTATAAATAGTCCATCCCATATCCAGTGAGACTTGTCTTAAAAGATATATGAAGCAAGTATAAAATAGCCCTCATCCAAGTAAACACAGAGCAGAAAATATCTAACGAATTTTTTGAAAGATTTTTATACCCATCATACGACACTGTTTTCATTATAAAATTGATCTACTGAGAGTTGTCTTGGTCGAATTTTTTTATATATCGGGTAGGTTAATTAAACGATAAATTTTCATAATTGAAAATTGCGGTCAATACAGTGAATGATAGATAAGAATATCATTTTCTTTTGGTGCAAAATTCAAATAACATGATGGTTTAGTGTGGTGGTGCGTTACAGTGCAACAAAAAACCATAGCCTTCCTCTCATATTCTAGTCCAACTTCTTGAATTGTAGGCAACAAACGTTTTAAAACCTCTTCCTCTTAAAACAACTTAAAACATACGTTATGAATTCAATGTTTGGTTATTTAAGAGAAATGTGACTTTTGGCAAGTCACAGCATACACTTGTCGTTACTCACTCTCGACTAACACCCCTCTAAGAAATTTGTGAACCCGATCTCATCCGATTGGGATAATTTGCAGATTGTTAGCTGGACTTGGAATTATAATCATTTCAGCTAAACATTTGAGTTTACTTACAGATTCCAGTTTATTGAGCTATTATTTTTAATTAGTCAAAATCATTGTAAACATATGCTCCTTTTGTGTTTTATTCTTGTATAGGAAATATAGTTCATAAAGTATGTGGCTGACAATATCCCTTAGACACTAGATGCTAGACGTTCGTGAACATACAAAAAACATTTGGCTTGGAATAGCAATCTTTTTAATAGAACAGGTTATATTTTTAACTAATTAGTATTGTTAACGATTTAGAATGTTTGTTAAGGTTGTGCTTTATATTTAGTATTGTCACGAGAACATTATTTTATGTATTTATATTATAGTAATAATTAAAATTTTATCATGCACTATGAAATAAAATATTATTTGATGTAGAAAATCTTTTTCCGTCTATTTAGATCACTAGATATTGAAGTTTTCATTATAGATTAGGATTAGAAAAATTAGGATTATATTTT
>NC_051847.1:128475892-128478370 GCF_002237135.1 Teleopsis dalmanni
TTAATATTTTATTGTGGTTGTAGCTCTGAAGGTGGGGAAGAAACTGTGCTCCGTCACATGTGTCAGTGCCCATCTTTAGCTAGAAGAAGTTTTAAAATCTTCAGGGCTCCTTTCCTTACCGTTCGGTCTCAGCTGTCACCTTGCAAAATTAAGAACTTAACCAAGTTTATAGAACTGTCAGTTTAGTTCATCTTTACATAACGGGGGAGTCGTTGCATTCTTTGGCGAATGGTTGTATACTAACATTTACTCTATTTATTAACAAATGCCTATCCTGTGGTACCACAACGAATCATTATTTGTGCTCAAGTGGTCTTTCTTTCTTTCTTGCGTACAATGCCGACACTCCAACCTAACATAACCTAGGCAATAAACGAAAACAAACTTCGATTGAAAATCTCTCAAATTACAGGTATCTTAATATTGCCAAATTTATTTTATTTGATGTACAAAAGTTTATAATAGGTTTAATAGCAAAGAGTCTATGAACCTAAAGTGGACATAATCTCTTAACCAGAAGTGAAGAAACCGCTGTTTATCCATATCTTAAGAACTGGTCGGCAAACTTATTATTATTGTAATGCCTTTTTAGAGCGTAGCAAGCATAGATAATCGCTGAGACTTCTAAATAGTCATTTAGAAATGACAGTTTAGTATCTTAGTGGGGTAGTGTATTCAGTCTAGTATTTTTTCGTCATTTTTTATGTATTTTAGATAAATTTAAATTAAATTTATTTTCTCTGTCCACATTTTGTTGCTTTAAAATAAATTTAAAGGAATGAACCTTATTTAAAGCTTCACATTGAAATTGTTTACAAGAAGATCTGTTGGCATTTATCTTATGAATAAAATTTGAAAAATATGCCTTCAGTTAATATTATTTCCCTGAGCAATCAATATGCAAGCATTGAAATAAAAATCATTTTGAGTTCGCTCGTTTTTATTGCCCGACAATTTGACTTCACCACTGCAAATCAAAAAAATAGACACGCAGACAAAATATTATTTATGTTTATTTACACTAGGAAAGGGCGGAGAATTGTACGAAATATGTTCACAGCCGCAAAAGTAAACAAATAAAAATCGTGCATAAGGACAAATGAAATAAAAAGTAAGAACAATAAGATTGACGAGAAAAGAAAAAAAAATAATAATAAAACCGAAATATTATTTTCGACGCTTCGAGACACAGAGCCAAACACAATGAGTAATAAAGTCAAATATATATACACCTACCTCGTTATCCTTGTCAGCATCCTTGATGTGTTGTGCAATAAATCTGACCGCACGTAATGCCTGCAGGACTTCGGGTGTTAAGTTGCGCGGAATCACATTATCGGAATCTGTCAATATAAAAGATTGAAATAAAAAACCACAAAAATAGAAAAAATATATATAAAAAATGGACGAAATGGCAATAACAAGGACACGTGCCGCGCTTTGCGTAAACAACAAAATTGAAATAAATAAATAAGCATTTGACAAAAATGTAAAATATTATTAAACCTTCCCGGGCCAATTTTCATTTTTAATGTGCCACTTTTCCAAAATTGCTTATAATTTTTGTGGACATATTTGCATATTTATTTGCTTTAAAGCCTCCCTTCAAATTTTCTATTTCTTCCCTATTTGAACACTTACCAATCGAATGTGCTACGCCGTTGTCGTAGGTTCCATCCTGGCTGTCCTTAAACTCACTGGGAAAATCGCTAATACTATCCCTGTAATGTAGCGTTACAACAATTAAGCAAAAATTATTTTCGTTTGTATTTTAATGATTAACTTTAGATAATGAAAACAATTGATTATGCTTATTAGTAAAATTGTAATGAGTTTTTTATTATGAGTGATAATACTTGAACTTGAAATAAATCATGAATTTATTTATAGAAGTTTTGAAAAGTCGAAGAAAAAATTAAAGAAAAAATAATATATGTACATGAGTTTCATCAAAAAAACAATTGATTTTTCAGCAATAAAGAACAATAAGTCGCGAATGTGGTAAGTACTTGACGGATAATGGTTCGTGAAAGCTCCTCAGTGACAATACAATACACAAAGGAAAAATCTACTGCAAATTAATTCAGCAAATATTACAGATCCTAACTTATAACAAATAAGATAAACTTTTGTTTAAAACAATCACAAATCCACACACGGTTCAGAGATAAAACTATGTCATCTACTTAAAACAAAGAAGTAAAAGAACCCAGACTGAATATAATTTTTTATAAATGATAAACTTAGGTAAACCATCTATTAACATCTATCGCTGATAAGGTGGATCTCTTGCTATATACTCTCAACATAACATTTCATGACATTTGGACGAATACAAGCGTGTGAAATGAGGAGCTGTCGTTATAATGACGGAATAATCTGATTAAACTAAAAAATAAAAAAAAAAATATTATATAATGCTAAGAACAGGAAGCTGATATATAACCAAATAATTCGTACGTCACTTCTATATGGATG
>NC_051847.1:128478470-128492063 GCF_002237135.1 Teleopsis dalmanni
AGAGGCTTAGAAACTTTAATATAAACTCTTGAAGTATGAAAATCTTTAAAAATTTCAAGTTTTCTGCTTTAAAACTGACACAAATCCAAAGAACGTGGGAGTATCAAAATACATTACTGTTAGGATTCGTAAAAATGAAATGTAATCAAAAATAATTGTTTATAAAAATATTAAAATAAAATAAGAAAAATGTGCAATCCTTATTTTATTTCTTATGAACAAAATATGACATTAAAACCTGCATAAGTAGACGTTGAGATTATAGATAAATCGCTACTTTAAAACTGCGTCCTTAAAATAGACTTAATATTAATATTACACAGAGGACTCATACTAAAAAAGGAATTAAAAAATGGAATTAAATATATAAATCAGAATTCAACCAGCTCAAATTTCGTGAATGATGTCCTTGCGATAAAACGCCAAATTTTAGTTAGTATTTATGCAAGACAGGACTGCGGTGTTTAACGATAAATGTGTTCTAAGATTAATTTTCATTATACTTAAGTTAATAATTGGGTAAACTTCAGTACCGTTGAAGAACTAAGTTTGATTAAAATTGTTCATTACTAAAGCATAATATATAAAATGCAGTAAACTAATAAAGAATGAGTCTATACTCATAATTAATAACATATGAAATGATGTTTATCTATTACTTTAAATCGTATAGTTTAAAAGGCTGATAAATAAGCTCAATGTTAGCTAGTACATATGGGTCACCTTCATCAATTTTAATAAAAATTCATAGTTTTTTGTATTGCGTACTGAAACTACTGCTATTTTACTCATTCAGTTAATCCGTACAAGCAAAATTTTTTATATATATTTGTTACTTGTTGTCTAGCTGCCGATTTTTTTATTTTTAATGCGGTATTATTCTCATATCTCTATAGTGTCCCCTTAAAATTTTTGGCAATCAGTACAAAAGTAGACTTCAACAGATAAAATATAATAAGCAAATTCAATAAGAAATAAGAAAGCTAAACAAAGTTTTGTTTGATATTCTGAAAACCAATTTCACAACCTCAGTACTGACGTAGATCATTTAAGTGGTTAAGTCTTTTAGAGGTTTTACTAGTTGTGTACTTTACTATATTCTGCTTTTTCACATTCAATATCTAGCCACATTAAGTCCAAAAATAGTTTTCATAAAATAATACAATAATGACATACTTATAGGAAATTAAGATAAAAATAATATATAAAAAGCAACATAAATACAAAATTAAATTAAAAAAAATTAAAATCAAGATATTTTAACAATACTTATTAACATATGCCAGTGAACATTTATTCTATTTAATGCATCCGTATTTCTGTTTCCACATCTAATTTCTATCCATCATGCCTAACACCTCCTTTGTTAAAATATATGAAAGTATGTTATTTAGATGTAAGTTTTAAGTACACATATTTTTTTTTTGCAAAAGCAGTTTCTATCTTTTCAATATACGTGTGAAGTCGGGTAATATCTGTGAGCTTTGAATAAGGTATATTTCAAGTCTGTTGACCTCTTCGAAACGTGAGTGGCCTCATATTTGGCCTCCATATGCTATTTGTGTTAGAACGGTCCCCTTCGCTTCAAGCGGGATGGTTATCTTTTCATAAAAGTTATCTTGTAACGCATTTATGCTTCCTTCAACTGCTGATTGTTTATCGGTTACGTGTTTATATTATTTGAATTTTTTTGTTAGCAGTTTCCCAAATACTTATATTTAGAAGGCAACTTAAACTGTCTATCATTTTTTGTAATGTACTTGGGTCATAAACAACATCTCTACATCACCCGCATATACCAGTATCCGAATACTAACTTTATCAATAAAGATAACTTATTTGAACTCATAGTGCTATAATACATAAGGGACAGAGCCCTGAAGCTATACGCGAGAACTGACAGGCTGCCCCACATAGTACTATCTAATCTGAGAGCAATCACTAGCCATACAGGGTGGTATGCAGATCTTAGATCAGTCATCGAATAATCAGCGAAGCTTGTGAGGAATACATAATTTAGTCAAAGAGAAGGGAGGGACTCTGTAGAAACCCCCCAGCTAAGAAAGAATAAAAGTGCTCAGTTGCAATAACTAGGAAAAACCTCAACATAAGATTCTACTGTGCATGGTTTTGATTCTTTCTAGTTATTCAATTAACTTTTTGCAGCACTTACCAATACAGATATATCTGTGTGTTTTCTGTTTAAAACATATTTTATGATTCACGAATCGGCTATTACTTAACAATAAATCACATCAATTGGCAAGTAAAAACGCAACAATAAACACAATAACTCAAATACACTGAAAAGTCTAGGGATATTATCATTTATTGAATTATTTATGAAAGATATTTCAACCGCAACGTAATATTGCATATATTTGCGGTAACCCAGTGGTGTGAAGCGATGAATTTCCTTAATTAATTTTCAATAATATCATCGTCAAACATGCACTGATGCCAGTTTAACATAATTGCATTCAACGTTGCAGTTAATTAGCAGTGGTTAAAGGATTCTTTTCCAAACATGAATTTCGCATATTTTCCATTGCACTACGGTTTGGGCTTGTGGCACCAAATTCCAATACAAAGAAATCACAACCTGACCATTTTTGGAATAGTGATGCGGTGAATTGCATGACTTTTGCCATAATGCATAGAGTAATGTTAAATTCTCTGTTTTTGGTTGGGGTCATATCGTTTAATTAAATATTTTTATTGAATTGTGAAAGCATATTTGCGCCATTTATCAGCTTAAATATTTACTTTTGTTTCAGCTTATTAAAAATATTCGACATGTTAGCGAAATATTCCACAAACAATTCATTTGCTCTACCATTCGAAATATTTTGAAGTTCATTCATGCATTTTAAATATTTCCGCACCTGCACCTAGAATGCGGCCTAAAAGTATATGATTTTCGCATTCGACGTAATTGAGTTGCATTCGATAAAGCCGCACGCATTAAATTTTGCAAACATTTATTTATTAAATTGCACAGCATTTGCGAAAGTATTTCATCTAATTATGAAATTCGTTGAAATTTGTTGAAATTACTATAATTTATTATTTATATAATTTGCCTTAAATACGTTGGAATATTTCAGTGTAATTTGTTGTACATTGATTACGCCCCCTGCAAACGTATGAACCTGTGCCACCACATAAAGGAGCAATCGCAGGAGTAAGAGTAAATTTGTTTACTAAATTTTGCTTTAATTTAGCAAAATATTTTACAGCTGAATGAATTCAATTAAATGTCGAAATTAATTTTTCAGAAATTATTACAAATACATTTTATAATAAAAATTTCTGCTACAATAAAAATCCTTTGCTCTGAGGTAATAACAGGCATTTTGGCATTAAATCGCTCAAGGGTAAAATTGGCTTATAAAATAGATTCATTTTAATGAGTAAATTTTAGCTACAACAATTCCAAAAGCTTCCTTAAGTTTCATTACTAATACATAACTTATTGAATATGAAATAATGATTTATATGTCAAAGAATTTAAACTCGTCATGTTGTTTCAGCAATCAATCTAGTGTTTCATGACACGTAACTCTTTTGTTGAAAGTAAAGTTATCAAAGTGTTCAGTATTCATTCACCTTAAATATATTGGAGTCAGTTACAGAAACAGTTACTAAAGTAATTTCAATAAACAAATTTTTAAACTAAATTTCTAAGTTATAAGTTAGAGTATACACTAATTGGGCGCACCTGCCATAATGTCCCATAATATTTATACTCATGTTGATAACTTTGTATATGATATCATATCGCAATATATGATTTTTCACCATATATTGACATCAAGTCTACTCTCTGTTTGGATGCAATCCTTAACTGACTTTGGAGAAAAAAAACAGGCTCTATGTAGTTACTTTTGAAGCGATGGGTATGTATGCACTGTAGCAAGCGAAAAAGGCCAACAACCCATGCATTGAAATATTGCAATTATGCTAAAGATATCAGCGTTAAAAAACTTCACTCTCTTCTTAAGCAAATCTCTTAACTAACCTAACAGAATTAAATAAGTCTCTATGAAGTTATTACTTAGGTGATCTAAATAAATGTAACTAATACATCAATGTGGAAGAGCCTATAACCTGTTCATTCCAGCTATTCTATAACCCGTTCATTGCAGATGTTCTACACATTCATTCTGCGTACAGTAACTACTTAGTGTTCTTTTTAGTATGCTTCTTAGCATAAATCAAATAATCAGCTACACAGAAAATATGAATATCCTTAATAAGACACAAAAAGTTATGAACATGATTAAACTCCATTAAATGATTTTAGACGGTTAATATTTAAGACATTAATAGTGGCATGGTGCATAAGATATATATTGAGCTAATCTTAGACGTAAGTGAAACAACAAGACGTTTAGATATTGAAAATTATATTAAAACATTTTATATACGAGTATATAAAGAAAATTACATATAAAAATTTTAAGGCATTTCCCAACTAACGATGACATTGGCACCACCAGTAAGTAACCTTCCTTGACGTCATTTTGGAGTACATTTTGAATGAAGACATACTGTGTCTTATAATCTACCTGATCGGGCATCAACAAGATATTGCTCTAGACAATTTATGTCTCGATACTATTTTAGACCTTTCTTATCCAATAATAAAAATATGCAAAGAATTGGTATATTTTGTTTTGAACTTCAAAAATGTTTAGAGATTAAATTAATGTCAATATTATTATTGACATTGATAGATAAGATCTAATAATACGGCACATATAAAAATGTATTAGTATTAGTTTGCTGTTTACACCATGTGTAGTGTATTTAATTTGACTAATATTTTAAGATAATCGAATTCACATAAAATTGTAAAAATAAATATATTAAATACGTATTAGCATATTTGTATAAGAAGAAACAAATGGCAGAAATTAATATCCTTAAGTAATATGTTATATATAAAACTCCACGATAATAATATATATGTCATTTATAACAAATATACGATCAAGTGAAAATACTTAAAATTTTTGTAAGTATAAAAAAAAAACTTCTTCCACAAATGTTTCTGTTTTTTTCTGCCAAACATCATTGTCCGTTCCAGTGGCCAAAGAGCAGCAGAATGGCACATTTTAATAAATTTTAACATCTGAATTTTATTGTGCTCAATTTATTTTGTCGGACAAACTTACTTAGAGCCGCTTCAAGTGATTTATTGTGCTAACACATAGTTCTGCCAATTTCTACGATATGTCGTTCTAGCAGTAATATGGTTACTACAACAACTGGCATCCTTAAAATACCACTTATAATAAAATCAATCAATAGGCATTACTGGGGCGGTATGGCAGAACACACACATGCATAACTCTGCACATAGCACTCGTATATGTGAGTGCACGTATAAACTTAACACGAAAAAATCAGCAAACTACTGGGCAACTTGCCAAAGTAATAAATGATGTCGTATGATGTGACACCAATATAAGTGTGCACAAAAATAGCAGCACATCCATAACGAGTAGTTGGAAGGAATAGATATGTAGATATGGAAGAAGTATGGTGTGGAAAAAAATCATCATCATTAGATAAAATCTGTTAAAAATAATATTTGTGCTAGCAGCTTACAAAAGTGATTTAATGAACTGTTAAGTATGCTAGACAACCGCAACTACAAGCCGACAAATGCTTTGCTAGCTAATCTCTGGTAATTGCCAAGTCGACAGTTAGCCAAGTGCTGTTGTGACAAAAAATGTATTTATCCGTATAACAGCTTCAGTAAAGCCTGCTTTTAATATGAGAAGAAAAAAAAAGACAAAATTCTGATTGTGCTTCAGATTTTGCTATGCTATTACCAAATATCCTTCTTGTTTCTCCAAATGTTTTATCTTGAAGAGTATAAATACCTCAACATTTGTTAACTTCATATCATTGCCGCAATGCTTGAATCTGTAAATGTTTTTAATGACAAACATTAGATGCACAAACATCTTTTGCATACTGTTTTGCTCCTTTTATTGTGATTTTCAACTCTCACTTGGCATTTGGCATTTTTCAGAGCTTAACATTTTCTTTACCGCTTTCCTTGCCTTCAACACAGATTTAATTTTTTCATTTATGTAACGCTACTTTAAATAGCAAAGGATGTATTCACTTGTTTTGTG
Organism: Teleopsis dalmanni; assembly: GCF_002237135.1. NCBI lineage: Eukaryota > Metazoa > Arthropoda > Insecta > Diptera > Diopsidae > Teleopsis > Teleopsis dalmanni. The sequence continues at coordinate 128,484,623 of NC_051847.1, forward strand.
CATACGCAAATTTATTTAGGGTATCTAATAGCAACTAACTAAAATAAGTGTAACCTACCTATCTTAGGTTTAGAAAATTAGAAATGTTGAGGCTTAACTTGTGATTGTTTCAGATAAATGTAAGATATGTTAATAGTTTATAAGTAGTCGTAAGTTCAGAGGAATTTTGTAGTGGATGTTATTGGTTACCGCGATTACCTGCAACCTATATTCAAACATACATAAATGGAGTTTATATATATGCAAGTATATTTTGTATATGAGATACAAATTTATTCACTCTATAGAGGGTTTGAATAAGCAATAACTAAAATAATGGCATAGAAGTTTAAATAGATACTTTGGGGGAAGCAGCTTCTATACAAAAAATACAAAAACTACCTCAGTATACTGAAGTGACTGAAGTCACCATTTATTATATTCACTACCAGCTTTGCTTGATTTTAGTTTGGAATTACTTTTTAGGTTAGTCTACCTTGAGGTATTATTATGTAGTTGGCGATATTTATAACACTGGCCTTCACAAATTTTTAGTGATGTCCAACACTAAGGAGATAAAAACTAGAATTGCAAGTCATGGCTGTGTCCATCCCGGGATGCACCGGGCTGGTGGTACACACTTTCACAACAAAAACTTTGACACTATGCTATGCTATGTACTATGCTATATACTTGAGTAAAATGGATATGTGAAGATTCAATTCCATTATTTATTTCACGAAATTATTTACAACATCTGTTAGTCTTTTTTTTTATAAAAATATTTAATTCTATATATCATATAATACTATATATTGTATACTTTCAGGATAATATTCATAGGGTTGACAAAAGATAAAATTTTTAATTAATCTATAATCTTGTATTAATATTTATTTCGCTTTATAGTTTCATGTATATAAGGTATATTATTTCAATTTCATGTCTTTCGTTGTATGTGCTATTTGGGTTGGTTTCGACTGGGTGTTTTTATTCCCTTTTCACGTGACCACTGTTGGAAAAAATGAGTTAAAAATTTAGAACAAATCTTTTTTCCTTTCTTTATTTTTCTGGAAAAGCTGTTAAGTGCTGCTGTTACTTTAAAAATTTTCAGCTTCTTTCTAGGTTTATTGCGCTTTTTAGTTAGACTTTTCTTTCCATTTTGATTCAAAGTTTTATTTACTTTTTGTTTTTATAAGCACTTTAACTATCCTTTTTTGTTTCCTGAATTTTTTTTCTGGTGAAATATAGCTTCGCTTATATCTCAAAAGAAATATGTATTAAATTTTTAAGTATTTAATATAGCAGTTTCTCTTGGTAAAATAAGGAAAATAGTTAAAGTGCTTTCTTTGAAGCTATGAAACTTAGGGTTAACTTAAGTTTATTAATTAAGTTATCATTTGAAGCGATAATAAATTTTTGCCTTGAAAATTTGAATTATAATTAAATTAATTCAAAAAACTTATTTTACTGCAACATTATGTAAGATAAGTACAAGTAATTAATGTGTTTATAGTATATTGCAACAATTAACATAATGTATATTTCAGGTGAATGTTCAAAAATATTATGCTGCATGTTAAAAGACAAGCTAATCTATTATTCTGGTCATTTTAAAAATCCAAGAACGGATTTTATAGATTCAACGTATATCTAAAAGGTATGTGGATATATACATTTTTAACTATATCAATAATTTAAGTAGAAAATAAATTGTAGTTCTATATATGGAAAAAACGTTATTTCTTTGATATATCAGTTCAAAATATCTGCTGACCTAGTAGATCATTCTACTATAGTTTTCATTAAAGCAAAATAGTTAAGTATATAATGTCACAGTACTTAAATGTTTTAAATTAAATATAGTAATTCATTATCTAAAAATTTGATTTGCAATTATATTATAATCAGTAAAATTGAATAGTTCAAAAGAGGTGAACATGATTTCAAAAAGGCGCTGATCACTCTAAATGGGCTAGTGATGTTTAACGAGTTATCAGTGATATCTAAAGAACTATTTATTTAAAGAAAGTTGTATTATTATGTCAAACTCCGAAGTTCATTAGATCATATTATTAAACTTACTGTACTGGTTGATCAACAACTTCTATTACACACAAAAATGTAACTCATACGCTATGTAGTTCCTCGTAATCAATATTTTCAATTAAATACTATGCTCACTCTATATTATAGCTGATAAATAACATTAAAAATTAAGTGATTCTCTTAAATGTGTTCGTAAAATTAATGGAATTCATATTATACACGGTGCATGGTGAAAATTATAGAAACTCTTCGCGGAAATGTTGCTAGCAGTACATTTTTAATTTAAGACCAGCGTTCATCCATCACTTTAATTATGTTTGCTATTACTTTGCTTATCATTTAACACGTACAAGTCATTTTTGTGAAATTTTTTTACTGCAAGAATTGCATTGCATGTTGCACTTTCATTAACAGTGCAACACCATTTAATGCAACTCACCGCAGCGCATAAATATTTAATTTTTTCAATAAAAATCATGAATAAACAAAAGTAGCAATGATAAAAACCTGCACTGGAAAAAATGACATGAATGAGTTTAATTCGGGAAAATCACGCAAATCGTTATTAGCTCAAATAATTACGGTGTGCGAAGTTATTTTTTATTGTCAAAATATATGAAGCGTTTAATACTTGTTAAATTTTTTCCTAGAAAACTTATTTTAAAATAAAAATTTAACTGATAAAAGCTGCCCGAATCCATACAGATATACTTAATTTCAGATGAGATTAAATATACGTGTTTTTGAAATATTTTTTTAACAGATGGAATTATTTTTAAATATAAATGTTGACTAAAAAAGGCATGTCATAGTTTATTATAAACATTTCATGTATAACTAAAAATGCTGTAAATATTTCTTAGTTTCTTTGCATAATATTAAGATGCGAAAACAATAATAGTCTTAAAAACTATTTAGGTTGTGTTATATGTGTTGTTAATTTTAAAAACTTTTAAATTTAAATTTTTAATTTCCTAAACAAAATTATTTAAAAAAATTTAAACACATCTTTACACAACTCAGCAACTTCTCCGATCATAACAACATTTAACTACTAATGGACATATGTAAAGTATTATAAGCTTCTAATCGAAAAATATTACAAAATCCATGCAGATACAGTAAAAGGACCTAAGCAATTTGAACAGCCGTCGAAATCATAGTTATAGCTGCCATTAAAGAACAGCCGAAAGGTATTAGTTAGTTCTTAGTTTGAGTATTTAACAGCAATGTCTTCACGTTTCATACCATTAATGACTGCGAAATCGATTCAGTCTGGTGTTTTTCGATTGTCTGATGGCCAATATGTTGGGTGACTCGAGGACACAACATCATGGCTGTTCCCAAGTGCTGCATACAGTTGACGACCTCTTGGAGATATCAATCTAGAACCCCCATAGGTGTGTTTAGGATTGAAATCCCAAGCAGAATCTCCTCAAAATTAATAGCATGACTTTCCTTAACATTTTCCTTGTCTGATGACCGCTTTGAACTCCTTTTTGCTTATAGAGTTGTCAATCATTCCAATAGCATGTTGAAACCAGCAAAGCCTGTGTATATTCGTTAATTAACAGGTATTGCTAAAAAGCACATATACTCAATATTAATTCGTTGTAATCCCAAAATAAACTTAATTATTTAGGCCCCACACAAACGCTTTAAAAAAGTTATAATAGTAATATTGCAACACTATAAAAACTTGCATTCCTTTGAAGCGGAAATATTGGGCTCCACAAAAACTATTTTAAACTGTCTTTTAATACATCGTATATTGCTGTAATAATGACAAAATAATGTGAATAGTCCAACAAAATGGTATTCCAAACATTTTCAAATCTGCTTCAACTTCAATTGAAACTTTTTAAATTACTCTACAGCTTCCATAAAAATAAAATAAATTTCACAAAAATAACTCTATTTGAATTGAATTTATATATCAAAATTTTATTAAATTTCTTTTAATAGTTTCATAAATCGTATGAAACTAGTTAAACAAAAGTATAGAACCATTATTTTAAAACTTGTTTATGATTCTGCTGGTTTTTGTTCGGATTTAACTTAAACTCGCAAGAAACTAATCTAAATAAATGATAGATCTGAACAATCAGCAATAACACTTTTTGAATAAATTGATTACTTTACTCATTATTCAATATTATATTCTCAAAACACTCTTTCATAAAAATGTTTTAAGACGGTATTAAAACTTCACCAATAAATAAATTCCCTTAAATTCAAAGCTACTGTTATTAAATTTTCATTATAGTTTTTATATATAAAATCGTAAAGCGTTTATCTTAAGTGCTTACTCTCAAAAGTTACAGAACACTAATGAAATATCATTCGACTAAATAAAAGTTTAATTTTAACACTTTTAAAATTATATTACAATGGTATAAAAATTTTAAGGGAATACTAGCAATGGTTAATAAAAATTTTACTTACTTCTAATATAAACTATAATGCAATTTTATTAGAGCTCCACTGAACTTCTCTTTAAGTTATCTCAGCATTCAAGACAAATTCTATTAAAATTCTATTAAATCTGTTATCCTGCAACATTATTACTAAACATTAAAGTAAGTGTCATTTCAGTGGTCTCTGAAGTATTTCCTTTACTCTGCCAGCAATTCCATCTCTACGAATGGTTAACATAGGACCATTTGGGGCAAATTCCCAAAGACAAATTCGCAATTTTTAATTAAACAGAAGCAATTTGTAAAGCTCTGAAATGAAACAAAAATAATGGAGCACACATTAACGCACTCAATGTCAAGTGCAGATACATTAAAGCGATCCAGCAACAAAAATATGCCGCATTTGCCTTGAAATTTTTTAAATCAATACTTCAAGAGGCCGCACATCATTTATCAATGCCGAAAAGTAAGCCACACATGCAACAAAGCGTTTGTGTTAAAGTATTTCATTTCAGAGAAGTGTGTAACTACACAACTCAACACAACACAACACAACATAACACAACACAACAACAGCAGATTCCACTTTGCTATAAAAAAGAAATACATATGGAAAAAATAAGAAAATACTAATAAAAGTTTAAATACACATTATATATGTTGCTAAGCTAAATTTCTATATAGACTGTGCAGGGCATGACACGCTTAGGTTGTGTATCTTGACATGCCTCAGAACCTTTGAAAGAAATTAACTTGGCTTATTGAAAAGTTTGTTGCTAACAGTACGATTTTGCTTATAGCCAGAACACCGTAAACCTGTATGTTGGCTGAGAGCACACATGCGAAATAAAGTAGCCACCAAAATTTTCATTTAAAAATACAAAAAATATGTGCTTGAATGTGGAATACTTGTGCTGTGCTCAAGCACTCTCATATTTACGCACTTGAGTACGGTTACGTAGGGCAGTTCGTACATAAATAATGCAAATATATTTTAAGTATCACACTACTGACACACGTTCGCCTACCCGCACTTAAGTAATTATACGTACGCGTTAATACCTCAAGTATACACATTTTACTTTCATTTATATATTATTTATTTTTGAATATATATATTTCGGCTTAAGTACGCATCCGTACTTATGTGGCACAAAACGTACCTTACTCAAAACGTTTTTAATTGAATTTTACTTTCGGTTGCTTAGCTGTTGAAGTGTGTTGACTGGTGACTGGTGACTGGTAGACCCTTTTCAATATTGGTGTTGCATTTTCAAACACTCACAGATATTGAGAGGAAAACATTTTTCTAAATATTAAAAAAATAATTTGAAAATCCGAGAAGGTTTTGGGCATGTGAAAAATGCTGAGGCTTTAGAGCGTTTATGCGACTAGCGACTACGGTGGCGTTTAAGCCACATGCCGTGAGTATGCAAGAAGAGTTCAAAAGTTAATATAGCATTAAAGTGTTCACACTGTGTGGGTGGGACGCGAGTGTTAATGATGAATTGTTAACACCAATTAGAGGAATGAGGAAATTTAATATTTATTTTAAATTAATGACAGTGGGTGTTTTTGTTTTCCACAGAGATATATCACGTGAGCAATGAAAACGAACAGTTGTCAGCGATTAGAATATCTTACACTTATAATTTATTAATTATTATAAATGAGGTATTGATTGCGGAAGAATATCAATACCTCATTTGTTGAAATACGAAATCCAGAAAAAACTTAATTTTTAATTATTCCACTAATTATTATTATAATTAAAACTATTGTTGTGAATTGGCGCAACAGCCGGTACTGCGGTCAGAAGAATACTATACAAATTCACTTTTAAGCACACATCCTTTAAAACTCTGTGAACAAAATCCAGAACTAGATCTAGAGAAGAGCTCTGAATATGCACAAGTGACAGAAACTTCACATGAAACACGTTTCTTCTGTGCGTTGTTAAAGCAAAAAATACACAAAGTTGTCCTCATCTTCATCTTAATAGTTTTCTCATCTTTGAGGTATAATCCGTATAACGAATTAACAGATTATCAAAGTTTATGTAGCAGATATTTCAGACCATAATAACTCGTAATGAAGGCTGTTTGCTACTTTAAATTACCATTGAAATTGCCATTTGAAAATTTAAGATTGGAGTACGGAGTACGGTTTGATCAGTGCTTTGCTTTGTCTAAGTTCTGCGAAATTTTCTCAGTACACTAACTGGAAACGATTCTTTCTCTCCTTGATTATTTGCTTTGTACTGACCCAGTCAAGAAGATTAAAAATCCTTGGATTTCCTTTTCTAACTGACCTGACTGAGTTGACATCCTGTAATGTTAGGGACCTAGCCAAGTTCATAGAACTGTCAGGTTGGTTTTCCTTTGCATAATGGGGGAGTCGTTACCTTTCTTTCGGCGTTAAATGTATACTGATTAAATCTATATACAAATAACGTAACTCCTGTGGTACCACAACGGGCCTTTATTTGTGCTTAAGTGGGCTTTTTGGGACACAAGGCCGCCACTCCAACCTATACCTATACCTACTGACCCAGTTAAATTTACAAGAGGGTTGAGAGCGTGTAAAAGCAGTTTTTGATGCAGTTTTTGATGCAGTTTTCCCTCCCTTTTAACCCGGAACCCGGAAAGACATAAATTATTAATTAATAATTAATATCAATTTATATTTATTTCAATGCAATAGTAGTGTATGTATTTGTTGATTCCTCAACAAATACTACCAATCAAACTTGTGAATACTCAAGAATAAACTATTTAAAAGGGATAAAAAAGGATTTCCGAATGAAACTATGAACATAACGATGATGCAATTTTTATCCCAGTTAAGATGACCTACGGCGATGGGTTTACGAATTTAAGAAAATATCGCAAATTTCACTACGTACATTGTGACCGAAAAGTTTCCGGAAATTTTAAATAAAACGCAAAATTCTTAATCTTCATCAATATTTATTTTATCTCCTTCAAAATATGCTC
>NC_051847.1:128492163-128503069 GCF_002237135.1 Teleopsis dalmanni
AAACTACTGGGCAACTTGCCAAAGTAATAAATGATGTCGTATGATGTGACACCAATATAAGTGTGCACAAAAATAGCAGCACATCCATAACGAGTAGTTGGAAGGAATGGATATGTAGATATGGAAGAAGTATGGTGTGGAAAAAAATCATCATCATTAGATAAAATCTGTTAAAAATAATATTTTTGCTAGCAGCTTACAAAAGTGATTTAATGAACTGTTAAGTATGCTAGACAACCGCAACTACAAGCCGACAAATGCTTTGCTAGCTAATCTCTGGTAATTGCCAAGTCGACAGTTAGCCAAGTGCTGTTGTGACAAAAAATGTATTTATCCGTATAACAGCTTCAGTAAAGCCTGCTTTTAATATGAAGAAGAAAAAAAAGACAAAATTCTGATTGTGCTTCAGATTTTGCTATGCTATTACCAAATATCCTTCTTGTTTCTCCAAATGTATGTTATCTTGAAGAGTATAAATACCTCAACATTTGTTAACTTCATATCATTGCCGCAATGCTTGAATCTGTAAATGTTTTTAATGACAAACATTAGATGCACAAACATCTTTTGCATACTGTTTTGCTCCTTTTATTATGCTTTCCAACTCTCACTTGGCATTTGGCATTTGGCATTTTTCAGAGCTTAACATTTTCTTTACCGTTTTCCTTGCCTTCAACACAGATTTAATTTTTTTATTTATGTAACGCTACTTTTAATAGAAAAGGATGTATTCACTTGTTTTGTGCATATGCAAATTTATTTAGGGTATCTAATAGCACTAAAATAAGTGTAACCTACCTATCTCAGGTTTAGAAAATTAGACATGTTGAGGCCAAACTTGTGATTGTTTCAGATAAATGTAAGATATGTTAATAGTTTATAAGTAGTCGTAATTTCAGAGGAATTTTGTAGTGGATGTTATTGGTTACCGTGATTACCTGCAACCTATATTCAAACATACATAAATGTAATTTATATATATGCTTGCATATTTTGTATATGAGATACAAATTTATTCACTCTATAGAGAGTTTGAGTAAGCAATAACTAAAATAATGGCATAGAAGTTTAAATAGATACTTTGGGGCAAGCAGCTACTATACAAAAAATACAAAAACTACTCAGTATACTGAAGTGACTGAAGTCACCATTTATTATATTCACTACCAGCTTTGCTTGATTTTAGTTTGGAATTAGTTTTTAGGTTAGTCTACCTTGAGGTATTATTATGTAGTTGGCGATATTTATAACACTGGCTCTCACAAATTTTCGTGAAGTCCAACACTAAAGAGATAAAAACTAGAATTGCAAGTCATGGCTGTGCCCATCCCGGGATGCACCGGGCTGGTGGTACACACTTTCACAGCAGAAACTTTGACACTATGCTATACTATGTACTATGCTATATACTTGAGTAAAATGGATATCTGAAGATTCAATTCCATTATTTATTTCACGTAATTATTCACAACATCTGTAAGTCTTTTTTTTTATAAAAATATTTAATTCCATATATCATATAATACTATATATTGTATACTTTCAAGATAATATTCATAGGGTTGACAAAATATAAAATTTTTAATTAATCTATAATTTCGTATAAACATTTATTTCGCTTTATAGTTTCATGTATATAAGGTATATTATTTCAATTTCATGTCTTTCGTTGTATGTGCTATTTGGGTTGGTTTCGACTGGGTGTTTTTATTCCCTTTTCACGTGGCCACTGTTGGAAAAAATGAGTTAAAAATTTAGAACAAATCTTTTTTCCTTTCTTTATTTTTCTGGAAAAGCTGTTAAGTGCTGCTGTTACTTTAAAAATTTTCAGCTTCTTTCTAGGTTTATTGCGCTTTTTAGTTAGACTTTTCTTTCCATTTTGATTCAAAGTTTTATTTACTTTTTGTTTTTATAAGCACTTTAACTATCCTTTTTTGTTTCCTGAATTTTTTTTCTGGTGAAATATAGTTTCGCTTATATCTCAAAAGAAATATGTATTAAATTTTTAAGTATTTAATGTAGCAGTTTCTCTTGGTAAAATAAGGAAAATAGTTAAAGTGCTTTCTTTGAAGCCATAAAACTTAGGGTTAACTTAAGTTTATTAATTAAGTTATCATTTGAAACGATAATAAATTTTTACCTTGAAAATTTGAATTATAATTAAATTAATTAAATAAACTTATTTTACTGCAACATTATGTAAGATAAGTACAATTAATTAATGTGTTTATAGTATATTACAACAATTAATGTATATTTCAGGTGAATGTTCAAAAATATTATGTTGCATGACAATAGTCAAGCTAATCTATTGTTTTGGTCATTACAAAAATCTAAGGACGGATTTTATGGATTCAACGCATATCTAAAAGGTATGTGAACATATACATTTTTAACTATATCAATAATTTAAGTAGAAAATAAATTGTAGTTCTATAAATGGAAAAAACGTTATTTCTTTGATATATCAGTTCAAAATATCTGCTGACCTAGTAGATCATTCTACTATAGTTTTCATTAAAGCAAAATAGTTAAGTATATAATGTCACAGTACTTAAATGTTTTAAATTAAATATAGTAATTCATTATCTAAAAATTTGATTTGCAATTATATTAGAATCAGTAAAATTGAATAGTTCAAAAGAGGTGAACATAATTTCAAAAAGGCGCTGATCACGCTAAATAGGCTAGTGATGTTTAACAAGTGTCCGTGATATCTTTAAGAATTATTTACTTTAAAAGTGTTGTATTGTGTCAAACTCCAAAGTTCATTAAATTATATTATTAAAATTACTGTACTGGTTGATCAACAACTTCTATTACACCCAAAAATGTAACTCATACGCCATGTAGTTCCGCATAATCAATATTTTCAATTAAATACTATGCTCACTCTATATTATAGCTGATAAATAACATTAAAAATTAAGTGATTCTCTTAAATGTGTTCGTTAAATTAATGGAATTCATATTATACACGGTGCATGGTGAAAATTATAGAAACTCTTCGCGGAAATGTTGCTAGCAGTACATTTTTAATTTAAGACCAGCGTTCATCCATCACTTTAATTATGTTTGCTATTACTTTGCTTATCATTTAACACGTACAAGTAATTTTTGTGAAATTTTTTTACTGCAAGAATTGCATTGCATGTTGCACTTTCATTAACAGTGCAACACCATTTAATGCAACTCACCGCAGCGCATAAATATTTAATTTTTTCAATAAAAATCATGAATAAACAAAAGTAGCAATGATAAAAACCTGCACTGGAAAAAATGACATGAATGAGTTTAATTCGGGATAATCACGCAAATCGTTATTAGCTCAAATAATTACGGTGTGCGAAGTTATTTTTTATTGTCAAAATATATAAAGCGTTTAATACTTGTTAAATTTTTTCCTAGAAAATTTATTTTAAAATATAAATTTAACTGATAAAAGCTGCCCGAATCCATACAGATATACTTAATTTCAGATGAGATTAAATATATGTGTTTTTCAAATATTTTTTTAACAGATGCAATTATTTTTATATATAAATGTCCACTAAAAAAGTCATGCCCTATTTTGATCGGCACAAAAATCATAGCTTAATATAAACATTTCATGTATAACTAAAAATGCTGTAAATATTTCGTAGTTTCTTTGCATAACATTAAGCTGCGAAAATAATAATAGTCTTAAAAACTATTTAGGTTGTGTTATATTTCTTGCTAATTTTAACAAATTAGAAATTCAATTTTTAAAATTTTTAATTTCCTAAACAAAATTATTTAAAAAAATTTATATACATCTTTACACAACTCAACAACTTCTCCGATCATAAGAACATTTAACTACTAATGGACATATGTAAAGTACTATAAACTTCTGATCGAAAAATATTACAAAATCCATGCAGATACATTAAAAGGACCTAAGCAATTTGAACAGCCGTCGAAACCATAGTTATAGCTGCCATTAAAGAACAGCCGAAAGGTATTAGTTAGTTCTTAGTTTGAGTATTTAACAGCAATGTCTTCACGTTTCATACCATTAATGACTGCGAAATCGATTAAGTCTGGTGTTTTTCGATTGTCTGATGGCCAATATGTTGGGTGACTCGAGGACAAAACATCAAGGCTGTTGCCAAGTGCTGCATACAGTTGACGACCTCTTGGAGTCTAGAACCCCTATAGGTGTGTTTAGGATTGAAATCCCAAGCAGAATCTCCTCAGAATTAATAGCATGACTTCCCTTAACATCTTCCTTGTCTTACTACCGCTTTGAACTCCTTTTTGCTTATAGAGTTGTCAATCATTCCAATAGCATGTTGAAACCAGCAAAGCCTGTTTATATTCGTTAATTAACAGGTATTGCTAAAAAGCACATATACTCAATATTAATTCGTTGTAATCCTAAAATAAACTTAATTATTTAGGCCCCACACAAACGCTTAAAAAAAGTTATAATAGTAATATTGCAGCACTATAAAAACTTGCATTCTTATGAGGCAGAAATATTGGGCTGCACAAAAACTATTTTAAACTGTCTTTGAATACATCGTATATTGCTGTAATAATGACAAAATAATGTGAATTGTCCAACAAAATAGTATTCCAAGCATTTTCAAATCTGCTTCAACTTCAATTGAAATTTTTTAAATTACTCTACAGCTTCCATAAAAATAAAATAAATTTCACAAAAATAACTCTATTTAAATTGGTGTTATATATCAAAATTTTATTAAATTTCTTTTAATAGTTTTATAAATCATATGAAACTAGTATAGAAAAGTATAGAACCATTATTTTAAAACTTGTTTATGATTCTGCTTGTTTTTGTTTGGATTTAACTTAAACTCGCAAGAAACTAATCTAAATAAATGATAGATCTGAACAATCAGCAATAACACTTTTTGAATTAATGGATTACTTAACTCAGTATTCAATATTATATTTTCAAAACAGTCTTTCATAAAAATGTTTTAAGACCGTATTTAAACTTCACCAATAAATAAATCCCCTTAAGATTCAAAGTTACTGTTATTAAGTTTTCATTATAGTTTTTATATATAAAATCGTAAAGCGTTTATCTTAAGTGCTCACTCTCAAAAGTTACAGAACACTAATGAAATACCATTCGACTAAATAAAAGTTTAATTTTAACACTTTTAAAATTATATTACAATGGTATAAAAATTTTAAGGGAATACTAGCAATGGTTAATAAAAATTTTACTTACTTCTTATATAAACTATAATGCAATTTTATTTGCGCTCCACTGAACTTCTCTTTAAATTATCTCAGCATTCAAGACAAATTCTATTAAAATTCTATTAAATCTGTTAGCCTGCTACATTATTACTAAACATTAAAGTAAGTGTCATTTCAGTGGTCTCTGAAGTATTTCCTTTACTCTGCCAGCAATTCTATCTCTACGAATGGTTAACATAGGACCATTTGGGGCAAATTCCCAAAGACAAATTCGCAATTTTTAATTAAACACAAGCAATTTGTAAAGCTCTGAAATGAAACAAAAATAATGGAGCACACATTAACGCACTCAATGTCAAGTGCAGATACATTAAAGCGATCCAGCAACAAAAATATGCCGCATTTGCCTTGAAATTTTTTAAATCAATACTTCAAGAGGCCGCACATCATTTATCAATGCCGAAAAGTAAGCCACACATGCAACAAAGCATTTGTGTTAAAGTATTTCATTTCAGAGAAGTGTGTAACTACACAACTCAACACAACACAACACAACATAACACAACACAACAACAGCAGATTCCACTTTGCTATAAAAAAGAAATACATATGGAAAAAATAAGAAAATACTAATAAAAGTTTAAATACACATTATATATGTTGCTAAGCTAAATTTCTATATAGACTGTGCAGGGCATGACACGCTTAGGTTGTGTATCTTGACATGCCTCAGAACCTTTGAAAGAAATTAACTTGGCTTATTGAAAAGTTTGTTGCTAACAGTACGATTTTGCTTATAGCCAGAACACCGTAAACCTGTATGTTGGCTGAGAGCACACATGCGAAATAAAGTAGCCACCAAAATTTTCATTTAAAAATACAAAAAATATGTGCTTGAATGTGGAATACTTGTGCTGTGCTGAAGCACTCTCATATTTACGCACTTGAGTACGGTTACGTAGGGCAGTTCGTACATAAATAATGCAAATATATTTTAAGTATCACACTACTGACACACGTTCGCCTACCCGCACTTAAGTAATTATACGTACGCGTTAATACCTCAAGTATACACATTTTACTTTCATTTATATATTATTTATTTTTGAATATATATATTTCGGCTTAAGTACGCATCCGTACTTATGTGGCACAAAACGTACCTTACTCAAAACGTTTTTAATTGAATTTTACTTTCGGTTGCTTAGCTGTTGAAGTGTGTTGACTGGTGACTGGTGACTGTTAGACCCTTTTCAATATTGGTGTTGCATTTTCAAACACTCACAGATATTGAGAGGAAAACATTTTTCTAAATATTAAAAAAATAATTTGAAAATCCGAGAAGGTTTCGGCATGTGAAAAATGCTGAGGCTTTAGAGCGTTTATGCGACTAGCGACTACGGTGGCGTTTAAGCCACATGCCGTGAGTATGCAAGAAGAGTTCAAAAGTTAATATAGCATTAAAGTGTTCACACTGTGTGGGTGGGACGCGAGTGTTAATGATGAATTGTTAACACCAATTAGAGGAATGAGGAAATTTAATATTTATTTTAAATTAATGACAGTGGGTGTTTTTGTTTTCCACAGAGATATATCACGTGAGCAATGAAAACGAACAGTTGTCAGCGATTAGAATATCTTACACTTATAATTTATTAATTATTATAAATGAGGTATTGATTGCGGAAGAATATCAATACCTCATTTGTTGAAATACGAAATCCAGAAAAAACTTAATTTTTAATTATTCCACTAATTATTATTATAATTAAAACTATTGTTGTGAATTGGCGCAACAGCCGGTACTGCGGTCAGAAGAATACTATACAAATTCACTTTTAAGCACACATCCTTTAAAACTCTGTGAACAAAATCCAGAACTAGATCTAGAGAAGAGCTCTGAATATGCACAAGTGACAGAAACTTCACATGAAACACGTTTCTTCTGTGCGTTGTTAAAGCAAAAAATACACAAAGTTGTCCTCATCTTCATCTTAATAGTTTTCTCATCTTTGAGGTATAATCCGTATAACGAATTAACAGATTATCAAAGTTTATGTAGCAGATATTTCAGACCATAATAACTCGTAATGAAGGCTGTTTGCTACTTTAAATTACCATTGAAATTGCCATTTGAAAATTTAAGATTGGAGTACGGAGTACGGTTTGATCAGTGCTTTGCTTTGTCTAAGTTCTGCGAAATTTTCTCAGTACACTAACTGGAAACGATTCTTTCTCTCCTTGATTATTTGCTTTGTACTGACCCAGTTAAACTTACAAGAGGGTTGAGAGCGTGTAAAAGCAGTTTTTGATGCAGTTTTTGATGCAGTTTTTGATGCAGTTTTCCCTCCCTTTTAACCCGGAACTCGGAAAGACATAAATTATTAATTAATAATTAATATTAATTTACATTTATTTCAATGCAATAGTAGTGTATATATTTGTTGATTCCTCAACAAATACTACCAATCAAACTTGTAAATACTCAAGAATAATTAAAAGGGATAAATTTCCCAATGAAACTATGAACATAACGATGATGCAATTTTTATCCCAGTTAAGATGACCTACGGCGATGGGTTTACAAATTTAAGAAAATATCGCAAATTTCACTACGTAAATATCTAAAATTTTGAGATTATAATTGTATGTTATTACAATGGATGTTAATAGTTAAATGCGAGTGGAATATTGAATATTCCAGTTAAATATTGGAGTGCAAATAACTTAGCCAAACGATTGAAAAGCGAACCACTTTCTTTTGGCTCCATTTATTTCTTTTTATTCAATTTTTAAAATCATTGCTCATGTATCCCTAAAACTAAAATATTTTCTTTACTACATTTATAGTGAGTGGAAAAGAAACATCCTGCATGATAAAAAAAAATGTTTAAGTACCATATAAGATAATCAAAATACCTTAAAATTTGTTAAGGTAATGAATTTTTTATAGCACTTGCTGCACTATAAAAGCATCCATCAAATTCATAGTAATTTCTTTTATCCTTTTTGTACTAAACTTTAACATTATATCACTAAGATATTTTGTTTTATTGACTCATATACGAGCAATTTCTTATATGTGAAAATGTCTTATAAGGATTAGCAAACAATAAAATGGGTGTGTCGACACATAAGCCACACTTAAAAAGCAGATAAAGTATTAAAAACTGTTAAGACAAACAGAAAACATATGTTGAGAAAGCATGAGCACTTGTGCTACTTTCTAGTACTTTTCCTTTGAGGCAAAGCTGCAGCAAGCACTTACAAGAATTTATTACATGCCACAAGAAAAGTTCTTAAATGCTCATAATTTACATAATTAGTTAAGTAGCAACTTTAGTCCTTCGAGTGTCATTAGCAAAGTGCTTGTCCTTATGATTTTAAGCAAAGTCTTAAAGTATACAGAGGCACACATAAATAATGGATTTTAATTAGTATTATTAAATTATTGCTAGTTGGTTTTTTCTCTCTAAAACAAACAAAATATTTGCTCATAGTTATTTGTTATCCTTTTAAACATCCAGAAGTGTAGAAAATAATGTGGGAAATTTATTTAAATCAATTTCTCTGAATTTGCATTTATTTCTGTAGCAAGATCTCTTATTTACAACTTTAAAGTCATTTATATAATGAACTTCTTATTCCATTTCACTTCGTCCTTAAATGAAATGTTCAAATATCATGTTTAAATAAACTTCATAAGGCAGTTAAAAGGAGGTAAATGTTGTCCAAAATTAATGGCGGTACACATTTTGTTGTGTTATTTACATAAATTAGTATTAAAGCTTTGAATCTGTGCTCATTTTGCATATTCTAATGCTCCTGTGTTGCTTCCAAACATACGTTTTTCTGAAATTTTGTAGTTGAAAATATTTTAGATGACCTTTTTCCAACCACAAACATTGTCAACTTCATTAGAATAGTAAATGTGTACAAGTCACAGAATTACTATTTTATTTAGATTTAGATATTTGTTAGTTGTTAGAGAAAAAAATATGGAGTTAATATTAAATAAGTGGAATCTCATAAAGATATCAAGTTTCTATAGGGCCGTTTAGTTTCTAATGAATTGATTAATTCATTTTTCTTAAAACTACATACCATTATATTTATAAGATGAAAAACTAGGTCTCTATACAGGAAGGAAAGACATGTAGTAATGCATTCTTCAAGATACAATTGTTACGAATCTAAATAAAGTGAATCCAACTGGATTTTGTTCCCTACAGTTCGTCTCTGTGTGGCAAAAATACAGAGACGAACTAATACTTAACAATTGATTTTGTACCCTACACGGAATGTGTCGTATGCCATGCCTTTCATTGCATTTGCCCAGGTAAAATGTTTAATAGATTTATTCATATATACAATTTAATACAATATAACGCAATATTAACAAAATCTAATAGGCCTAAATAATACAAGCGCCGATATATAGTCTACATCTTAGGGTACGTTAATGGTAGCAGTACTTATTGAAACTTTAATATCTGGACAGTTATTAAAGAAATTAAAAGACTAGAAGACTAAACGACTATAATTCCATAATTCAGCTCCAGAAGTACACGGTTATAGATGAAGAAGGTAGCAGGGTTCTTAATAGTACAGAACTACTCCGATAACTTCATTGTCGATCTTACTTATCATTGTCGGACTGCTTACTCAAAGTTGGGGTTCCTAAGGCAAACTTCTCGTTAGTACTGTTATAACTAGTTGTAGTGTTAAAAAACGTTGTTATGTACATAATTTTAAAATATCTGTCATATAAACAAAACAAAGGAATCTTATCTTACATTAAGACTGAAAAGTTTTCGGAAATTCTCATTTAAAATTCGCGCGCTGTATATTTTTCGATATTTTAAGTTTATGTAGTTTGGCAGCACTGTCCTTAATTACTATGCCAAAAATGAGCGAGATCTGTCAGACAGTTCGTTTACGGCAGCTGTTGAAACCAGTTCACCTCAGTAGTGCGTTGCGAAATGTCTTCGACGGTCTTACGACCGTCCTGAAAGGCTTTGTACCACTCATAAACTTGAGTTTTCGATAAAACTGATTCCCCATAAGCCTTTTGTAGCATTCGCAACGATTCTGCACACGAAATTCGTTCGAAACACAAAATTTGATGCAAACTCTTTGTTCAATATTTTTTTCCATTGTTTTTTTCGCAACGCACTACTGAGGTGAACTGGTTTCAACAGCTGCCGAAAACGAACTGTCTGACAGATCGCGCTCATTTTTGGCATAGTAATTAAGGACAGTGCTGCCAAACTACATAAACTTAAAATATCGAAAAATATACAGCGTGCGAATTTTAAATGAGAATTTCCGAAAACTTTTCAGTCTTAATGTATATAGCAGTTATATAATAATATCAAAAAGAAATAGAATAGATTGAATTTATTTTTGAACTGCCTAAACTGCAGGTCAACACTGCAATTAACAATACTGCGATCTATGCAACTTCTCATAAAAAACAACAATTAAGCGTTATGCACACGGCACTACTCACAATCACATATTTTACAAATTTAATTTAACAAATAAATACAAATGCTTGTATTTATGCATTATTATAGCACTTTTTGTGCTCTAATCTAAAACCTAAAAATAGTCATTTGATGTTCTAACAATAAAAGTTAAAATTTGGTGTAATATCTACATACATGTAGATATATATATATAATAGATATATAATCTATAATAG
>NC_051847.1:128503169-128515928 GCF_002237135.1 Teleopsis dalmanni
GAAACGAAATTCAACCACACAAGGAACATAAACTTCAAAACGGAATAAGGAACGGAATGAGATACATATGAGATGCTCTGTGGCTACTTTTAGTTTTGGTTCCTCCGTTTCCTACAATAGGAAGAAAGATGCTTTAAAAATAAGTAATTGAAGAGCGTGTGACAATTATTAGCATCATTTATGAATATTGAAACCCTGTATTGTGAATGTTTGAGATATTGTGTCCTCAGTTTTATTATATGTAATGAAAGGTTTGTTTTTATAATATTTTACCAACATTTTAAAAACCTGAACACAAATAACAATTTTCTTTATTAAAAATTAATTCTAATATATCTATTATTATTTAATTGCTCTTGCCATTTTTCAGGTATTATAATTCCGTTGGTATAGAATTTTTACAGTTAATTGGAGCAAAAAACTGCTAAGTGATTTTCGGGTATTCAGTCAGACGGCAATCATATGGTACACGCACTAGACTATGTAAAAGTCTATAACTTCGTGCTTGACTTGTGCTCCAACTTATGTTGGAGGGAAGTCTGCTCGTATTTCAAACAGATTTAGCCAGAATTCATATAAATTCTTTTCAGTGTAGCTTAATAAAAAATTAAGAAATATAATAATAATTAAATTCGTATCTGAAATTATAGTTGTAGACTAAAATTTCTGCCACTAATAGGTAAAACAGAAAAGTAACAAAGTTGGGAATTTAAATACTAATCTAATATTAGTTATTGTTAATATAGGACGAACTTGTTTAAAGGTTAAAAAACTATCACATAAGTACAGTATGCTCTTTAAAAATTTGAAACTAGTATTTAAAGATGTAAGAAGTAAAGGTTTTTATTGCATGTTTAGTATTGAACTTTGAGAAAAAATCTTTGAAAGACTTAAACGGGCTGTATTATTTGCATGCTTATATTTTATTTATTTAAAACTCTTTGATTCATAAACGCCCGACAACACATGCTCACCATCGAAAACTGTAGAATTCATTAGTACGACCAGTTTTGGTATTCTGTTACAATGCAGGTTAGAAGAGCACTTATTTTACCTCATTTGAATTCCATATATTTCATCATCTTTGACTATAATAGTATTGTAAAAGTGCCACTCTTTATTGGCTGCTGTCATCTATTTCTTCATGGAAGAAAGATTAGCTGCGCCAATTACAGTTTCGAGTTTTAATATCTCCTATATGTATAGTTCCTAATTATATGGCTGGGAATTTTAGTTTTATCTAAAGTCCCAATTTACCAACGCCTCGATTAAACTACCTACAAGCGAATGCGTCCACCTAAAATTTTGGGAGCGATCCCATCGATGTGGCTATATATTATGATACTTTATACTGATTTTTAGTTAAGTAAAATTGCCGAAATGTTAATGTCCACCATAAGGTTTTAGCATGTAAAAATGTTGCAGGATTATCATGTTAGCATATCATTCTGAACCATTGCAAAATACTCTGAAAAGGATTATGGCTATGAACAATGAATATATAAAAAAGGTTGCAATTTTGAGTAAAGGATTGAAATCTATCAAAATAAAACTGATCCAAAAATATTTGCGTATAATGCTTCTTACATAAAATTTAATTAACAAAGAAGAAAAGTAAACAGTAATCTAAACTTCCAGGTTTCCACTACGTGTGAATATTCTAGAATATTTATGTTCGTCTGAGGATTATTACCTTAAAACTAATTTGATTTTTGAACATATATTGTGTGAATATATGGGAATAAACGTATAATTGTTATGTAGGTATATGCAAGTTTGTTAAAATTGCAAATTAATGCACATATTCCATAAAACTGAGAGCAATGAAAACACAAAATCAGGTCACATAGACGTAAGTCATTTTTCTTGGTTATGTTTTGGTATGGAATCCATATAAATTACAAAGTAATAGTAAGTAAAATATGTTCACACGACTTTACTATATAATAAGTAATCGGTTGCCTGATTGCACAAGTGTGTGATATTAAACTGAATCCCAGAAAGGAAGATGGTGAGATTGAAGGTGATGGCATGAGTTATGAATACTGCAGCCTCAAGAAAAGTAATATTTTATAAATGTATATTTACAGTTTGGCTGAAGCATTCCACCAACAAAGTAAAATTAATTTAAGGGCATAAACTCCAAAGTGGTTAACGCACTTGAAAAATTGGAACTGCGAAGCACCAAGCACGCAATTACACAAAAGTGAGAAATGCAATTAGAAATGTGCAGTAGCGCCTTATGTGCTCCAGTATAAAGAGAAATGGGAAAGAAATCCAGTTCTATTGCAACTAAAGTGCATTTCTGTCTTTGTACTAGGACCAACGCGCTCATATGCAGCTGCCATTCCTAAGTCATTATTCAATGGCATTGTGTTGCATTCGTTGCCGCTGCCAGACAGATACTCCAAAATGTAATTAGTGCAGAAGTATTTAATTAATTGAATTCGTCGTATTAAATGGAGCCGTCTTTGTTTCTTTTCTTTGTTGAAGTATTTCCCAGCTTGAATTCCCTACTGCAATTTGTTAAACAGAATATAGCGAAAAAATTACTCTTTGCTGAAGGAGCAGTTATTTAACACTTCAATGGGACAAAGTTTTTGAGAAGATTGGTGGCAAAAAGTTTAGCACTTCAAAAATTGTAATATTTCTTTATCTTCAGATTCATATAAGTTCAAATTAAAGTGAATTTATAAGAGCGATTATAAATAATTGTAGACTCTAGATTCTATAAAAAAGAAGTAAATATTATATATGAATATAGTTTGGCAGTAAAATTAGAGATGATGATGACGATATCAAGCAGAAATAGTCATTAGTATATAATAATATAGAATCAAACTCGAATGAGGTTATAATTGTGAGTTCATGAGAAAATATTCGATGGAATATTGTGACAACTGATCCTCCTTTCAAATAATAGAAATATAATATAGATTAATTGATGGCATGATATTAAATATCAAATTAATAAAAAGCTTCCAGAAAGTAGAAACTTAAATGATATAGCCTCAGAATTAAAGTTCCGTTCTATACTTTTATCTAAAAAAGTTTTAGATATGTCGGAACCTGTTTATCGAAGGGGAAGACATGGTTTCAATGACGATGAGAATACATGTACCATGATGCGCCGTTTTGCGTTGACTGGATACGGATCATGTATCTTATTACATGTTTAAACTGCAACATAATTAATAAAGTGAGTTGTGAAGAAAATTTCGTGTTCCTTTAATAATGATCCTCTTGATATAGTTATTGAAACCTTTCTTTATATACATTTTCTTATTGGCTTTTGTTATTCGAAATACAAAAACGCGATTATTGGTATTCGTAAAAAATATATAAAAAATCAAATAAGTTAAGACACATTGTAATGATTTTAGCTTGAAAGCATTCAGAAAAAGCTATGCTTTTTTTATTAAATGAATATATCTTTACAATTACTGATAGCAGACATTGATAAGCATATTTTTTACTTATAGTACAGGGAGTATAAAATCAATAATTTATTAAGAGCTTTCTTCAAAAGAAAAGCTTGTCTATTTACAGAACTTGGGTATAGCCAAAAAAAATTTATTAAAAAAAAAATATAGAATATTAACCTATAGAAATAAATACAAGTATTCCAGTTCATGCTTCTTGAATATAGAAGAAAATAATATTAAATGCACAGACAGAGATTTCAAAAAAAAAAAAGGACACCAAAATGATCGGAAGCGTAAGAGAGCATGGTATTCTAACAGCACATGTATGGCTGACTCCTCATTTTTTCACAGGATCTACAGTTTGCATCCGTAAGTATACCCAGTTGTTTTACCTTAAAATGCCCTATTAGGATTCCTGTGATGATTCTAAGTTTTTCTTTTGATAGGTTCATACAATCTTGTTATCTTTTATTATTGTGGGTACCAATAAGTGATTTGATTTGTTGCCTTTCATTACCAATAATTTGTTCTTTCAAATATTAACAATGGAGTGATTTTGCATTTGACTGCATTGTAACATAAGATGCAAAATTTTTTGCGAGTAAAACCTAACTCTGAAGATTTTAATAGCATTGTTGTTATTTTCTTTAATAGGTTGAGACTACTTTTTTGCTGCTCTGAAAGTAAAATTACGGTTAATATATATAATTATTTCAAATTAAGATCGAACATCTCTAACATATTTAAAACGAAACATGTTTAAAAATTCCAAAATCAAGTTAAGCCATACCAGCATCTAAAGTTTTCAGAGTAAAAATATTTCTATATTTGACGTGTATGTCAGTATTGCTTTATTGTATAATTGTAAGTTCCTAAGTATATTATAGATTTTCATATGTCTGAAGATAAAAATTAGTGGGAATATATCATCTATTATAGAAAAAGAGAAAAGAAATTAAAAGACATAGTAGGTGTATCAATAAATATTTTAGTGAAAATTCTACTACTATTACTATTCGACAGAAATTGAACAAACCCAGGCTGCGAGTAGACTTTTCAAGGTACCATGGTACATTAGGATGAATGAGATATTCAGGGGCCTCAAGATTGATCCGATCAAAAAATACACAAAGGATAGAGCTCTGAAATTATTTACGAAAACTGACAGACTTATCAACACCTCGTTATCAAATCTAGGAATGATTACTGGCTCCTCTGGGAGCTATAGAGATCTGAGGTCAGTTATTGCTTAGTCTGATGAAGTGATAAATTATATCATTTTTTTGATATTTTCATTTTATATCATTTCTGATAAAAATTAACCTTAAATATATGTGAAATATGTGATTTGTCCTATCTATGGTAGATTAAATGTCAAGAACAAATAATAATTTTGATATAATATTACGCATATGAATAGAATATATTAAAAAATAAATAAATTTTGGCAAATGACTGAACTAATGGAAAGTCATAAATTCAGCTCATTTCATGCAACTCGAGCTCAAATCATGATTAATAAACAAGCATGTACACATTAAAGCAACCCCAACTGTAACTTAAATTAGAAACCTAAGTAATATATTGCTTATTCTAAGTGTAATGCATATACGTACTTTCATCTATTTATTTGCATATCCTTTTTTGTTGTTCTGTGTCGTGTAATGGATTTTCCCAACAATGTGAAATGTATTTTCTTTGCGCGACTGCATTTCAACATATAAACATTTAATGGCAGAAGCGCTATTTACATGCGAAAGCTCCCCAGTTTTAATTAAAAGAACTCTGTTTTGTCCTGCCGCATCCTTTTTTGCCATGCACAAAACAGTAGAAACATAAATGGACATAACAAAAGCAAAACAAAAACAAAAACATTGCAAAAAAAAATTAAATAAATACAACTCAAAGGTAAATATTTGCTATGTTTCGTTTTGAAATAAATTTTATGAAATTTTTTACACATAAAAAAAGTGAAAAATAATAAATAAAACGAAATAAAGCAGCTCAAGACTTTGTGTGTAGTGCACGACTGGCTGCAAAGGATACCGGCAATATGTTAGTTGCTGTATTTGGAGCTGTAAAGTATCTGCTAACATTAATCCTGTCACGACTGGCACATAAATGTTGCAACAGTAAACGCAACTTGGTAAACGTATATGTGTCAACTTTATGACAGCCAAGCCAGTAGCAGTACGGGAACAGACAAAAAATGGGACAATAATAAGTCGAAAACGAGTTGCAAGGATTAACTGAAATGGTAGCTGCTCGTCTCGTATTTGTAAATTCATTAAAACATTGTATTTTGAATGTTTTGGTTAAAATTACTACTTCTACTTCTACTTCTCTTCTCCTGCATGCATAACGAATTCATTGTGTATTTTGGAAAACTAGAAAAATGATGGCGCATAAGTGACGGCAGAGGTACAGAGGTTTTTATATGAAAATAAATGTAAATACCATGTAACACAAATATTTTATTTACTATACTTTAAAATGTTTCGAAATATTTTAAATTAAATGTTTATAATAAATATTATTCCTACTAACCACAGAGTTTTATTATGAGGGGTATTTCATTTAATGACTCAGTACTTAATGTTAGTTAGTTAATCAACCAACTAAAATATAAAAAATTGTTGTTTAAAATAATTGCTTTTTTCCCTAAATGCAATATACATAAATTTATAAATTAAAGCAGGTTTTTCGAAAAGTAGTGAACTACAACAACAATAATTCTTTTTTATATTATTTTAATTAATTGAATTTTAGGCTGACCATACAGCTGTTTCGAGTATTGCCAAATATCCATCCTCAGTGGTATAATTAGGGACTGTACAAGACTCGTAGATACTAGACAAAATCTAGAGACACTAATTGATGAGCCAGCCCTTCTACTATGGTAATGTTGGCAAGCATTGAAGTATGGAGCCTTTATAAGTACATAATCTCTACAACAATAAACGTTGTTAGAGCGGAAGAAATACTGAGTTCACAATCGGAGTAAAAAGCATGCTAAGTGATCTTCTAACCTGCCCTGTGTAGGAATACCTTAACTGGTCGTACTGCAGAGATTTCCAGGATTTTTAACTGAGAATGTGAGGACTTTATAGTCCATATGCATGTATGACTCAATTGAGTAATGAATCGGGCATGCAAATGGTACCAGAAAACAAAAAGTATAAGGAATCAAACTCGTGCCCTGCCAAAATTGAAGCTCAGAGTCAGTGCCACTTAAACAACTGACCCAAACCGTAATTGAGATTTTATGTTCGCACATTTTTTTGGAGTTTTGCTAATTTTGCTGTAAAAGTTTTTATTAATAAATTTATTTGTTATGTTATATTAGAATGAAATCAAAAACCAGCTGTAGAATAATTGAATTAATTTATTATATTTTTATTTTTATTTTAATTGTTATATTTTAATACTATTCTGTTTATAGAGGCATTATTTCTTGCATACTTTAATATTGCTCTTTCTTATGTATAGAATCTAATCTAGGAACGTAATACGGAGAAAGTCATGCTAATGTTACTCTACGATTCTCATGGGCGAGACCATATATTTTTGATATAAGTTATAATTTAACGTCAATTTAATACGGCGTTTACATTGGCCGAAAATGGCTCATTTTGAATGACTCATTTGAAAGTGTTTACATTCGTTGTATTTCATTCGTTCTCATGGTAACAATTCAAACTGAAATAAAACTACTAAACATTTGTTTATCTTTTTTTGTAAATATGTCAAAACAGCTTTTACAAACTGTCAAAATGCCATGAAGAGCTTTCATTTAGGGTATGTTCAATAGATTCCTTTGCATTTGGAACATATGTGGAATGCATTCGAACGTCATTCATACAGAATGTGAGAAAATTGCTCATTTTGTGCTTGAAATTTTATATGCAAGAATGAGCCATTCGATACTCATTTTCGATTTTTGACCAAAATGAGCCATTTTCGGCCAATGTAAACGCCGTATAATTTAATTTGACTTCAATTTAATGGAAGTGATTATTACATATAATATAAAAGTAGCATATTTGGTAGAGAGGTATCGAAGTAGCGTAATAAAGAACTTTAGTTAAAATACTTGGCATTACTCAAATGGATATTCAATTGGGCATATCCTAGAATAATTCTCAATTTACTTGTAAAATTAATAATTTGAACATTTGAACTGCACCTTGTATACTGAAGCAATCCTTTTGATGTTGTTTACATGCACTCGTGTTCAGGCAAACGACATGTTTCTTATAAATCCCATTCTTCTCAAATATGACAATTTAAAAGCAATTAAATGAAAACAATTGTACTAATTAATTATGTTAACAGTGCCGGCACTCAAAATATATAGGATTTCACTTCACTTCACTGACGCAAATATTTAATGAGGAAGCCGCAGCATTTCTAAGCGCATAAGTGGAAGGATATTTGCATTTATTAGCAAATATCACTGCTGCCACATGTTGCAGTGTGGGTGTGGAAATTAAATAATTTATGACGATAATTGCAAATTTAATTTGTTTTTTGCAGTGCAGACATTTTCATTTGCTCAGCCATTGAAGCAACATTTGAGTAGCTGGAAAAATCCGTGCAAATACTGTAGAGTTGAATAATTTTAGATAAATATTTGATTTATTATGATTATGATTAGCAACAAATTAAACATTTCATTAGGTTTACGAATTTCCTGTTAAATATCGTATTTGCTAATAAATAAATGCTCTTAACACACTTTAGCTTTTATTTACACGTCGCTTGCATAGTTGAAGGAGTTTGATCCATAGAGCTTTCGAGGAGCTATGCATTTGTGTGCGTTGCTGCACTATTTTAATTTTAATATTAATTTCGGAAAATCCTAATAGCGAACATTACGTGAAAACCGCAAGGATGTATGCAAATGTGATGGAAGGAATGTGAAAGGGAAAAGAAATTTGCACGTACTTAAGTGTGGTATATCCGAAATAAATTGTATATGCTGTGGTTTTGTTGAATTGTTGATGTTTTTCATTGCGGTTAGATTACATGAAGTGCAAGAATTCTCAGGAGCACTGAAGTACATTCAAATTACTTATAAGTTGCAAGTCATCGTTAGTCATTGTTCAGTTCTCTCAACTTGTTTGAAATTATATGGATGGTAACTTTTAAGGCGGATACAATATCTCTCCAAGAATCATTTGATGATTACATGAGATTAAGATTAAAATTTTAGTAATTTACATATTTTTGTTATAACAACTATTTTCAATTAGGTAGATGTTGAGGAAATAGGATGTAATCAAGAAGATTACTACCCTAAGAAGGAAGTAGCAGAATAAGTGGAATCTATAAAAAATAAAAACCCTAAATTACTGACAAATATTGAAAGATGAAAAATATATAATGAAATTAATGTGATCCCACTTCTAAAAAATCTTATAATGATGAATATATTAATAGTTCGCGTACTTAAGTTGACGAATAGTATCTTTAAAAATCAATCCTCATTTAATGATATTTCAAACATATCTTAACATGATATGTTCATTCTCAATTCAAAGGATTTTTTTCTTGAAACACTAAAATAAAGTTCAAATTAAGTCATAATTTTTTATATTTATTTACTAA
Source organism: Teleopsis dalmanni (assembly GCF_002237135.1). Taxonomy (NCBI): domain Eukaryota; kingdom Metazoa; phylum Arthropoda; class Insecta; order Diptera; family Diopsidae; genus Teleopsis; species Teleopsis dalmanni. Next base: position 128,512,205 of record NC_051847.1, read on the forward strand.
ATTGTTTTAGCATTCTTTTAATTAAAAACTTGCAGAGTAGTTCCTTTGAATAATTGTGGTGCGCAAATTGAATGTCATATATAGCCATTTATATCTATTTCTATTGATAAATAATTTCATTTAACAGTTGCGAAATTTAATTTATTGAATTCTTAGTTTATATGAGTGACACTTTTAACTGACATTCTGTGCTCACAAACTAATCTTAACAGGATGGACTAATCTTAACAGGATGGATGTTACAAAATAATTTTTAATTCTCTTGATTGAATGGGACTTTTTTAAGTATTCTGATAAGGTTTTTTCATCCCATTAAAAATATCATTGCAGCTTTGATTTTTTGCTTTAGAAAACAGTAACTAGAGCGGACCTAGATCATCTTGATCTCAGACCGAAATCAGAATTTTTCAGACTGAAGATAAATTGATTTGTACAAGTATTAGCTAAACGAAATCTTTTCAAAAAAGCTTATTGTCAAGAAGCATTAACAACTGTTACTAAGCAGTAATTCCCGATAATTTTAAAACAAATAACTGTTAAATTATGGGAGAGCTATTGGAAGCTCTATGTCGTATTCAAAAAGTTCCAGTACACTAAAATGGCTAGTGGTGTTTTGCTCCTAATGACAAGTCTCAAAATAAATATTTCATCAAAATCTCATTTATAAGTGTGTTTTATTTACGTTTTTTTAGGGACCAGAAAATGGACAACCCCATATAAAACATATAACATATAAAGTACATATCATTGGCTACAGCGATTGTCAGCTTGAAAAGTAATATATACGTATGAAGATGAAACTTTATCCATACATAATTTTTTTGTGGGTCTTGTTTGTCATATCTAAGCTATAATCGTTTTTTTAGAATATTAGTGGATTATGCTAAAGTGGAATTTTATCAACATTTTTCAACACTTTTTCTCCTTTCTGTTATTAAGAGCCAAATATTGGTTTCCCCCAAAAGCCATAATTTTGAGATAAAGCCCTATTTTGAGTAATTGCTTTATTTCTTCCAAATATTGCAATAATTTTCTATTATTTCATAAATTAAATTGCAATTCTTATCAGGTACAATAATTTTATTTATCGAAACAAAATGATAAGCTTTTAATTGTTGCTGTTCATTGACTTTATATAGTGGAAGGTTTTTGTGCGTCTATATTTATGTATGGCAATTTTCATTTAAATTATTTTAAATTTTTATAGCTTTCTGGATATTAAAAAAAAATTGATATTAAACATTTTAATGGTAAAAGAATAAAACACAGAACAAAAAACTGACCTACGTTTTTGTGATGGAAGGGTTAACAGCAAAAAAAAATATAGAAAGTAAGTGTGTTAATTATTTCAAATAGCACATATCTCAATTAAAATAATTTATATTGTGATTATAATATGTAGAAATAAAATGTGCCCATTAAATTATAAATATCAGCACTTAAATCTCATCAAATTTGTAATTTCCGTAATATAGGTTGAGCATTCCTCATATAATGGCATAACTCGTATAATTATTATAAATTTACTTTTTAATGGTCTTTTAGAATACTCATAGATCATGTTTTCTGAAAACTAATTGTAAGCCATTTATATGCTTTCAAAGACTGGTGGACCAAGTGTGTTGCAATACATCTCTAATATATTACAGATAAGTTTCAAATCACTTCTGTGTTATTAATAATTGATTGCCACTCGAGGGTCACTATTTATATTTCGTGCTTTGACAACACTGATTGTTCTCAGGTGTCTTCTGATGTTTCCATTAAAATGTTTTACATTATTGGAGATAACCTACCTTAGACCCTTTTTCAAAAGAGCGTTGGGAGTATTTGCGTTATTTAAAATGCTGGTACTCGTACAATGCTTTTAATGTGGGCTCAGTTCTTCAGTCAGTGAAGGCCGTCCAAAATCATTTGTTTGTGCCAGAAAACATTGATCCTGTGCAAAAATAATACAAGAACGTCATGCGCCATACTGTGAGATTGAGGACACCCCAGGCATTAGTTCCACCAGCATATCAGCATATATAAATTATTGCACGATCATTTAGCCGTAAGAAAGGATTGTTCTCGTTGGATCCCATTTCCCATCATTTAATGAAATCTCGAAAAGATGCTCGCGTCGATTGGTGCACACAAATGCTCAAAAAGTGCAAGTACAATGGCAGTTCTTCAAAAGACGTATACTCGTATAAGACTGTAACAGGTAATCAATCATGGATAAATGCCTATGAGAAATGTAAACAGCAGTCGACTATATGAGTATTTGAACTAAATCCTACCAAAATTATTCGCGCTCAAAGCACTTCCAAACAAATGAATGCTTGTTTTTTTCGGAAAATCATCACTGTTACTTGTGTATTAATCATAAAGGAGAATACTTTGAGACACAAAGAGGAATTTTGAACAATATTTTTTCAATATTTTTAATATTTTTTATTATTAGGCTCAAAATATAAATAATGACCCTCGTATAAAGACAGAATATAATCCACTTATAGCTAAAAAAGCGTCAGTCTTTTAATTTGAATTTTCATAAAGATGCGTTAATATGGATTACCTCATGCTAGTTCAACTGATTCAGTCTCATTAAGAGTGCAAACTTTATCTGCGTAATCTCAGCAGTACTCTGGGATCAGAAATTTGTTTAATTGTTTAGTTCATATTATGATTGAAATACAAAAATACGACATAGTCGTTAAATTTTGTCGGCTTATCAGAAGTGCCAATAAATTGTGTGCGGTATAAACTTCTTATAAACCTGTAAAAGGCTTTCAACGTTCTACGTATTGGGGTATAACAAAGAGAGCCAGAAAGCAAATTTATGCCTAGATGTGATAGTCAAAAAGCGACCAAACAAAGAATTTTTGGGTCAGAACTAAACGTTATTTCTTGGCGAAAACATCTCAATTTCGCCGTTGGCTATTAGATTTTAATACGGTTCAAGTTTTTGGTTAAAAATGTTATCATCCAAAATATTTCATGTGAAGCTAAACGTACGATATGTCAATATCGTAACAGGCTTATCTACTTCACAGGTGATATCAAATTTTATTTAAACACCAAACAATAATTATAGTCGATAAACAAACAATAAATCAACAAGAGTGGAATACAATAATGTTTATTATGGATAATAAATATATATAAAAATAAATTGATTTTAATATAAATGTATGTGGTATATACGCATAAGGCCTAGTAATTGATTGTTATATTTCAATATTATATTTATTTGTGCGTACTCTAAAAGCATTAGTCGAAACCAATAAATATTCGTTAAAGATTCTAATTCAGACATTCGTTAAAAGTGCAAAATTTTCATTTAATTAACTTTCAATCCTCGATGTGTAAAAAAATGATTGTCATTTTAAAAGTGATATACCACATATTACATTGGGAGAGTGACGGATGCTTTAATCCACATTTAAACTTATTGTTACTTATTGGCAGTTTTCCAGCCTCTGAATAATGATGAACAATGATGTTCTCTTGGTTGCACTCTATCTTCGAAAACAAGAATGAGCCGAGAGAAGCCACAAGAAACAGGTTCTTCAAAATCTGATACAATCAAACTACTTGAACGAAAAATTAATTATGGATATCAGGCTCTGAGAAGACTTTTCAAAGTACCATGGTACATTAGGACGAATGACATCCTCAGGGGCCTCATGATTGATCCCATCAAAAAAATACATAAAGGATAGAGCCCTGAAATTATTTG
>NC_051847.1:128516028-128525808 GCF_002237135.1 Teleopsis dalmanni
ATCCAGAAAAACAACAGAAGCTACGTGAAGAACTCTTTCGTATTATGCCACAAAAAGACACGCCTTTCACAGAAGATATTCGTAAGGAGCTAAATTACACGAGATGCTGCATTAAAGAAGCGCTTAGAGTTTATCCCCTAGGCCCTGGTAATACTCGTGTGTTACAAAACGATGTGATATTAAGTGGTTATCAGGTGCCAAAGGGTATACTAGTTGTAATGATGGCTGAAAGTTTACTTAAAAATGAGACACATTTTCCAAGAGCAAATGAATTCATGCCTGAGAGATGGATGAGAGGCATCAAACAAGATTCAACTGAATGTCCGGGCTCTATGAAATCAACAAACCCTTTCATTTACTTGCCATTTGGCTATGGTCCAAGGGTTTGTATTGGTAAACGTATTGCAGAATTGGAATTAGAGTTAGGTGTGGCGCGGATTATAAGAAATTTTAAAGTGGAATTTAATCACTCAACTGAAAACGCGTTTAAGCCGCTTATATTCAATATGCCCAATATTCCATTAAAATTTAAGTTTATTGATTTATAGTTTTTTAATGAATTTATTTATATAAAATTAAGTATATTTGATATAATAAAGGACTATTATAATAATTATATCTTAATTTTTACTTACATGCCTTAGTCATTTTATTAAGATCCATTTATTCTGTATAGATGATTTTGTTTTTTAACCTCACTAAACCTTAAATATGTATAAGTTAAATTTATTAAATGGTATTGGACCTGAGTACTTAAACCTAAGAGAAATGAAATTGTAATTCACCGCCAAACTTCAATTATTGATTTATAATCACATTTCTTAAAAGCGGTGTTTTTAATTTGCCTTAAATATCTATATTTGTTCCATCAGCAAAATTTTAATCAAAATTAAATATAAAAATTAGTTCAAAAATATTCCAATTAAAGGACCAGTTGTTTTAAATCATTTTGGATGCAATAATATAATATAAAATTTTCTTGCTTGAATTTATTTTAATAAATATAGCAATAATCACCTTAATTTATTTAAAATATTATGATATACAGACGGAGTACAAACGGTCTCTGTTTCAACCTAAATAACTACCCTGCAAAGCTCTGTAGTTATTACCAATTTTTTTTTCACTAGTTCCCTGTATATACCAGTGTTATAAGAAATAATGTGAACCATCAGCAGAACACATTAACAGCTTCTAGAGTTACTATCGAACTAGTAGTCAATAAGTTTTTAGTTATTTATTAGGTGGAAATATTTAGTGGAATGAGAATACGTATAAAATCTGATTTTAAATCAAAAAATTCGCCGTTTTCGCTACCCCAATTTTTTTAGTTTCTGTTTATAATTAACAATAGTTAACAAATGAATAATATATTTGAATAATATAATCCTCTTGCTTTTAATAATTTGCTTTCTATATAAATGCAGTAAGGGTAGCAACAATACCAACGCATGTGCACGAAAAATATTAAAGTCCAGAAAAAATCTCTAGACCATTTTTTGAGCATGAGTACCAAACGAAAAAAAAGTACCAATTTTGGTACTAAAGTACCATAAGTGGCAACCGTGACTACACCTATCTACTTTCCTTAACACTGAAAATTTGGTGACAAATTAAGTTTTTATGTTTCACCGATTAAGGAACCGTATAAGTCAAAAAAACCGCACACTTTTCTCACACTATTTTTGTCTTTACTTCGTCATCTAACAAAGGATCCTTCTTTTTCCATATTAAAAATTCCAAAAAAATTTCAAAACAATTTCTATGTTTAAAATTTTTTTTTGGATGGAGACCTAAATTGCACTCCAACCGAATACCCATCCACGGTTGCCACTTGAAAATTTTTTCCTGTACCAAAATTGGTTTAAAAAGGTACCATTTCTGTAAAAAAAGGTCCAACATTTTTTTGGACCTTTTTATTATTTCGTTCTGTGTTTTTCAGTGTTATAAATGAACAAAATATAAAATAGTGCAAAGTTGCATTTATAAAAAAAATTAATTGGATCGTCAAAAATGTACTATTTTTTGAACATGAGTACTAAACGAAAAAAAAAAGTACCAATTTTGGTACAAAAGTACCATAAGTGGCAACCGTGTACCCATCTATGTATACTACCACGCATATCATAAAAAGTTATTTGATAGATACCATTTTTGATTGTTAAATCTTGACTTATTACTCAATTTTTGTTGCCCAATCGAACGTTTTCAGAGTAATCATTTATATTTTTCAGAAATACATATCTTTGAGAAATGAAATCACACTTTCATGATGAACTTGCTAATATGACCTTACGTCTCAAATGTTATACATCACGCATTGCATTAAAACTGATTTTGGATTCAAAAGTTACACCTTGATCTAACATTGAAAAATAGAATACAATCACCAATTACAAAATTAGTATTAGGTTGAAAACTACATCCTTACGGCCTTATTCATAAAAAGTTATAGTAGATTTGTAATACATTTTATCGAAAATGTTATTCATAAACGTTATTTAACAGTGTTATAAAGCATTTATAAAACTGTATTCATAAACGTATTTTAAAGTTAAAATGCTGTTAAAATGCTGTTAAAATATGTCAAAATTTATAATAGGTTTATACCTTCTATAACAGCATTTTAAGCACAATTTTTGATTGTGTAGTAATTTTTATTGCGTGAATTGCAATTAAATATGGATGCCATAAGTATAATTAAAGAAATTGGTGAGTATTTAATTTAATTTTTTATATAATTTTATATAATTATATAATTTTTTTATTTTTTTATACAATTAAAAACGAAACTATTGTGTAGATTTTTTAAATGGAATAGCCAAAAAATTGTCGCCATTTAAAAATATATAAACAACGTGGTGATCCGTTTATGCTGCGGGATGATGAATTTCAACTGAGGTACCGATTTTCAAAAAAGGGCGTAGAAAAAATAATTGACTTGGTGAAACAGGACTTAACGTTTGATAGTAGAGGCGCTGGAGCTTCCGCAAGATTACAAGTTCTAGTAGCTTTGCGATGTTGGAGTCGTAGAGAAGTAACTAATCTTTTCAAATACTATTACATACTAAAAGCTTTTAATATAAAAGGTACAAGACGATGCAGGTGATTTACACGGCCGTAGCCAGGCTACAGTCAGTCGCATTTGCGTTAGAGTAGCTAGGGCTCTTGCAAAACATGCCGCAACTGTGATTAAAATGCCAGAATCATTAATAGAAGAGGAAGCAAATATGAAAAGCTTCAAACGCATAAAAAATTTTCCAAATGTGATTGGTGCAATTGATTGCATACACATAAAAATTAAAAAAGTGGGTGGAGATATTTCCCAATATTATATAAATTGTTCTTAAAGAACAATTAGAGGCAGGAAAATTCAAAGGGCGCTTGGTTGGCGATTCAGGATACAAACTTCAACCATACCTATTCACTCCAATACTGAAACCACAAAACGCAAAAGAAGAACGATACAATGCTGCACACATTGCCACCAGAAATACAATTGAAAGATGCTTTGGTGTGTAGAAGCAAAGATTTCGTTGTCTTCTAGATGGGTTGAATATATCATTGGAGAATGCGAAAACAGTTATAGTCGCACTTGCAGTATTGCACAATCTTGCAGTTACTTACAATGAAAATGACTCCAAAATACCTTATAATGACAATTTTTCTGCGGCTATCAACTTTAGTTCCTTATCTGACTGTGAAGAAATATGTGATGATAATTCAACAAATCGAAAGAAACCTAATGTTATATTAAAAACATTTATTGAAAAAAACTTTTAATGAAATTGCAAATTAAATAACGATTTATTAATCTTAAAAAATTTTTTAAATTTTTATTTTTGTGCTGCATTAATTCATATTTCTCACAGTGTTGTAAAATGTTTTGTGTTTAACAGTAATGTTATTAACATTTGTATTATAGTTATCAAAGGTTTATAATACGTTTATGAATAATGTGCATTATAAGGCCATTATAAAGTTAAAATACATTTTAACTAAAATGTATTTAAAAAGCATTTTAAGAAATTTTTATGAATAAGGCCGTTACTATATAACTTCAACACATCTTATCACTCTTTTCTCCGTAAATAGATCAGGTAAAACCATATATTAGAAACATACACATTAACTTTATAAACAACACAAAAAAAAAAGACGATTCTATTATAGAAATCTATAATCAAACCCAATGAGAATTATAAACAAAAAGTCGAGAAGAAAATATTTTATGTACTAATTGAAACGTCAACTTATTCTGCTTTTACAGAATTTAATAATTTGTGGCGATGAAAGCAAATTTCATTTTAATTTGCTCAACCATTGAAGTTACCAAATTCAACATTTTTGCAGCAGGACAAATCCGTGCAAATACTGTAGAGTTGAATAATTTTAGATAAATATTTGATTTATTATGATTATGATTAGCAACAAATTAAACATTTCATTAGGTTTATGAATTTTCTATTAAATATCGTATTTGCTAATAAATAAATGCTCTTAACACACTTTAGCTTTTATTTACACGTCGCTTGCATAGTTGAAGGAGTTTGATCCATAGAGCTTTCGAGGAGCTATGCATTTGTGTGCGTTGCTGCACTATTTTAATTTTAATATTAATTTCGGAAAATCCTAATAGCGAACATTACGTGAAAACCGCAAGGATGTATGCAAATGTGATGGAAGGAATGTGAAAGGGAAAAGAAATTTGCACGTACTTAAGTGTGGTATATCCGAAATAAATTGTATATAAATTGTATATGCTGTGGTTTTGTTGAATTGTTGATGTTCTTCATGAGGTGGTATTATTCGATGTTCTCAGAATTTCAGAAAACCTGTAGTATTGAATTACTTTCAGCGCAGGTTTAAGAAATTCGGCGCTCATGGGAAAGAAGCAGATATGGTGCAATCCTGTAATAATTCAAAATTGAATTTTTTTGTTGCCTTAAACTGAATTTTTGGATGTATCAAAATTCGTGAAAAAAAAATAAGAGTACATGAGAAGAAACTCTTCAAGCGCTTCTATAATTTTTTTGCTTTATTAATGAATTTAGTATAACCAAGTATTTAATGTGCACAATATAATTAAAAAGTCGTCACTGAAAGTTTTACGTTTTAAGGCAGAGCCATTCTTACTGTCCTGATTACTAACATTTTTAATTTTTCTCACCCTCTTTAATCTAAAGTACATATGTGAGTTTTGATAAATACTTTTAATTTGTTTCTTTATATAGTTTTCGATAAAAATTCTAAAGTACGAAGCGGCTTGCATATGCAACCCATTTTCGTCGAAATTTTACTATGGATAATACTAATAGTAATACATTTCCATCAGGACATTATCTGTCGGTATTCAAAAATAATTTTTCTAGAAGTTTCGTTCGATGAGGTCTGTATTTGAGCTTAGCTTGCAAATGAAATTCAGACAAAAACACAGACAAGAGAGTGAGCAAGACAACTAGATGGAACCATAAATATCACTAAATTATCTCATCCTACCATGCTGATCACGAATATGTATATTTTATTTAGATCGCCAAATTTTTCCTCTAAAACAAGGAATAGTCACACAGGTACTCAAAAACAATATTTGCCTACCACATCCTCAGACTAAATACCACACCATCTGTTGTCTGTATGCAATGGAATTTCAATAATTATTTGCGCATTTTTACTATCGCTTATGTGATAATTTTATTTGTTAACATATCCATATATTCACAGAAAATGAAAATCGTTTTTCAATATAATTTCAGATTATATTTAAAATATCTATTTAGAAAGTAGGAACTTAAAGATTTAATTGTTACCTTCTTTCATTCCTCACGTCTTATTTGCAACCAAATAGAGTCAATTTCTTAACAACAATATTATTAAAAATTATTATCTCCAGGTGATACATTTTAACGATAATATTGCGATTATTGATAAAATGAATTACAATTCCTATCAGTCACTCAAATTTTATTAATCAAATCAAAATTTTTAGATTTTATTTTTTACTGTTCATTGACTTAATGTTTTTCAAGGTCTTCTTATTTTTCTATTTTCTAAGATAAGGAAGAGGTAGGTTATAAACTTTTTTGTGAAATAGTTTTATAGATACATTATTAAATATAGCATGGAATTAAGTATACAGAACAAAAAACTGACCTATCTGAATGTGTTGATTAATTTATATCAGTATAATCAGTTTATAAAAGTATATTGCAGTATGAGATTACATAAAAACATAATTGTCAATCAAATAAAATACATCTACATTTTATGTTATTTAGATTAAATTTGGTTTATTGCTTTAAAAATAACATGTTTTATTTCAGAGTTTTGAATACGTTACTTCTCTTTTTTTAATTGCTTGAAACTGCACCAGTGAAAAGCTTGCCATTAGGGTCCAATCTGAAACCTATCTAAAACACAATAGAAAGATAATATTTATTCCTTTCATTTGGTGAAATTGAGTCGTAAACAGTTAAATTAATTAAGTCATCATTTTAATTTTATTCGTTTACTTCTAGATGTAACAATGAGAAGCAATAATTATCTATATATAATTATACATAAATTTAAATTAACTAATTAACCGCTTTATGTTTAAGTCTGCAGTTGAAAAGATCTTCAGAGGTCATACTTCTCTGCTTAACCGATACCCGGTACTTATTCAATTCGATTAAAATGCAGTCAGACACACTTTAAGCTAGATAAGTAGGTGGATAGTTCAAATGATATGGCATAATCGATATATTTTGTAGAACTTATCAAAATTTTATTTGCATTATTATGACTATAAAGTCCTGATAAGCTGAATGAAACCTTTTCATTTTCAGTTCGTAGGTGCATAACAAAGAAAACGAAAGGTAAATTTTATTATTTGAAGTGATTGCCAAAAAACGGCCAATCAACAAATATTTTAGTTAGAGTCAAAAGAAACTTACTGGCGAAAACATTTCAATTTATTCGTTGAATATTAGAAAAAGATTAATTTTATATATTCGGTTAAAAATGATACGATCCAAAATATATCGTATAGGACAAAATTTACGTTTTGTGAATATCGTAGCTGGCTTATCTACTTCACAGGTGATTTTAAATATTATCATAACATCAAATAATAATAACAAACAAACAATAAATCAACATGATAATAAAGTGTATTATGGATAATAAAGATGTGAAAATACTAATTGATTTAATCGAAAATAAATGTGATAAATATAAGTAATTAATTATTATATAGTGCTATTAATATTGAAAGGAGTTTTTTTATTTTCTACAAATCTTATAGACAAGGAATTAGATCTATCATGAACTTGTAATAGTTTCTAAGTCAAAAATTTAATAACAGCGCAAGATTTTGATCTATCTGCCCTAGACAATGATTAAGTGTTTAAGTTAAGTAAAACCATGCGTTAAAAGAAATGAAAAGAATAAATTGGAATAAATATCAATTTATAATGGTTCCTCTTCTTAATGTAGTTGTTTTTGTAGTATTTATAATATTTATATAGTATTTATTATATTTAAGTATTTATTATTATCTACGATTGTGCATAGATGAAGCACTGTAATCAGTTAACATGCGCCTGTGTGACTTTGTTTGGTATTAAAAACTATCTGCGGCCTTAACTGTAAAATCACGGAAGTAGTCAATAACCATATGTCAATTAGCTTATAGAAACTATGTGGTAGATTGGGTCAAGCTGTGGTCTAGTTAGGTATTAATCGTTGGAGTCTACTTTTAAAGCAACAAAATATATATACTATAACTGATATAACTGATTAAACATACATAGCCACCTATAGCGGAACTTATTCCTTTTGAGCCCATATTGAAATTAGTTTCAGAAAGCCAGTTATCTATCTATTAATATTGCTACAATATCAATCCCTATTCAAGCACACTTAACAGATTGGTAAGGAAAATATGAGCAATTTATGACAACTGTATGCCTTACATTTCATTATATTTTTTCTTTTCTGATATTATAACATAAATTCATCATCACCTTTTACTTCTACTTTAATAGACATGTTTCCACACAAACTTAGCTACGCAAGTCAATACTGAAAGCACATTTCAAAAAAAATGGCAAGAAGCGCAACCTTTTAAGGATATACCAAACGAAAGCGTTTTCCGATTCATACGTAACTTTCTACCCGGTGGAGATTATCATAACTTAAATTATGTACATACGTTGTACAAATTTCATGAAAAGTATGGCAAAATCTGCTTAATGCCTTCGCTTTTCGGAAGATCTCCAATACTTTTGACATTCAATCCTACAGACTTCGAAACTGTCTTCCGAAATGAAGGTATTTGGCCACAACGTCCAGGATTCGCAGCACTTTCTCACCATCGTGAAAAACATAGACCAAACTTTTACCAAGGAGCGGATGGTTTAGTATCTACGTAAGACAACAATATGAACTGCACAATCAATATAAATGTTATTGTTTTATTTATTTTTAGTAACGGGGAGAAATGGGGAAAATTTCGTTCCACTGTCAACCCTGTACTTATGCAGGCTAAAAACGCTAAATATTATATACACAAAATGTGTAAAATCAATTTAGAATTTGTTGAAAGGTGTGTATATTAATTTCAATTACTAAACTTTGTTGTAAATATCATAATTGTTGAAACACAGAATAAAGGAAATACGAGACCCACAAACACTTGAAGTACCGGCTAATTTTGAGGACGAAATAAATCGCTGGACACTTGAATCAGTTGCAGTTGTGGCACTGGATAAACAGCTTGGATTAATCAGCAATAAACGGGATGATCCTGCAGCGAAAAGATTTTTAAAAATAATCACCGAGCTTTTCACCTTGGCAGCTGAACTGGAATTTCAGCCACCAGTTTGGAAAATTATAAGGACCTCAAAATTCAAACGTACCATGCAACTTTTGGATGAGGTACAAGGTATTACATTCAATTATGTGGAGAATGCATTAGACAGTTTGAAGGAGGATCGTAAAAACGGTGTCGTGAGAATGGAACATGAGAAGAGTGTTTTAGAAAAGTTATTGAGAATCGATAAAAAAATAGCTATGGTTATGGCTATGGATATGCTGCTAGCAGGCGTCGATACGGTATTTAATTAGATATTATCTTATTAATATTAAGTTTAAATAATAATCCACTACTTTTGCAAGAGTAACGTTAACAATTAATTAGTTCAGTAATACTTGAATTAATATCATCAGCATCTTTGAATTAATGCAGCTTTATACCAATAAAATAAATATATAAAGCAATCAAATATATATAGTGTAAGACGTTTAAACATTTTATTAATTACTTAAATATAAAACAAAATCCAATACTAAATATTGAACACTTTGTAATACATTTTGTATATCTTCGAAATGATGACTAATTTCTGTTTCCACTTTAATCAATAATCTCAACATCATTTAATTATTTAAATAATATTAAAATATTTATAAGTAAATTATCATAAAAATATATTAGAATACAGATATTTTTTTTTTATTGATGAAGACATACTAACATTCAGTTTTTATTAATCATTTTTCTCTTCAGACGACCACGATTTTTACCGGCATTATGTTGTGTTTGGCAAAAAATCCAGAAAAGCAACAAAAACTACGAGAGGAACTCTTTCGACTCATGCCAGAAAAGGATACGCCTTTCACAGAGGATATTCGTAAGGAGCTAAATTACATGCGTTGCTGCATAAAAGAAGCGCTTAGACTTTATCCTTTAGGTCCTGGAAATACACGTACAGTACAAAATGATGTTGTATTGAGTGG
>NC_051847.1:128525908-128720600 GCF_002237135.1 Teleopsis dalmanni
ACATTTTTTGATTTTTGGCTGCTTTCAAAAATAAAAAGAAATTTGAAAAGAAAGTTTATGAAATCACAAACATAAAATGTTTCAATCTGGAATACTGAAATTAAATCTTAAATCTAAGAAATATTTTTCTTACGAACACTACAAGAAAACACCATAAATGTAACTTCTGAAGTTTTTTAATTCTTGAAGTATAATTCTAAAAATATTGGACCATGAGCAATGCCATAAAGGAAACAAAAATCAAAAAATTTCTGTAGTTTATATATTATTTGGAATGCTATCAACGGAAGACTGTGTATATCATATGTGGCAATTTTTACAAAGAGACAAGAGTGACTGCCTCAAAATCAGAAAAGTTTATAAAACGTTTATTTAAGTGGGCTTGAAAACGGTACGCTATAATAAGTCATTGGAACTGGAGTGCTTTAAATGGACTAGTATCATTTTTCAAGACAGGTATAGAAGCTTAAACGTCATCGATGCCCACTACAAATTGCTATACTTTAAAATTCTTAATTTTGAAATTGATTCAGTATGATACCTTCAGAACATCTATTATATTAACCTATTCAATCTATTTAGAGTATACATTAATAAAAATTTAAATTGATAAAAATATATTGGAAAAATCAAATTTTAATTTAAGAATAAATGTTAGCCGCTAATTTCCATAGACCATTTAGAGTACCAATTCAAAGTTTATATCCACATAGTTAGTTTTCTAAATAAAAGTAAATATTTACTCAATATCAGAGCTCTTCTCAATTACAGATGTTTTTCTGGAACGCATCGCTGAGTGCGGTGAACGAATGAGTTGAGATTCCTTTTTTAGTTAAATGGAATAAAAACAGTTAGCTTCATTGAAACTACTATAGTAACAGCAGTACTGACTTATACTGCTTATTAGCGACAACTGCTATATACTGCTTTCAAGTGATGATTAACAACATCCTTAATATAATACCAATTATACTTTTTTGCAATCGATTACTATATATCTTTACCAGAACTCCGCTTATTCTTAATGTGAAATTTCAACTTATTTTTCTTTCATAGTAGTATGCATTTAAAAGGATTATCTTTGAATAAATTTAATAAATTGATTATTAATGTGGTCAAATTTTCTTATTTGGGATGATAAAAACAAAATACTTATAGTTTAAATTTATAAATTTTTTGTTGACTGCAATATCAGAAAGTTTCAAATCAAGAAAAAATTTGAGAAGTCCTTATATAACCTCCACATTCTGCCATTATTGACTGAAGGCAATGGATTGCTTGTTTGTCGTCGGCGACTTCTCATATAATTCGAACTGACATTGAGTATTCCTAAATGAGTTCAATAATTTTATCATTGCAAATTGACAGTAAAATGACCAAAAATTTAATACTTGTTAAAATGTTCGCTTCAGATGTCTTTTGTGTTGCTCAAAATTGTTTATATTGATGCAGCTCTGAGTGTTTCTGAAGGATTCTGTCTGGTTGTTTTAAGTGGTCACTTATAAATCAGTAAATAAGACAAAATTGCGAAATGTAAAAGAAATTAAATATTTAGGAAAATTAAATTGATTTCTTCATCTCACATTTGTCTCTTCCCAAGCTATTATTTTTTTCATATTGCTTGATTCTAAATTTATTTATTTTTTCTCTGTTAAGCATATTAACTTAACTTCTAACATGAAAGGGTTACAATTTCCTTCAAATATTAAAAAGTCACCAAAAAGTTTCCAATGGAAGTTGGTTTCTCGAATTGTGTAAGGAGTGAAGGAACGAAGGAGTGAAGGAAATCCTAACTTAAATTTAAAATTAATATTGTTTGTGTTACATTTCTTTTCAATTGAATTTTCATTAAAATTCAATGCTGGAAATAAGATTGGCAGCTTATTAAGTACTATTATTTAGTATATATTGCATGAGTGCATGAGTAGAGGGAGGAGAGGAGAAGGAAAAACAAAGCACAAAAGTAGCAAACTGCTTCCTTTTCTCCATGCTTTTGTTGCCAGTCAAAGTTTATAAGCAGCTCTTAAAAATCTTGTTAAGGAGCATCATTTGTGAAAAGCAATTTTTGTAACTTATTTTATGTTATTTCATTTTTTTTTTTTTGTTTTTTTTTGCCTTCTGTATGACGTTTTTATTTTTATATAGTAAAGGAAAAATGGCAAAACAGCTACTTAACTTTTTATTTGCCAAATCACAGTATGATTTGATGAACAAAAAGCACAAAAAAAAAAAACAGAAAATTACACTAAACAGAACAAATAAGTTGAAGTTGAAGAGAAAATTTTCAGTGTGGGCTTTTAGGCGCTTTGTCTTTGTATTATTGTTTGAATTTGTGAATTTGTTGCAAGAATGACTTTTTATTAATTTTATTTGACGCTAATGCTGTAAGTTTTATATGAACAAAATTTTTAAGCCATAAAGTAATTTTCTTTTGCATTACAATTTTTTTTTACTTTTCCTCGAAAACAAAAATAAAATAAAAACATTTTAAAAATTAATTTGAAACAACAAATTGTTCTGTCATTCGCAAATATTTGAGGGAATATTTAAAGGATAAAGGGAATTAAGAGATATGAGTTAACTTCGGCAGATCATTTTGTTAATTTTGTAAAAAACTTAAAGCATTTTTTTTTTATTTAAAAAATTGTAAAAAATTTAAGCATGGAAGCCATTAATTTACATATTAACGTCAATTATGGCAGTAGTAAATATTCACTTAATAGGAACTATTGTATTTTAATAGAGAGGTAGAAATGGTAGTAAACAACAACAAAAACTTTTTCAATATTTTAATATATTATATATGAAATAATAAATTTCATTGATAATAATGCCGAACACCCAACATCAGTGGTCTTCGAAATCATTTCTAATATGAATTTAATTATTCATAAATATTGTTTGCGTATTATTAGCATTTGAATGCATTATTAGCTTTTGAATGTGAATAACAAGGGTTGAACTAGTGCTCAGCCAAATTTAAAGCTCAAAGTCAGTGTTCGTTAGCCAACCTCATTAAACAATATCTACGAAAACTCTCTATTAAATACCAATGTTTATATTAAAGCAAAAATAGTCACTATTGTCATATTAAAAAATTAAATTTATAATTTATTAAATTTATATTAAATTTGACATTAAAATCAAATTTAATATAGAATTATAATGAAAATAATATAAAAAAAATATATTCAATTTCCAGTCTCGCCGACGTGAATCGTAGAGTAACATTAGCATGATTTACTCCGTATAACTTTTCTGGATTAGGTTCTATGCACAGAAAAGAAATAATATCATGCAATAAATAATGCCCCTACAAAAGAATAGTATTAAAAATAAATATATAATTAATTAATTCAATTATTCTATATTGGTTTATGATTTCGTTCTAATGCAACGCAGCATTGAAGTTTTTAATGAACTTTCACAGCACATTCACAAAACTCTAAAATCAAGTCAAGTACGGATTTGAATCACTTGGCTAATGTGTTGTAATCCCTCGTTTGACCAGATCCAGCTTGTAATCCACCTTTACTTCCTTATGGAGATGATTGCTCTGATAATTTACTACTAAGAATAGATAAAATTTGACAAAAATTTATTGCACTTTTATATCAGACTGTGAAGTCAAGTATTATATAGCAGGTATATAGTGAAAAATAAATTAATATTTTTTATTGAGTTTAACTCTTCATTCTGATAAGTTTTGCAGGTTTTTTCTGTAATGCATTTTTATATAATGCATTTCTTTTGTGATATATATAGCTGTATAATGATATGATTAAGGATTTGTTTAACGTAGTTAGTCAGGATTCTAAGATTCTGTTTCTAATAGTTAATTTCGTACTTCCTAGAGATCCAACAGTGTGGAAATTTAGATTCCCGAAATCTTCTCTTCTCCCTTATGTGCTAGTTCCACAAATGTTTTTGGTTTAAAATTAATCCAACATACTTTACTTTGGCCTTCCAGTTCATGGAGGAGTTCTTTATCAGCTGTTTTATTGAGATTTAATTTGTTGTCCTGATAATAAATATGGGCTTAAATTATTCGGTATTGCTTTTAATTATCCTTTTATTTAAACATCTATGTGATTGTAAATTATGTGTGAGGAATTCTACATTTTCAATGTTATTTTTCCAATATAATTTTTTTGATAGTATTATAAATCTACAAAATGAACAACCTTAAGAGTCGATATGTTAGTAAATAAAGATATCGATGTATAATATGGCAGAAAAGACGATAAAAACGGCTGATTGTAGTAAAATCCATTGTTAAATAGCCTTGACCTAAAAATCAGTATCACCTCATATTTAGTTATTAGTTCCCTGATATGAATGGCGTAATGTCATCTTACTTTTCACAAGTTATTCCCTTGGATGGAAAATTTTGTTTAGGATTTTTCTATTTATGTTTCCTCCGCTTTAAAGAGTGCTTAGTAAAAATGTGTATTGAGGATAAGTGACTTACTAGCAGAACGAATTACTTCTATAATTAAAATACTGAATGCGTACTGAAATCTTAATATAGCTGCGGAAATTGTGCTGAAAGACACAAATGAAGTGGAAAGAATTGATCAATTAGAGTTGATCGTCTACGTGAATTCAAATTACATATACGCAAAAATATAAATGCTGGATTAAATATATTATTTGGAAATAACACTAAACAACAGATTGACGTTTAAAACATGTAAACTAGTTTTTGAAAATTACAAATACTAATTAGACTGTTTTACTATTATAAATCGAGACTTAGGTTAAAAAATAATATTATTCTCTTTAACACAATGTACTGTAAAAAAAATATGACGGAATTTTGGACAAAATTGATTTCGGCTAAGACTCTTGTCGTCACATGTTATCTGATTATATTATGAATTATTATATTTTATAAACAAAAATGTAATTCTTTCAAACATGAGTATTCAAAAGTGACATTTTTTAGGAGACGCTAGCTCAAATGATATTTTTTAGTTCGAAAGCAACTATGATTTGAAATTTGGATATAATTTTTATCATGAAATCCAAGCTAACATATTCTCAGTAAAATTCACTTTCCACATCTTCGTATTGATTTACAGTGTGATTTTTCATATTGATTTATAGATAATTTCAGAGTGGAACTTTATATGTTCTCCATTATATATACTTGTTTTTATTCCAACCGACGAAATAAATCGATCTGACGTTTCCAAGGCTAGGCTGAAAATGCCATTAGTGTAAACAGATCAATGTTTTTTTTTATTTAAATAAATCATGTAATAAATATATGTCGCAGTTTATGCTTTACAAATTTAAATAAATTATTTTAAAAAAATTTATTATATTTTAAATATATAGTTTAATAAATATTCACTTGACTGTAATTTATTTGAATTTTTAAAAAGGTATTGGCATTTAATTGAAGCTAAATGAACTAAATTTTTTGAATATACTGAAATAAATTTATTAAAATCGAATTTAATATTAAAATGGTAGTTAAAAAAAAGTTAACCGACTCAGTGGTATTTGTGAATCAAGCCAAATGGAATCGTTTAAACAATGCAAAACACCAGAACATTGTTAAATGAAACCTTAATAATGTAACTGCTTTTAAGTCAGGATTTACGTTGGTACACATAAATAAACTTTCACAATCGGGCAGACACATCCATGTGCAATTCTCCATACAAACGATTTAATACACCTGCAACCTTTGCACGTTCACAGAAATGAAGCAAAATACTAAAGCTCGGAAAAAAAGTATAGAATATCTTAAAGCAATTCAAAAGCTGAAATGAATTTTATTTTATAAAATAAAAAATTTAAAAATAAAAAGGAAAGAGCAAAGGCTTAAAATCGTAACGAATTTGGGTTTCTGTGTCTCTGGTGTATACACACATCCAAAAAAAAGGAAGGGAAGGACAAAAAATACTTACACGTAAATGAAAGTAAATCTGACTAATCCAGAAGTTTCATGAAAACTCATTTCCTTCCTTTTTGTTTTCTTTTTTTTCTGTTTCTGTTAAAAGTGAGCTCCTTTTAAGGTGCAGATTTGGTTAAAATAAAAAACACAGATTTGCTGGTGAAAAACACTAAGCACGAATAAATTATTCAGAAATCTGCATATCTGTATTTTAGTTTCTAGAATATATTCATAATGAGAAGTTATTTAAATTCCATAAATAAGAATTTATTATTTAATTGATAATCTATTTTGATTTTCGATATGCACATATCATACCTATGTGTATATATAATTTCATATATCATTTCGATATGTTTCTTATCATAGTCTTGACTATCAATATGGCATTTTCAACTTTGGGTGCTCCTATATTTATAAGTTAAAATAAGAGATTACGAGCTTTCATTCACTTCTAAGCACCTTCAGAGCCCAGTTTTACAATTCAAATCTTGTAGATTTGTAGAAATTAAAAGAATAGATATGGTGTTTTACACAAAAGTTTCTTAATATAATAAATATTATTGAAAGAATAAAATAATGTGTTATAAAATTTATTTATTTGTATTAATCTGTGAAATATGTCTAGTCTATGTAAATATGTTTCAAAAAATGTGTACGTAAAGAATTTTTATTTTAAAATTTTTTGTCCAATGTAGTCACATAACCGCTGGACCGAAGCTAGCGAAATTTAAGTTTTTCCTGAAATTCTGCAGTCTTATATTTGTGCATATGTAAATAAAGGCTATATATAAATATGGTGGATATTTTTTTAAAGAACTGAAATAATCAGAAAACATCACCCGTAGTATACTTTTGGCTAATGGTCTGATCCCACGACAATGAATACACTTTACTTACTATTTACTTTATTGCTGTGCTTCGCTCCTAAGTGGAACATAGGGTCTCTCGAATATAAAACTACTTTTAATTTTCGAAGAATTATTATTATTAAAACACTAATATATAATATTTAATCAAGATACTTCTTCGCATATAATATTATCAAACTTTTATCAACAATAATTGGTTTTAAAGAATATTTGATAGTGAAATAATCTGTATATAATATTTGGACGAAAATCAAGGAGTCGGATCTAGTACAACAGGCTTGTTTGCTCAAATACAAAGTCAAGAAAACTTAATTTATTTTATTCAAACCGCAAGTTCTATCAATTTTAATTACTGCTTTCCAAAAAGTGTTGCACTTGCGGTGAATGTTAGTAAAAACTAACGCATAAACCACAGCTATATAAATTGCTTAACTATCATAATTTTTTTTTTTTAAATTTAAAGGCAGTAGTTTTTTATGTGATCTGACTGCAATGGGAAAATCATATTATTTTATTCAAATTCAAATAAAATAATAATGATATAATAACAATTATACATTTTATATAAAAAAACATCATAAACTGCATCTAAACGTTTTTAAAATTTTATCTAATTTCATTTTTAGCTATTTCTTTTTATATTGAGTTTTCTATTTCTTATAACTACTTTTATTTCATATTTACTTTTAGTGCTAATTTTATTTTTGAAAGTTTCTCTTAATAAATATTTCAATTAAATTCTATTTGTAGCTTTTCAAATTCTATTTTATACACACACAATTTATATTCTTGGAAGAATTTTTTTCTTCTATATTTACTTTTATTTTTGCTTTTAAAAATAAATCAACCTTTTTCTTTCTTTGAATTAATTTTTACTTAATTAAAAATAAATTTCCTTGCTGTTGATGTACTTCTTTAGAAAAATGCACATAAATTGTTGCTCATACGTCAGCGTATGCACTTGCAATTGCTGGAGTCATTGAAGAAGATTGCTGAGCTTGTACTGCGGTTAACATTTTAGCACTGAGTAATGTAAAATTTGTTTTACAGAGACTTTCATAAGCAAGAAAACATGGATTGTATATATAAGTATATTATTTTATATACATTTATTGAGTTCAAAATAATCTACTTATATTCAAGTAAATATTATGACAAGAATGTCGTATACTTTTTGAAAAGTTATTTAAATGGAAAGAGTAGAGAGAAATGTAATTAAACTCTGAAATGACTTAACTTAACCCATACATACATACTTTTTTAATGAATTAAGAAAACTTGAGTGAGTTTCCATCCATTAAAATTTTTTGTTGAGTATATATTGATCTTTAGACATATAGTTTGTCCAAATGTATATTTAGTTCATTTTAGTAATATTTTCATGCAAATGTAACTACAATAAAGTAACTTATGTTTACTTTGATATGATCGCAGTCTACATTTGTTCAAATTATGCATAACAAATCATATGATCTCATATTCCCTTTTCCAGTTTCAATAACATTCATCGAAAATGTTTGCATTTCCTTTCAAAAATATACAAACCATATACCATGTTTTTCCCAATTCGTCTATCAAACCATTCAATATCTATCATTATTTTTAACCACCATTTTAATTTATTGGACATATCCTATTTTAAACTACTTGAAACGTTACTTTTTCACTTATAATACAACATAAAGGCCAGAATAGATTTTAAGATCGTTAGTTGGTAAATTTATTAGTTAGTTGATAGATTTATAATTATAGCTACTTTTTTTAAAATTATCATAATATTCATCAGTCTTTAATTACAAGACCAGTAAAGATGAGTATGGAACTTGTTAAAATCCATTTTCTATTAACACAAAGAGAATATATTTTTTGCAGTCGAAGTCCAAAAAGAAACAGTACCTCTAGGGTTACGATATGCATAAATTCCATTCCTGGATATGCATAAAATTTATTTATTAATATAAAAACAGTGAAATAACAAAACTATTACCAAATAATAAAACGGTACTAGATTGGAAACATATATGCGTCTCTGTTGCACAAAAACATGGAGCTTATCTTTGGAAGGTATATTGTCACTACGGAATAAATTATGTTAAAATATTTGTAGGATTAATAAAAATAATTTATTTTTTTTTTTAAACAGCATTTCTCAAAGTCATTAAACAGCCGGTGTATGTAATTAAAAACTATTGACACAAAGTTCATATATCAAGTTTGGTTTCATTATAAGACAAAGACACGGGCTTGCACTATTTTGGAAATTGTATATAATACAATAAGAACTATAGTTAGACACATCTGTAAAAAAATAGTTCGATTTAAAGATTGTAAAATAAAAAGGATTTCATATCTCAAAAGGCAATCTAGATGGGAGATACAAATATTATTTACAAAAAATCGCAAAACAGCTATGAAATGTTAAAGGAAGTGTTCAATTACAATATATTGTCCTCACTTAAACATCTACATGAAAATAAGCTCCAATTTGTAAGTAAAGCTGCAGAAGTTTTGTCTTTTTTGTCTCAAACAATGGAAACTTTGATATATTTTTTTGATTATCAAAAAATATTCTTATAAAAAGTGCAGTGGCTTTAAAAAGGTAACTGCTAACCGGCAAAATAGTTTAAGTGAGAAAGAGACAAATATATATACACAATCCATTTTGTGTGTTTAGAAAAGAGAAACCAAATTGATAAGAGTTTTAACAGAGTTGTTCATTTATTTATATTCGTATATATAGTTTCAGATTTGGTTCTCAGACTTTTTCGCAACATTTGAGCAGATTTTATATTATATTAGCAACCAATATTAAACAAGAATAATTAATATAAACTGATATATAATGCTACATGAATATTTTCAGATAAAAAATTGTGAAAAAAAAATATTTTTAATATATTCGGAACATTAGACTTATCTGTAAAATTTATATCAGCTGATAGGTATATATGCATTATTTATTTCAATATTGTCAGTACTATTTCTTGACAACCATATGTGCAGTTTGAATGTTTCTTCAGTTAATAAAAAAGTTTCAAGTTTTTGCTTTTAAATAATACAAATGCAGAAAATATTTTTTGTAAACATATATATTAATAAGTGAATAAATAAATTTATTTCTTGAAAATACTTTAATTAACAATACTTCAGAAAAACTGCGAACATACAAGTCAAGTACGTCTTTGGGTCAGTTGGTTGATGAAACTTAAATCTGAGCTTCAAATTTGATGGTGCACGAGTTTAATACCTGATACTTATAGTCTCAAAAAATGATTTACGAATATTCAAATTCAAAAAATAATTCCAAGAGCACTGATGATGGGTCAGAAAAAATTCAATTAATTAAAGATTTTTTTTTGGGTGGTTCAGTACTTTTCGAAATCTGTCTATACATAAGTAGTTAATACTATAACTAATAAAAATAATAAAAAAAATCCATTATTTTAACTTAATAATATTAAAATAATGCACTTTAATTTTGGTAATTCGTACCATTAGCGTTATTGGTATTAATATTTATTATGAATTATTAAAGATTTTAAAAAGATTAAGAAAGAATAGAAGGAAGAAACATTTTTCAAACAATTAGGCATACTATATAAATTTATACATAATAACAAATTAACGTTATTATGAATATGCGTTAGAGGTAAGTATGATCTCTTACTACAAAAGGAATATATTTTATATATATTTCCGAAGGAAAAACAGTGGATAGATTTTTCTTTGCCTTTATATTCATTTTCATTTTCAATTTGAAACAACACAAAATAAAAACGCAATTTCTGACTTAACCAAAACCTATCCGGTCAAACACAAGAATTTATTTGGGTATATTTTCATCTGTTCATCTGTTCATAGATATATATGTATAAAAGCTTCGATCTTTACTTTAGTCAATACTTATGTCAATAAGTGATTAAGTAGTAAAAATATTAAGAGGTAAGTAAAGTATTAGAACAATACTTGCCCTGACTGGAATCAAGTTTTCTTCAGTATTTATCTATCTAATTCGCCAAATATGCAGTTATCGTTTCTCAAACGAATTCCATATAAAATTCATACAAAAGACATCTAAAAATAGGCAAAAGAGGCTAAAGTGACAAGTGTCAACATAGTTTATACGAGAGCGATAATTATGATTTTCACAAATTGCATTTATAAGATGAGTAACATTACAAATTAATTCACGCAAATTAATTGCGATGGTAATTTCTATTTTGGCCATCATTGAGATATTCATTCATTTACAGACTAACAACAATATCTGAATATTGGAATTTTAGCAAATGTTGGTTTTGGTTGTAGTTATATAAACATAAAAGAAATAAAATTGGAAAGCAATCTATGTGTATTTTAACTTTAGAATATAATTTTATCAGATGAACAGTAATCTCTAAAAATTGTAAATGTCTTTCGCATAAACGTGATAATAATCAGGCATTGATAATTGCTTAACTGCAAAGCGACCTTACTTGTATATACTTCTAACTTTGAATGAAATGTGATTAAGTGAAGTAAAGTTCGTCACTTCCCTGATAAATGCAAAGAACCACATATACATATCTATTGTCTCTTTAAACAATGGCTGCATTTGCTACACCAAAATTAAACAAAAAACAACAAGTCTCTTATTTGTATGTCAAACAATAACACAAATACTAGTTGTGAGATTTTCCTTCCTCCATGAGAAT
Organism: Teleopsis dalmanni; assembly: GCF_002237135.1. NCBI lineage: Eukaryota > Metazoa > Arthropoda > Insecta > Diptera > Diopsidae > Teleopsis > Teleopsis dalmanni. Next base: position 128,537,383 of record NC_051847.1, read on the forward strand.
GCAAAAGTCAATGTTATTAAAGAGATCAGCGATTGCTTCTGAACATTTGTTAGACATTTTTCGAAAAATCTAGTTAACTGTCAAAAGTTTTGACAAAATTAAGGGGTTTCACATGTTTAAAAAAATTTTAACTAAAATATTTTTAAATCGAAACAAGTTTTTAAGTAGACAATATTTGAACTCGTTAGTAATTAGTTGAAGAAATTGGTTTCTACCTAACTAGCATTGTTTAGCTGGGTTGTATATCAAACGTTTCCAGATGATCTGCAAATACAACCCTTCAAACAAACAGTTTGACTTGCACTGCAATTAAAATATTATCACTGTACGTACCATATGTTCTTGCAAAAACTTTCACTCTTTTTATTTTCGCTGCTTTACAGGTAAGCCATATTATGCAAAGAAATTTAAAATTAATAGATGAGTTGGGTAATAATAAATAATAAACATAATTGTAATAATAAAAAACCTTTAGAATATCTACAAATTTCAACCAAAAATGGCATCAAGTATTTTAAACAAAATTGGTTTTTTAATCGGTGTTGCCTTCCTTATGCACGCTACACTCTCCATGGCATATTGTAAGCTGACAACTTATTTTAAAGTAAATAATATTTTTTTGGTTTCCTTACAGATCGTGCACAATCGAAGTTCTTAAACGGTGCAGTGGCTGTACCATTCGATGTAATATTTGCTATTTTTTTTTGGTATAATAAATATGGGCTTGCTTTTCTTTTAGATTGTTGTCCGAATTGGTCTAGGCTTTATATTTATCATTTACAACTCTGTAGAGCTTATTTGGAGTTTTCAGGATATTGATTTAAAGACCATAATGAGACAAACTTGCAAAGAAGCAGCAAAGAACGTAACGAGGGCTTGTCTTTTTGAACCACTCGGCAGAATCATGGTCAACAACCATGCGGATGAGAAAGAGTTCTTTGAAGAAATTTATTAAGTAATATTTAAAGTGTCAGAATATATCTCATATAATACCAATAATTATATAAGAAATGTTTTTTTAACAAAGTAAAATGAAATAACTTGAGAATCAGTTTATATATTATATATGCACTTATAGACACATAGACTATGCAAATATAAGACCGATAGTATTATTAGTTTTGTTGGAATTATTATTGAAAATATTAGTACTATAATTAACCTAGAAAAAACTTTTCTTTCAAATTTCTTTTCATTTAAGAAAGTTTAGTTTCTTTTCATATTATAAAACTTTTTAAAGTCATATATAATAGACAGAATCTTTGCTTCCTTCTTGCTCTCCTTACTATCACATAATGAGGCTAAACATAAGTAAATGTGGGCGAAGGAGAATATTCTAACCTCTTAATCGAAAAACAATAAATATTAAGTTGCTCTTGTCGTTTGCTGCCTCCGGTGCTATTTTGTGCACGCCGCCAACATAAGGTTAAGTAGAGCTGACCTACTTTTTCAATTTTTCTGGTCATAGTCAAAGTCATTGAAAATGTGAAGCAAGTGGAAAATTACCAAAATCCTTGCCAAATGATAGCATAAAACAGTGTCTTAGTATTATTACTATAGGAAATAGCACGTTTAAGTGTAGAAATTCATTATTTATTAGAAAAAGATTAAATTTGCCATAAAGAAGGCAGAAATATGCCACTACTATTTTTTAGTTGGAACAAAAACGAAAAGATTAAGGTACCTACGGAGAAAGTTATGTAGATGAAAGATAAAGAAATTCGTTTCCATTTAAGTGTAAATAATATTAAACTTTTATTTTTTAAGTTAATTTAAAAAACGAAATAGGAAGATTTTAAGTAAAAATTTTTTCTCTAATTGTTAATAAAGAAATATAAAATGGAAAAATGAAGCTATATACTCTTTAAATACAGACAATAAAAGATCGGGTATTTATTTTAAAAATGGCAAACATCTCAAGTATGTATATACCATATTCTGTAAAATAATTATTAAAAATTGATATTTGAAAATTCTAGGGAAATCAATCAATGATTGACCGTGTGAACAAAAATAGCTTGATAAGCAAAAATGTTTTCCGTACCGTTTATCAGATCTTGAAACATAAAGCCGGAGATCTATTTTATATAAATATATAAGCCCATTGTGTGTAGTACTACGTAGGTACACAATATATAACACGTTTGTGTGTAATAATACATAGGCATACAAAGCTTGGGTATGTAGGCGTATCAGGACTAAGACACATTTCAATTTTCGTTTCGCCACAGATACGCTTATGGGACAATTATGGTGCCGGAGCTGGTGTTGGTGTTGGGCTCAATTAGTGACTGGAGGTTTTGGCAGCAAATTAAGATTGATGAAATGTATGTTATAATCATAATATCCTTTTCTAACAGAATATACTATCTAGCATATAGGTGCCGCTAGACTAGATCCATTAGAATGTCTTTGTGGTGAATCGGTAGAATGTTGTAGATTATGGTGATGACTTTTATAACGATATGGTAAAAACTATAACACCTGCCGCTTTTGTTAGTTCTAACAATCCTGTTAGGATTATCCTGTTAGTCGAAACAGGATAGTCCGAAACTATCAGAGTTTATTGAAACAAATGATTGCGTCAATTTTTGTTTCACAAAAGTAATATCTTGCTTTAGTCATTGAAATTGTTGAATAGTAATTATAGTACAAAGCAGTCAGAAGTTATTGCATAGACCTTCATAAACTGCTTCCTGCAATTTTTTTAAGAAGGGTTAATATTGGAGAAAATATTGACATAGTAAGGAAATTTTAAAGCTGTCATTTTAGTTTGAGACAGTAAGTGCCTTCACAATGAATTCTAGAGAATAAGAAAGCAGATGCAACAATAATATACATTGTAAAACCAATTTCAGCACTTTTTTTATTATGAAGTTAATGGTTTTTCTAAAGGAAATGGAATATACTAGACGACTCTGACCAATCAGCTTATACTTATAATTATGCTACTGATATGAAAAGCGCTGCAACATGGCGTGTTACAGAAAATTGAAACTTGGCAAAAACAACAACGGAAATCAGTTGCTGAGGATATGTTTTCTTTAAGATTAAGATCTACATGCAAAGATTCCACATTCAAGATGTTATATGCAAACAAATCCACAGTTACCAGAATGCTTTTCACAAATCGATTCGAAACTAACAAAAACACAAGTTTATTGTCAAAGCGGATATATTTCATAGCCGATGACGAGAAATACATAACATATGTTAATATAGTTTGATAAAGTATTTATGAATGTCTTAAATATTATTTAACTATATAAAAATTTAATAAATTATAAAATATAAAACTAATCCTGAAAACAAAAACCACACATAGTCTTAAAATAAATATCTCCTAATTAACGTAGCTATTTTAAGGTATTTAATTGTCAATATATTTTAATATTTCCACATAAACATTAAAATTTTCCAATTTATTAAACATTTCTTTAACGTTTACCATTCAATGGATTTCTGATTATATTAAACAATAATTTGACATATTTTTTGATATTGAATTTAAAATCCATTCATCAAATTTATTTTATGCCCATAAACGCAATTTAACACTCCTATAACAATTTCTCGCGGATTTTTCGCAGAACGTAATTCAACTTTAGGAATCTTCCTGCTCATTTCATTGCGATGATTATTTGCCGTAAAATTGTAGGTAGAATAATTCGGGGACAATATAAAACACGACTGACTGCGTCATATTGAGGCGCTCATATCACCTTAAATATGATTCGGTTTATGTGTATGTTCTAATGGAGTGCTTTACAAGGTATGAGATTGAAGCTTATGAAGTTTGGGTGATTTAATTTATAAAATCTACAAAATGAAAAGGAAATATATATATATATAACATTACAAGAAAATAATAATTTAATAACCATTAAAAAAGTATGCAATTTTTCTATTTGCGAGTACGTGTTTGGCAAGAGACAAGTGTGATACTAAAAATTTATTAATAACAGTAAAAATATTGGCTAGCTTATAAGATATTGATATTTAAGGACCAACTGAAAGCTAACATAATATGGTGTATCCTTACTCTTACATTTGTCAACAGGTAATATAAATGTACATCATAAAAATCTCATAAAATACTGGGTTCTTTATATCGATATATGCCGTTTTTGATTGGTGAACCTGTGGTAACTTTTTGAATCAAAATTCACTTTTAGTGCAATTTTAACTTTCGATTGGTAAACTTGGTACCACATACTACATAACTACATGGTACTATATATTTACCACATTCATATATTTTCCACACCAACCAACAAATTGCTGATCGTCCAATTGATATCTAAAACAAAATTTACTGAGATAATAAAGTAAGGCATTGAAAATTTTAATCGATAATCGAAACATATATCTATAGTCTCCCATTACCTCATACATGTGTATGAGATTACATACACACACAATAATATAAACAAAAGTTAAAAATGATTAACACTTAGAAAATTGCTAACTAATAGCACTAAAAGGAGCAGTTAATCAAGAAAACTTATTATAGAAATTAAACATTTGTGTGCAAATTTTTGTGTTAAAAATGAAAAAGGAATTGTTGGTACGGCTCGTATTTTTTAATATACAAATCATTAACGATATACAATAGAGTGAGGAAATAAAACTCCGACAAAAGCGTGATAATCAAACAAGTTGGTTAATAGGTAGGTGGAATAGCGTGGGGAGGAAGCGTGATAAATTTTAACCAAAATTTCTTATCCTGAATTACTTAATAGAATTGAAAACATAATTTCATGAAGTTTTTCAAATCAATACATTAAAGTTACCGCAACATCAATCGGAATATAAGATTTTTTATCATTCCGTACCCGTCAAATATATATAAGCTAAGTAACTTTCCCGTACTCTACATCTAATGAACTTATTTAGGTTTAAAAAATGACAGAAATTAACCATTTTGGATGAAAATATTACATATAATTGATATTATGAAAATTTTTCGTCATTCCTTCTTCAACTGAAATATAAACGGGGTGAACGAATTTATTTAGGATTACCATATGACTAAACTTATTCGGTTTGAAAAAGAAAAAATGTACCAGATGTTTACAGAACATAACATATCATTCGCAATATAAGAATTTTCCATTATTCTTTACTCCTCTTAATTAAAAACAAAGAGTGGTTTGTACCTTCTATTACACCAAACGAATTTAAATATTACTAAGTATTTCTAAAAATTAAAGCCACAGCTGTGGAGTCCATCACATAGCTATCCATATCTTACATCTTCATGTATGCCGTACATAGGAATAATCCTTTCATTTCGTTGTCAATGTAGAAACGGTTTGGTATTCTACTTAAAGTTGTCATTTTGCTTTAACCTTTTCAATTGCTTACTTAACGTAGTCCACATGAAAATAATAAGCTTTGATCCTATTTAACACCCACAAAACTAAAATTTTGACTGCTTGCTTTAGTCTCCGAAACAAATCCTGGTTTTTTGCGACAACCTTTATCGCACAATCAGGGCGAGCATTCACGTATGTTTGTTTTTGTTTTGGTGCATTTACGTGTCGTACGTGCGCGGCATACACAGAAAACCACAAAGCTTGCAAATTTAGCTGTACACCAATGTTTCGGTGTACGTCTCCACAATAGGCTTACGGGAACTCATAGACGAGAGGTGAAGGTGAATGCAAGGCGCCGTAAGCAAACACACTGTTGAACGTTCACTTTCCCAGCTCGGAACCTAATTTTTTCACGCATGAAACACTCGCCGCATTACACGAATTATTCCTTTGTTTTCTCTTTGAATTTTTTCACCGATTTTTTCTTTGAGGAAATGGAAAATTTTTTATTTGAAGTTTCCCAACAGCAGCTTTCAAAGCCATTTTCTTTTTTTCAGTGCGGAAATTGAAAGGTCATAAAACTAGCTCCGCCTTAATTGTCTAATAACTACTATCGCAGCCCGGGTTCAGAGCCCCAGCATAAATTGACTTAATTTTTCGCCACTTTCATCGCTTCGTTTGCGTTTGACTATGCGGCAAATATTTGGCTTTTTGGCTCAACACTTGTGTTCGGTTGGCTTTGATTACAAAGTAAGTAACTCAACAAAGGGTTCGGATCTGGGACAAGTCAAATCAAAAAGACCTTTTACGCAATCAAAGTTATTAACTGAAATATGATTACAAGTGAAGAACGGCACGACCACTTTTGACAATTACCAACAACAGTTTAGTTTAATCAGCTTAATTATCATGAACATCCTTTTTAAGGATTTTTATGTGTGTTCTTTGTGTAAAGTTCATTTTGCTTTTAATATTTTGCAAAATTTCTATAAGATAATGGCGGTTGAAGATATTAAAAATCTGCTCTCATAATTAAGTGTTTACATCTGTACTTCTGTACTTGCTTTAATTGGTTTATATCGGGTATGATGGTACAATGATTGCTTTCAATTTGAATAATAAAATTTATTTACTACTCATCTTTCGCATTCAAAGGATTCAGCCAAACAGATAAAATTTTACTGTATATGGGTCATTCTTTTACAAACCGGACGGATTTTGGTAAAAAATGACCTCATCACCTCCGATTTGGCTGAAATTTTTTTTATGAGCTCCTTTCATAAAATAAGAAGACCCGTATCTCGGGAAAAAATTTTATAATTTTTTTCCTAGGAGATATGGACCCATGGGGTTTTGAGAATTGGCATTGTAGACACATTTTCAAATAGCTATATCTCAAGTTCTATAAAAGGTAGAAACTTGAAATTTATTGCGTTTTAAAGATAATTGGTTGAGCTTTTAAGAAATTGTTTAAACAATTAAGATTGTTTATATTTAAGTACTAATATTAACCGTTAAATTTCAAAAAAAAAGATATCTCAAAAGGGTACACAACATTTTTCATTTTTTATATTTTATTTAGATTCAGTTTTGAATTTTACTAAGAAATAAAAAATTTTCATGATAGTATCGATTTTTATAAATTTTTTAAATTTTTTTTTTTCTCATAAAACACATCAAACACATGCGTGCTATATTTACATTAAATGAATTTTCAAAAAATATACTACAAATATTCTTATATAATATTTTTGATTTCAATTAGTAATAAAATTGTACATAAAACTCAAAAATTTCAGGACGATATTGTCGTTGGAACTACTTTTAAAAAATTTATTTATCCTTCACATCACTCCAAACCCATACACACGATTTTTCAGTAAAAAAAAAAACAGAAGAATACGTCGCACAAATTTTTCATTTTTACTTTTAATTCCGATTAAACAATAAATTCTTCTTCGAAAATAAATATTTCCAGTGTGATATTGCTTCCAGAAGTAATTTAAAAAAAATTAATTTATCAGGTGTCCTTCATGTTACTCATACGCACCATAATACCCTTGAATCAATTTTCCAAGAAAAGTGACACAATATTCACATTTTAAATTAGTTCCGCATCATCTCTATTTTTAAATTATAAATTTTAACATAATTAATATTATATTGATCTTATATTGATCAGTTTAAAAATTAATTAGTTCTACACTAGCTGAACTACCTGAATAACTGAAGCACATAAGTACACCCACCTTCTATGGTGAGTGTTATTCTGCTACAGTTGGAAAAATTCTTTAAGCAGGTAAGAACTGTAAACAATTTGAAATGGAGTGTCTAGGTACTCCTATCTTTAAAAGATCCAGTATCAAATTTGGTATAAAATGTTAAGTAAGTCTGATAAATTTCCTAAGGTCCTAAGTTTCTACCTTTTATAGAACTTGAGATATAGCCATTTGAAAATGTGTCTACAATGCCAATTCTCAAAACCCCATGGGTCCATATCTCCTAGGAAAAAAATTACAAAATTTTTTCCCCAGATACGGGTCTTCTTATTTTATGAAAGGAGCTCATAAAAAAAATTTCAGCCAAATCGGAGGTGATGAGGTCAAAAAGGTGTCCGGTTTGTAAAAGAATGACCCATATACTTATTGAATTTTAGTGATAATTACAGATTTATAAAATTAAATTAAAATTGTAAAATTAAATGAAAAAATTTAATAATTTATTTTAGCATAAAATATGATGTACGAATTTTTCTGTGATATTTAAATGTTATTTAAAATGAAATAAAGTTTTAAGAGTAGAAAGAAATGAAAAACTTTTCTAATTTACTATATAAAAAAAACTTTACTGAATTAATATGTTGTAATAATTATATTTAGTCAATAAATGTTAGAAGATAATGATATTACAATTTTAAAATATTCATAACACTGAAACGATTGTTATAGAAATTCAACAAAATAAGTTTTATTTGGTACATATGTATTATAGTATTATAATGTATAATCATTCTGTACAACCATATAATTATAAGCATTTAATAACAATTTGTAATAACACATAGCTGAAGGCCTCAGCAGCCAAAGCTATATCTATACATGTTAGTATTAGTTTTTTAAACTAAACTATCATTATTAATAAATAAATAAATAAATAAATAAGTTTTATTTAGTACTGGATATATCTGGCATGTGACTACGCTAGGATTAAGTTTTCACCTGGATATGTCACTGTTTCTTGCTTTTACTGTATCTTGTTATATTATTGGTACGTAATATACAACCATATGAATCAATATAAAGTAATATTATAAATGTATACAATATCTATAATGAAGATAATTATATATACAGATAAGCGCTATATATGATTGTGTAAGCCATATCTGATTCATGAGTTAACACAACAAACTGTCGCAACTTAGTTCTGAAACTATAGAAAAGAAAGTCTGAGAAACCTAAATATGGATATATAATCAAAAACAGCACCGGCTCATAAAGAAACTGACCGGATTAAAAAAGAAATTTTTTAACAAAAACAATATTAACAGTTCGGAGAGCAACATACTTTTGTAACAGCAGGAAAACCGCTTTCTCACTTATGGCACATTTATCGCCTAAGATAGGTAGGGCACAAGCGACCTTTCTTAATATGCTATTAAACTTTTAATACAAAACTTAATATTATTCATAAAATTGTTATTATATTTAATATGATACAGTAAAACCCACGTTCTCTCCCTTACTCTAATTTTGCTGGTGACCACTGCCATGAACTCCTTGTTATAGCTTAATAATAGCAATCCGAGTAACACTGAAGTTATATGTAACATTTGCAGAGAATTTAAATGTAACGTTTATAATGTAATGTTTTAAAAATAATGTTTATCAGAGTTAAAATTCTGTATTGAACTAGAACAAGTCATCAAAAATAAATATGGCAAATATAAGAATGTATTAAAAGCAAAATTTTACAAATAGTTAAAATTTTACATTATAGTTTTGCCTAGCACAATATATATATCCTATTGTAGCATATTGTGTCTATCCGAGTTATTCCAAAAAATACCAGTATGGTGCCAACATTTCCACATGCTAACATTTTCAAACAACATTGAATCAGTGCAAATCGATGCTCCTAAAGCACGCGAATTAAAATTAATTAAATTAACAAAGATATATGCCAAGCAATAATATGAAACAAATATCTAGATTAATGTCTAACTTAAGAAAAGCGACGGTTAAAGTATGAAGTATGCACTATATAATTAACTGGAGAGCTCCACTGATTTCTGTTTATTAATTAAACTCACCAGCTTAATAAAAATCCAATTATGCTATTAGAAAGGTTATTTTAAATGGCATATAATAGCTAAATTAACTTAAATTTTAATGGAATTTAGATATAATAACACTTGCTCCAATAATATTGAACATTTTTAGAACCATCAACATTTGGTTTCAAGATTCATTACAGAACTTAGTACTTTAATGTTTAAATATACCTTATGCTCAAAAAGTACTCGGATTTTGTAAATAAAACACACAAATTTAAATTTTATTCCAAATTTATATTATGTCCTTCAAAATATGCTCTTTCTGAAGCAATACACATATGCCAACGCTTAACCCAATCTACACTTTTCGTAGGCCCTTGAAGGTATGGCTTTTAGTTCCTTCAGCGAATTCTCTTTTACCGATTCAATCGACTCAAAACGTTTACCACGACGGGGCAATTTGAGTTTCGGGAACAGAAAAAACCCGCTCGGACCCAAATCTTTCGAATATGGTGCATGAGCGTTTACAGTGGTGCCGTGTTTGCTCAAAAAATCGCATACAACAAGAATTTTTCATAGTAAAAATCGCTAAATGCACTTGAGGTATTGTCACATTAACAGCTGCTGTAATCAAACTAATTGACAGATGGCGCTCAAATTTGTACCATATGTCAAGAAATGGTGTACCAACATAACAAAAATTTTTTGAAAAAGATATATTACTTAAGGATCAGAAGCAGAGGGTACTGATGAATATTTTATTTGCTTACAAATTTTATATAAGCAAGTGTACAATGCTATATAACAGCACTGAATTAAATGTATGCGTACGTAAACATATAAGGTCACCACTTTAATAACGAGAATTGTTTTTCACCGATGTTAATACAATAATAATTCGTCTTTTTAACTTAAAATTCAGTGCAGGTGTATTGCAACAACGTAATAAGTTAGGTATATGCAAAATTATATATGTACGTAAATAATTTATGTAATATGTAATAACAACTGTAATTTATCCTTAAGGCAGGTTTCATCCATTTTATCTATTTGTAAAGTAACATAATCATAATAGCTAAAAGTATACGAATCACAATTACAAATATTGTTGTAGTTCCATACGCGTATGTCTTATCTTTTTATTATTATTTATTTTACTTTTCTATAGTAATGACTAGTTTAAGAATTTTCATTCTATACCTCTGCAACTTAATTTAAATCTTCGAATTCTTCATTATCCAATAATTTAAGGAACAACCCAAATCTTTTGCTTTTAAATTTAAATTTGGATTTTAGCTGTATTTCCATAAAAATTTAATTTGCATCAACTATTTCACTTTGTAAAATATTAATTTTTAATTAATTATCTAAATTAATTGTAATATTCCAGAATACCTTTCCTTAGACATATTTCAACCCATCACAGATTTTGGGAATTACTCAATTTAATTACCAAGAACTCTAAGAGATTGGTATTTGAATTATTCACTCACTGAGTATTGGCAGTTCTCAAGTGCTTTGTATTCTGTACTTAACTTTCCGTGTCAACAATGTTAATTACTTTAAAATATACTTTAAATCATGGGGGCTCGCACTGCCTAATCCACTTAAAATCCGTGCATTTAATTATGCTTTCCGCTTCACGCGATTATGAGCACTTGACACTTGTAGTTTGCTCTGCTTTATTGGTTCGTTATTATTTATTTACGATTCGCACTTGAGGGGAAGTGCCGTGCTTTATGACGCAGTGCAGCAATCGAATTAGTCCTCATTCAGAAAATTATATCAGTGAGAAATATGAAATTTATTTGCAGGATGGTCACAATTATGTTGAGGATTTTGGTTATATTTTTTTTTTGGATGTATCTTTTTAGGTGACACAATTAATATTAAACAAATTTAAAATTTAGCAAAATTTTTGCGCTATTCCAGATATTCAAAAAAATTAATATATTAGAATACATTCTTTTTTGAAAACTGTTTTACATATTGACCGTTATTATATTTAGGCAAATGTTTTTTTTCTCATAATTTCATTTATTTAAATCTTCTTAATTCCTTTATCTCCTTGTGGAGCATAAGACCTCATATTTATTTAAATATAAGGCGAAACTATGTCACAGATGAGACCATCAAGGAAAGAACTTTAACACAAAATCATATAAGAATAATAGAAAAAGAACGTTCATTTAAAGTTCTGTGAACTTAACGTTAGAAAATATGTGTCTAAATAAACTAAATAAATAGTGGAATCGCGAAAAATAGATAAGTACTACTTATACATTGTGACCGAAAAGTTTCCGGAAATTTTAAATAAAACGCAAAATTCTTAATCTTCATCAATATTTATTTTATCTCCTTCAAAATATGCTCCATTAGAAGCGATACACAAATGCCAACGTTTCTTCCAATCATCAAAACATTTTTTATAGGCGCTTTCCGGTATGGCTTTGAGTTTCCTCTGCGAATTCTGTTTTACGTCTTCTATGGATTCAAAACGCGTTCCTCTGAGTGGTAATTTGAGTTTGGGAAACAGGAAAAAGTCACACGGTGCAAGATCAGGTGAATACGGGGGCTGTTCGATGGTATTTATTGAATGTTTGGCCTTAAAATCGTTGATAATGTTGGCTCGGTGCGAGGGAGCATTATCGTCATGAAAAATCCATGAATTATCCTTCCACAATTGAGGCCGTTTACGGCGGATATTTTCACGCAAACGTCTTAAAACAGTCAAATAATAGGCTTTATTGACTGTTTGTCCTTCAGGGACGAATTCATGATGCACCACACCACGAATATCGAAGAAAACAATCAGCATTGCCTTGATTTTCGAGCGACTTTGGCGTGGTTTTTTCGGTTTCGGCTCGTCTTTTCCTCTCCATTCCGATGATTGTTGGCTTGTTTGCATGTCGTACTCGTAGACCCATGTCTCGTCACCCGTTATGATGCGTTCCATGAAAGTTGGATCGGAATTGGCACGATCAAGCATGTCTAACGAGACCTGTCCACGATGGTGTTTTTGGAACAAATTGAGGTGAATCGGAAAAAGCCGAGCGTTGACACGTCGCATACACAAATTGTCCACCAAAATCAAACGAGCCATCTCACGACCGATGCCTAGCTCTCGTGCTATCTCTCTAACACTCACATGAGGATTTTTGAACACGATTTCCTTTGCCTTTTCAATGTTTTCGTCGGTGGTAGAGGTCGAAGGTCGTCCAGAACGCGGCATGTCTTCGACGGTCGTACGACAGTCCTGAAAGGCTTTGTACCACTCATAAACTTGAGTTTTCGATAAAACTGATTCCCCATAAGCCTTTTGTAGCATTCGCAACGATTCTGCACACGAAAATTCGTTCGAAACACAAAATTTGATGCAAACTCTTTGATCAATATTTTTTTCCATTGTTTTTTCGCAACGCACTACTGAGGTGAACTGGTTTCAACAGCTGCCGTAAACGAACTGTCTGACAGATCGCGCTCATTTTTGGCATAGTAATTAAGGACAGTGCTGCCAAACTACATAAACTTAAAATATCGAAAAATATACAGCGCGCGAATTTTAAATGAGAATTTCCGAAAACTTTTCGGTCACAATGTAGACCGAAATGGGTATTACATTCAATGGTTTCTGTAGAAGCTGCGGTTATGAGGAAGAAAAAGAGTTCATGAAACACCTACTCTTTCGTTGTCCAATGCATAATTAAAAAATAATAAAAATATTAAGCATGTATCAGCTGAGGCAAATCTCAAAATATTATCAGTGTTCCTTTACTAAAGCTAGTGTAAGGCTTGTTAAATTAATATAATGGTTCGTCAAAGATTGATTGATTTAGGGATCCTACTGGGATAATATGGTAACACAATGGGGTAATTTGGCGCGTGTTTGGTATTAATTCAGCAATTCGATAATAACGTTCACCTACCTAACAATTTTATATAATTACGTAAAATATTTTTTTAATTTAAAAAAACTATGATTTGAAAGAAGGATGTACATAATACTTATGTTATTGAACTTAGTGTATAACATACTCGTATATATTATAAATAAGATATTGAAGAATTACAGCTAATTAATACATTAACTTGGTTTTACTTAAAATTTTATTAGTTTTTATTATTAATAATAATTTTATAATTTTTATATTATTTTGTAAGCATGGCTTGGTTTATTAACTTAAGCCATTTTTTCTTGATTTTGAAACCATTTATAAAGTTTTGAAAATAAAGTGTTTAATCGTTTAATCGGAATTTTCGAAAAAAAAAACAGGGCAGTCTATGAACACTTTCGTAAAATAATTTAACCGAAGCATCTTTGTTTGGTCCAAACAATGACCGAAAAGGGGTCGAAAGAGGGCGAAAGAGAATACATATGAAAAACGATGAACTAATCATATAAAGACGAGTAGCGATTATACAAATATGTCTATAAATACATATATAGAAGAAACTGTATAGTTCTGAATGCATTGCAACGACAGCAATAGGTAAAATAGACTTTACAGTAGGTAATACATTCTCTCATAGATTTCAAATGTATAAATTTATCAGAAAAGTCCATTTCACTAAGGATGGTGACATAAATCAAAAGGCTTTTGACAAATCTGTCAAAATTTATTATCAAATTCAATTAAAGTGTGCGACCCCATTATCATCTCACCAACACTAACAGAATCGACTTGTATTTGAAGTGTATAATAAGTGTATGAAAAAAAAATGTTTATAAATAAGGTACACAGTTCTATGCTGTGAATGAAAAATTGTTTTTTTTAATGTCTCCGTATCTAATGCCAAAAACAAAAAAAAACATTGCTAACTTGGTTCCGACACTCGGGATAATACTAACTCTGCTGCAGACTATAGACTTCACTGTAGCCAAACGTTTCTTCTTCTTTCTTCACGTTAAGTCTTAGCGTACATTTGCAAATAGATATTATAATAGCACAGAATATGTTGTAGTACTATTTTTTCAAGGTAGTTTATTTTTATTTCAATTAATAAATTCATATAAGAATACTGCAATATTAATAATACTCTCACAAAGTAGAGCAATCGATTGACTATTCGACAATCATTCCCGCCCTGATTTCGGAAGGTCCTCTCGTATATTTAAACTTCCCACAAATTGCTTATAAATATCTTTGAGATACTATTCTTCGCAATCTCCAAGGGAAATACGTTATTTATTAACAAAAAATCACACATGCAGGAAAACGTTTCCATTTTAACATATGTAAACATAGGAGTGTTTATGTATAAAACCAAACCATAATAGTTGAATCAATTTTCTTTATTGTTGCCATATCCTGCCTGGGCTACATCTTGCAGAGGCCATGACATTTGTTCCATTTGAGCTTCATGCATTGTGCTTTTACTGTCATTTCCTGCAAATGCATGCAGCAAGGACAACGGAACAAATGACAATAGCAACAAATCGCATTTGGCAATGTGGCCATATGTTGGGAAATGTGGTAGGTTTATATATTTTCCATACCAAATGCTGCTCCTTTTGTCGATTCGTCTTTCGACGTTCAGCACATATAGGCCACACATAGGTTGATGTCCGTCTCATTATTGTTATTCTCGACTTATTATAATTACTGGCATTGCTCTAAATGCTTTTAGCAACTATTTTGTGATATTCGACAAATTTGTGGAATGACTTCATAATGGCTTCGTTGACAGTACAATTTTGGCAATCGCATATCTTGCATGCGAATTATAAATTAATTAAGTTGTTTTAGGCTTTCAAGCTTTAATTTTATTTAAATTAGGTTGATGCGATTATATGCAAGTGAAGAACAGAAAATAATATTTCTGCTTTACAGAAAATTATATTGGGCCAAATTTCAGAATTTGGGATTTCAGATTTCAATTACATGCCTGCTTTATCAGTGGTCCTGTTATCGGAAAATAGGATTAAAATATTACTTACATTATATAATATTTTAATCAAAAATTCATTCATTAATTTTCGTAATTTGAGTGTTAATAATTAAGAAGGATTAAATTAAATGACAAATGAAAATACTTCATCATAAAAATAAATTTAATTTAACTTCTGTCTAATTCCTTGAGCAATAATTAAACTGTAAGGTAGATATACTGCTTTGAATTAGATTTATTTAGTTTTGATAATATCTTAACAAATAAACAAAATATGGAAGCTTTCTAACAGTAATAAAGAAACAATAATAAAAATTTGATTAGTTTATTGAAATTTTTGTTGTTGCTTTTTTATTACTATTCGAACCCTTCTAGTTTTTTTTCGTCAGAAGACACGTCACATTCGACAAAAAAAATAAATATTAAACAAAATATAATAAGTCAATTATCAATATTTAATTACTTGAACTATATGCAATGGTTTAGTAATTAAACGAAATTTAATCATTTTACATCGTAGTTTTTTCCTTACCATTTCAAATAATATATAGGATACATGATTTTTAAAAACAAATAAAACACATAAAAATAAATAAATTCAGTCAATATATAAAACGGTTGAGTCTCTTATATTTACTTTATTTTTTATTTGCAGAATTTGCAAAGGTCTTATAAGTAGCATCTTCCCGTCGTAACAAGATATATATAATATTCATCTATATACTAGAAATTGTTTTAGATTTCTCGACTTAGGGCGACATTGGTGATCATACTTTAATTGTCATTAAAGTGGTACTGTTTCATGATCCTACCAGTGTTATAAACTGCACCAAACATTCAGGTTTTTGAGTTGTGTCAGCAGCTTTTCAATTATCATTAGATATTTGTCTCCGAAAATGTGACACTTTTGCTTATCGGTAAGACCTTAAAAAAAAAATTTACAATAAAGCAGAAAGTCGTTTAATTTTCAACCGTTTAAGTGAACATTTACTAAAGTCACAAAGCAAGCAATAAGTTTGCGACGTCAGAGAGTGTGAAAGAAGCATGAACTATAGGTAGTGTAGGAGTAAATCCATCTGTGATGGCACTGACTCAGAGTACCCTTTTCTCTAGCCATCTTTTGCTCTTTTATATGAGTTACTATTGGCTTATCTTTTTTAATGGGTTTTATCTCATGATTAAATCGATTTCAAGTTTATAAGAGTTCCACTCCATGATACTTGGGTGTCTTTGTTGGGAAATAAAATTGTAATTCCGAGGATGTAGGTTCCGCAGGTGTATATGTCAGTTTATGGCTGACATAAAAAGACTTATTATAATATATATTATTGAGTCTTATAAGGACAAACACCGAGGTGGTAAATTGGCTGTGAAGTTTTTCAAGAAATTTTCGAACAACCGACTTATTGATCGACATTTGAAGTGTATTTCTTATTAAGCATTAATCTTGAAAGTAGGATTAATGTTCAATTATAGCTTTAAACTTAGGACAGAATTAGAAATTCTAGATCATTGATCAGATGAACTACCCTTGAACTTTGGCATACAACTCTGATGCATATATCCATAAAGGATCTTATTACCCCCTTATGATTATGAGAGTGCAGACAGAAATGCAAACAATTCTCTTATGTCCTATTGGAGTAGAATATGTAAAAATCAAATAATTAAATGTATTAATCAGGTTAAACTATTTACTTTTTGGAAGACTTTCTTTGGCCAATTAAGCTAATATCTTTCAGTATTGTGTTAACATCTCTTAACTTTTTCAAAGCATAACATTCCTAGTACTAAAAAAAGCCAATAGAATTATTGAAAATTTTTCTTTAAATTATTTTCATTTCAATAAGTTTTAAATCAATTTGCCAATGAAATAACTACACTATAGTTGTACCTATAAGTGCGTAAAATTTAAATAATTTAGTGATTTTGACTATTAGCATAGTAAGGATTGCTAAATACCTTCGATTTTCTACGTCGGTTTTCACTTCACTTTCAATTCCCCAAGAAACTTGCATGATTGTAAGTAATTACATCCTGTGAAAATGCATCCTTTACACTTTCCAACACATGTCGGTTTAAATTCGATTCCCTAGAGTTTTTGGGTGATTATACTACTGCCAAGTGGCACAGAGATACTTTAACTTGAAAACTTGAAATTGCATATTTTGAACCTTAATTTGTGCACATTAGATGCTACGATGCCATTTTGCCGATAACTCAAAACGACGACAAGTGTTACATTCATCAATTAACACAAATATGAATCGAATATATTAAATATGTTGAAATATTGCTCGAACTGTATCGTTTTCAAGTACCGATGCATCACCACATTAATTAACACATTCAGGAGTTAATGAGCAGTCAGTCCTGCAACTATTGCCAGTGACAAGTACTGTACTCGTACAAAGGAGGCGAGCATCGTTGGCATTTAGCTCAGTTGTGGCATATTTTCCGGTTGAAAATTAATTTATGCTACACAATTTGGTATGTGAAAAATATGTCAAACTAGATGGATTTGTTTATAAATGCAAATGTTAATTCTCCGACTGTCAATCTGTGCAAAATATATGGACAGGACATGCATTCTGCGCTGCTGCATGTTGAAGCCACAACAAAAGTGCAACTGTTAAAATTTCACTGACACAGAACTTCCGCCCCCACAAATTTATTGGTCAAAATTTGTTGGCAACTTAAATGGCGTGTTCTGTTTGCGTTAACCAAATTGAAATTTTATATACAATTTTGTTCAGTTGAAAATATTTAATTTTATTTCAAAATCAACACAATTTTCGCTTTTGAAGCAAATTTGCATATTGCCAAAATTTTTCCACCCAATTCATGCATTTTTTTATATAATTTTCCTATTTGCTTTTCAATTTTTAAATTTTCTTTTTTTAAATTTTAAAAAGTTCTATAAAAATTAGCACAAATGTCAATATTTCATGTAGTTAATGGTAAATATTTTCATTACTATATTTTTGTTCAGTTTCACTTCATTCGCCGTCAGCTAATATTTGCATTCATTTCATTCCCGCCAATCTACCCGAACCCTAGTTCTGCAGTCGCAGATGGATGTCAAAACTGCTGATATTGGCAATTGCTGAGACAATAAATTAATTGAAAAACAATTCACACTTTGGTACGAAAATGCCAAGCGCCGATGGATTAAACCAAAATTCAATCAAAAATGTTGCACGAAATCATTCAGGTGTAGCTCTAGATGGGTCAACGCTGTCTGATGAAAACCGGAGTACACGAACCCAAACAAAAAATATTTATTAATAAAATAAATAAAATTCCCAAAGCGAAACAAGCTGTGCTGTGAAAAAATATAATAATCCGAAAAAATATGTGCATATCCGAAATGAGTACATAAGCCCGAGAAGATTTGCATTCATGATTTAAAAATTTGTATTGAAATTTCAATTAAAACAAACAAATTTTTATTAAAACTTTTCTGCTGAAAATATTAAAAATGTTTTGGATATTATTAAAAGGATTTAAAGGACATGCAGTATGGCACAGAGTTCGAGTACATGAATATGGAATTTATTGTTTTTAATATCTAAAAAGATTTTTTCATAGAGCAATATAATATAATAATAGAGCATATCTAGTATATTGTGTTGACGACGAGAGAAAAAATGGTTAGTATAGAAAGAGAAGTTAGTCAAGGAAGAGAATAAGTAACATAAAAATACAGAGAAGACAATGTTAACAGGAACAGGCGGTCCAAGCCTTTGAAGACAGTTTTCTAAGAATGTCAGCTTAGTTTTGAATTGAATTGTTGTTGTTGTGGTTTCAATTAATGCTATAGCGCACTTTTACTCTTTTGTGGCTGGGGGGTTTATGCTTAACTATACCAGAATTATTATCGTTTATTTATCTTTTAACTGATGACGGATTATGATTAGAGAATAGTGTGTGTTTGTGTTTAACAAGACTAAGACCAATAAAAATAGATACATACAACTTGAATCAACTATTTAATTACTTATCGGGAACAATCGACCGCGAACGACCACATCGAATTGCGAAATGTATGCAACAAATATATTTATTTACATAAACAACTACATGAACTTTAATCTAAAATATAACACATCACTCAATAAGTCGTGTGAATATGTGTAAAATTTTATGACATTTCGATTAGTCAGAAAAAAATTAACAGCCATTTAAATGAAGCTACTTGTGTTATTTCCAAAACAAAGGATTCAAAACAATTTCGAGTGTCAATTTATCATTGCTTCTTGATGAAAAAAATACTGCACAAGCTCAGCAATGGCTTCAAAAATGTTATCCGGACTCTGCTCCATCGAAAAGAACTATTTGTTATTAGTTTACCGAATTTAAACGGGGTCGTACAGACACCGATGTCCAAAGCGTCCAAAGGCACAACAGTCAGCTGGGAGGGTTATGGCTTCAGTATTTTGGGATGCACGTGGTATAATCTTCATTCACTATCTCGAAAAAGGAAAAACCATTAATAGTAACTACTACACGGCATTACTGAATCGTTTGAAAGCAGAAATTGTGAAAAAACGACCGCTTATGGCGAAGAAAAAAATTTTGTTTCACCAAGACAATGCACCAAAACGATAACAAAATTGCACGAGTTACACCTCGATTTGCTTTCTCATCCACCGTATAGTCCAGATCTGGCCCCCAGCGACTACTGGCTATTCGCTGATTTCAAAAAAATGCTCACCGATAGGAAAACCATCTCAAACGAAAAAGTAATTGCTGAAACTGTAACCTATTTTGAGATAAAAGACAAGTCCTTCTACAAGCGCGACAGAAAAAATTTGTTTTTCTTAGTTAATTACACATGAGTGGTGTATTATTATATTGTATTATAATTTGAATCATATTGTATATATATAATTTACATAAATATGTATATCTACATACATAAAAAACTACTAAAAAACTTCAATTTTGAACAAGTATAAGCAAGTAGGTATAGTACCGGTTATCCAAATGGGGTATAGATCTTATAACTCCGATTAAAGAATAGAGCTGTTAAAGGCAGTTATTGATAATACTTATTACTCTTATCACTTGCAAAATTTATGAATTAAATTAGTCCAACGTCAGAAACGAAATTCAACCACACAAGGAACATAAACTTCAAAACGGAATAAGGAACGGAATGAGATACATATGAGATGCTCTGTGGCTACTTTTAGTTTTGGTTCCTCCGTTTCCTACAATAGGAAGAAAGATGCTTTAAAAATAAGTAATTGAAGAGCGTGTGACAATTATTAGCATCATTTATGAATATTGAAACCCTGTATTGTGAATGTTTGAAATATTGTGTCCTCAGTTTTATTATATGTAATGAAAGGTTTGTTTTTATAATATTTTACCAACATTTTAAAAACCTGAACACAAATAATAATTTTCTTTATTAAAAATTAATTCTAATATATCTATTATTATTTAATTGCTCTTGCTATTTTTCAGGTGTTATAATTCCGTCGATATAGAATTCTTACAGTTAATTGGCGCAAAAGTCTGCTAAGTGATTTTCGGGTATTCAGTCAGACGGCAATCATATGGTACACGCTCTAGACTATGTAAAAGTCTATAACTTCGTGCTTGACTTGTGCTCCAACTTATGTTGGAGGGAAGTCTGCTCGTATTTCAAACAGATTTAGCCAGAATTCATATAAACTCTTTTCAGTGTAGCTTAATAAAAAATTAAAAAAAATAATAATAATTAAATTCGTATCTGAAATTATAGTTGTAGACCAAAATTTCTGCCACTAATAGGTAAAACAGAAAAGTAACAAAGTTGGGAATTTAAATACTAATCTAATATTAGTTAGTGTTAATATAGGACGAACTTGTTTAAAGGTTAATAAACTAACACATAAGTACAGTATGCTCTTTAAAAATTTGAAACTAGTATTTAAAGATGTAAGAAGTAAAGGTTTTTATTGCATGTTTAGTATTGAACTTTGAGAAAAAATCTTTGAAAGACTTAAACGGGCTGTATTATTTGCATGCTTATATTTTATTTATTTAAAACTCTTTGATTCATAAACGCCCGACAACACATGCTCACCATCGAAAACTGTAGAATTCATTAGTACGACCAGTTTTGGTATTCTGTTACAATGCAGGTTAGAAGAGCACTTATTTTACCTCATTTGAATTCCATATATTTCATCATCTTTGACTATAACACTATTGTAATAGTTCCACTCTTTATTGGCTGCTGTCATCCATTTCTTCATGGAAGAAAGACTAGCTGCGTCAAACATAGTTTCGAGTTTTAATATCTCCTATATATATAGTTCCTAATTATATGACTGGGAATTTTAGTTTTATCTAAAGTCCCAATTTACCAACGCCTCGATTAAACTACCTACAAGCGAATGCGTCCACCTAAAATTTTGGGAGTGATCCCATCGATGTGGGATCACTCCCACATGTGGGATTATGATACTTTATACAGATTTTTAGTTAAGTAAAATTGGCGAATTGTTAATGTCCCCCATAAGGTTTTAGCATGTAAAAATGTTGCAGGATTATCATGTTAGCATATCATTTTGAACCATTGCAAAATACTCTGAAAAGGATTATGGCTATGAACAATGAATATATAAAAAAGGTTGCAATTTTGAGTAAAGGATTGAAATCCATCAAGAAAAAAAATGATCCAAAAATATTTGCGTATAATGCTTCTTACATAAAATTTAATTAACAAAGAAGAAAAGTAAACAGTAATCTAAACATCCAGGTTTCCACTACGTGTGAATATTCTAGAATATTTATGTTCGTCTGAGGATTATTACCTTAAAACTAATTTGATTTTTGAACAAATATTGTGTGAATATATGGCAATAAACGTATATTTGTTATGTATATGCAAGTTTGTTAAAATTGCAAATTAATGCACATATTCCATAAAACTGAGAGCAATGAAAACACAAAATCAGGTCACATAGACGTAAGTCATTTTTCTTGGTTATGTTTTGGTATGGAATCCATATAAATTACAAAGTAATAGTAAGTAAAATATGTTCACACGACTTTACTATATAATAAGCAATCGGTTGCGTGATTGCACAAGTGTGTGATATTAAACTGAATCCCAGAAAGGAAGATGGTGAGATTGAAGGTGACGGCATGAGTTATGAATACTGCAGCCTCAAGAAAAGTAATATTTTATAAATGTATATTTACAGTTTGGCTGAAGCATTCCACCAACAAAGTAAAATTAATTTAAGGGCATAAACTCCAAAGTGGTTAACGCACTTGAAAAATTGGAACTGCGAAGCACCAAGCACGCAATTACACAAAAGTGAGAAATGCAATTAGAAATGTGCAGTAGCGCCTTATGTGCTCCAGTATAAAGAGAAATGGGAAAGAAATCCAGTTCTATTGCAACTAAAGTGCATTTCTGTCTTTGTACTAGGACCAACGCGCTCATATGCAGCTGCCATTCCTAAGTCATTATTCAATGGCATTGTGTTGCATTCGTTGCCGCTGCCAGACAGATACTCCAAAATGTAATTAGTGCAGAAGTATTTAATTAATTGAATTCGTCGTATTAAATGGAGCCGTCTTTGTTTCTTTTCTTTGTTGAAGTATTTCCCAGCTTGAATTCCCTACTGCAATTTGTTAAACAGAATATAGCGAAAAAATTACTCTTTGCTGAAGGAGCAGTTATTTAACACTTCAATGGGACAAAGTTTTTGAGAAGATTGGTGGCAAAAAGTTTAGCACTTCAAAAATTGTAATATTTCTTTATCTTCAGATTCATATAAGTTCAAATTAAAGTGAATTTATAAGAGCGATTATAAATAATTGTAGACTCTAGATTCTATAAAAAAGAAGTAAATATTATATATGAATATAGTTTGGCAGTAAAATTAGAGATGATGATGACGATATCAAGCAGAAATAGTCATTAGTATATAATAATATAGAATCAAACTCGAATGAGGTTATAATTGTGAGTTCATGAGAAAATATTCGATGGAATATTGTGACAACTGATCCTCCTTTCAAATAATAGAAATATAATATAGATTAATTGATGGCATGATATTAAATATCAAATTAATAAAAAGCTTCCAGAAAGTAGAAACTTAAATGATATAGCCTCAGAATTAAAGTTCCGTTCTATACTTTTATCTAAAAAAGTTTTAGATATGTCGGAACCTGTTTATCGAAGGGGAAGACATGGTTTCAATGACGATGAGAATACATGTACCATGATGCGCCGTTTTGCGTTGACTGGATACGGATCATGTATCTTATTACATGTTTAAACTGCAACATAATTAATAAAGTGAGTTGTGAAGAAAATTTCGTGTTCCTTTAATAATGATCCTCTTGATATAGTTATTGAAACCTTTCTTTATATACATTTTCTTATTGGCTTTTGTTATTCGAAATACAAAAACGCGATTATTGGTATTCGTAAAAAATATATAAAAAATCAAATAAGTTAAGACACATTGTAATGATTTTAGCTTGAAAGCATTCAGAAAAAGCTATGCTTTTTTTATTAAATGAATATATCTTTACAATTACTGATAGCAGACATTGATAAGCATATTTTTTACTTATAGTACAGGGAGTATAAAATCAATAATTTATTAAGAGCTTTCTTCAAAAGAAAAGCTTGTCTATTTACAGAACTTGGGTATAGCCAAAAAAAATTTATTAAAAAAAAAATATAGAATATTAACCTATAGAAATAAATACAAGTATTCCAGTTCATGCTTCTTGAATATAGAAGAAAATAATATTAAATGCACAGACAGAGATTTCAAAAAAAAAAAAGGACACCAAAATGATCGGAAGCGTAAGAGAGCATGGTATTCTAACAGCACATGTATGGCTGACTCCTCATTTTTTCACAGGATCTACAGTTTGCATCCGTAAGTATACCCAGTTGTTTTACCTTAAAATGCCCTATTAGGATTCCTGTGATGATTCTAAGTTTTTCTTTTGATAGGTTCATACAATCTTGTTATCTTTTATTATTGTGGGTACCAATAAGTGATTTGATTTGTTGCCTTTCATTACCAATAATTTGTTCTTTCAAATATTAACAATGGAGTGATTTTGCATTTGACTGCATTGTAACATAAGATGCAAAATTTTTTGCGAGTAAAACCTAACTCTGAAGATTTTAATAGCATTGTTGTTATTTTCTTTAATAGGTTGAGACTACTTTTTTGCTGCTCTGAAAGTAAAATTACGGTTAATATATATAATTATTTCAAATTAAGATCGAACATCTCTAACATATTTAAAACGAAACATGTTTAAAAATTCCAAAATCAAGTTAAGCCATACCAGCATCTAAAGTTTTCAGAGTAAAAATATTTCTATATTTGACGTGTATGTCAGTATTGCTTTATTGTATAATTGTAAGTTCCTAAGTATATTATAGATTTTCATATGTCTGAAGATAAAAATTAGTGGGAATATATCATCTATTATAGAAAAAGAGAAAAGAAATTAAAAGACATAGTAGGTGTATCAATAAATATTTTAGTGAAAATTCTACTACTATTACTATTCGACAGAAATTGAACAAACCCAGGCTGCGAGTAGACTTTTCAAGGTACCATGGTACATTAGGATGAATGAGATATTCAGGGGCCTCAAGATTGATCCGATCAAAAAATACACAAAGGATAGAGCTCTGAAATTATTTACGAAAACTGACAGACTTATCAACACCTCGTTATCAAATCTAGGAATGATTACTGGCTCCTCTGGGAGCTATAGAGATCTGAGGTCAGTTATTGCTTAGTCTGATGAAGTGATAAATTATATCATTTTTTTGATATTTTCATTTTATATCATTTCTGATAAAAATTAACCTTAAATATATGTGAAATATGTGATTTGTCCTATCTATGGTAGATTAAATGTCAAGAACAAATAATAATTTTGATATAATATTACGCATATGAATAGAATATATTAAAAAATAAATAAATTTTGGCAAATGACTGAACTAATGGAAAGTCATAAATTCAGCTCATTTCATGCAACTCGAGCTCAAATCATGATTAATAAACAAGCATGTACACATTAAAGCAACCCCAACTGTAACTTAAATTAGAAACCTAAGTAATATATTGCTTATTCTAAGTGTAATGCATATACGTACTTTCATCTATTTATTTGCATATCCTTTTTTGTTGTTCTGTGTCGTGTAATGGATTTTCCCAACAATGTGAAATGTATTTTCTTTGCGCGACTGCATTTCAACATATAAACATTTAATGGCAGAAGCGCTATTTACATGCGAAAGCTCCCCAGTTTTAATTAAAAGAACTCTGTTTTGTCCTGCCGCATCCTTTTTTGCCATGCACAAAACAGTAGAAACATAAATGGACATAACAAAAGCAAAACAAAAACAAAAACATTGCAAAAAAAAATTAAATAAATACAACTCAAAGGTAAATATTTGCTATGTTTCGTTTTGAAATAAATTTTATGAAATTTTTTACACATAAAAAAAGTGAAAAATAATAAATAAAACGAAATAAAGCAGCTCAAGACTTTGTGTGTAGTGCACGACTGGCTGCAAAGGATACCGGCAATATGTTAGTTGCTGTATTTGGAGCTGTAAAGTATCTGCTAACATTAATCCTGTCACGACTGGCACATAAATGTTGCAACAGTAAACGCAACTTGGTAAACGTATATGTGTCAACTTTATGACAGCCAAGCCAGTAGCAGTACGGGAACAGACAAAAAATGGGACAATAATAAGTCGAAAACGAGTTGCAAGGATTAACTGAAATGGTAGCTGCTCGTCTCGTATTTGTAAATTCATTAAAACATTGTATTTTGAATGTTTTGGTTAAAATTACTACTTCTACTTCTACTTCTGCTTCTCTTCTCCTGCATGCATAACGAATTCATTGTGTATTTTGGAAAACTAGAAAAATGATGGCGCATAAGTGACGGCAGAGGTACAGAGGTTTTTATATGAAAATAAATGTGTAATAAATGTAAATACCATATAACACAAATATTTTATTTATTATACTTTAAAATGCTTTGAAATATTTTAAATTAAATGTTTAAAATAAATATTATTCCTACTAAGCACAGAGTTTTATTATGAGGGGTATTTCATTTAATGACTCAGTACTTAATGAACTAGTAGTTAATCAACCAACTATTATACAAAAAATTGTTATTTAAAATAATTACTTTTCTCTCTAAATAACGTAAATTTATAAATTAAGCAGGTTTTTCGAAAAGTAGTGAACTATAACAACAATAATTCTTTTTTATATTATTTTAATTAATTGAATTTTAGGCTGACCATACAGCTGTTTCGAGTATTGCCAAATATCCATCATCAGTGGCCTCAGTGGTCTCAGTGGTATAATTAGAGACTGTATAAGATTCGTAGATACTAGACAAAATCTAGAGACAGTCGCTGTAGCCCTTCTACTATGGTAATGCAGATGTTGGCAAGCATTGAAGTATGGAGCCTTTATAAGTGCATAATCTCTACAACAATAAACGTTGTTAGAGCGGAAGAAATACTTAGTTCACAATCGGAGTAAAAAGCATGCTAAGTGGTCTTCTAACCTGCCCTGTGTAGGAATACCTCAAGTGGTCGTACTGTGGGAATTTCCAGGATTTTGAACTGAGAATGTGAGGACTTTATAGTCCATATGCATGTATGACTCAATTGAGGAATAAATCGGGCATGCAAATGGTAGCAGAAAACGAAAAGTATAAGGAATCATACTCGTGCGCTGCCAAAATTGAAGCTCAGAGTCAGCGCCCCTTAACCAAGTGACCCAAAGCCGTGCTTGAGATTTTATGTTCGCATATTTTTTTGGAGTTTTTTTAATTTTGCTGTAAAAGTTTTTATTAATAAATTTACTTGTTATGTTATATTAGAATGAAATCATAAACCAACTGTAGAATAATTGAATTAATTTATTGTATTTTTTTTTTATTTTAATTGTTAAATTTTAATACTATTCTGTTTATAGAGGCATTATTTATTGCATACTTTAAAATTGCTCTTTCTTATGTATAGAATCTAATCTAGGAACGTAATACGGAGAAAGTCATGCTAATCTTACTCTACGATTCTCATGGGCGAGACCATATATTTTTGATATAAGTTATAATTTAACGTCAATTTAGTTCAATTTGACTTCAATTTGATGGAAGTGACTATTACATATAATATACCATAAAAGTAGCATATTTGGTAGATAGGTTTCGAAGTAGCGTAATAAAGAACTTTAGTTAAAATCCTTGGCATTACTCAAATGGATATTCAATTGGGCATATCCTAGAATAATTTTCAATTTATTTGTAAAATTAAAAATGTGAACATTTGAACTCCACCTTGTATACTGAAGCAATCCTTTTGATGATGTTTACATGCACTCGTGTTCAGGCAAACGATATGTTTCTTATAAATCCCATTCTTCTCAAATATGACAATTTAAAAGCAATTAAATGAAAACAATTGTACTAATTAATTATGTTAACAGTGCCGGCACTCAAAATATATAGGATTTCACTTCACTTCACTGACGCAAATATTTAATGAGGAAGCCGCAGCATTTCTAAGCGCATAAGTGGAAGGATATTTGCATTTATTAGCAAATATCACTGCTGCCACATTTTGCAGTGTGGGTGTGGAAATTAAATAATTTATGACGATAATTTCAAATTTAATTTGTTTTTTGCAGTGCAGACATTTTAATTTTCTCAGCCATTGAAGTGAACAAATTCAACATTTTTGCAGCAGGACAAATCCGTGCAAATACTGTAGAGTTGAATAATTTTAGATAAATATTTGATTTATTATGATTATGATTAGCAACAAATTAAACATTTCATTAGGTTTACGAATTTCCTATTAAATATCGTATTTGCTAATAAATAAATGCTCTTAACACACTTTAGCTTTTATTTACACGTCGCTTGCATAGTTGAAGGAGTTTGATCCATAAAGCTTTCGAGGAGCTATGCATTTGTGTGCGTTGCTGCACTATTTTAATTTTAATATTAATTTCGGAAAATCCTAATAGCGAACATTACGTGAAAACCGCAAGGATGTATGCAAATGTGATGGAAGGAATGTGAAAGGGAAAAGAAATTTGCACGTACTTAAGTGTGGTATATCCAAAATAAATTGTATATACTGTGGTTTTGTTGAATTGTTGATGTTTTTCATTGTGGTTGGATTACATGAAGTGCAAGAATTCTCAGGAGCACTGAAGTACATTCAAATTACTTATAAGTTGCAAGTCATCGTTAGTCATTGTTCAGTTCTCTCAACTTGTTTGAAATAATATGGATGGTAACTTTTAAGGCGGATACAATATCTCTCCAAGAATCATTTGATGATTACATGAGATTAAGATTAAAATTTTAGTAATTTATATTTTTTTGTTATAACAACTATTTTCAATTAGGTAGATGTTGAGGAAATAGGATGTAATCAAGGAGATTACTACCCTAAGAAGGAAGTAGCAGAATAAGTGGAATCTATAAAAAATAAAAACCCTAAATTACTGACATATATTGAAAGATGAAAAACATATAATGAAATTAATGTGATCCCACTGCTAAAAAACCTTATAATTATGAATATATTAATAGTTCGCGTACTTAAGTTGACGAATAGTATCTTTAAAAATAAATCCTCATTTAATGATATTTCAAACATATCTTAACATGATATGTTCATTCTCAATTCAAATAAATTTAATTTAAACAAGTAATGGAATATACATAGACAATATTAAATTGCATTGTGTACGATTTATTTCTTGAAACACTAAAATAGAGTTAAAATTAAGTCATAATTTTTTATATTTATTTACTAAATTGTTTTAGCATTCTTTAAATTAAAAACTTGCAGAGTAGTTCTTTTAAAAAATTGTGGTGCGCACATTGAATGTCACATATAGCCATTTATATCTATTTCTATTGAGAAATAATTTCATTTAACAGTTGCGAACTTTAATTTATTGAATTCTTAGCTTATATGAGTGACACTTTTAACTAACATTCTGTGCTCACAGACTAATCTTGACAGGATGGACTCAGCATATGTTACAAAATAATCTTTAATTCTCTTGATTGAATGGGATTTTTTAAAGTATTCTGATAGGGTGTTTTCATCCCATTAAAAATATCATTGAAGCTTTGACTTTTTGCTTTAGAAAACAGTAACTAGAGCGGACCTAGATCATCTTGATCTCAGACCGAAATCAGAATTTTTCAGACTGAGGATAAATTGATTTGTACAAGTATTAGCTAACCGAAATCGTTTTAAAAAAGCTTATTGTCAAGAAGCATTAACAACTGTAACTAAGCAGTGATTCCCGATAATTTTAAAACAAATAACTGTTAAATTATGGGAGAGCTATTGGAAGCTCTATGTCGTATTCAAAAAGATCCAGTACACTAAAATGGCTAGTGGTGTTTTGCACCTAATGACAAGTCTCCAAATAAATATTTCATCAAAATCTTATTTATAAGTGTGTTTTATTTTCGTTTGTTTTTGGGATAAGAAAATGGACAACCCCATATAAAACACTTTCATTGGAAGTACATATCATTGGCTACAGCGAATTGTCAGCTTGAAAAGTAATATATACGTATGAAGATAAAACTTTATCCATACATAATTTTTTTGTGGGTCTTGTTTGTCATATCTAAGCTATAATCGTTTTTTTAGAATATTAGTGGATTATGCTAAAGTAGAATTTTATCAACATTTTTCAACACTTTTTCTCCTTTCTGTTATTAAGAGCCAAATATTGGTTTCCCCCAAAAGCCATAATTTTGAGATAAAGCCCTATTTTGAGTAATTGCTTTATTTCTTCCAAATATTGCAATAATTTTCTATAGTTTCATAAATTAAATTGCAATTCTTATCAGGTACAATAATTTTATTTATCGAAACAAAATGATAAGTTTTTAATTGTTGCTGTTCATTGACTTTATATAGTGGAAGGTTTTTGTGCGTCCATATTTATGTATGGCTATTCTTTAAAACACAATTTTCATTTAAATTATTTTAAATTTTTATAGCTTTCTGGATATTAAAAAAAAATTGATATTAATGGTAAAAGAATGAAGCACAGAACAAAAAACTGACCTACGTTTTTGTGATGGAAGGGTTAACAGCAAAAAAAATATAGAAAGTAAGTGAGTTAATTATTTCAAATAGCACATATCTCAATTAAAATAATTTATATTGTAATTATAATATGTAGAAATAAAATGTGCCCATTAAATTATAAATATCAGCACTTAAATCTCATCAAATTTATAATTTCCTTAATATAGGTTGAGCATTCCTCATATAATGGCATAACTCGTATAATTATTATAAATTTACTTTTTAAGGGTCTCTTAGAATACTCATAGATCATGTTTTCTGAAAACTAATTGTAAGCCATTTATATGCTTTCAAAGACTGGTGGACCAAGTGTGTTGCAATACATCTCTAATATATTACAGATAAGTTTCAAATCACTTCTGTGTTATTAATAATTGATTGCCACACGAGGGTCACTATGTATATTTTGTGCCTTGACAACACTGATTGTTCTCAGGTGTCTTCTGATGTTTCCATAAAAATGTTTTACATTATTGGAGATAACCTAGCTTAGACCGTTAGGAGTATTTGCGTTATTTACAATGCTGGTACTCGTACAATGCTTTAAATGTGGGCTCAGTTCTTCAGTCAGTGAACGCCGTCCAAAATCATTTGTTTGTGCCAGAAAACATTGATCCTGTGCAAAAATAATACAAGATCGTCCTGCGGCATACTGTAAGATTGAGGACACCCCAGGCATTAGTTCCACCAGCATATCAGCATATATAAAATATTGCACGATCATTTAGCCGTAAGAAAGGTTTGTTCTCGTTGGATCCCCATCATTTGATGAAATCTCGAAAAGATACTCACATCGATTGGTGCACACAAATGCTCAAAAAGTGCAAGTACAATGGTGGTTCTTCGAAAGACGTATGCTCGTATAAGACTGTAACAGGTAATCAATCATGGATAAATGAGGAATGTAAACAGCAGTCGACTATATGAGTATTTGAACTAAATCCTACCAAAATTATTCGCGCTCAAAGCACTTCCAAACAAATGAACGCTTGTTTTTTTCGGAAAATCATCACTATTATTTGTGTTTTAATCATAAAGGAGAATACTTTGAGACAGAAAGAGGAATTTCCAACAATATTTTTTCAATATTTTTAATATTTTTTATTATTAGGCTCAAAATATAAATAATGACCCTCGTATAAAGACAGAATATAATCCGCTTATAGCAAAAAAAGCGTCAGCCTTTTAATTTGAATTTTCATAAAGAACCGTTAGCAATAAAAATAAAATGTAATTTTTATGTCATTAATGTTAATGAGCAGAGACGATTATCAGATATACTTGACCTATTCATTGCCATTGAATTAAAATCAATAAAAATAAAAAAAAATTACATCAGAGCGAATGGACTCATTATTTAATCATTACTAACTCTAAATACGGTACAGATGCGTTAATATGGATTACCTCATGCTAGTTCAACTGATTCAGTCTCATTAAGAGTGCAAACTTTATCTGCCTAATCTCAGCAGTACTCTGGGATCAGAATTTTGTTTAATTGTTTAGTTTATATTATGGTTGAAATACAAATATACGACATAATCATTAAATTTTGTCGGCTTATCAGAAGTGCCAATAAATTGTGTGCGGTATAAACTTCTTATAAACCTGTAAAAGGCTTTCAACGTTCTACGTATTGGGGTATAACAAAGAGAGCCAGAAATCAAATTCATGCCTAGATGTGATAGTCAAAAAGCGACCAACCAAAAATTATTGGGTCAGAACTAAACGCAATTTCTTGGCGAAAACATCTCAATTTCGCCGTTGGCTATTAGATTTTAATACGGTTCAAGTTTTTGGTTAAAAATGTTATCATCCAAAATATTTCATGTGAGACTAAACTTACGATATGTCAATATCGTAACAGGCTTATCTACTTCACAGGTGATATCAAATTTTATTTAAACACCAAACAATAATTATAGTCGATAAACAAACAATAAATCAACAAGAGTGGAATACAATAATGTTTATTATGAATAATAAATAAATATAAAAATAAATTGATTTTAATATAAATGTATGTGGTATATATAAGGCCTAGTAATTGATATTTATTTGTGCGTACTCTAAAAACATTAGTCGAAACCAATAAATTTTCGTTAAAGATTCTAATTCAGACATTCGTTAAATGTGTAAAATTTTCATTTAATTAACTTTCAATCCTCGATGTGTAAAAAAATGATCGTCATTTTAAACGTGATATATATTACATTGGGAGAGTGCCGGATGCTTTAATCCACATTTAAACTTATTGTTACTTATTGGCAGTTTTCCAGCCTCTGAATAATGATGAGTAATGATGTTTTCTTGGTTGCAGTCTATCTTCGAAAACAAGAATGAGCCGAGAGAAGCCACTACATCTAGAACGCCTAAACAAGTTCTTCAAAATCTGATACAATCAAACTACTTGAACGACAAATTAATTATGGTTATCAGGCTCTGAGAACACTTTTCAAAGTACCATGGTACATTAGGACGAATGATATCCTCAGGGGCCTCATGATTGATCCGATCAAAAAACAAACGAAGGATAGAGCTCTGAAATTATTTGTGAAAACTGACAGACTTACCAACACCGCGCTATCAAATCTCAGAATGGTTACAGGCTCTTAGTGGAGGAATGCAGATCTGAGGTCAATTATTGCTTAGTCTGAAGAAGTGATCAACAATAATCCAGTCAATGCATAAAAAGGGGGTTTTGAAAATAACTTGAGTTAAGAAATAGTAAAAGTGCTCAAGTGCACTAACTCAAAGAAAAACTTCAACAATTATTATTTTGATATATTTTTAAATCTCGAACTAAACTACCCAGCCAGTTAAGGATATCAATGTGGTCTGAGGTCAATTATTGGTTAGTCTGATGAAGTGATAAACAATAATCTAGTCAAGGCGCAAAGAGGGGTTTTAAAAATACCTCGAGTTAAGAAAGAGTAAAAGTGCTCAAGTGCACTAACTCAAAGGAAAACTTCAACAATTATTATTTTGATATATTTTTAAATCTCGAACTAAACTACCCAGCCAGTTAAGGATATCAATGTAGTTCATATAATAGACGGGATATGACTGATATATGTTATATGACTTCTTAGCAATGTCTTCAGAAATAAAAACGACTAAGTGGAATAGTACACTAATAAAGTTTAATGTTCTAAATAGGAAAACTTCACTTTAGTTGTGCAAATTAACTCACTATACGTATTTTAAGTCTGTAGCTTGAGTTAGTTGTTGTGGTGGAGGGAAGACGAATCCTCCCCAAAAGTTTGTAGGTACTACTACAAAACTAAAACGAGAAACAGAAAAACGAAATTCAAAGGTGTAAATTAAATGATCATTAAGTCGCCGATATCAGTTCAAAGCTAAATTTATGTAATATAAATATATAAGTGAAATAAATTTATTAAGTACTACAACAATTACAGAAATATTAAGGTGATCTGTTTCATTTATGAGGTTTTCTTGCAACTTCACTTTTCAATATGCAGTGTCTCCAACTGTATAGAATTTTTGTGCGATACATTATTATATTGATAATATTTATCACACCATCAAATACTGGAGCTTAGCTATTTTACTAATTCGTTTTATTGCTTTAGTTATTATCACCATTACTTAGGTGAACCTGT
Organism: Teleopsis dalmanni; assembly: GCF_002237135.1. Taxonomy (NCBI): domain Eukaryota; kingdom Metazoa; phylum Arthropoda; class Insecta; order Diptera; family Diopsidae; genus Teleopsis; species Teleopsis dalmanni. The sequence goes on from NC_051847.1 coordinate 128,571,664, forward strand.
ATGCGTGTAGTGACACTACACTCTTTGTTTATAGACACTTTGTTTTATAAAACCATATATATATATACAATAGCTTATACTACGAAACAAAATGATAATATAAGAATTATATGACAATTTTGTATAACAATTTTTTTTTATTATAAAATAATTGTTTGTGTTATTTTATATTTGTACTTAGCAGGTACGATCACAAACAAATGCAGCTACACAAGTGTCTCAGAAAGAATGGCAGGAAGCACGTCCTTTTAAGGATATACCAAACGAAAGCGCTCTTCGATACATACGCAACTTCCTACCTGGTGGCGAATATCGCAATTTAAATTATGCAGACACGTTGTACAAATTTCATGAAAAATATGGTGATATTTGCTTAATACCTTCGCTTTTTGGAAGGTCTCCAATACTTTTGACATTCAATCCTGCAGATTTCGAAACCATCTTCCGAAACGATGGTAGTTGGCCAAATCGTCCAGGCCTGGAAATACTATTATACCATCGTGAAAAACATAGACCAACCTTCTATCAAGGAGCTAATGGTTTATTACCAAGGTAAGCCGTCGATTGAAATGGAAAAAATTAATGGTTAACATATAGTTATTTTTAGTAATGGAGAAAAATGGGTAAAGTTTCGTTCAGCTGTTAATCCTGTACTTATGCAGCCTAGAAATGCTAAATTCTATATATCCAAGATGTGCAAAATTAGCTCCGAATTTGTTGAAAGGTCTGTTCAATAACTTGAGTTATTTAGTTCGAATTTTAATATCCTAATTATGAAAAATAGAATAAAACAAATACGAGATCCAAAATCACTTGAAGTACCTGCAAATTTCGAGGATGAAATAAAACGCTGGATACTTGAATCAATTTTGGTTGTGGCGTTAAACAAACAACTTGGGTTGATCAGAAATAATAGTGATGATCCCGTAGCAAAGAAATATTTCGATATTATATCTGAAATTCTGATTTTGGCAGGCGAATTCGAAATTCAGCCACCAATTTGGAAAATTATAAGCACTCCAAAATTCAAACGTGTAATGCAACTTTTGGATGAACTACAAGATATTACATTGAATTATATAGAGGAAACATTAGTGAGATTGCAGGAAGATCGTAAAAATGGTACAATAAGAAATGAAGCTGAGAAGAGTATTCTGGAGAAGTTATTCAGCATCGACAAAAGAATAGCAATGGTGTTGATTGTGGATATGTTGCTGGCAGGCGTTGATACGGTACATAAATTAGTTATAGTTTATCTATAATTTCGACCATTGCTATACTATTTATTTTACTGATTAGTCTTACACTAAAACAAAATTATTGTTTGGAATCAACAACGGCACCTTGATGATTTATGGTTTAGAGTTCTGCGTTTAAGTTTCAATGCGTCCAATTTTAGTATAAAAACTATATATAAGCAACTAAGCAAATTAGCTCGCAATGATCGCTGATATCAGTGGTCATTGGATATTTACCAGAAACTAGTTAATTAAATATTAGATTTTCTCACTTCTCGTTCCTTCGCTATAGAAAATGGAATCCGTGTTATACCACATAAAAGTTAAAACAAAATAAAAATTGTTATTTATATAAACTTTTGTATATACTAAGCTGATCGCGCTTAGTATATCAGAAAAAGTAAATTTATAAGATGTTTACATTTTAAAATTGTAGCTATGAAAAGTTTATGGTCGTCTTAAGTAATTCAATATATTTTTATTTTCAGACAACTACAACTTTTACTGGCATTATGTTGTGTTTGGCGAAGAATCCAGAAAAACAACAGAAGCTACGCGAAGAACTCTTTCGTATTATGCCACAAAAGGACACGCCTTTTACAGAAGATATTCGTAAGGAGCTAAATTACACGAGATGCTGCATTAAAGAAGCGCTTAGAGTTTATCCCCTAGGCCCTGGTAATACTCGTGTGTTACAAAACGATGTGGTATTAAGTGGTTATCAGGTGCCAAAGGGTATACTAGTTGTAATGATGGCTGAAAGTTTACTTAAAAATGAGACACATTTTCCAAGAGCAAATGAATTCATGCCTGAGAGATGGAGGAGAGGCATCAAACAAGATTCAACTGAATGTCCGGGTTCAATGAAATCAACAAACCCTTTCATTTACTTGCCATTTGGATATGGTCCAAGGGTTTGTATTGGTAAACGTATTGCAGAATTGGAATTAGAGTTAGGTGTGGCTAGGATTATAAGGAATTTTAAAGTGGAATTTAATCACTCAACTGAAAACGCGTTTAAGCCGCTTATATTCAATATGCCTAATATTCCATTAAAATTTAAGTTTATTGATTTATAGTTTTTTAATGAATTTATTTATATAAAATGAAGTATATTTGATATAATAAAGGACTATTATAATAATTATATCTTAATTTTTACTTACATGCCTTAGTCATTTTATTAAGACCCATTTATTCTATATAGATGATTTTGTTTTTAAGTGAGGTTAAACCTTAAATATGTATCAGTTAAATTTATTAAATGGTATTGGACCTGAGTACTTAAACCTAAAAGAAATGAAATTGTAATTCACCGCCAAACTTCAATTATTGATTTATAATCACATTTATTAAAAGCGGTATTTTAAATTTGCCTTAAATATCTATATTTGTTCCATCAGCAAAATTTTAATCAGAATTAAATGAAAAAATCAGTCAAAAATATTTCAATTAAAGGACCAGTTGTTTTAAATCATTTTGGATGCAATAATATAATATAAAATTTTCTTGCTTGAATTTATTTTAATAAATATAGCAATAATCACCTTAATTTATTTAAAATATTATGATATACAGATGGAGTACAGACGGTCTCTGTTTCAACCTGAATAACTACCCTGCAAAGCTCTGTAGTCATTACCAATGTTTTTTCACTAGTTCCTAGGTTTCAACAGAACACATTAACAGCTTCTAGAGTTACTATCGAACTAGTAGTCAACAAGTTTTTAGTTATTAATTAGATGGAAATATTTAGTAGCATGAAAATACGTATACAATCTGATTTCAAATCAAAAAATTCGCTGTTTTCGCTACCTCAATTTTCTTAGTTTCTGTTTATAATTAACAATAGTTAACAAATGAATAATATAATTGAATAATATAATCCTCTTGCTTTTAATAATTTGCTTTCTACATTGTGACCGAAAAGTTTTCGGGAAATTTTAAATAAAACGCAAAATTCTTAACCTTCATCAATATTTATTTTATCTCCTTCAAAATATGCTCCATTAGAAGCGATACACAAATGCCAACGTTTCTTCCAATCATCAAAACATTTTTTATAGGCGCTTTCCGGTATGGCTTTGAGTTCCCTCTGCGAATTCTGTTTTACGTCTTCTATGGATTCAAAACGCGTTCCTCTGAGTGGTAATTTGAGGTTGGGAAACAGGAAAAAGTCACACGGTGCAAGATCAGGTGAATACGGTGGCTGTTCGATGGTATTTATTGAATGTTTGGCCTTAAAATCGTTGATAATGTTGAACAAATTGAGGTGAATCGGAACAAGCCGGGCGTTGACACGTCGCATACACAAATTGTCCACCAAAATCAAACGAGCCATCTCACGACCGATGCCTAGCTCTCGTGCTATCTCTCTAACACTCACATGAGGATTTTTGAACACGATTTCCTTTGCCTTTTCAATGTTTTCGTCGGTGGTAGAGGTCGAAGGTCGTCCAGAACGCGGCATGTCTTCGACGGTCGTACGACAGTCCTGAAAGGCTTTGTACCACTCATAAACTTGAGTTTTCGATAAAACTGATTCCCCATAAGCCTTTTGTAGCATTCGCAACGATTCTGCACACGAAATTTCGTTCGAAAAACAAAATTTGATGCAAACTCTTTGTTCAATATTTTTTTCCATTGTTTTTTTCGCAACGCACTACTGAGGTGAACTGGTTTCAACAGCTGCCGTAAACGAAATGTCTGACAGATCGCGCTCATTTTTGGCATAGTAATTGTCCTTAATTGATGCCAAACTACATAAACTTAAAATATCGAAAAATATACAGCGCGCGAATTTTAAATGAGAATTTCCGAAAACTTTTCGGTCTTAATGTATATCCGAAATAAATTGTATATGCTGTGGTTTTGTTGAATTGTTGATGTTTTTCATGAGGTGGTATTATTCGATGTTCTCAGGATTTCAGAAAACCTGTAGTATTGTATTACTTTCAGCGGAGTTTTAAGAAATTCGGCGCTCATGGGAAAGAAGCAGATATGGTGCAATCCTGTAATAATTTAAAATTGAATTTTTTTGTTGCCTTAAACTGAATTTTTGGATGTATCAAAATTCCTGAAAAAAAAGTAAGTGTACAAGAGAAGAAATTCTTCAAGCGCTTTTATATTTTTTTTGCTTTATTAATGAATTTAGTATAACCAAGTATTTATGTAATGTGCACAATATAATTAAAAGGTCGTCACTGAAAGTTTTACGTTTTAAGGCAGAGCCATTCTTACTGTCCCGATTACTAACACTTTTAATTTTTCTCACCCACTTTAATCTAATGTATTTGAGTGTTGATAAATACCTTTAATTTGTTTATTTATATAGTTATCGATAAAAAATCTAAAGTACGCAGCGGCTTGCATATGCAACCCATTTTCGTCGAAATTTTTCTATGGATAATACTAATAGTAATACATTTCATCCATCAGGACATTATCTGTCGGTATTCAAAAATAATTTTTCTACAAGTTTCTTTCGATGAGGTCTGTATTTGAGCTTAGCTTGCAAATGAAATTCAGACAAAAACACAGACGAGAGAGTAAGTAAGACTACTAGATGGAACCATAAATATCACTAAATTATCTTATCCTACCATGCTGATCACGAATATGTATATTTTATTTAGACCGCCAAATTTTTCCTCTAAAACAAGGAATAGTCACACAGATACTCAAAAACAATATTTGCCTACCACATCCTCAGACTAACATAAATACCACACCATCTATTGTCTGTATGCAATGGAATTTCAATAATTATTTGCGCATTTTTACTATCGCTTGTGGGATAATTTTGTTTGTTAACATATCCATATATTCACAGAAAATGAAAATCGTTTCTCAATATAATTTCAGATGATGTTTAAAATATCTATTTAGAAAGTAGGAACTTAAACAGTTAATTATTACCTTCTTCTATTCTCCAATTCTTATTTGCAACCAAATAGAGTCAATTTCTAAACAACAATATTGTTAAAAACTATTATCTCCAGCTGATACATTTTAACGATAATATTGCGATTATTGATAAAATGAATTACAATTCCTATCAGTCACTCAAATTTTATTAATCAAATCAAAATTTTTAGATTTTATTTTTTACTGTTCATTGACTTTTATTTTTCAAGGTCTTCGAATTTTTCTATTTTCTAAGATAAGCCGGCGGTAGGTTATAAACTTTTTTGTGAAATAGTTTTATAGATACATTATTAAATATAGCATGGAATTAAGTATACAGAACAAAAAACTGACCTATCTGAATGTGTTGATTAGTTTATTTCAGTATAATCAGTTTATAAAAATATATTGCAGTATTAGATTAAATAAAAACATAATTGTCAATCAAATAAAATACATCTACATTTTATATTATTTAGATTAAATTTGGTTTTTTTATTGCTTTAAAAATAACATATTTTATTTCAGAGTTTCAAATACGTTACTTCTCTTTTGTTAATGATACTTCTCAATAAAATTTTTAAAGCTCCCATTGTTTGAAACTGCACCAGTGAAAAACTTGCCATTAGGGTCCAATTTGAAACCTATCTAAAACACAATAGAAGGAATATTATCCTTTCCTCTCATTTGGTGAAATTGAGTCGTAAACAGTTAAATTAATTAAGTCATCATTTTAATTTTATTCGTTTATTTCTACATGTAACAATGAGAAGCAATAATTATCTATATATAATTATATATAAATTTAAATTAACTAATTAACCGCTTTATGTTTAAGTCTGCAATTGAATAGATCTTCAGAGGTCATACTTCTCTGCTTAACCGATACCTCGTACTTATTCAATTCGATTAAAATGCAGTCAGACACACTTTAAGCTAGATAAGTAGGTGGATAGTTCAAATGATATGGCATAATCGATATATTTTGTAGAACTTATCAAAATTTTATTTGCATTATTATGACTATAAAGTCCTGATAAGCTGAATGACACCTTTTCATTTTCAGTTCGTAGGTGCATAATAAAGAAAACGATAGGTAAATTTTATTATTTGAAGTGATTGCCAAAAAACTGCCAATCAACAAATATTTTAGTTAGAGTCGAAAGAAACTTACTAGCGAAAACATTTCAATTTATTCGTTTGATATAAGAAAAATATTAAGTTTATATTTTCGGTTTAAAATGATACAATCCAAAATATATCGTATAGGACAAAATTTACGTTATGTGAATATCGTAGCTGGCTTATCTACTTCACAGGTGATTCTAAATATTATCATAACATCAAATAATAATAACAAACAAATAATAAATCAACATGATAATAAAGTGTATTATGGATAATAAAGATGTGAAAATACTAATTGATTTAATCGAAAATAAATGTGATAAATATGGTTAAAATTAAGTAATTGATTATTATATATTGCTATTAATATTGAAAGGAGTTTTTTTATTTTGTGCAAATGTTATAGACAAGGAATTGGATCTATCATGAACTTGTAATAGTTTCTAAGTCAAATATTTAATAACAGCGCAAGATTTTGATCTATCTGCCCTAAACAACGATTAGGTGTTTAAGTTAAGTAAAACCATGCGTTAGAAGAAATTAAAAGAATAGATTGAAATAAATATCAATTACTTGTTTTTCTAGTATTTATTTTAATTATATAGTATATATTATATTTTAGTATTTATTATTATCTACGATTGTGCATAGGTGAAGCACTGTAATCAGTTAACATGCTCCTGTGTGACTTTGTTTGGTATTAAAAACTATCTGCGGCCTTAACTGTAAAATCGCAGGAGTAGTCAATAACCATATGTCAATTAGCTTATAGAAACTATGTGGTAGATTGGGTCAAGCTGTGGTCTAGTTAGATATTAATCATTGGAGTCTACTTTGAAAGCAACAAAATATATATACTATAACTGATATAACTAATTAAACATACAAAGCCACCTATAGCGGAACTCATTCCTTTTGAACCCATATTGAAATTAGTTTCAGAAAGCCAGTTATCTAAATATTAATATTGCTACAATATTAATCCCTATTCAAGCACACTTAACAGATTGGTAAGGAAAATATGAGCAATTTATGACAACTGTATGCCTTACATTTCATTATATTTTTTCTTTTCTGATATTATAACATAAATTCATCATCACCTTTTACTTCTACTTTAATAGACACGATTTCACACAAACTTAGCTACGCAAGTGAATACTGAAAGCACATTTCAAAAAAAATGGCAAGAAGCACAACCTTTTAAGGATATACCAAACGAAAGCGTTTTCCGATTCATACGTAACTTTCTACCCGGTGGAGATTATCACAACTTGAATTATGTACACACGTTGTACAAATTTCATGAAAAGTATGGCAAAATCTGCTTAATGCCTTCGCTTTTCGGAAGATCTCCAATACTTTTGACATTCAATCCTACAGACTTCGAAACTGTCTTCCGAAATGAAGGTATTTGGCCACAACGTCCAGGATTCGCAGCACTTTCTCACCATCGCGAAAAACATAGACCAAACTTTTACCAAGGAGCTGATGGTTTAGTATCTACGTAAGACAACAATATAAACTGTACAAACAATATAAATGTTATTGTTTTATTTATTCCTAGTAACGGGCAGAAATGGGGAAAATTTCGTTCCACTGTCAACCCTGTACTTATGCAGCCTAAAAACGCTAAATATTATATACACAAAATGTGTAAAATCAATTTAGAATTTGTTGAAAGGTGTGTATATTAATTTCAATTACTAAACTTTGTTGTAAATATCATAATTGTTGAAACACAGAATAAAGAAAATACGAGATCCACAAACACTTGAAGTACCGGCTAATTTTGAGGACGAAATAAATCGCTGGGCACTTGAATCAGTTGCAGTTGTGGCACTGGATAAACAACTCGGATTAATCAGCAATAAACGGGATGATCCTGCAGCGAGAAGATTTTTAAAAATAATCACCGAGCTTTTCACCTTGGCAGCTGAACTGGAATTTCAGCCACCAGTTTGGAAAATTATAAGCACTACAAAATTCAAACGTACGATGCAACTTTTGGATGAGGTACAAGGTATTACATTAAATTATGTGGAGAATGCATTAGACAGTTTGGAGGAGGATCGTAAAAACGGTGTCGTGAGAATGGAACATGAGAAGAGTGTTTTAGAAAAGTTATTGAGGATCGATAAAAAAATAGCTATGGTGATGGCTATGGATATGTTGCTAGCAGGCGTCGATACGGTATTTAATTAGTTATTATCTTATTGATATTAAATTTAAATAATAATCCACTACTTTTGCAAGAGTAACGTTAACAATTAATTAGTTCAGTAATACTTGAATTAATATCATCAGCATCTTTGAATTAATGCAGATTTATGCCAATAAAATAAATATATAAAGCAATCAAATATGTATAGTATATAGTTATATATGAGACGTTTGAAAGTTTTATTATTTACTTGAATATAAAACAAAATACAATACTAAATATTGAAAACTTTGTTATACATTTTATATATCTTCGAAATGATGACTTATTTCTGTTTCCACTTTAATCAATAATCTCAACATCATTTAATTATTTAAATAATATTGAAATATTTATAAGTAAATTATCATATATTTGGCAAAAAGTATATTAGAATACAGATATTTTTTTTTTTATTGACGAAGACATATTAACATTCAGTTTTTATTAATCATTTTTCTCTTCAGACGACCACCATTTTTACCGGCATTATGTTGTGTTTGGCAAAAAATCCAGAAAAACAACAAAAACTACGAGAGGAACTCTTTCGACTCATGCCAGAAAAGGATACGCCTTTCACAGAAGATATTCGTAAGGAGCTAAATTACATGCGTTGCTGCATAAAAGAAGCGCTTAGACTTTATCCTTTAGGTCCTGGAAATACACGTACAGTACAAAATGATGTTGTATTGAGTGGTTACCAGGTGCCAATGGGCACACAAGTATTCATGATGGCTGCAAGTGTGCTTAAAGATGAGGCAAATTTTTCCAGGGCAAGTGAATTTATACCTGAAAGATGGATAAGACAAAAGAAGCAAGATTCAACTGAATGTCCCGCTTCTATGAAGACTACAAATCCATTTATTTACTTGCCTTTTGGTTTTGGTCCAAGAGTTTGTATTGGGAAGCGTGTTGCAGAGTTGGAACTAGAGTTAGGTGTGGCTCGGATTATAAGGAATTTTAAAGTGGAATTTAATCACTCAACTGAAAATGTATTTAAGCCTTTGATATTTAATGTGCCTAATATTCCATTACAATTTAAGTTTATCGATGTTTAAGTTTTTACATAGATTTGTTGATTTATTCACAAATATATATTAAGAAATTAATTACATTATTACAACTTATTATCACAACTAAATAATTATTTACTCAACAAATGTCGTATTTTGGTCGGTTTGTTTGAATTCTGTCACACCTTGGAACATTGTAAAGCAATACTGGGTAATTGTGCTTTATTTAATTGTAAATATTTAATGTAATATTTTGTAAATGGTTGATTCGGAGTAAATTGGAATTAAATGGTTCTTAATATTAGGTTGGGTAGTTAAGAATATTCAGATTTTACTTGTTAACTGTTTTAAAACCAGTTAAAGGGTAGTTATCGTATTTTTAGTTTTAAAAGAATTTGAAGTTCGTACTGACTGATATTAACTATGGCATGTAGGTAAAAGAGTTTAAAACTTTTAAGGCTCTGGACTTTTTAAACAAATTTTTTCTGACTTTTAATTATATTATTATTTAGCATACATCTAATTTCCAGCTCAAACTCATTTCGCAAGCAATTGAGGAAGGTCAACAATTTTGATAAATTTTTACCAATGCACTATATCTTAATACAACTCAGTTTTTGAGATATTAAGTTTTACAGCCTGAAAGGTTTTATTCAAAAACTACTAACAATTAAATTAAATTTTTTTTTAGGACTTTACCTTTTATTTCGAACGACAATTCGATTTTGACGTCATTAGGAAGATTCCTAATATTCCAACAATTATTGGTTTTACTGTTAATTATAAAAGTTGGTGTTAGATCGGTTTTCGTAAGTCTTGTCCATGAAAAAAGTTTTCAATTGTAATCATCAATATATGATTAAGTAAGTTCATTCGGAATATAGCGTATTAAAAAAGATATCCGAAATTGCTAAACCAGTTATAATCTTTTGTTAAATCGGCGTGCCCGAGTAGTCCAAATCTTACATATTATTGCGCAATTTAATATGAATGTTAATAAAATATATTTGCAAAATATCATAGTGTTTCGGGTTCCCATGAAATGATTGTTAAATTAATATACAAGGAATGTGAGGGTAAAAACATACATGCAAGGAATGTGAGAGTAAAACCTTAACGAAATGGTATATATGAGTGAATTTTAACAGTTAAATAGTGTGTTTTTTATTTATTGTTCAGTTCGATGTTTCGATCAATTATGTCTCTCGAATATTACTGTCAAAATTTGGTATTCACTAAATATTTCCTTCTGACTACAGATTTTTTAACTTATCGAATCCTTTCTTATTGCTGTCAAAATTCGGCCTTCACTAAATATTGCCTCCTGACTATAAATTTTTTTCAATGTCACAGCGTTCGAAAAACAATTTTGAATAAACAGTGAGTATCAAAATGCAGAGATGTTTAAAAATAAACACAGGAATGATTACATTTTTTGGTCCATAGTTTATGTTTTTTTTGTTACTTTAGTCTTCTCGGTAATGAAAAGCTCTGAAATTTTGAATAAGCACCCCTAGCACAACTGAGACTGCAAGACGCATTGAAGGGGACTGAAATACACAGCCAACCGAGTTCTGATTAGACTTTTGAAGGTCCATGACATATTCAAAATTGCAAATATATCAAACAGTTGAGGATGATAAAGAGTTATAACTGGTGATAAAACGTAGCGCATTCAAAATAAACTGAACATAATGCTAGAATGTTGCATGTCAGTCACCAAAAGAGTCACCTTACAGTTAAATAGACGCGTTCACTGTCAATTAAACTTAGAAGTAAAAACTATTAGCGATGAGACTATTATTTAAAAATTGTGCGTTGTGGGTCAGAAGTGCAGAAGTTCAACTAAAATATTAAGAACCAGGTAATTACAGGGTACTGTAAAATCGCTAAAAGCCCTTAATGTTATTGATCGGCTTTAATGTTATTGATCGGCTACTGTAGTATTTTTATTTAAGACCATGCTACTTCTGACTTTTGGGGAAATAGTTTCGATACTATCAGAGTCATCCAAAATGCTTTCACAAGCATAGCATAGAGTAGTCCAAGCAATAAGCAATAAAAAAATTATTTAAAAAATTTGTTGTATTTACTTGAAAAAATACTATTTTAAATATATAAATAATAATTTTTTCTGTTTTAAATAAATATTTTCTTATCTGAGTCAAATAGTATATATTATTTATTACTTGTAATCATATTAATTAACACATTAAATAATTGCTACACTGTGAAAAAAATTGTAAAACCGAAAAGAAAGTCTTATTTCAATTTAAATCGCGTAAAACAGCGTCAAAATTTCATAAAAACAAATATTTTAATTTTTTTTAAATCCATTTTATTTATTTTTCCTCAAAATTACTTAATATATAAAGAAATAAAGAAATTAAAAAGGGTCGCTAAAGGGTTAATTATAACAAATTAACAAAATTTTTTTCTATTCTTGTCCACTGTACATGACGTAAAGCTTTAATATTGATATTGAAAAATATGAATAAAAAAAAAATATTTAACTAATTTAGTATTTATTTTGGTGCACAAACTCAAATGTTCTCTCCATTGAAGAAAAAATTTTTTGTGTGTGCGCATGAAATTTGTGCTCAAGATACATTAAAAGCTCAGATACATTTTTTTATTTTGAGTGTTGTGCGCTCAACTGGTGAAATCGTTTGGACAAATGATAATGAACTTGAAAGCAATAGGAAAGGCAAAAACAACAACAACAAAATATAACAAAATAAATAAATTTAATGATTTTGGGCTCTAAAAAGCGGTCAATCAACAACGTTTTTTAGTTTTCATTTTAGTATTAAACGCAATTTCTTCACGCGAACATCTGACTAAGTTAGTTAACTTGTTTTGTTGTTGTTTTCAGTGCAAAATAAAAATTTGAAATATTTCAAATAAAAAATGTTGCGTTCGAAAATACTTCAAGTGGGGCAAAATCCAAGTTGCGCAAATATCTTAGGCGGGTTATCTACTCAACAGGTGATTCAAGTGCTTTTATTATCAAACAACAAACAAACAATAACGGAAAATATAATTATAGTTGCTTTGTGAATTATAGATAGAAAGTATATTTTGATAATATAAATAAATAAAAACTAAAAGCACCATGTATATAAATAAATATATATATAGAAATATGTTGATATATACATGCACTTCATATAAATGATACGGTGACCTTAGAAAACTTTTTTGCTATAAACAATAATTTGTTAATTGATGGTTGGACACCGTGATTATTTTTAATTAATAGTTAAAACGATATAGGTTCTTTTTTTTCATTCAGTACATATTCTATTAGGTATTTGCCTTGGTTTAAAAATATTAAAAATATAAACACAAGATAAAGTCTATTAGAATACAGTAAAAATTTTAATAAAACGTAAAATTCTATGTCTACATTTTGTTTTTATACATAAAGTAAATCGTGTCAAAACAAGTACTGTTTTCAATATAACAAAAATATTGAACTAAATTAGCATAAAAGTATTGTTTTTGTATCTTAATCGCGTTTTTATTTAAAAAAGGCAACAATATTTTGGAGCATTTCTTTTAAAGAACCTAAAATAAACTCCTGTCGATATGTACCATAAGATATTTTGCCGAAGGGAACTGGTTATGATAAACATCGGATACAATTTGGATAACTCTGCAATTTATACTTGAAGTGATACTACTATACTACTTAAATACTAAATGAGATATATCATTGCTGACTTTCCATAATTAATTCGCAAACTGTCTATACTCGTACCAGTGTTGGCAAATATATTTCTCAATATTTACCTGCTAACAGAGTTGTCAAAGTCGAGAGTTACTTATTATTTTGGACTACCATATAGGAAAAATAGTTCTTAAGCACTTATTTTTAATTTATACATAACTATGTTTTAGTCTGCACTGGCTCATATCTTCTTTACGTGACTTATTCACACAACCCTTACAGATTTCGATATAAACTATCCACAATCAGCACTTGCTTTCTGAGTTTCTATAACGAATATTAGTCCAGATGACTTCAATTTCATCATATCGGATTTTGAAGACTTTATTCTTGTCTGAAATTCGTATACTTTTAGTCTAGAGTCATTTTAAATTAAGTCAAGTTTTCCGAATTCAGTTGTCGGATTGGCAATTTACCCTTATAATCTGTAACCGATTTGTTAGCAATTTTAACGTATTCTACACAACTTCTAACTCAATTTGGATTTGCGTTTGACATTTTCGAAGTCTATTGCTTCAAATATCAAATTCAAAACAATCATAGAACATAGCGGATGGTTTACGCAACTATGCTCTGTTCAAAATAAAACTGGGTTTGTTGATTTGTGTAGAAAAGCTTCGGCTGTAAGCACTTTTGATCCTCGGAAAATTGGTCCTCAATACTCATCAAAAGAACACTGCAAGGCTAACTGCAGTTATTTCTGGTCATTCGTGTATGGTAACCCACGCAGAAAAACTGCGTATTCCTCATAATCCTCACTGCAGAAGTTGTGGAAACCCGCAAGAAAAATAAACCATAATACATTTTCTCTGTAAATGTCCGGCTTGGGCAACCAGAGGATATAAATTCTTAGGAAGATACTTTTTTGATAGTTTATCAGACTGTTCATTAGTAAAGACGAAAGATCTATTAAATTATCTAAATTCGGCAGGATGGATTAATTTTAACTCTTTTATACTAGGGTACTTGCGAGGAATGTGGCCTGCTTCTGCAACCAACCAAGCATCTTTAAAACATACTCAAAAAAGAATCAAAGTCAAACCAAACAATTATTACATTCCACAGACTGTTATTTAGTATAGCATGCAGTGCTGATAAAGGTCAATAGAATAAGTCTCTGAAAGAAATCAGACAAATTCAACGTGTGAATCTTATGAACAGGATTTCCAATTCTGATCATACAATTTTCATTATAATTGGATAAAGAAATATACTTAAATCTCTCTAATTAGAGAAGCTCTACTTGCTGTTATTTTCTGGGGATTATGATGATAATGGATTTTTTTCAAACCTTCGACATAGTTTCAGAACTGAGCTGAATTATAAAGTATTATTACAAAATTTCTGTTATTTTCCTAGATGATTCTATATAAAAATATAATACTATATTCCCTTATTTCAACCTCCTTTACACATAACTGTCATTTAAACTTATTCCCTTGTGAATATTATCTCGTCATTTATTGGGTGAACTTTTTATTAATATGATACCAATCCCATTGTTTTTTAATTTAGTTATATATTATAAAAAGAAATTCGTAGCTTTTATAAACCCTATTCAAATAGGAAAGGATTTTGTTGATTAATTTCTAAAGTATTTTTGACATTCTGCTTTAAATCAGAAATGTACTTTATTCATTTAAAAAAATAGTAGTGACAATACTATGATTACATGACATATTTCTAGTTGTACTTTTTATATAAATAATGTACTTAAGACATAAATGATAAATGAATCGCTTTATCAGTGCACTTTTTTTTTCAATGATTATTTATATTACAAACATTATCATAATCTTATCGTTATTATTTTTTATACTATTATATACAGTAAATAGTATTGCATTCAAATGCAGCCAATAAATAGTAATTCAATTTCTATTGTATTTTTTAATAATCTTTATAATTAACTACTCCACCTTATATATAACAGATCCGTCTTCAAACCAGCGCAGCTACACAAATAAACACTGAAAATGTGTTTCAAAAGGAATGGCAGGAAGCACGTCCTTTCAATGAAATTCCTAATGAAAGAGCATTTCGCTTCTTAAGAAACTTTCTACCTGGTGGAGACTACCATAAATTGAATAGCGTCAAGATGATGTACAAATTTCATGATAAGTACGGTGACATTTGCTTAATGCCTGCGGTATTTGGTAGACCACCCATGCTTTTAACATTCAATCCTGCTGATTTTGAAACTGTTTTCCGGAATGAAGGTATTTGGCCAGATCGTCCAGGTTCTGAAACTTTGGCATACCATCGTGAAAAACATAGAGTAGATTTCTTCCAAGGCACAGATGGCTTAATATCAACGTAAGAATTCACTGTAAAGAGCAACAGCAGTAAAAGAATATCCGTTTATCTTGTTTTGTTTTTTTAGTAAAGGCGAAAAGTGGGGAACATTTCGTTCAGCTGTTAATCCGGTACTGATGCAGCCCAAAAATGCCAAATTTTATATACATAAAATGTGCAAAATTAACTCTGAATTTGTTGATAGGTCCATAAATAAGTTATATTATTTGATTGCATTTTAATTTTTCTTTTCGTTAAAAACAGAATTCGAGAAATCCGTGATCCACAAACTCTGGAAGTTCCTGCGAATTTCGAGGATGAAATAAATCGCTGGACATTTGAATCAGTTTCAGTTGTGGCACTGGATAAACAACTTGGTTTGATAAAAACGAATCGCAATGACCCGGGAGCTAAGAAACTTTTTAAGATTATTACTGAGTTTTTCTACTTGGCTGGTCAACTTGAATTTAAACCACCGGTCTGGAAAATTATAAAAACTCCAGATTTCAATCGATTAATGCAAATATTAGACGAGGTACAGAATATAACATTGAAGTACATAGAGAACGCACTAGAGCGTTTGGAAGAAGATCGTAAAAACGGTGTAGTGAAGACAGAACATGAAAAGAGTGTTTTGGAAAAACTTCTCAGCATCGATAAAAGAACAGCAATGGTGATGGCGATGGATATGTTGATGGCAGGCGTCGACACGGTATTTAGTTTATTTATTATATCATTATCAATTTTTTATTTGTAATAAAAAATTATTTTGTAATATTTATACATATATTTATATATTTTTATATATATATATAAAAATTTATTTACATATTTCAATATGTCTTTAATTATTTCTTTACAATTTTAGACTACTACCACTTTTGCTGGAATTATGTTGTGTTTAGCGAAGAATCCAGAAAAGCAACAAAAATTACGTGAAGAATTACTACGACTAATGCCGGAGAAAAATACGCCCTTTACTGAAGCCATACATAATGAGTTAAACTACATGCGTGCCTGTATTAAAGAATCACTTAGACTTTATCCATTAGGAGCTGGAAATGCACGTGTAACACAAAATGATACTGTATTGAGTGGTTATCAGGTGCCAAAAGGCACAATGGTCTTCATGTTTGCTGAGAACTTAGTTAAAGATGAGAAACATTTTCCAAAAGCAGATGAATTTTTACCAGAAAGATGGATTAGACAAAGCAAACAAGATTCAAAAGAATGCCCTGTTTCCATGAAGGCAACAAATCCTTTTATTTATTTGCCATTTGGTTTCGGTCCCAGAGCTTGTATTGGCAAGCGAATTGTGGAGTTGGAACTTGAATTAGGCGTGGCTCGGATAATAAGGAACTTCAAAGTAGAATTTAATCACTCAACTGAAAATGCATTTAAACCATTGCTTTTTAATGTACCCAATATTCCATTGAGATTTAAATTTACTGATGTTTAAATATTTAATAATTTAAAGGGATTTTTGGAAACATTTAAATATGTTGTATATATATATAAATTATTGTGATAAAATACTTATATTCGATTAGTTATATATGCGTTTTTATTTTTTGTGTGTTTGTTGTCTTAAGAGTGGTTTAGGAAGAAATTTTTTTACTGAGGCTGTTCACATGGTTTTTCCTGCATGTTATTGCATATTTGTTGCATATTCGTTTTGTGAATGGCAAACAAGAACAATATATACGACTTCGAGGCACTGCTGATAGAGGGGATGCAACGATTAAAATAACTATTAAATAAAAGTGCAACAAAAGTACCCTTAATTTGGGTCAACTTATGGTGGGACGTTGGGCAGCGCACCGTCCAGCAAGTGGCCCCACTGAACTGAAGGATTAGCCGAAGTAGATCACGTAATTACTTGGGTCCTTTTCGTCCTTATATTCTCAGTTGTCGTTATTGAGTTAAAGCTGGAGAGGCTTCCGTTCGCGTAACTACATCTCTTGGTAATGCAAGCAGCTCATTTAGCTTGAGGTTGCCTTCATCACCAAACCACTGGTGTCTCAAGACAGTCATAATTTGGGCCTAAGTAAAACTGGTGAATTACTTAGATTCATATACAACTATAATTATTATGATTCCATGAAAGAATTCAGAAAACAAAAGATTTGCGTTGAACTAAATATTAAGCTGCATCACGTCCAGGTACAATGTGGATAATCATATTATAAAAAAATATGATTGGCATGGCGATATAAATAACATTAAAATCACAGAATCGTAAATAAAATGAAAAAGAATTTTATGGAGAAGTTAACCAGTTACGAATATGAAGCGGTTTCTGGTACTTTCAGGTGATATATGAACCATTTCTTCGTCAATTTCGTCGTTCTTGTATATCTTTTGCCTTCTATAATATGTAATGTATTGTATTTTATTGCAATTTAAATTTAAATTACCACATTTTCTTACAGCAGTCTCTCATTGTGTTGTCAGCACATCTCAAATTGGTTATAAGGATCCCACAAGACATAACTCCACTTATTATAACAGTTATTGCTTTATTAAAAATGGTTTCTGAATAATTATATTCAGTTTTATATGATAGTTTTATAATGTACCTATAACATAATTCGAAGAAATATTTTGAATACATGATTTATCAAGCTATTTGTTTCAAAATTCAATATATTGAGGTGGCTTATTACTATATTGCGGTCATATGAAGATATCTGACATCGTAGCTTATATGGATGTTCAGTAATACGAAATAAAGGACAAACTTTTATGTGGATAGTTGATTTCTATTAAACTTTTATAAGTATATTTCTGAATATCAAACTTTTTTATACAGAAGAATTTAATAAGGAAGTAACGGTTTGTACAGTCAAACTTCAATAACTCAAAGTACTATTTTGCAAAGATGATGTTCGGCTTATGGAGACTTCAAGTTAAAGAATCTTTTTGTAATTTTGTAATAGAAAATTCTAGTTATAGAAGATCGAGTTATGGAAGTTTGCTTGTTTAAATATATTGGGTATTGGAACATAGAGCTTTACAAGCATATGTATGAAATTGCAAGAATTATAACTCGCTTCTAATTGATATAACAAGGTAAGAACAGATACTTGTCCTCTGTGCTATTTTATATTCAGAACATAAAATTGATAAAATTTTTTGTGCAAATCTTAAAAACGGAACAGGAATCATTTAATTTGTAGACTCTTTGTAAGCCTATTGTGAGTACATGTCTATGCCATGACCTGCATATCTACATAAGGTCATACATTTAAGCCGTAATTCAATATCAAGAATTTGAACAAAAATATAAAAATTTTGAAGTAGATTTTCTAACTTCTGCTTTAATGAATACAAATAGGAAAAATCTTAGGATTCACGTTCGCGAAAAACGGGTTATATCAAGTTAGGTTGGAGAAGCAAATATGTTTCCTTAATCTTCTTAATTTTCATTCAATTTTGATTCTTAACGCAAATCATAACCTCAGGTTTTTTTTTTTTTTTTATTTTAATAGAAACGCATTTGGATCTAGATATATGCAGTTCCATCGAGAAAGAGTAATATCTACTATAATACATTTGTTTGTTGTTAAGTCTGTGTCAGTTTTTTACCTTCTGCTTAACTCATATAACATTTCTGTTACTACTCATTTGATGATATATGAACTTTCTGAGATGTCTTTCATTCTGTCACTATTCAAGCATTCTTTACTTTGCCTTCCACAGATTTCTAAATAAAAAAGCAAAACTTTAAGAAAATCAATTCTAAAGATAAAAAACAATTCTTAGAACACCCTTGCTTTCTTCACCGGTTAAAATTAATAGGTTTACACTTTCCCTTCCACTTAAGAAGTGTAAAATAAACATATGTAAAAGACAATTTATTTCGTTCAACATATGAAACGGGAAATAAATAAAGCAGAGTAGCTTTTGCTTAATCGTAAATTGAGATTTTTCTTAATTTTATTTTTAAATTATATCCCAACCCCAAGTAAAGTTTCAGTATAAAGGCACTCTTCCCAGGGTAAGCAGGTGCATTTCACTACAAAATAAGCCGCAACTTGTTACGAAATTCATTTTAGTCAGACATTAATCTCAAAAAGTTTCAGGAAAAAATTTCGAATTTTACAAAAAAGTAGATACAATCTTTTGAAAAATAGGCAGAATGGGAAGAAATAGAAAGTGTTGAGAATATTTGTTCGCCTGTGTTTTGGATTCATTTTACCAAATGTTTAAATGAATCGCTTTTGTGTAAAGGAAACTTAAGAAACGGCAAAGTGAAATAAATTCCATAGCAAAGTGGCTTTAATAGTAGCAAGAAGGAAAGAAGAGAAGACATAATATTAAATGAGACTGGTAGTCCTAGGATCTAAAGGAAAATGTACATTTAATATATTTTTAGGAAGAGAACGAAAAAGGATTTGGAAAACTACATCCTAATGAAAAAATTAAGCTGCAACTTAAGCTACGAAATTACTGCATAAAAAATAAATGAAACAGATTGCTTTTGAATACAAATTAGTTTTCTCTTTTAAATGAGAAAAAATGTAGATAATAAAAGTCCTTAACACAATTGCATTTTTAAGTGAATGAATTTAGTTGTTATCTGGCATAATTTAAAGTGGGAGCAATACTGCCATAGAATTGTAATGGGTGAGAGCACTTCACTTCCAGAATTTACTAATTAATATACTAATTTTTTTTTCGATTCTATAATATTTTTATTATATTTAAAAAATTTAAATAATTTAATGTAATGAAATAAATGAATTATTAGATTTCTCTAACGGAATATGTAAATGAATTATCAGTATATTACAAATATTAGCAAAGTGTCTGTTCCTATATGTCTATTTACCCGTTAGCATCTGCTACTATTAGGACATCTTTTCTAAGTACTGCAAATATATTGCTGAATTCGTGGTCTTTTAAGTAAATTTTAATATATATTTACACAAGAAAGTTATTTATTTGTGTAATTTTGTTTATTCTCTACTCGGCAAAAAATATTAATTAATTTTAAAATCTTGCAATAAAATCATACATAGTACTAAATAATCTTCAGTAATTGCATTAAGTTTTGCACTTGTAGTATATTTGCAGAATTTTTCAGTTGACTGAATTTAAATATAAAATTCTCGATTAAAAAATTTTCAAGTTTTTCGAAATGGCGTCCTTCATTCCTGAAGAGTTACTTAGTCAGAAGAAAAAATTTCAATCGAATTATGTTGAAGGAGTAGACTTGCTGCATATGCGGCGCCGTAATGCATTTATTATGAATTATAAATTATTTGACCTTGAACATGCAAGAACGTGCAAACACGTACCGCCATCTTATAAATATGTATTTAAGGACGAAAAAAGGACGAACCGTAGGATGTCGAAGGTTAATAAAAATAATAAATTACAGTTTAAAAAACTTATCTTTTTTCTGTTAAAAAATTAAATTTTTAAGATAAGTGCTTACGTGTTCATATACTACAGGTCCTTCGAAACTTTGGAGATAATTGGAAAATTGTTAGTAATTTTGCATTGAAAAGAGAGAGGTGGGTTCCAAACACAGATAGATATAAAAATAAGAAGAAAATGGAGAAAAAGAGATGAGAAGAAAACTTGAAAATAAGAAAATTAAAAAGAGACGTAAAAAGAAAGAAATATGGAGTACATCCAAAAAGAAAAAAAACAATGTACACAAATTGGTAAAAACGTTTAGGATTGCTGCCTATGAAGAATCCCCCACAACTGCACAAATTTTATAATAAGTTTTTTTAAGTTTAGTTGTGAAAAAAAGTTTGAGATAAATAAAATGTCCAGAAATATCTGCAGTATTTATGTTTTAATTGTTTTTCTCTACTTTAAGAAGCTTCAGGTACAGTATTGAGGAATAAATATTGAAAGTTATATTATATGTGTAAATTTATCATATTAAATGTGATATCTTGATAAATCAAAACGTGGTGTTAAACGAGACTGCTAGAAGTTGTTCTAAAATAATCATAAGGCCAATACCTCGGTATGAACTGCGATGTATGAACTGTATGGACGTGTAGAAGATTTAGTATAACAGTGACAAATGACTTATATACTATTCGCGTAGTCATCGAGGTTGTTGAAACTTTATGGCCTAAATAAGACACTAAAAACGAAGAAACCATTAGACTTTTGCTAACCAGCAATTCATGTACTTATTGGATTAAATGGATGCTTCAACTCCATCCATTTAATCTAATAATGAGTATTAGGACCCAGAGTTGTTGACGATGATATAAAGATAAATTTTATTTATTGCTTTCTATATCTTTGACTACAGATGAATCGATATCAATATCTTGGGGAACGTTTCTTTACTGGGTTAAGAGGGATAATGAAAGAGAACTTAACAAGTACATTACATTGAGATAACTATGTTATATATCTCTGCAATATATGTCTCCGAGTAGAAGTGCTGATAGTTGTGATAGCTGATAGTTAGCATGCGTCTTCTTAACCAAATCTAACCCCTTGTCGAAAATTTTTTTCCGTAAAAGTTAATTGTATTAAAAATTAATGTTTATACAAGGAGATATCTAAAACTAATGCTTTAAGCGTCTCGCTTACAGCATATATTATTTTAACGAATATCATATACCTAAAGTATTTATAAATTATAAAGCGGTTGCTGAAGTTATTTGTTCTATTGTTAATTAAAATTTGTGTATTTGTGCATAGAGAAAGTGAAATTGTTGTAGATTCTATAATTAAATATTAGACTCTAAGAGGTTTACTCTTCTACTCTTAAGTTAAATAAATTTCAAAGAGGTCTTTTGTATTATATGGCATTCTTCCTTAACGATTATATTGACTATACTTCTTACAAGTTAAAGGAAGTCAATTTTATTTCGTTAATATTGTATTTTACTAACCACTAATAAAATCAACTAAATTTTAAGAAACTGATATTTCGTATTGCTACTAGTAGTTAATGTAAGTAAACATTTTTTGCTTTCAAAGTTTACTAAAAAAAACAAAAAGACACTTCAATTTACTCCTAAGTATCTACGTTATTCGATTGACAACTGTATTATTCAATACTCTATCTTTTAACTCTCCATACGATTTCTATCGAAAGCCTCATATATTATTGCAATATTTAATTCAAGATCAGCTCTATATTATTTATTCTTTACTATAAAAATACTTATAAAATATTTATGAATAATTGTTTAATTACAACTACAAATTGCATTTCCATTTTTCATCAAATGCACTAGTAAAATTGTTAAAATCATTGTTGATGCTGTTATTTTTCTAAAATAATTTACTTAATTTGAAAATTAATAAAATGTAAGATTTTGTACATTTTTATGGTTTCAAGCCCAGAATTGTGCAATTGAATTGGTTAGACAAATACTTGTGGTGTGTTTTGATGAACGATAAAACCGAAGTAGAATTTTATTTGAGATGTCAATTGCAGCTTCAGAAACGTCAGCAAAATAAACAGATTCACTTAACAATGGATGCTTAACTACACGAGTATGTATTTAGTAATTTAGTGCTAGTTATTTCATTTAACAATACTATTGAAATCTTTTAAGTTCACCAAAAAAAAAATTGTAATAAAAATAAAACAAAAACTAGAAATTTTAGAAATTTAGAAAAAAGCAATTACAGATGCAAACAGCATTAAACGAGCTTGGATAGTTTCAAGTATCTGAACAACAAATAAATTGTGAAATCAAGAGACAATTGCACAGCAGCAAAGAAGGAAAAGAAAGTAGAAAAGTAGATTGTAGATTGCAGATTCAGGAGTGGATACATAGAAAACCTTGACACAATAAGAATGCATTGCCATTGAAACGAATTTCATTTTCACACAAAAATTTGCGTCAAATTCAATTGCACGCTGCAGAGAATCCTCTAAACAATAGCAACACAAAACAAACAAAATCACAAAGAAAATTGTTGCACAAATGTTGATTGTGAGTTTGGTGAACCAGCACAATTATTCGAATTCAACAAAACTGAGACCCCACCCCTCACCTTCTCACGGCACCGTTTAAAAACCCAAATATGATACAACAAAAACAATACAAATGAAGATAAAAATTGTGCAATTGTCAGACAGAAATACAACAAATCAGCACATATGGCCATAATCCTTGCTGTATCAGAAAATAAACTCGCATGCAAGACAAAACCCATGCAGCACCCGAGTTTCAGTCGTAGTAAGGATAATGCCAAAAAGAAGAAGCAGGAGTCTTACGAGAAAAAGGTAATGCAGTAAGCTTAATGCACTGACATTGTGAGTACAATTCTGCGATATTTTTGATATTTTTGTTTAAATTCGAAGGCGTTCGTCCTTGGAATATCTGACATAATTTTAGTGCATGGAAAGCTCAGAGTTGCTGCAGAACGTTTGTCATTCGTTCGGTTCAGCAGCAACAATTCCAAAATTGCTTCGCACAGCGCACGTATCTTTCATGTGATTTCTAATAAAGGATTTGCAGCTTTCTTTAATGAAATTTTACATGCCACAATTGTCATAATCCAAGGACTTAAATCAGATTTCATCATTTTGTGAAAAATCATGAGTTCAAAAATATTATTTTTTTTATTCTCATGAGCTAAGATTACTTTTACTCACAGGTGAGATGAAATACTAAATCTGCGAGCTAATTTTTATAAGTTGATGTGAAGGTGTTTTTGTGAAATGAGTTTCAGGAATTTTGAATTGAGACATTCAACATATTTTTATTTTAATAAAGAAAATTAGCAAAACAGTGGAGGTATTTAAA
The DNA here is from genome assembly GCF_002237135.1 of Teleopsis dalmanni. NCBI lineage: Eukaryota > Metazoa > Arthropoda > Insecta > Diptera > Diopsidae > Teleopsis > Teleopsis dalmanni. The sequence goes on from NC_051847.1 coordinate 128,595,930, forward strand.
AGACCAGAAGGTGTTAGATATGCTACATCGCTATCATAGAGAGTTTTCTCTGGTCATAGTCTTGATTAAGTCGCACTGTTTTAATGACATATGTCAAACAAAACTGTCAGCTCAAGCAACAATTGATAAATTATGAGGAGGTTATAGTTGACTAAGTATTCCTCTAAGCGAATTAAACAAAAAAACGGCAAAGAAACCGGATATCTAAGAAAAATGCTAAAACCTTAATAAGTGCTAAGTAAATAAAAGTTCTGAAAGGTACGCAATATTGCTGCTCCGGTAAGTGACCAAGAATTTATAATAATGCTCAGAACGAACATCTGTTGGTTGGTTGGATACTCAAACAACAGTGACAAGTAATGATATTGTGACGAGATTTATTTAGTGGCGAGACTCATGATAATTCTGTATATTGATATATCCATCACTAGAAAAATGAGTACTGATAATCCAGAAGCAGTTTTAAAAGCATTCCTTTATTCTCCGCTATTCATTATCTATTGGTGTGGCACATGATCTGGAGTTAATATTTTTTATAAAACTAATGAAATTGTGCAACAAATTATTAATTGTTTTTGTTCGATAAAGTCACATGACTACCCTTTATTTGTTAGTTTCATTTAAAAAACGTGGATATGGAAGATAAGCTCTTTCAACAGTATGGTATGACATCAACCGAAACCTGATTTGATTTTATTATTCAAGCTATTTCCCGGAAGTATGAATAGACGAATTGGTAGTATGAATTACCCAACAGGATCATGCGACTTGTTACTACAGCTGCGAATAATCTTTAAACTCTTGCGGCTTTCAAAATGGAGATACATAAAATAATGGCATTACTGTCGCCATTTATTTCTAACTATGTACTGAAAGGTTAACGAAATTTATTTACAGTAGTGCTGGTGTCCGTTGGAAGATATTCCAATTTTGTTGTATTTCACTCCTAAAGGTAACATTCATGCAATATACGGAAATAGAGAGTTAGTGGACATTTCAGTCTTAAGTATGTCTTATTGATGTTTACTTAGCATTATAAGAAAATAAAGAGTTAATTGGAACCTTAGGCTCAAATGTGTTTTATTGAGGTTTACTTATGGAAGCACAAACTGAATAACTCCATACACATTCATACATACATACATTCCTTGTTTAATATTTAGTATGATTAATGTTTATACCAATTATTATTTCCAACAAAAGGTTTAAAATATCTGCGGAGAAGATTGAGTACATCTGTATAAAACTTTTCACAACGTTTACTATTTTAAGGAAATAATTTATTTAATTTTTTTGATAAAAGGACTAACGAAATGTGTTGAGCTTAAGATAACATATAATAGGACTAATTGGGCTCAATACTTCACACCAATTTTAAGACGAACATTAGCAAAGTCAACTATTTTGAGCAATATTATTCACTTAGTAGCTTGGTTTTTGCAATATTGGGTGTTAAGGGTAAACTTTTTTACATGGAGTCTACAAATAATAATAAGACCCGCTATATAGTATTCTAGTTGCTGTTTATAATCGGTAAAGAAATATACTAATATTAATTACTAAGAAAACTGGTTAACGCCCCATGGTATGTAAGAGGAGCTGATATCCCCAGAGATCTGAGAGTGGATTCAGTTGAAAAATACATTAAAGATCGTGCTCTGAAACTGTTCAATACAATTGACAGTCACAATAATCCAATTCTCAGTATCCTAAAAATACAGCGAAATTTGATAAACACAGACAGATACAAAGACATCAGATCCATCATATTATAAAGCCCCGTAAAGCCCCGTATTTAGTGTGACTTAAAACTGTCCACAGATAAAATAGAGTAAAGGTGCTGTTTCACCAACTCAGACATCTGAATATCAATATCAATATCGCCACATAGTATAGTGACAAATATTGCTCAGAATATTGAAATTTACTAGGATCCGTTGTTAAGTCACCATGCTTGTGTAGTCAAAAATCAGACATATTTTTATGGTATTTCTATATTAAAAAAATTTTATTACATTTTGAGTTTTTTTAGTGGAATAAAAATTTTTCAGTCAATTTAATAAAGAAATTCATTAAAAAAAAAATGTATGAGTATAAACATCTATTTATAAATATTTATTTTTATAACACTGATATATGCGCATTAATTATATTAACAAAATTCAATTATCACAGAGTTTTATGGAAAAAATTCGTTTATTGCTCTCATTTCAAATATAATTTTCTATATGTGGACATAATATATGTTATTTAAACCAACAAGGGTAATAAATCAAATGCAGTAAATTTTATGACATCACCTACGCGGCCTTAAAAAAAGGGCGAAAAAAAGGAATTTAATTTGTGACATGTATAAATCACAATTTTCCATGAATCATAAATAACTTGAACTCGCCAAAGAGTGCGGATTTGGTATTCGATGAATATAAACAGCAGCTGTTATTGGCAAATATTTCAGGCGAATGCATTTGTTTCAGGATAATAAAAAACACAAGTTAATTAAATAAAAAATAGAAATCACATATGCAAATGCATTGCAGTGGCTTTAGTGCTCATTAGTGTGTAGTTTATAATTTTTAAGCAAAATTTATTATTTTTATTATTTTTATTATGGCATAATTTCGACATTTAAGCTAATAAATTTCTTTTATTAATTATTTTATTAAGTATTTTTTATTACTCGTATATGGAAAAAATATTTAAATCAACAAAAAGTGGTAAATTTGCGTAGAAATGCATTTTAAATTTTATTATTTATTTAAAATTTTAACCCACACAAATTCATACCGAACGAAATGGCATGCCATCCTTTTAAAGTCCTTTTAAATCTGTGAACAGTGTGGACATGGAAGCAATGCACAATGCCTTGGTTATTTCTCTTACTGCATTGTGCAGAATTCAGAATTGGTTGCAGTAGAGCAGCAGTTGCCAGACTAAACAACAAAATCTGTTAAGCCATTTATGCTTATTCTTACTGCCAGGAATTTTATTGCATATTTAATTTTGTGTAATGAAATTTTCTATTCATTTCACTGGAATTCTTAGCTGTTTTTGTATTTAAACTTAAGCGATGACATTGCAAGTAAGCCAATTAAAATTTTATTCGCTTTTATTTGCAGTCAGCATACGAAATGGCAAGTAAATAATAAAATTTTAGTGAAAATTTGAAAATAAACCTTTCGTCCCTTTCGTCCATTTCGTCCTTTTGTCCCTTTGGTCCACATAGAATTTTAAAAATCCAACCCTTTTCATTTGTGTTATCGTTTTATATTTTCCAGTCGTTTGCCTAATGCATTTTTAAATGGTTTATATGCTAATTGCCTTGAGAATGCCTAAATGTGTGTAATTTTGTTGGTAACGCATTTGCAGCTCGACAAACGTCTCCTCGGCATATTATCATTTGCATTGTTTTGTCATTATTGTGAGGCACAAGCCTGACTGGCAGCCTCACAGCCTCGCGGGCGGCAGAGGCAATAGCAGAACCAGCCACAGTATTATGGCACATTTGATATATTGATAAATTGCGGGTCCTTACAGTTGTCATTTATGTCCTTTCAGTATTGTTATTATTGCTTTTTTATTTCGTCCTTGAGATTGTGCTCCATTCACCATTTCACTTTCTCCAATCCGAATACAATGGAATCTTTTAAAAGCACTAAAGGACATAAAACCTTAAATGAAAATAAAATTCAAGTCGGCAACATGAAGTGGCATAAATTAAATCTATGAGTTGTATTTTTTGTATTATTTCTCGGCTTGCGAATTTATTTGTTGGCAATTTATTGTTTTAGGTAAAATGTACACGCATACATTTGCCCTGTTATTGTTTGTCCTTTTAGCGCATTAGCGGAAATGCACATAAAGCGTAATTTGAGAGGCGAAATTTCGAATGGAATTATAGTAGGACGAACCGCCTTTTATGATAGCATATAAGGAGTGGAAGATATATGCAGACAATACGATAATTTAATGTTTTATTTGTTAAAAAAATCGATTTTTGTTACCCCTGTATTCGAAATTGATATATATGAAAAGCTTTCGAACAACAAAAACAAATCAACACCAAAACTTAGTAGTGCTGACATTTGAATTAACATTTTCTCATTCCTACGTCACTGTAAAAATTCTTACATTTCAAGAACCATCAAGCGAAGGATATTAAATTATAACCTACTAGACAATTTTAGTCTCTTTCTTCAAAAAGAAAGAATCTAATAAATAAAACCCAACATGTTAATTACGCGTCTAAGTATAGATTGTATTTTAAGGAACTGGTAATTTCACATTTATATTTATTTCTTGGAAAAATTAAGTCCAACAAGAAAAACTATAAATTAATAAATACTTTAATTGTATATATTAATATTGTATAAATAATATATATATATATATATATATTTCGAAATATATATATATATATATATATATTCAATATATTTTTTCATCAGGATATGTTATTTTTTTAACGGAAAGTATAACGTTATTTGGACTGTGAAACCAATCGTCATTGGATCAGTCTGTCCGACTCCTTAAGATATTTATATGTACTATAAAAACTTAGACATACCCTTTCGTATTACTTTTGGCAGGGTTTTTTTCTGGCATATGTCCAATTTATTTGCGTTATTTCTGCTTTTTGTTTTTACATCTTATATCCTCATATTGAGGACTTTAACCATATATCACTCTAATATTCACCAGTTATTTGGGTTAGGGATCATCCTTTTATATATTTGGAATTTATCATTTTAATCTGGACTTGTATCGCTTTTCCTAGTGTAAACCATGTATTATAACAGAAAAAGGTCTTCGTGTTCATAAATGTATCCTGGTCGATTCAGTTTTGCATTGCAGTTCAGGTACTTGCACAAGTAGCTTTATCTGATTTATACCTGATTGAGACAGATATAATTTTAGCTGCTTACTGTATTGCAATGGTTTGCGCCCGTCTCTTTATAATCAAGTGAGTTATAGTGGTTTTTATATAAAAACGACTAGGTAACAGAATTGCTCAAAAAAAAAATTGTAAACATTTTTTCTCTTTACTAAGATATAAGTATTGGAATTGACTTAATATTATAATAATAATATTATAAGTAATATTATTAACTTCATAAGTTTAATCTAAGCAGAACAAATTTGTGTATAAATCAGGATTGCATATATGTTTTATTTGGACTAAGAATGGTATTTTATAAATGGTTTTCATCTTTTTAACATTAAAAGCTTTTCGTTATTATTCTCTCATAATTTAAACTTTAATTCCAATTTCTGTTTCAGATTTTAATAAAATTCTGATTTAAACGATTTAAATATACCAGGAATAAATTAATTAAAAATTCAAAAGAAGATTTACTAAAGAAATGTTTTAACATTTGTTGTGATTTTATTATTCTAAAGAAGATTAAATATGGAAACAAGTTTATTGTTACTAAATCCTATATCCAATGTTAGAAGACTTCTAAATCCACTTGAAAAACATAGTTAGCTGTAAACGAATTGTTCAACAGTTTGAAAATAGTATTAAAATTTTTATTAACAAACTTTTTAATTCGGTTCTTCACCCAAAAAATAATTATAATTAAATTAAATTAATTAAAACAGTTAAAATGTTTTTAATTAATTTTAGCTGCATTTTCGATGAATGATTAAATTATTACAAACTTGAGTATTTTGTACTTGAGTATAAAAATTTTTAATAATTTAGAATATATAAAATATTTTTAAAAAAATACAATATGAAATATATTTGCTTTAGCTAAAATGTTAACGATTTTTTATTTGACACTTACGGTACGATTTCGTCTCCTCAATGAAATACTTCCACCAGTGAAATTTCCAAAACAGCCATTGACATTTTAAAAAACCTCTCAAAGGATGTTCTTTTTGTTTATATTCAACGCTCAGAAATGGGGCATTTGACACGGTAACTAGACTAGTTGGCAAATGAAGTAAAAAAAGGAAGTGTCCTTGCAAAACACTCTGTCCTTTTGCCACCACGGCAACTTTTTGTCACTCTTGTTTTCGTACAGGCTTTTAGTCCTTTCTGTTTGTTTAGTTTGCGGTATCGCCGCCTGTGAGTAGGCAAACAAACATGTCAGTATTGTTTACTACTCTGACTTTTAGCCAAGTTTGTCAGTATTTCAACGCTAATTGCGATTGCTCGATAAGCTACTTTCTAGGTACACTATATTTATGACAAAACAAGTTTTTCTAAACGTAACTGTCAAGGCTTACGTAGTAATGGGAACTGTCAATAGTAGAACCTTCAAACTACTTGACAATGGGCGTCTGACCTTATGTGTAACATGAAACACTTTTATGAAATTTCGTGTAATAATTTTTCTTGCATATAAAGTATGTACGTATTGAAGTAGAATATCAAAAGGAAAAATAAGATACAATTATTCTGATATATTAAAAATTATCGTTTGTGAGAAACAACAAATAAATAACAAAAGGAATCTTTAATCATTCTTTATGTAGAATATTAAGATCACTTTACTGAAGTGTGTATATCTAACTCATAACTTCTAATAATAATAGTAATTTTTATTAACACCTATTAAAAATAATAACTTTAAGGATAAAAGTAAAGACGTTAGCTTTTTTATACTGATGCTTAAATATGAGTTCCTCTAACATAATGAGAGTTCCATATTTCTGCTCCATATTTTAAGCTTATATGGCAGCCATGGCAAAACGTAGGACAAATCTACAATGTACTATTTTTGTGGAAATTTGGTTCAATTTAAGTAATTAGCTGCCAAAGTGTATAACACTATAGACTTTAGTTTTATAAAAAAATGAATTATACTTTTTGCTATATCCCAATCTAAGTGAATATGTGCTTTTTTTTAATACTTTTCGCTTATTAACACTGACATAGAGATTTGGTAATTGACACTAAAGCCGATTGAGACAATATGTTTAAACTAAACTACTAAGTTAAACTACTACTAAGTTTCAATCTATTTTTTAAACAAGTTGACAACCAGTAGTTTGAATATCAGCTTTTTACAGCTATAGTTAACTCTACACAAAATGTAATGAAAATATGACAGCAGATATATATATTTATCGTGATAAAAACTTTAACCTTTCAATCGTTTTCAAATATTGAAGAAAAATCGCTCCTGATTGTTTTGTAAATAATATAATAACTAAATCAAAACCACTAGACTAAATTAAAACCACTAGTTTTGATAAAGATTTGTTTTAAAGTTTGTTCCTATTAAGTATATACGATTCATTTTATTACTCCATTTCAGACTTAAAGCACCATATAGCATTAAAACAGACATACACACAGATAAAGAAAATTGCACGGAGGATATGTTTATATAGTACATATTCATATTTGTAAGACTTCTTCTCATATCATTTTTATTATTCCATTAACATGTCTATGTATACGAATTCAATATACTCGTTCACATAATAAATCATCATTTTAAATCCATATTTTGAGTATAAAATTAAAATTTGGCAATAGCACTTCCAAGCTACCTCAGCAACATACGCCTAGGTGGCTATACCTTTTGTTGCATTCTACTTGAAATACAACATTTTAAATTAGAGGATATATGTTCTTTCTAATAATCAAAAAAAATTTATATAATAATCAATAGTAAAAGTTAATTAATAAAGATTTTAATTGGAAATTTTTTTTTTTTATTTTATGCTTTGATAAAAATTAGTAAAAATTCAACTTGAATGAATTTTTGTTCTATAATCTTCTTACTTTACATATATATATACATATGTGTATATACTTCTTATTACTTTTGTTGCAAGTCATAGAAAACTATTTAGCTATTCAATTGTTTCTATAGTCAAAAATAATTTCAATTAAAATTTGAATATATTTACACCCTAATTACAAAATCTGCAATCACGCTTTTCCAGCTACTCCATTACAACATAGCAAACACAACATGGACATGAATATTTAAACGGTCCCATACTATTATGCCAAAGCTATTACGCTGCTTCCTGCTCTCAAAAGGCTTCATCCATTGGCACATATTCATGAGCGCGCATACATTTCAGTTGCAATTGCAAACATTTTTATTACGACTAACATGCATGCACTCGAGCATTTACTGCTACAGTAGCGACAAGTTGACATTTAGTGTAAGGACATACCCCAACGCCCACCCAGCTTTACTTGCTTTTAGTTGACATAGTCATAAAAAGAGGAAACAAAACTCGAGGATATTTAATAAAATTCGCAGCTGCAGTTGCAATTGCAGTCGCAGCCGTGAATGCAAATGCAAGCGGAACGCTAAAAATAGAAAATATTTCAATATTGACAGAAGCGGAAGAACGCCCACTGTTGGACCCGATGATTGTTTTGGACTTTTATTTAGTTTTACTAACTAAAAGGAGGGGGAATAGTTATTAAATTCTTACCAGAAAAAGTTGAACATTTTTTAATAAATTTGAATCTTTTGTTTTTTATTATTTGCATATTTTCGTTAAGATTTTTATTTAAATTGAAGTATTCTCTAATTTATAATAGTTCTGGTACGAATATACACTAGATTGAATGCTATGTTCCTTTTTAATAAAAATTTTGGTTTGTGTTATAGTGATTTTATATATCTTTTAGTTAGCTATAATTTATATCATCAAATTGAGCGGATTGATGTTTTAGAACTTCTTATCTTTCTTTTTCTTAGCTGGCCATTACAGTTGGTAGTTGCTTTCTGACGCCCCGAAATCGTTGGTCACCTGGTCATTCGGACGTCCTCTACCACGTTTTCCACCTGTGGGTACCGAATCAAATATCTTTCTAGCCGCAGACTTTTTTCCATTCGCACGACATGACAAAGCCAGCGTACCCGCTGAATTTTTATGCGCTTAGCTATTTCAATGTCGCAGTGTAGCTCATACAGCTCATCGTTCCATCTAATTCGATACTCGTCGCCAACGCGTAAAGGACCATAGATCTTCCGAAGAATTTTTCTCTCGAATGCTCCTAACGCCTCCTCTTCACTGTTGGTAATTGTCCAAGTTTCTGCACCATACAGCAGGACCAACATGATAAGAGATTTATAGAGCGTGATTTTTGTTTGTAGAGAGAGGACTTTATTTCTCAATTGCTTACTTAGCCCAAAGTAAAATCTGTTGACAACAGTTATTCTTCGTTGAATCTCTAAGATGACGTCCTTTTGTGCCGTTTGCACTGGTTACCAAATAAACAAAGTCTTTCACAACTTCGAACTTATAATTGTCAACAGTGACGTAGGTTCCAAGACGTTTGTTTTGTCCACATTTACCACAGGACCCATTTGCTTTGCTTGTTTTGCTTTGTTGATGTCATTAAAGCCTAGTATTAATATCCATTTCAGGAAAAGAAACTACATTAGTCTCTATATAAATATGTTTCACAAAATGTTGATATTGTACCATATTCTATATGGATTTTCTAATAACTGCCTAGTATGAAATGTCAGTATCTAGTTTAAAAACTTTAAAAATGCAGGGCCGATTATGATATTAATTTTCGTATATATAGGAGGTAGGATGTCGGCTTAGACAATGTTGCTTTCTCCTAGTTACTCCATGGAAGAATACAGGTATGCATAAAGGCATAATAAAAACACAGTGAAGAGATGTCATAAGATTTCTGCTCAGTTAAGTATTATAACTGTTTCTGATTATTTGTTATATTATGAAAATATTATTTTGAAAAATCGCAGTTATTCATTTTAAAATCCTTACTAAATAAAGTAGCCAATATTGACCCGAGTATATATAAAAATCTTTAATAAATCAAATATTACCTTTTTATACATCTTCTGAAAGTTATTGCTATCCGCAAAGAATATTTTAATGAATATAAAAATTTTAAAAATTAATTTGGCTATAAATGGAGGCATTTATAAATGGTGAAAGTGAAAGAAAAAAAAAATAATTAAAATTTAAATACACATTAAATGTTAAAATATGTATTAAAATGCGCTTGAAACTCAAGTGGTGTTTATACCAATTTACATTTTTTAAGTAAATTTACATAATTATTGCACACAAGAAGAACAAACACAAATTTCGAGTATTTGCTTAACAAACTCATACAGGATGGCAGACACTCATGGTTGCCCGAATGTGAGATATTAATGAAATAAAATGTTTGAACAATAAACAATGATGTTACGCAGAATGATATTTACATAATGGTTTTATGTATAATTTTCGTAAAGTTTATCACAATTTTTTATGTTTCCAATTGGTTTTTATATCACCCATTAATTCACATCAAATTTGTTACTATAAGTTTCAATATAAAGGCAGACCGTGAGTTCACTCTTAACTAATGTATATTTTCAAATTTGATCCTTAGGAAAAAACTTTCTCTTACATTATTATAGTAACATAACTAATAAATTTCATATATTGAATGTCATATATTGAAGACATTGTGATTTGTATGTTCATCTTAACAGAAAGAACAAAATATGGTTTCATTTTATCCATTCTTTGAAATCACTGGACTTTAAGTTGCTTTAACATACACTAATATTAGTATTAAATGTTAATGGCTAAAATAAAACCATATTGAAAAAACATTATAATACTTAAACTAATTAAAACCTGATTCACCAGTTCATAACACTTCCACATCTTCTCTAATTAGAGCACATTGGACAAACCTCTAAACTATAGATACCAACTTTGAAATTCAACACACAATGACGCAACACATAATTTACCTGAATGTGGTTCAAACAAAGTTATCGCAGAGTACTTGGTACTTGAATCTGTATTGAATTTCTTCAAGCAAATTAAGCAGCTCCCTTTATGCATTCAATAATAAATTCGACTGAAAACTGATTTTTTGATTGAACATAAATTAAAGGACTAATTTGTGGAATTAAAAATTAAAGTTTTTATCAGATATAACACAGGCTGTAGTTTTTGGAATTTTTTATTCCATGTAAGAATTTTATAACAGTCTTTGTTATAAATTAAATTTAATTTAAAACTAGCAATGGTCTTAAAAGCACCCAGATACAAAGTATTTTAGAAAATAAAAAACTCAATGTTATTTCTCAAGTGAGTGACCTTACGTCACTTGGACTATGAATCTAAAATTCTTTCAAAACACTAAACCTAAAAATGATTCTGCTAAATCCTACATATATCATCTTCAGTACAAATTTGGCAAACATATACTAGATCCATGGAAAAAGGTTAATTTTTTGCAGAAAGAAAAAGAAACAGTGAAATAGTACTGTAATAAAAAAAAAATGATAAAGTCATTGCTAACCAAAATACTTAACTCAAAACTAATATGATTAGAGACGAGGTAGTACCCACTTTTTCTACAAATTTTGGATTTTAAACAGGAAGAGAGTAAAATACGAGTACTTCCATACACAGCAGCAACAATTTCAGATGTTTTAACAGTTAACGAATATTAACTCCCTGAAGTGCATTTTAGATGTATAATAAATAAATTTATTTATATAACCAATGGTTATTTTAATTAATATTTACTCTTCAAAACAACTGAACAATATGGTCGACTACTACTAACAACACTTTTAATCAAACATGGCCCTGTTACATATATATATATATAATACCAATCAGCAATTCGTTAAAGAATTTGTCAGTTTCTTCACTGACGCCGCATGAGTGGAATTGTGTTAAGTCGTTATATGAAGTGTTTGAAAAATTGAATATTCAAAACAAAATTTTTTTTAATAGAACTTTGAAATGTGGTTTCGTCCAATGTTCAAATTTTCACAACTTAAACATTCATAGAACTCCATTTAGTGTTACTGATATACAAAAACATTAACTAACATAAGTACAGACCTAGTTAAGACGCTTACCATTTCATATGATTCTAATATGGCAGGATAGATAGTTCAACAAAGTATAAAGTATACAGTTGTAGTAGTAATATTTATATTGAAGCAATACCTTAGAATCGCTTGAAATACGCATTTAGCCTATTACTAATTTGCACAGTACAATTTGAACTACTCGCATAATAGATCTGAGAAGTTTTGATTAGAATGCACAGTCGATTACAGTGGAACTATTATTAAAACACAGTTCTTCACAGTGTTTGAAATCTTCATTTAAGTTGTGCTAATGGGCGGATGTACTAGAAAATATTTATTTTGGCAATGTTTTTGGAATATATCATTATCTTCTGCGTTAGATTATATCATATCCTGAGACACCTCATTCTTCCCCTTTCTCCCTGAATACGCTGCTGATTTATATATTATACTACTTATAATTCAATGACTGTAGTTTTTTATTATTGTATAAAGGGAAAATGACACTCTGTACAATATGAGATATATTGTATTATCTCATAAAAGAGTTTTCTAGGGTAACTTGATAACAAATTAGCAAATATTTGGACTTATTTATATCTCAGCATTGAATTCAATCGGTTCACTAAAACACATACGTATATTACTGGATGCTGACAACTGTGAAGTATAAATAGATGAGATGGTCAGATATTAAATCCTGTACATGTTAATGAATTTAATTTTTCTTTGAAAAGTGATATTTAACCTATAAATGTTTAGTTGAAGTACCAATAATTAGATATGTTAAGCTTTTTCCGAGTTAATGCATCTGGGCACTTTTACTTTATGATAGCTGGGCAGATTCTGCAGAGTCCCGCCCATCTCACTGACTAATTTGAGTATTCCTGATAATCTTCGTGATTATTCAATGATTGATCTAAGATCTACGTACCGCCCCATGCGGTTAGTGATTACTCTGAGATTAGGTAGTGGTAAGTAGGGCAGCCTGTCGGTTTTCGCATATAGCTTCAGAGCTCTTATGTATTTTTTGACCGGATTTATTCTAAGGTCTCTTAGCATGTCATTCATGCGCAATAAATAGTCTGAGTATAGATTTATTCATATTAAGAAACTTATCAACAATTCTTTCAGTGAGTAGAATGAGACACAATGGTAGAAGCAATAGCAGTGAAACTAGTAAAACTAACAAAATACATTATTTATTTTTATGTTAAATAACTATCTTAATTACTTTCTAATATTGCATAATTGTAATATATTAAATTAGGAACACAATACATATCTCAATCTAAATTGTGTTACCTTATCTCAAATTATTTTGTGTAATCTAAAACAAACAAACTATATTCACTGGTAGACAAAATTATGAACTATTATTTTTCCAAATGTTATTTATGATTTTGTGAACGTCCTATTTCGAAAAGGAAAATGGTTATCTTTCTAGTGCCATTGCACTATTTTGCATACCGCATATATAAAATGACAAACTATCTAGACAAACAGATTATGATTACAATACGAAAATTTACAGTTCAACAAATCTCAGCTAATACAATCCAAAATGTATAAAAGTCCGATACACTCCGAAATTTTTATAGCCTAACAAGTTTTAAACAGAAATTATCCATAATATTTATCAAAGTTAACACTTTTGCGGTAAAGTGCTAAGTCCCTTGGGCATATCTCATACCTGGTACTACACAAATACCTAGTGCAAAAGTATGAAATATTTCGATAAATAACCGCAACCGAAAATTTATTGCTTCATAATTGCTAGCAAAATTTCGCTTTTGAACTGCAATTGTTGTTAGTTTCTGCACAAACAAATGATGGATGTACATAAAACTTTCTCCCCGAAGGAGAATCCTTAACTTCAGACTGTTTGTGGTTAGTTTCGCTGTTATTATGTTTAACGAGTGTAATTACTTAGTAGTAATGCACCTACAAATGATTCAATACACTTAATAGTATATCGATTGCTGCTTGGTGGTAAGACGTGCTTTAAGTGTTGGAAAATGAAATAAACATGATTTAATAAAAATATGTACTTAATTGTTTTAATTAAAATCATAAGTAATGTTGAAGTTAACTATAATGAAATGCATTAAGTATGAAATGATATTGTTAGTTGGTTTGTTGGTTGCAGTGATAGGCTACTAGATATTCTTTCGCTGACCACTATTAGCGAATTTTCAGCGGTTTTCTACCAGTATACTCACTGGAAATAATATAATATATTGGATAAATTTGTATGAAACAGTTTTTATACAAATATATTAATATATAAATTTAATTACATTTAATAAAGAGTAGTCGATTTTATGGTTCCAAAAATAAACGCAAATAAAACATAATCGTGCAAGATATTTTAAACAAATTTTTTTATGACTATATTGCATAGCCCTTGTTATTCTGCATACGATATTTGATTGGATACTTTGGTTGGATACTTTTAAAGTTAATTCGATCGTTGACGGTTGACGGAATGTACGGTTTGAAGAGGATATGGAGAGTATACATAGTGTTAAAGCTTATATTAAATAATAAACTTAGTTTATAGTCGATTACGCTGACTATAAATAATGTGTCAAACATAGCCCAAATAGATTCATTATTTTTGTAATAAATTTTTAGAAATACTATATGTTGTGTGATTGTGTGTGTTTGCATTATGATTGAAGAAGTTAGAAGTTAAATCTCAATTTTGGTGTTCATGTAAAAAATTAATGAATATATCGATACTCTTGAACAATTGTCTCTTGTCTTGAAGAAAAATACATACAATCAAAAAATCTAAATATGAAAGATATAATATGTTATAAAAATAATAAACCCTGAGGTTCGTCGCTTGCTTATTTATTAATTATTAAAAAGTTTATGTAAATTTTTTACTTTTTGCGTAATAGTAACTGCTTGTGCTTGATCATATTAATTTATGAATATGTTTTGTGATTGATTATTTTTTTATTCAGTTATCCAATTATGAACTGAATTCATTGCGAAAAATATGTGGAATCTTTAACAGCTTTAAGCTGCTTTTTATAACTGAAAATGTTGCGTAAATCTTTGCATAAGCACAAGTCCTTTTTACTCTTAAGTTCCTTAACGCATTACAAAATAAAATAAACAAATTAACTTAAAAGGACTACAAATCTTTTATTCTGTTCACTCTGTGTGAAGGTGCAGATACAGAGCTATGAATAAGGCAGATGAAAGGACTCCACTGTGCTACGTCTGTAAGCACACGATTACGGCAGGGGACACGTGTTACTGTTTTAGCTGTGCAAATTTGCTGGGGTTTCATGTTATTGAGCACGCGAGCTCTCGACAGTGTACTTAAGCTCACAGAGGTATACAATCACACAATACATATATTTGTATATATAAAGACATACTTCCTTTATTTACTATGTGCCACTATATGCTAGGCAATGGTGTTATATTTAGTTGGTAATTAATTATAACACCACATAGCCCACTTTGTACGTTCCTTGTGCTATGTTGAGATTATATTGGGAACTGAAGAAATGGGGCAGCATTACAAAATGCTCACATAAACTGTTTAAATGATAATTTTCACAATTTCAATACATTTTATATTAGATTTTTCTTAAAACCAAAATGAGTTATATTTTGTCATATACATTTATATATGATTATAAAATATAAATACATGTACAATTTTTAATCAAATTATTAAGCTGAAGCCAACCATACTCGATTTCTCAAATTCTATGAATTTCTAATACACCTGAAACTTAAAAGCGCCTCAATAAATCCTCCTTCAATTAGTGTTCATTTGCTTTGGCACATTTGGTGCATGCTCACCATTTGCATAATCACAAATGCACAGTGCTCCTATGCACTTTATATTTCGACTGCATAAGTGCATTGAGTTTATTAGGTTGCATAGGTGAGTTGCTTGTTGTGCTGACGTTGCAACTTCACACAAACCGAACTGATAATGTCTAACGTCATTTGCATTGTCATAGCAAAGATTTGTTCCGATGAGATATTCGATTATGACTTTCAAATAGAAAGGTTGAGCAAAAGTGCAAACATTCGTACTTTCCAAATGATGCCTGCAAATCGGAATTTTTGAAACTTTGCAAGTTATCTTAATTGGTATTCATCGGAAGTGCGCTCCTAGCATTTTCTATTGCTCAAAACATCAAAATTTTGGTTCAAACCTAAGTATTTTATATATGTTAAGGATGTTATTCTGTCATAAAATGGGCATTATTTAAAAATTATTGAGTAAATTCATAAATTAATAACATTTATCAATTATAAGAGTTATGCTTTAGAAGACTCTGACTTTGGCTGTATCCTCATTTAACTGATAAACTGCAGCGTTATAGAATATCAAAAATGTATTCGTACTAAACTTTAATTTAACTGACGGTGTTTTTATTTATAAATAAATTAAATAGATTTTTTTTGCTTATAATCAGTAATCATTTAATCAATCCTTTACAAATGATACATAATGTTAATAATGTAGAAGAATATATGCATAAGAATTATTGAAATGTTAAATTTCCTTAGCGTTGCTTACAACGTTTTAACAAATATCATTATTGTCGAAATTCCGATGAAATTCCGAGCCCCTAAGTTATAGTTACAATCTCATTGAAATGATCTATTTATAGATGCAGCACTTGCATCATTGCTAAAATTAACATCAGGAAAATTGGTTTCAAAAAATCAAAGTTCGCATTTTGCTCCTAGTTGCATTAGGATTATGTCAAAAAGGTCAGTTTGGTCGTGATATTGCCAATTGATTCAATTGATTAAAAAAACGATATTAATCAGTATATATTGTATTTATAAGGCTTAAAACACGAATGTCAATACAAAAAAAGGAACTTCTTTTTTGTAGTATCTGAAAAAAAAATCATTTGTGATATCACTTTAACTGCTATTGTAAAAATTAAGAAAACACCTCTGTAGGTTGCTAATTTTCGATTTTAACCCTCTTATGCCCAGCCCTGCCTCCACGCGGGTTGTATATTAACGGCTATCCAAAGTTTATTTGGTGATGCCTTTAATATCTAGCTCCTGACATCAAAAAAGTCAGGAGTTAGATGACGGGTCATATATAAAATCAGGCATAACAAATAAACGCAAGATGAAAAGCTAATTTTAGTTTTTTATATGTCCGACTAACTTTCACTTAAATAACTTTTATAAGTCTAATGAAAGTATAAGGGAGAGACGTTTATCTGACATTGAAAGTAAACTTAAGGTAATGCTTCAATACACGCGCCGATTATTTTATGTTCACGTGAGTTTAATGGGAGGTTAGAAATATTTATTGTGGGCTTAGAGGAGATTGGATAAAAGTATGCAGAAGACTATTTCTACGATTATCCGGTATAAATAATAAAAAAAAAAATACTTTTATGTTCTATAGCTAGATAGATAGAAATATAAGAAAAATTTCCCCAGTTTGTATAATGTAATTTTATATTTAATAATGTGAAAAAATCTAGTTATGTAAATTTCTTATAATTGAATGATTTCAGTGAAAATGAAAAAATTTCTATTAGAAAACTTTTAGAATTATTACGTTGTACTAATCATTAAATAATAAAATTTTATAGTTATTAGTTTAGTTTTCTCTAGTACTTGAAGAAGAGAAAATATAAATTATATATCCATTATATATTAACACTCTTACGAGTAATAATAAAAATCGTAAAATTCAATGAGTTCCCAACTATAATGAGTTAGCATAAATTTTATGATTTTACTATGAAAATTTTTTATTTGTTCTACTAAATGATTTAATAAAGTATATGAGAAAATTCAATTGGAAGAATTTATAAAGAAAATTTGTTTGAAGGGAAATTTATGTCACTCCATTAAGCTTCCCAAACAAAAATTGGTTTAAAGTAAATAAAATTTGATAGTAAAATAAATATATATTATTACAAATTTCTTAAGCTGGTTTCTATAAAATAAAGAATATTATTAAGTTAAATTATTGGCAAACACATTTTGATAAATAAAGTAAGTTAAAAAAGTAAAGTAAAGTAAAAAAAATTATTGCTTTACAGGCCATTAAAATAAAAATATGTAATCTTCAATGAAAACGAAAAATTCACGATATATAAATTCACATCACTATATTGTGATCTTCTCTAATTGTTTCAGGTACAGCGACCACGTATGAACGTCTAGAAAATTTGATATTACCTTGTAAAGCAACAAATTTAATAAAGTAATACTTTCTTTAATAAAGAAGTTCTCCGTCGAATCTGTGGTAGCAGTCTGTACTGTATGTCCTAATGATATATTATTTTATTAAAAAACCGATTGCTTATAAATGTCACAAAATTAAGTTACAATATTTATTCATTAGATATTAAAGCAAAACACAATAATCTGATTGTATATAACAATTTAAAAAAAAACGCTTTACACAATACATTGATTTACATATCAGGTTCTATTATTACACAATTTATATTGTAATAGATAGAGTACTTAAGTCTTCACTAAAGTTGAAGAATATTGGAACCGCAATACTAAAGTGCCTAAAAGAATTATTAAATCAAAATCAAGCAAAAAGATACCAAGCCATTAGGACACAGAGAAAAACATAAGCATGAACTTAAGAATATATAGTATGTACTTAATAGTAAGGTGCTAGAAAGTTCACTATATAGGAACAAGTGAAAGTGTTAATGATTTGTGGTACGACTGAACTATGTAGCAAATTTTGGTATAAATGGAGTTTTCTGAAAAAATTGTCAAAGCATTTTATAATCAAATAATTTTGACTAATAGTAGTTTGTAGAACAATGAATGGTAGATCCCCGGAGTAGAAAAAATACCACTGATATCGAACATTTGAGATCTTAGTTGTGTCAGTGCTAGCCAGAATTGATTAGCTGACTGAACTTTTCTAATGCGAAAATTAAGCCTAACGGGGTGATAGCCTCAAAGACTATCAAAGATAACACAATCTAAATGTTTTTATAGTACGGATTGACACTTAAGAGCAAAATAAGAGTTTTTAAGAAAATTTGCAATAGTACTAATATTTAAACTTAAATTAGCTTTATCAGTAAACAAGTAGACAACTGGGCAAACAAATGTGGATAGGTTGACTTATTTCGCCGTGTTGATCAAGTCAATATAACTATTAACATCGCGTGAAAGGGCTATAGTAACATACTAATGCCAGCATATATAATAATAATAAATAATAAAATAAATAAATAATTTGAATAATTAAGTTTATAATATATAAAAATTTTAACACAAATATTATTAACACTTGTTAAGTTAAAAATTATAATATTATAATAACACGTACCTGGGTAGTGTAAAGTATATTTATTGTTGCAATATATAAATTAAATTAGGTCTCTATGATACCATATACCATACGATGTTGGTAAAATTAATAGAATTTTTAATTTTTCTTTAATTTTTGAAAATAAACATTTTTTAATCTGAAAATATCTTTTTCTTTAAATTCATATATATCTTAATAGTTTTATTCATTAATAAAATCAATAAAAATAAAATGAAATAAATAAAATCTTCTATTAGATAAACAACTTTATTAAAGAGTTAATTTTTTGAAGTGTCATTCCAGGGTTAATACCAAAAGCTGTACGAAGCTTTAAATATTTTTTATTGTCTTACGTAGTAAAATGTGTGTTACAATTTAACAGTAAACATTTTTATTAAATTAATACTTAAAAATAGCTTTTTAATAACAAATTTAGTTATATATGTTCATGTGTATGTATATTTGAAACTAACTTACCGTTGGAATATTTTTGTGGATCTTTTTGGTTGATGAAAGCGTCATTCACTTTACAAAGATCTGTTATGCACTGTAGTAACTGTTATTGCCAATATTTGAATATTTGAGTAAATATAAATAATATTATTTCGCGTCACACCAAAAATAACAACCGAACTTACTTTTACAAATTAAATTAAAATATTTGTAAACAAATTTAAAAAGGAACTAAAAAAGGAACTTAAAAAGCACTCACTAAAATTACAAAAAAATATTTCACTGATTTTGTTGAAAAATATTATTTTTTTGCTATACAAGCCACACGAACCGAACAAAGACGCCAAGTTTTTGACAACTTCTTACCCACCATGAGACTTCATACTAATTTAACTTTGGAGAATAAAAACATTTCTTTAATTGTTGAGGGAATTAATAAATTACAACAAAACTAAATTCACCACATTGATTTGGAAATACATACGGGAAAATTAGCACTCGTTGTTGTTGTCTTATTCTCTGCATTTGCGGCATCCCTTACTTTGCATAGCATTTTTTTTGTTGCCTTTTGATGATCGCGGGTGTGTTGAAGTAAAGTTGCCGTCTTTAGTATATGCAGTCAATGCTGCCATCGATTAAATGCTTACAGTGTTGCTTTACCTCTGGTGGAATGCATATCAAAAAATCATTTGTTGTTGTTTTTATATTTAAAAAAATATCAGAAGCTTTTCAGTTTTAAGCGTGCTTCCGAAAATATTAAATTATATGAGAAAAATAGTATATTATTTTGAAATAAAAAATAATATGATATGTTAATAATAAATAAATTATAATAATTAAAAATAAAATCAGTGAAGTCTTAAAAATACCGTAGAAAGTGTTGAGTGACAAAAACAACACCAATTAAAAAACTGTATTTTTATGCTTTTAAAAAACCTAAAGCAAGAGAAGCCACAGACAGCATCAAAGCTTGGTTGAACATGGTAAAAATTTATATATTAAAACTTATAATTCCCTTCTAATACCTAAAATGCAGCAAATGGCTTAGTTTAAGATAATTTCGTTAATATTTAGTGACAGTAATAAACGGCAATGCATTATTTTTCATATAAAAACCTATTAAAAGTGTTTCCCAATGAAAAGTGTTTTAATATAAATGTTTCTTTATTATAATTGATTAATTATATTTTTTTTTTAATTAGTTTCAAAGTGGTGAAGCCTAAGAATTAAGATGAAATTAGATTAATATTTAGTGAAAATTAGTTTTATTATATAAAGTTTATTTAATTTGTGAATATAATACGAAAAAAATTTAATTAGTTTATTAATGTTTAAAAAATTTATATGTCAACATCAAGCTTGCATTCTTATTGTTGTCTAATTAATTTCGTTGGGTGTACTTCATTAAAGTGTAACATGACATCTTTGTGCTCTCTACATAAAATACTTATTTTATTAATTATCATTAAAGTACTTAGTTAAGCATATTTAGACAACAACAATTACAGTGCTTAAGTGATCCATACAATTTGTGTTGAATTAATCAATATTGGTGAAAATTCAACGGTTAATGCTTTAAGGTGGAGCGAAGGGGGTAAGTGTTGTTTACATATTTTTATGAAAACAGTGATTCGAAATCAAACTTGTGAATATTAATATTTTATATACATACGTACATATTTTTCTTATATTAATGAAATGTTTTTATACGATATTTTTTTTTCTTACTTTATTTTTCTTTAATTCAATTTTTATTTTGTACTTCTGATTTGCTTATGTTTATTACTAATTTTAATATTATTGGAATATATATAAAATTTCAAAATGTGTTAATGTAATTAAATCTCAGTAATATTTAAAGTCTGACAATGCCATTATAAAAAACTTTGATTTACTTCTTAAGTGTACTTAACCCACTTCGGCAAGCATACCGATCGAGCCATAATGCAGAATTTAAGTATATAGTCATTAAATCATGGTCTATATAACCTATATTCCTAGCGTTCAAATATATACACGGACATATAAAATTTGATTAAATGCTTTTTTATATTAATACTTTATTTAGGTAATAGTGTAATTTAGTATCTCTCAAGACTACAGTTTAACTATTTTACTTTCGTTTCTTTGCATTAACAAATATTGTGCATATTTACAGACATATACGCATAGAATTATACTAATCTACATTGGCTCTAAATATATATTTAAAACCACTAATGCAGCAGTGTGCTTGATTTAGCACTGATATGGACTATCTTTTATTCTTAAGTCTTATCGATACTTGAAATTCTTAGACTTTCAGTTTTCGTCTGCTTCAAGTGTGTATATATGTGACGTACATTCGTATAATATTTTAAAGATTTGTTCACCTAAACTAATTCTAGATTATGTATGGCATCTTAATATTCTTGACAAATGAATAATCTTGTGCAAATTACTGTATATCAGACAACTAGTACATTATGTGACAATCAAAGTGAATTTGAATTAGTATTACCTTAGCTGTGTTAGAAACAATTAGATTATATTTATATTACAGAAAATTGAAATTAATTATGTAGTCGAATGTAGCATAACACGTATCTTACGATGTCTACGAAATAATAATTATATTAGAATATTGGTGTGACAGTTATAGACATTAAAACAACTTTTGTGTGAAGACCACCAGTCTGTATAAAATTGTGTTCAGATTTTTAAGAGCTTCGCTGTGCGTTTTCTAATATATTCAACTGTATAAGAAATAAATAAAAATTTCATAAGAAACTTTGGAATACAGGAGTACTTTGTATCTTACCTATATACTTATCACTAAATAAGTCAACTGAATACTAGTATCTTTCTCACTACTAATGATATATAATTTCATTCTTAATCTTATGTTATGACGACCAATAGGTTTCTTAATTATTAGGCTCAGCTTCCTTTCGCCTCTTAAGGGGTATTGTAACCATTAAACCTGCTTTTTCTTGAGTTTATGCGAAACAGAGATTTGATTTACTTGCATTATTTCTTACTATAAATACTTAGTGTTCTTTGTGAAAAGTTTGCCAAGATACTGAACTGCTTTTTCCGGATACTTGACGCCAGAATGAATGGAGTCAATTTTTCTTTTGACGAAGATTGTTTGATTAAGTTTGTAACAATGATATTTGCTTTTGTTTCTCGGAAATAATTAAAACAAATGATATATAAATTAAAAATTTCTTTATGAACTATTTCTCTGTGAAAATTTACTTACCGTTTCTTAAACAAAATTAAATAAAATTGTACTCAATAAAGTTTTTATGGTGTCTTAAGTCACTTTGGAAATCGGAGAAGTGAGACTGTTAAAGACTTTCTTTTATTTGTGTGTGCAAATTTTGCTTACAAGCTGTTTTAGAATAAAATTATTGCGCTTTCCTTGTTAAAATAATTTCCTGCATTTTATTTAAGCACGAATTTAATAATGTGCGAAATAAATTTTGACACCTTAAATACTGTCGACTTACGCCAACTTAAGCAGCAGATACTATGTCTGACGAAAGCGGATGGTGTGAGACAAAGAGGTACGCCAGCCTGAAGTTGTATCTATTCGAAATTCTTACTTTAGCTCAACAAATGAAATGCAAAGACTGCAAGGACTGCATTTTCCCTACGCACCCAACTGAACTGAGTTTGTAATTGTTTAACAGTGCTGCCACTACCAATGCACTGAAACAGGACACTTAAGAAGGATCGTAGTAGAGTAGTGGAAGTGACAAAAATTAAAACGAAACGAAATGAAACTTTAGGTGGGAATACGCGCTGTGAGATTTTGAGATTTGTTGAATAATGGCGAGAATGCAAGTTTTAAGTGTTAAGTGTAAATTTCAAGCAGAAGTTAGTCCTTGTAAAAATATCACAGAAAAAAACCAGAATAAGCAAAAAATAAAAAACTCCGAATACTGATATTTTTATTTAATTTCACTCATTTTAGTTTGGTTTTGTTTTCTTCTGAGTTATTGTTGTTGTTGTTGTTGTTTCGATTATTTTTGTTGCGTTTATTATTGTCAGCAGGATAAAGTTTTATTGCTTCTATTAAGACATTCGGAAAAGTTTCGCCTTTAAATGAAAAACTTTTAATGCAAATATTGAGTTATTAGCACACAATTATACTCATTTTTGCATAATTTTCATTTCTTTTCAATTTAAATTAATATAGCTTGGGTTAATAGATTTAATTAATATTTTATCAACATATTCCTTGTATACATATATATTTATATATATGTATATATACGATTTACTCGAAACTTTATGCTTATATTTACGAACGTAGATGACAAACATTGCGTGTATATATTCAAAATTTAAATACTTTTTTATTCTAAATTGAATTCGTAATAGTTTTCAATTACATTAAATCTTATCTCAGAAACACGGAAATCATTTTTTCTGCTTATAATACAAATTCATTGGAAGAATAAAGGTAACACTTAAAACGGTGCTATTTTGATTTTTAATTCATAGTCGTTCAGCAAACCAATAAATGTTGTGCTATAATAACCAGCATACTTTTTGTTCTTACTTTAAAGCAAACTTAATCCGTAATTGAATACAAAACATGCTTCTAATTTTGTATGGCAATAGAGTAGTTTACATTGCAATGCAGCAATTTTCATTTGCTGTGCACACCTTACACAATACAACAGCTCAATCCCCCACTATTATCCTTAGAGTTCAAACTGCAATTTCCAATCAGTAAAACAACTGCCCTATAGCAGCTGTCAGAAACAACAATGCTTGTATCCTGACTTGTATGTACATTGTTAATGCCAGCCATCACAGGGGCGAGCTCCGCTCGGAAAGCTGTAACAGTTCGACGGAAGTCGCTTGGCCAAGGATACAATTTTATACGTTTCGTAATTCACTTTTAATCGCCGTCAAGTTTAATAACTTGGTTGGTTGCTATTTAAGGTTAATGCAGAACTACAAATGCAACAACTGATGTCATTATCGACCACTTCCACTACTAGAATGTGCTTAAGTGACAGACATTGAGTTATTGTGATGATTTGAAACGTTGTCAGAAGTAATAAAAATAAGCTGCATTACGTTCACGAGATCAAGAAAAAATTTATTGAATTCTTTGACATAAAACTTAATGACATTTAAATTATAATCGTTGAAATTGTTGTTTAAGATACATTTAATCATTTCAGTGAAAAGACTTTAAAAGAAAATTTGTATTTATTACTGTAAATAACTTCATTTCAATTATTACTTCAAAATTTAATTTCGCCCTATTGAAAATGTTAGGCAGTACATTAACTATACCCAAGGCTTCCTGCAAGTAGAATGTTCGCATCTGTCAAATTAGTAGTCAATAAAGATATAATTAGTGCACGCAAAAAAATCACTTATCAACTGCTGTCTATATATTGTTAGAGATAGAGTAATATATTTTAGGTATGTAATAATTAGAAACCTATAAATGAAAATGACTCTCTTATAAATTACATAAATTCTTCAAATTTCTTGTGAAAAGATAAAAGATATTGAACTGTGTCCTACTCGTACTAGTGGGAAGAAGAAAATATTTCAATTATAACAATGTATATGAATTTAAATTTACAAGATTATTTTACACTACATTAGTTAAGTGACAGATAGTCACATAAAGATGATTATTATTATTAATTTTGAGGACTCTGCTCTATAATGTAAAGATTTACTATGCTTTCCTTGATAAATTCTACTGTATACCTTTACTACTTTACCGACCTTTACTTTTTCATCAAATGTTCACTAAGGTATTTCGTTTGTGTATGCATTAGTCCTGAGCAACCTCGCAGGATGTGCTGCCTATCTCTTCCATACAAAATCTTCAAGTTCCATAAGAATAAATTCTGAGCTTTTCAAAGTGATAATTTAATCAGCAGTGTCTTTTCATATATCTTGTTATAATTTTTAATATGTTTTTTATTCAGTTGCATACAATCTTTAAAAATTGTATGAGTTGGAAACCTTTATAGACGATTTCGAAATAGCCCATCATTATATTAATATTTATTATCATTACAATATGATAATACTATCATATTATGATTATCATTAGATTATTATGAGTGTTTCCAAATGGACATCGCTATGACATAATAATAATTCATATGACATAATATATTAGAAGAATAAAATCTTTCGGTCCCCTAGAAAAGGCATCAACACATGATTAAAGTATTTAAAGGATTTCATTTAGTAATTGAGGACCTCATTTTATCTAACTGTTAGCGGCACTGTTAAAGGTTTTAAGTAATTTTCGCTCCTTAGTAACATACATAATTGTAACTCAATTAGCACTTGAATACTAATTAAACAGCTATCATATGAGGCAATCAGGTGGTAACTTTATTTTAAGAATCTTAAGATGCAATGTAGAGGTAGAAGTATAAGTATTATTGTTGATATAATGGTATTTCCCGCTAACTGTATATTACTTATATGTTATGTACTATCAATTGGCACTAATTTTAAACAAAAACTGATCCGCAACTATTTTTTTTAACCAAAAAATTTATATGACAAATTAAAGATGATAAAAATACAGATGATAAAAACTGTATTGCCTCTCTTACAGTACAAATTAGAACCATTAAGTTTAGGGTTAATATCAGTATTTCCATGAATTAAATTTAATACTTTAATGTCATGCAATAAAACTTAAGGAATTGATATAGTAGCACGTCGTTCTACTCTTTAAGTTTACTAGCTGTAAAGTACATAAATAATGGATTATTTAACTGGTTTAATATACTATCAGTATAAAGTCAGTTTAAGGCGATCCCTTATTAATTTAAATATGTGGTTATCTTTAGTTCGTTGCTGACTACGAAAAAAAAAGTACTTCGATAGCTTTTATAATACCAAACACGGGTGCAGGTAAAGTATTTTGACTATGTCGCGTATAAAACTTTTAACTGATAGTTAAATGTTATAATATCATTTTTGTGCTATTATGGATCAAATTTCGATACATTATTTAGTTGTTTATAACAATAATAATTAGTTAATTAGTTAATTAGTTAGTTTAATTTTAGTTATCACCGCCATGGTTTTTCATGAACAATATTAATGAATGGAATTATTGATACTAAACAATTTCTAGTTATACTTGTTACTTTCGAGCTTACAAGTCGAATCTTATACTTTAAGGAAACAGCATTAGTTCGACTTTTAAATATATTTCGTTAATATATTATTTCAACGCCTGCCAATGTTGGTCAAAAAGTACTGCACTCTGCACTAAAGCGCATACTAAGAGATGTCTTTCACTTACACTAAAATGATTTGTATTTATAATTATTTCTTTTTTCCATTCCTTTTTTTTTAGTAACAATAAATTCTTAGGACTTAGAAACTTACTGTTTTACTACCAATATACTCTGTAAAATGAATACATTTTAAGCTTTAAGCTTTGTTATTTACATACATATGTAAATTATTACTGAGTTCTTGCTGCAAAAAAAATTTTAACAAAAGATGGGAAGACTCAACGATATGCAGGCATCTGTATGCAATCTGGCCATTTTCCGATAAAAGGAAATTCAAAATTTTTATGGAGATTCCCCGAAGAGATTTCGGTCTTTTGATAGGTTTACTTACAGGCCATTGTAAGCTAGGGAACGATGCTAGAAGATTAAGTCTTCCTTACAATCAAATCCGTCGTATCTGTGGGGAAGATGATGAGAGTGGCTCATCTGTCTCATCTACTGTGTTTTTGCCCAGCTCATGCACGGCTGCGACTTAATACTTGGGGAGCCCGTTTCTTGAAGACCTGGACCAGTTACAAGACCTGACACTAAATAGCATTTTATGCTACGCCAAAGGTTTTAGGTGGTTTTATAATCTGAGTTTCTCCCATATATACTGTAACACAATGGACCAATAGACCTAAATGGATTTACTGAGGAAAGCCGGTATAACCTAACCTAACCTAACCTATTTATATACATATTCATTGTTTAAGTAAACACAAAAATAAAAACCGAACGAAAATATACTTTAAAATAATATCATAATTACCAAGTATACTTTAAAATTACATTTTACTATTACAGAGACTCTGATGTTATGTTTTTGTCATTTCGTAATATATCTAAACTACATTCTACAAAAAATCAATAAATTAATTTGTCATATGCTGAACTCTAAACTTTCCTCACACGTGCCGGAAATTGTATTCGTGCAAGTAAATACATTGGAGGATTTCTATCTGTGATTATGTGCAGAGTCTCATAGGGACGCGTTTAATTTATCGTACAAACTTAAAAACTTCGCATAACTTTTAATTGCTTAAAGCGCATTTGACATTTAAGTAGCAAAACGATATGCAAATATTTACGTAGGCACATGTCAGCTACTTACTTAATCACTTGTGACACTAAAAGCTGTCAAACTGTGACATATTTATAGTGTACGTCGCAGTTTTTAGTTAATGGCAGCATTAATAAAGGCTGCACTTTACCGCGCTTAATTACGCAAAGTATCTCTTTTCCCATGGATAGTCTGATACTCTGCTACTCTGATATTCAGATACACTGGAAGACACGCAAATACTGCGATACATTTAATTAAAACGCGAAATTGCGAAAATAGTCGAAAATTTTAATGAAATTTTTGTCAAAAACTTTTCCGACAACACCTATTAAATTATTATGAACTTTGACAATTTTTCTTCCTTTGCTACTAATTAGAAGTTGATTAAAAAAATTAACGAGCATGGACCCAAATATTTTTTGCAAAGTTGTAAATTTTGTTTCAGTTGAGTAACTGTTGAGAGCTTCATTTTAAAAGCGGAAAGTTTTAATCATTTTTTTTTAATTAACAGAGGAATTTAAGGGTTCGCGATACTTCCATGGAGCTTGAAACGTTTGACGTTTATGTACAGTAATTATTTTGATTTGATAGTAAAAACACATTTTTTATAGTAAGTGGATGTTTTAAGTAGAATATATTTTCTTATTTACCTCAAAGAAAACTAAAGATATAAAACATTCAGTCTGCGCTTTTTTGAAACCTTTGTGATGTACTCATACTTAAAACAAATTTATTTGCTAAAAGTGACACCTAAATTATTTTTGTAAATCGATGAAGGTCCGTAAAACTACATACATCTTATTTAAGCTGTTAATTATTATGACATTGAAATTTCAAGCGTCATACATTTGCAGAATCTAAAATAATTTACCAACATTCATAGCATTTTTATTGATTTTCATTTCAATTTTCAGTGTGATTATCTCTTACAATTTATTTACAAGAACAAAAATTAATCTACAATTTACTCTAAGATATAAATTTTATTGCACTAAGTGCTGCTTGGTCCTGTTTCGAATATACTCCACATGAATATCTTCCCTCATCCTAGGTATTATTTCAAATTTTTTTTTTATTTCTCAAACTCCAGTTTCCACTTCCTAAATAGCATTCTCTTATCATTTTTGCGATCACAGAGGAAAGAAAAGGATGTTGAAAAGCAAAGCAAAAAATGTGTCAATGAAAAATATTATGAAGATTTGAAAAAGTCTAGATGTATGTATATATCTTTAGTTTTTAAGTTATAGAAAAGAATTTAATATTCAAGAAAAAATAATAAATTAAGTTTTGTTTGTTTAGTAATATGTATTAGTTTGTATGGGAAAAACGTTGAGTACAACTGAATGTGTGTCAGTAAAGAACTTTAAGACTTGAAATTAATGGCTTTCATCAAATAAATATTAAAACTGTCAAAAAAACAAAATTTGGTCAAACTAATGCGGTTAACTTGGAATCCGTTTTAAGTAAAATAAGAATGCCATAAAAACTAAGATCAAATGAATGTGTCCGCCTAAGGCGATCTATGGTGAATTTAATTTATGTTTTGACAAGATTAAAACAAGAAGATGCTGTTAGAGTTCATGTAATTGCTGCATTAGAACGTTAAAATTCATTTCAGAATGAATTTTATTAGAATTTTATTTTGAACAACTTTCTCTACTACGATATATGTCAAAATAGCTAACTTTCAAACCGGATATTGATTTTATGTAGAATAATTTAATTTTTAGAATTTGAACTTATGTAATTTTATAAAGCTGGTCCTCTTGCTATCAGAAAAAGTTTTTAATATTGTTGTTTTTTTACCACTATACATCACTTCTCGAATTATTTTATAGTAGTAGTTACTGTAATTTACTGTAACCAGTTAATTATGGATCCTTGATAGAGCTTTTTCAATCTTATTAATGAGTGACTGGAAAGAGCAGCTCAGACGGATTGGGATGATATAATTGCCTGCAGACAAGCTAACGAATCTATGTCGTATCGATCAAAATCCAGAACTAGGGCTTTATTTATGCTGAACAGAAGTGGTATCCGACTTGTCACAGGGTTTCTCACTGGGCATTGCGGAGTTAAAAAGCATCTATCGAATCTAGGTATTACTAGAAACGATAGCTGCAGACTTTGTTGCGAAGAAGAGGAAACAGTAGAACATATCCTGTGTCACTGTGATGGTCTCGCCAGACTCAAAATTCGGTACTTATCCACCTATTACAGAATCAGGCAACATCTCTCCAAAGGACATAATGACGTACTTAATTGGTACTCGGCTATGGAACTGAAGTGGGTATGTTACAATAATCCTCAAAGGATGCAGTGACGTGGGGACAAGTTCCCAAACCAACTTAAAATCTAATCTTATCTAATCTACTATAATTTTAATTTATCTTAAACGTTTTATTATACATGTTTATTTTTTCTTGAAAAGGAAAGGTTGTCTTATTATAAGTTCTTTTATCCTTCGATATTTAAATCAAATAATATAAAGATGATAATACCATATATATGTTATGGTGTTTTCTTTAGTGCTTTTTTGGCTTAAGAAGTTAGTCAGTCAGTCAAAATGGGATCAGGTCCAACCTAGTGTTTCTTTGAATCATCTTATTTCAGGTTCTGATTCCCCGAATGAAAAGTTGAGATTAATAGGGATTCTATTGAAAATAAGTGAACATATACTTTCGCAATGTAGTAGTTATATTATCAGAGCGAAACTTTCTTCCAATGCATTGTTATTATTCAAAAAATTTAAAATTGTTTTTTAATAATTTATTTTTCTCGTCAATTAAAATAACACGAAGTTTGATTATTGTGTAATAAATAAATCTGTCTTTATATTTATTTAAAATTAATAAAAGCATTATAGACAAAATCCAAAAATAAACATTAAATCTTGAAACTTTGAATTATTAGTGCCTTTAAAATATATATACTCGTACCAAATAAGATGTTTACCTAAAAGACTGCATCCGTGGTATTAAATGTAACTAACCACTTTAAATGCCCTCCTTATATTTTAGAATTTTGTAATACACGGCATTATCTTTTGTCCATTTTTTCAACTCGAGCTATTAAGTTGATGTGTAATCAATATCATCGCCATAAAATATGAAATACTTAAGATATAATAATTCATGGTCATGCACTTCGAAGTATGATCCAGCAGGTGTTTTATTAAGCACAGTCTTTCCTAAAACTGGTATAAATGAACATATACCAATGCAGTTTACTTTTTTAAAAAAATCAGATTTTTCCCAATTGCAGTTAGATGTATTAGCTTTAGGTTCAAATTCTCTTCTGAGTAAGACTGGTGATATGGCAGTACTGAATCCTTTAATTAAAATTTTATACGCTTCATCCAGAGAACAACGAAAGTATCCAACTTCTGGTATTATCTTATAAAAATCAAGTACCTGCATAAATTTTTCTCTACCTCCTTGTACCCTTAATACGTACTTTGGTCTCGGATGTTCACGTCCTTCAATGGCTCTCAATTTGTCCATAAAATCTGTGACAGGTTCTTCAATAATATCTGGAAAAATTATAGAATTCCAGAATATTAAGTCCAAATGTTTACCATCAATTTTTTGTCCTAAATTTCTTTTTAACCGTGCCCAAATACTACCAAGACTAGGTACATCCAATATAAGTTTTCGCACTGTGTCCACATCATTTCCGCCAAAAGCTCTCACCAGACCATTATGAAATGAACTCAATTCGTTTTTGTATTCGTCATTTCTAACGGCTGCAACCAGAGCCGCAAATTTGAATTCCTCGGCTAAAAAACATTTTTGAAAAAAACCATTTAGGAGTATTTGTTTCTCAATGCGTGTAGGGTTTGCTGGATTTTTGACCTTGAATGGATTACTAAAATCAGGAAGTTCCATTAGGACCAAATAAATTTCAAGTGATACCAAAATATTAATTAACGTATATTTTTAATTTTGAATCGAACTGTTCAGTTGTTGTAATGAAAATGATTAGATTCAACATTTTTTTTTAACAGAAAGTTTTCTTTTTTGCTTTGAAAAAATCAGAGCCAACTTTTCTCAAAAAAAATACTATTAAATTAAGAACAGACTTTATTATAGATGAATGTTGGGCTATTAGTCAGATATTTTAATTTTGTTATATTTTTATTGTTATTGTTATTATTAAAATAATTTTTATTAAAAACCAAAATTAAAATATCTGACTAATAGCCCAACACTCATCTATAATAAAGCTTATAAAAAAAAGTCAGTATATATAAAATGGATTAAGAATAGAATATTTGTTATTAGAAAGAATGATAAATGTTTATGCAAATTTCAATATGAATATAAACAATATTTTGGCTTTCATCTACATAAAGTCTTATGTTATGGATCGAAATGACTATATAAGAACTTTGATGAAGCTTTATATAGTTGTCAAGAGTATTATATTTTATATTAAAAAGTGGTTTATGCAGTCTTTATAAATGCTAATTAGCATTTTCTGAAGAGCGTAAACTTTGACTAGTAGAACTTTGAATAACATCACATCGAGTTATTTTAAAATACTATAATTTATATTGAAGTTCAGAACATATGAAATTACAGAACTTCTACTAATATCTAGATTAATATATTTAATTTAAAACATATATTACACATGTGGATATAGTTTCATTCCAGTCACAAATTTTTGGTGTTCAATTGAAAATAATTAGTAAATCTAAGTCTTACCATGACATAAGTCTCTTACAGACTTTAAACTGTCATTCTGATTATACGTTTCATGCTGAGCTCTGTTATGTATCGTGATTATGAAATCCACATGATCTTTTGTAGTGATTAATGTCTACAAAATATGAGCTGTTCTACACCTGTTGTTACCTTTCTTTTAATCCAAAATATTTTTTCTCCATTATATTTAAAGAACTCAAATTTGTCAAAAAATGTCACAAGTTTTCGAAAAAGTATTATAAAAGTTTTACTATTAAACATACTTAACCAGAGAACTATAAATTATAATATTCAACAAATTTAACCAAATATAAAAAACGAATATCTAACTTGACCCGTTGTCATCCCGAAAATAATGGAAATTAAATAATTTTTTCCATAAACAGAACTTTTCAATTATTTTTATTTCATTTTTCTGCCTTATGAAAATAGTTCGTCTGCAAAGGATATTCCTTTTTTCATAACCTGAAATATTAAGTCTTCTTGAATATGCTTTTTTACTCTGTACTCAGTATACTACTGTAAGCTTAGTTCCTAATATTATTTTAATATTTTTTATACATTTTGCCTTATGGCAGGTAAAATTTTAATTAAAATGTATTATGTATATATATATGTGTATATTTCATCTACGAAATGGCAAAGTAATGAAAAATAAATAAAAAACTTTATTAAAATCCTGCAAAATCATATTTAAAGTAAAATGAAACGTTTAACCAGAAAGTAAGAAGTATACTCTGGTAGTAGGAATAATCTCATGGATTAATGTCAGCAATGCAGCCAGCAATTTACTGTCATTCAAATTTTGACATATGAGTTAGTTTTTTTTTCCACTGGTTTATGAATATATACTATGTGCACAAATATATATATTCTACATTCCAATGTTTAAAATTTTAATCATTCGAAAGAAAAAATAATGGACCAGTTATATATTATACCCTTGAAACTTATTTATTTTTAAGTGAAAAAATAATTGTATGCCAGTATCAAGGTTGAAGAGTAAATTTTTTTAAACACTAAAGTCTATTAGAAAAACAGAATTTCTATCTATTTAAAATGTTTAAAGTCAGTTTTAAGAAAATATTTATGTAAATTTCAGCCTAAGTTGAATAATCTAACAATTATTCACAAAACATCTGAAAGCAATATATTACTGCTAATTAAAATCTTTAACTTACTACAAAATTTAGAATAAATACCCTGTCATGTAGAGAAGGCACCCAGTGCTACGTCCACTACATATTGGTATAATTGCAGTTTTATAGATCGATTAGTTTAATTTGTAGCAAAAGCTGCAAATCATGACGAAGCAATTCCTAGAGATGTGTAAATTTAAATCTTATCTGTTTCCTTTTTGTAGGAGAGATGTTGACAGATAGGACGGTTATCTAAGTGTAACTTGAGATATTTGGCACACCGTACTTTAAGTAAGTATTCGTTGTTTAATTACTCAAGGAAACACTCGTCTTTGTGAGAGATATATAACACTTGATAAAATTTGTCTGGGTTTGCTCTAAGTCTCCATCTCTTCCCCTATACGTTAACTTGAGTGTATGAAATTCTTGAGTTTGAGTGCCTGTTTTTTCTACTTTGCGTTTATTTTGAAGTCACATCAAGTGCTGTTTATTGGAAGCTTGAGAGTCGTCGTGGCTCCCAAAATAGTTTGGAAAGTGCCTAAGCTAGAACGTTCCGGTGGCTATAAAAACAGTTTCAATATATCTTGTTTTGCCTGTAATTTATTTTATGTAAACGAGTCCTTACGTTCGTGAATTTTTTATTAAATGCAGCTTTTTTGATTGAAACTGTATAAATCTTTCTGTATTTGTTTTTAATGCATACTTGTGTAATAAAGTACCGTATAACCATTAATATAATTAATCACAACTGTTAAAAACTGTTTAATTGTGGTTTTATAGATCAATAGAGTTAAGTAACTAATAACTTAATTGAAGTTGAAGTTTTATTTTGTGGTAGTATGATGTTGTCATGTAAGGTTTCTTTAAGTGTATCTCAAAGTATTTTCCACTAGATTCCACAGGGAATTTGTTCGTAGTTTGATTAAACGAAGGGACATTCGTTTTTGTAAATGATATGTGTAATTTTTTAATCTTTTCTACTACACTTTAATATAACTTACGCATTTTATTTTTGAGCGTATTAAATTCTCACGTTCGTATTGATGGTGAATAAATATTTGGGTAGAGGTTGGCAAATTGGGTGTAAAAATATTGTATTAAATTGATCCAAGAACAAAGTGGATTTTGTTCAATTTTAAAATTTTTTCATTTATTTTAACTAATAAATGGCTGCCGTGAACATAAGACATCAAGATAACATAATATGGATAGCTCAGCATCTTTTCGATTTGCGTAGCAGTCTTCCATTCCATAGGCTAATGAGATGTTTGAAATATCAATATAGGAATAATGAATGTACTGTAAAGATTACATTCATAAAGTCTAGTCATATTCGCAAAAAAATTCTTGTGGTTTGAAAATTATTATTTTCTATTTCAGCTCAACAACAAATGATTAATTCTAAAAGATACTGAGTTAGGAGTGTTAAGCATTAAGTCTCAGAGAATAAGACGAAATCTAGTTATTAGTATTTAATTGCAAATACTGTTAATGGAATAAAATAATGTAAACTAAAAATGGTAATACCAGAATATATGGTAATAATATATTGTATACATCAAGTTTAAAGATCGAAACACCCATTATTATGGGATTGTATGATATTATGTATTAAAGCTTTAATGGTCGTATACGGCAAAAAGTTTTATAGCTATTAAGGACCACCACAGAATTGCTTATAGAATCACCGACATTTTTATTGACTTTTAAATGTGCATCAAGCATCATGGCATTCTCAATTTGCAAAAGGACTATAATTTCCCTACATCATAAATTGTTTCTGTATATTATGGAAAATTTAAATTTCTGAATTAATCATTTTTTATTGTAAATATTCAATTTTAAAATATACTTACCATTATATACTTACTTACTTAGTTGGCCATTACAGACGTGTGTCGTCCTTGGCCGCGTCGAGTAGCCTCCGCCAGTCAACCCTATTAGTTGCCTTCTGACGCCAGTTGGTAGTACCGAGCGCCCCCAAATCGTTGGTCACCTGGTCCTTCCACCGAAGATGCGGAACGTCCTCTACCGCGTTTCCACCTGCGGGTATCGAATCAATACCTTTCCTAGCGAGCACTTTCTTCCATTCGCACGACATGACCAAGCCAGCGTAGCCGCTGAATTTTTATGCGCTTAACTATGTCAATGTCACGGTATAGCTCATACAGCTCATCGTTACTTACCATTATATAGCGAATGATTTAAACACATATTTTAACAT
The DNA here is from genome assembly GCF_002237135.1 of Teleopsis dalmanni. Classification (NCBI taxonomy): domain Eukaryota; kingdom Metazoa; phylum Arthropoda; class Insecta; order Diptera; family Diopsidae; genus Teleopsis; species Teleopsis dalmanni. The sequence continues at coordinate 128,631,908 of NC_051847.1, forward strand.
AATTTAAAATTTTATACATATTACTTTTTTCAGTATCTAGTTTAAGTATTTGTGTTTACATAAAAAGATTAACATAAAAATTAAAAAACCATAAACCATTAAATCCATCAACCCTTTCCATAATTAATTTTCAACAAAATAATATTGTATGTGAAGCTTAAAACTCAATTTTTAAGCGAAGTGTAGAACAAATTGGCTACAAATATTGTGTAGTCATGCGAAGGCTATTAATGGCCATGACATATCAAATGCCAAAAACAATAAATAATAATCGTTTTTGTGCATTCATACAGTCATTAAATAATGACGCTGCAATTATGCTGCATTTGCCGCTGACATGCAACATTTTAGAAAATTGAAATCGTAACTAACCGAAATGTCGGAATATATCCTTGCTGTGTGTCAACATCAGCAGCAAAGGAAGGCAAGCAGCAATAGCAGCCAAGAGCAGAGTTAGAATGCCGGAGTGCCCGAGCATCAGAGCTTGCGAATATAGCAACACATTACATAGACAGTTGTTTATCATGGAAGGTGGAAAAAGTGACAGCTGAACACACACTTGTGTGCGGAATGCATTTGCAGATGAAAGCAAAAACGTGGAGCTAAAACATCGTAAGGATGTGTTTTCTACTGGCAGCCGTGCTTACTAAATATAATAACAAAACTTTGAATATGAAATGCCATTTACTCGAAAAGTGTGACATTTTAACAGAGCCAGAATAGTAAAGTGCAGTGCAACGGACTCGAAAACAAAAATTAGTGGGCCACTTAAAGAGCAAGGACGAATGTGGCAGCTGACAAAATATTTGGATTCTTCCACTTTTTTAAGACATTTTACTATAAGCTCAATTTATGTATTTAAATATTAAAGAAAAAAAAAATCATTTCCTTTCAGAAAACATTTCAGTTTGAAACAATCTTGAAAATTAATTACAGATATCAAGCTAAGAATGAAGTTGTACTGTAATATATATAAGAACCAGTTAATTGAATGCTTAATGTTGCAAACAACAGAGTGTAATGCTTGTTTGGCTATCTCTAATATCTTGAGTCTTTTAGTTATATTCCAGGTATATTCCACACTATTGTGCACCATTAGTAGAAATTTTTATTTCATCTATTCTCATATATGCACTGCCGCCACTACACATATATCAACCAGTATTTAGAAACCTTATAATCATTATTTTGATACCATTTTCGCAAACACATATGGTACTGAGGGATTCTCAAAAATATCAAAGTGAAGGTACCAATGACTTACCATTCACAATCGCTAAGTTGTGTTAGACATTGTTTAGTCTTATAGTGCCTTGCCCTATATCACAGTAAACTGTAATACGTGAAGTTTACTTCATTGTGTACACATCATATCGGTATCATTAATAAGTATTCTTTTAATTGATCAGATATTGGTTGGCACTGTAAAGTACTCATTTGATATATATTTTATTTGTTCATTTTCTATATCACACACAGTCTCATTCTAAAGCAATATGGTGTTGACCCATGATGTCTTTAGATCTTGATAGCTAAGTAAAGCAAATGACAAAGTTCGGATTTCTTTACATAAATATTTATTGTTTGTTAATGACAGGAGAATACTCATAACATTTCCTCAAAATAATTTTGAAACGTTATCTACTATATAACTCTTTCTGTACTTTTATACAAGTAAGTTAATTAATCCCATAAAATGCTTATACTCTCACAATATTCAGTCCATCTAATAAAATGATCTGTGTAGTTTCATGTGTAAAATAGTTAGAGATTTCATCTAACGCGTTTTGTTGTCTACAAAACTAAATTATTTTGCAATATTTTCCACAGTTCATAATTTGAATGTTGGAACTACAGATTGTCTAGAAAAGATACCTTTTGAGTATAAAAAATTAATGTAAAGAAACTTGTTAAAGAAATTTACGATTTTGTTATCGAAATGTTTAATAAAGCGGTTGCCTATTTAGAAATATAACTCTATTTACATTCAACATAAGGGTTCTAACAAATAAACTATTATATTCTCACTACATAATCAGTTGCCTATCTTCAAAACTAATTAACTATTTTTCTTATCAAATTACTTGAATCTTGTTTACTGCAATTAAACGTTAATTTTATTATAAGTAGATATTATGAATATATATGAAGTAAGGTTGTTGTTGTTGTACGATTCAAACGTGATGAGTTCTAATAAAAATAAATAGATATAATCACCTGTGATTAACAATGACTAAGTAAAGTCTAATGTCTGATGTAAATATTATAGTGAAAATAATGATTTCTTTCATGTGCTTTTACAAATATTTGTATAATTAACTGAACATTTTAATTTGATTAAAGCAATTATTATACACTCTTTCCTATTAAGCAAATCTTTTTAATTAATTGAAGTAAATAAAGGAATAGACATGATATGTGTGTGTGGTATAGTGATATTACATAGAAAGTGTCATTACATACAAGAATATTTCGAATAATAAAATTAACATTTTTAGTGTTTTCTGAAATAAAGTAATCAGTTAAAGGTTTAATGCTTATTTTAAATAAAAATGGAATATACCTTTCAAAATTTATATTGTATTTTGAAAAGATAACTTAAAAATTAAGGTCCACTTGAATTTGTCATAAATGATAAAACTGACAAAAGTGCTGCCTTGAGAGACGAAGATTATCGCGGCTATGTCAGTGCTTCTGTAAAACCACCATCTCTCTCTGTTGAGCTTGATTGTCCAATTTTTATCAAAATTCAATGTGTTCAAGATGAAATATGTTTTTATCAAATGGATTTTCAACACCCAAGAAAATTATTGATCCCAGAATAGTAGGAACTGCCTCCATAAGAACGCTGTAGTAGTTGGATAGAATTTAATTATTACTTTCAGTTCCTAAATACTAATTTTTTTGTATATATTTCTCTCTCGCAAATCCTCTGAACTATAGTTATATGTTGTATAGATCAAAATGTAAGTTATTGAAAAATATACACTAAATATAGGTATATTTTATTTGAAAGTAAAACTTTTCCACAATTTATACAAAGGCTTTTATCGAAGCACTATTCAGGCAATTGCTTTTTTACTAATGCGTCAAGATTGTCTAGAAATAAGTAGTGCTGATTATTCAAGTAACTATAAGTCGAAACGCTATTTTTTTTATCTTGCATAAAGAAGTTCCAAAATATAAAGAATTATTAATTCGATTACAGTAACGTTGATATGACAAAAAATATTACATTTTAATCCCGTTTCGCATTAACCGAAACGGGATTTACATAGTTTACTTTCTAACCAGCTGCAGAATATATAGTTTCTATATAATCAGAGCAAGTTAAACAATAGTATTAAAATTCATTGCCGAGTACTATACCCAACTAAGAAATTAATTGAGTTTAGCATGTTTCATGATTTAATTAGGTCAATGTTTCTTTTAATGATGCAATGGAGGCGTTGTGATTATTTGAATGTTATCTCTCTTTGCCAGGGGATATTATTTAATAATCAGTCAGATTGTCAGAGTAAAAGGACTTACTCTCTGTGATAACCCTGAGAGCGACGCCAGCGGTAATACAGGACTTCACATGATTATAAGGTGAAAGATGATTATCGGATTAGTGTGATATTATTCCACATAAATATCTGAGGCGAAAGAAGTACTACTCCAGCTAATCACCCAGTTGATGCGATTCAAATCATGTATTTAATTTTTAATACAAATCAATTTATAAATCTCCGAAGATGCAGTCTAACATCTCTCGCTGCCAAGAAATCGATTATGTCGGTGAAACAGAATAAAGAAAATTCGCTTTATATAGAAAAGTGAACTTTAAGAATACAGGATTACAATGTGTTTCAGTTACCGCTTTTGTATAAATATTCTTGGCAAAAGCCATTTTTGTAATTTTTCTGTAAAAATGTTCAACGTTATCTATTTTTTCGTTTACCGAAATAAGTACATTCGATAAGTAAGTCTGTTCCCCATTACTTGAATCCATTTTCTTAATTTCATATAAACAATATCTTAAGTACACATCCTGCTGCATTCGCATTGTTCTATTAACTTTTTGCTAATTACTTAAAGTTTTTTAGTTTGCATAGGTTTTCCTTAACAAGGCGAAATGCACTCGCTTGCAAAATTGTCTAAAGGAATTTTCCGCATTGCGGTAATTGCTGTGGAATTTTTGATTGTTATTTCGTTACTGGATTCCTAAACAATGCACAGACCACATTGTTTTCCTTTTTGTTCTCGAGTTTGTATTTTTTTATAATTTTTTTTTTGATTGTATGTAAGATATACTGGAAATTCTAACATATTTCAAGTGATAAGAAAATATAGTTATAGTTGGAAATTATTGAAAACATTGGAATGCTACATTCTAGTTGCACTTAAAGAGAATAAAATTTTTCCTTATATTTAAAGTCAAAAAAATTTGATAAGATTTATTTAAGCTTTTAGAACAATGTTTTTGATACTACATAAAAAGTTTAAATTAAAGTTTCACTAATTTTTTTTAATTTTTTATTTGGCGCTTCTTAAAAAGTACGTTTCATCAATTTTTTCGTAGTTGTACTTAACAATAATTTTACAATTCCCTTCGGTGATATCTTTAAAATCCTACGCAATTATTTTTAGCTCAACTACAATATGCCTCTATAAATTCATTTTTTTTTTCATTTATTAATTAATTTTGCATTAGGATTTTTTTAATGGTTATGTAAGTAGAGAAGTAGTGCGAGATGTCCGAGACGACGCATAAGCCTAATAGGTCGAAAGCGGTACTAGATTAGATTCCTTGAAGGCAGTCACTGACAGTACTTATGGCTTAAAATGTGTCTATCATTTTTAAATTGTACGCAAGAGTGAAAATAGTTTGTCCTTCAATATTAAGGATAGAGTTCAACCCCTCAAAACTGATAGATCCAAAGAATTGTGTTACGAATATTTGAAATAGCCGCATAAAAACAGTAAAGATGCTCCAAGGTCTCCTGGATGAATGGATCCTTACATTTTATGTAGTCCTTACTGTCACTAATGTTTAGTGGATGGTCACCGAGTCATTCAATGTGTTGTCAAACACCAACTAAAAAATTATTTTAAAATGATGAGTTCAGAATAATGAATAGTTCATAAATCATAAAATCGAATAAATTTTGACATAAAATTATAACATCTTCAGGTAATATATTAAGGTATTGGCCACCTGGGCATAAAAAAATGTTTGCAATGGGTTTCATAGGAAGGTATACAGAGAATTTCTTTTAGGATTTACTTAAGCATAGAAAAACAAACAACTTTTTGTTTAGATTTTCCAAATCCACTTAAGCGATATAGGCTGCATCCTTTTTTGGACTTTTTTGGATTACGTAGCCTTAATATATATAAGAGCAAAGAAGGCGACAGCCAGGTAGCAGAAGCAACTTTAACAGTGGTGATTAGGAACGCAGTGGATATGGTGGTTTTATCCTCATCCTCAATATATAATCTATGGCTATCTATATTTGACGTAAGATCAAAAAAAACTTCAAAAAATGAAATGAATATACAGGGTGAGATGAAAAAACTGCAACAAAGTAAAACGCCATAATTTTTTCATTTTTTTTTAAATTTTATTGAATGAAAGCAAAAAATGTCGGAAATAACATCAAATTTGAGAATCGGTTTAGATTTGTTCGAATCACCTTTGGCACGAACAGGCCTTAAACGCAATGAACATCACACCGCCCGAAAGTGGCTCTGCGGTATTTTGTCCCATTCTCGGCGAAGCGCTTGCTTGAGATGATCGACACTTTGGTATTTTTTAGTTCCAACCTTGCTTTCCAAAATACCCCAGGCACAATAGTCCAACGGATTGGCATCCGGAGATTTTGGTGGCCATTGTGCGGTGGAAATGAAGCGAGGAACCTCATTTCTTAACCATTCTTGGATGGCGCGTGCTGAGTGCGATGGTGCTGAGTCCTGTTGGAATGTCCAAGGTCTGCGGCCGAAATGTTTGCGTGCCCAGGGCTTCAGAACTCCCTCCAAAATATTTTCGCGATAGATTTGCGCATTTAATTTGACACCACGGTCGATGAATACGAGCGGCGAGCGACCATCGGCTGTTATGGCGGCCCACACCATCACCATGGCCGGCTTTTGAGTTGTGATGGCCAACCGAAGTTGCAAATTTTCAGCTGACCTCTCTGGCAAGTAAACACGATCATTTTGTTTGTTTACAAACTGCTGGATAACGAATGGTTTCTCATCGGAGAAAACCAAATTCGGCAGTTCACCACTTTCGGCCAAGCGAAACAACTCTTTAGCTTTTTCGAGTCTAACTTTTTTTTGCGCATCAGTAAGATCTTGCACTTTTTGGAACTTGAATGGCTTTAGTCCAAGCTCATTTTTCAATATTTGCCGAATGGCATATTGCGATATGTTCAGCTCACGAGCCATTTTTCGTCCACTGCGACGCGGATTTCGTTCAATTCGCTTTTTCACTTTTCGAACCATTTCTGCCGATGTTGCTGTTTTTTTTCGTCCACTTCCTTGACGTCGGGCTACGCTACCAGTATCATGGTAACGAGCGATGGTACGAGACACAAAACATTTATTCACTTCTAAATGCTGGAGGGCTCTAACGATAGCCACTTGTGGTTTTCCAGCCAAATGCAAAGCAATCACACTATCACGCTTGAATTCCATCACAAATAACTTTTTTTTTGAAAAATTCCCACCAAAATGCTTTTGTGCGCTTGTAAACAATATAATGAGCTGTCACTAGAATAAATCTGACAGCTGTGGGACGAGCGGTTTAGAAATGACAGCAGTCTGAAGTTGGTTGCAGTTTTTTCATCTCACCTTGTATGTATATTAACAGTCATTGAACTATATAGTAGAGTTGATTTATTTAGCCAAATTAACTTATGAATCCAATATAAGAGTCTATAATCATGACCTCAACCGAAATGTAGTAAGTAACACAACAATACATTATAGGTATGTTGTTTAGTATAAATATTATCGAATCGAATAAAATCTGCAAAGAGTTGATAACAAGCTGACAATATTGCATTAACACAATCCAAGAATAGTAACAATAAATATATATAAATAGGTGAAAACTGTTTAATAGATTTATATCCTTAAACCATTATCACACCGTGTACGTCTCTAGTGATGAAAATATTTGTTCTTACTTCAGAGGTAAATAGGCGATCTAGTTTATCTGGAATGATTTTGTGTCAGTTCAATAGAGTGTCAACCATGATGAATTTGGAGTTATTCATATTTAAATTAAATTAATTAAATTAGATTAAATAAAATAATTAAAAAATAAATAAAGTGCAATTCAATTAATTGCTTTACTTACTGATTTATGCATAAATACATATGTTTGTATTTATTTATTTTCTTATTTACTTGCCGAAAACGATACTCTCTTGTATTATTTTTAATTTTATTAAAATAATAATAAATAATAACTTGAATTATATTATTATTACTATGTTGAAGCTATTTGAGCCAGTGTACTGGAGCACTTTCACTCTTTCTTAACTAGAGGTATTTTCAAAACTTCTCTTTACGCCTTTACTAGATTATTGTTTATCACTTCATCAGACTCAGCAATAATTGACCTCAGATCTGCATACCTCCCCGAGGAGTCTGTAACAATTCTGAGATTTGATAACGCGGTGTTGGTATTATTATATTAAGCAGTAAATAACTGACGAATCAGTGTATACATTTTGATGAATATATCCAAATAGAAGCAACCAGATATTCTTCAAGTAGTCATTATTTCATGCATTCATGTAAAGTGTATAGAAATGAAGTACCGAGGAGCTGGTTGTAAATTAAATTGAATATTTTGCACATATATGTAAAGATTAACTGAAAATAGAATTTTTTTAACCTTGTTGTAAGCATAAATGGAATTTCTGTAAATAGTGCATAAACAAAGCAATAAATGTACATACTTCGATGTTAGAGTGCATTTTTGCAAAACACTGTTCAATTAAAGTAAATGCAGCAAGAAGCTACTCTTTTATAATTTGAGTACCAAAATTCGTGCCAAGTATAAAATATCTTTGTACCTCTGTGTTTGTATTTAAAACAAAATATATTTGGAACACGAAAACTAAACTGAAAAAATATCTCTCAATTTTTTTTTTTGTGTGAAGTAGCACTTTTTCTGCATGCAGAACTGTGCATTTGTGCAACCACATGAGTTGCTGCAATTGTGGTAGCAAAAATACAAACGCTTAATTATTTTCTGCCTTTTAAACATAAGTTTTTTTCTATCTACAAAAAATGGTAGCAGCAGCAGTGAAAAAACTGCAAAGCATTTGCTTTTGTATGCTTGCAACTCAAAAAGGCGGTTAGAACTTTTTTCCCGTTCATGCAATCTTCACAAAGCCATGTGTGCAACTAAAGTATTCATGCACATGCACTGCGATTGTATTTCAGATAAAAGATATACAAAAGGGGCTTAATGTGCGTATGAGTAATGTTTTAATTTAGGGTCAGCAGTTTCACATAAAAACAAAAACTAAAAGATCAAATCTAAAATTTATTTATATACATACTTTACATAGAAGGGTAACTTTCCTTTGGCACAAGAGGCAAGGCTTTTGTGTTGCAATTTCAAGTGCTTATGTTTTCTAATAAGCTATTTATGAAATAAAGTAGTAGAATTGTTCTACTCATATCCGAATGTAATTTTTAAAATTTTTCCTAAACTTTTTTCTTTTATATTGAAACTTGAACTAATTAATGTGGCCTTCGTTTCCTACTTCTTTTCTGTTGGTATTAAAATATAAGTCAGGAGCTGAAGTTATAAAAAATTAATATTAAAATATTAATTATTTAAGTTAAGGAATTTTTAAGGGTGCATAGCATTAAAATTATTGAATTACAGATTTTTTTTTAAAACTTACTTCAACATAATTAAGGTCATATTTTAATTAACTATACACTATTTCACTATTTTTGGATGGGTAATATAGCTAAAGTAATATAAAAAGAAATAGATAGTGTTTAGTTATTTGTGTAAGTACAATCTTTTATTACTCGATTATTTAAGTATTTCACTTTTCACACATTTTGCCTCATATGTACTTTCAATAAAATTTAATTATAAAATATATTTTTATCTAGATTTCGATCCTTTTTGATATGCATCCTTGTTATGGGCTAAAAAAAATTTATTAATTGCATTCATTTTTTCTATAAATATTTTTATTAAATTAATTTTAAAGCATATTCGCAGTAAGCAGATAAAATATTAAAATTGTGTACAACACTACATAACATGACCTTTGACTATATCTACAACTACTTCCTATCAATTGCATGCGAAACTGAGCATGTATGCTTTTTGTGTGAATCTGAATCACATTCAGGAAAAGTATCTGCCAAAGGACAAAAACTGCAGTTGCGCATTTGATTTAAGCTTTTTTGGCACACACACAAATTGTGTAATTTGTGAATGTGTAGCAGTTAATTGGCGTGACAGTATTTTAATGCCTTAAAAACACAACATTTTTTAAAAGTATTTCATTAAATGAAAGCAACATAATCGTTGTGTGAAAACGAATTAAAAAGCTGCGGGTAATGTCATAAAGAAATTAAACACTCATTTTTGTGACATGCAATTTTAATAAAAAATATAACTTTAAGCACGAAAAATTTCTAATTTGAGAATTTTATAGTAAATTCGACTATATTCTATTGACATCCTTCCTCATTCAATTATGATCATTTATAGGATACTAAATTATAATAAGGAAAGTCGAAAAAATACATACCACGAGGATCATACCTTCTGCTCAAAAAGTACTCAGATTTTGTAAATAAAACACACAAATTTAAATTTTAATCCCAATTTATTTTATCTCCTTCAAAATGTGCTCCTTCTGAAGCGATACACATACGCAAACGCTTAACCCAAACTTCCATACACTTTTCGTAGGCCCGTAAAGGTATGACTTTTAGTTCCTTCAGCGAATTCTCTTTTACCGATTCAATCGACTCAAAACGCTTACCACGAAGGGGCAATTCGATTTTCGGGAACAGGAAAAAGTCGCACGGATCCAAATCTGCCAAATATGGTCCCTGAGCGATGACAGTGGTGCTGTTGATCAAAAAATCGCGTACAACAAGAATTTTCCATAGTAAAAATCGCTAAATGCACTTGAGGTAGTCTCACATTAACAGCTGCTGTAAACAAACTAATTGACAGATAGAAGAGTGTACCAACATAACAAACACAAAATTTTTGAAAAAGGTCTATTACTCAAGGAGTAGTTAACAAACAACGAAATCCGGATACGTTTTAAACAGAAGGTATACCTGAACTTAAAAAACATAAAGTTCGCTACGGTTTTATGTTTATATCAGAAATCAATTAAATCCGGTCTAATCAAAATAATTTTCAGCAACGTGAGTCACAGGTATGTATGAACAAGATATTCGTTCTAAGCCTCCCTGGTTCCTTTGGGAGGCTTTGGGAGGTAATGAGCATTATTTTCAGAAAATGGTCATATAAAGAGAGCTTCTGAAATATTCCTGCAGATGGATTTTACTTAGATAGTATTAGATGCTTCATTGCTAGGCAATGAAAATATTTATTGAACTGAAAATATTGCACAAAGTATAGACATCCACGATAAACACAGATGAATTGTTATTCACAATAGGTGGAATATTTTGAGACACCTTTCAAATCGTTTTATTTGTAGAGAATGTTAGACATATTTGCTTTTTGCAGTAAATTTTTGTCATTGAAATAAGTGGATTAATGTACAATATTTCACAGTGCACTATATAATTCTCAGAAGTTTATATATTGCGTTTGTTTCCATATATATAAATACAAAATGTTATTATGTTCAAATGTGAATATTTACACTTTATAAGTATAAACGAATCGATTTGTACTCCGATATATCGAAAGCCAAAATAAGTCGTAACAAACTACTGGTTCCTTGAAAAAACCTCGTTAATTCGTAAAATTACTATACAGTGTGGTCCCCTCGTTAATTCGTATTTTGATTGAAAACCATTGAACATTAAACCTCTTATAATTCGTAATGTAGAACAAAAACTTATCTGCAAATTTATCGTGCTTTAAGAAAATTCGCAGCTTTTTAATGCTTTACCGACACAATAAGAAGGAGTGGATGACAATGGATCTATTGAACGAATGGCTTCAGATACTTAATTTTAGCATAAAAACAGACTGTTAATTATAGCATCTAAACAGACTGTTATTTATGGACAATTGTACATCGCATAATGGATTTCTCAATCTCAGCCACGTAAAAATGAATTTTTTGCCAGTAAACTTCACTTCCAAGGTGCAGCCCTTTGACCAGGGTGTTATAAAAAATTTTAAATTATATTACCGCAAGGAATTGGTTATTAATCTAATAGCATTGATGAAAAACAATTGCTTATAAAGCATGGAATAGTGTCAGCAGATCTTGCATTCGAAACTGCTTCCGGGCTTAAGGTTTTAATAAAATCTTAAACGAAAATTTATGTCAAGTTGAACAAGTCAACATAGATTATCTATGGGATCGTATATGTGAGAACCTTGAGTATGTCACCCTTTTTGTTGATAACGTGTACATTGATAATAACGTGGCTGTATCTAGTATGGTGAGGAGCAACTTACACGAATAAACCAGCCAAATCGGACATTCAGCAACTACGATATTATGTTTCAAATCTTGATGTTCAAAAAAATGTTTTCGATTATTTATTAAGTTTGGAAATAACAATTGAAGAAATAGGCGAAGAGAATGTAAAACAATCAACAATTAAAAAATTTTTAAAGTTGAAACTATGTATTTTTTTAAGTTTTTATTTATGTAAATATATTTAATATATGTAAATATATTTAATATATTTAAATATATATATATGTAAATTGGAATTTTTAATAAAAATAAAAATATGTGAAGATCAACTAAAGTGTAAAATCCACGTTAATTAGTATTTTCTTCGTTTTTAACCTCGTTAAACCGATACCTCGATAATTCGAAAACCCCTTTAATTCCTAAAAAATGCTGTTCCCTTGCGATTTTGAATTCATCGGGATTCGACTTTATTACAAAATCAATTAAAAATCCAAAAATACTATTTAAAACTTAAAGTACTTCTAAAGCAAATTTAATAAAATTAATTTTTGATGAAGTCAAACACATAAATTACCATACAATTGGGTTCTCTGCAAAAAATTTCTCTTACTTACAGAAAATGTTTATAAAGGGCTATTACATTATTTTACAACGCAGCAGTTATTGCCTTCCACATATTTTATGCTTACTTATATATTTTAGTGGCATTCTCAGTGTTGGCGGAACTCTAACTTCATATCTGTTTCCGAAGAAGAAAAAAAAGAAGTTTACGATATAATATTTCACACAGTATTTTTTTTCAAGATATTAATACTTTGCGAATACTTCATGACATTAATTCATAGCAATTTTTATGTAATGCTAGAATAAATGAAAAGTAAAAATAAAATTTTTATTTATATATTTAGAATTTTGTATTTTAGATATTATTGTTATAAAACCGTGATAACATATGTTTTTATTTATATTTATTAAAAAACAATTTCGAAATTTTTTAATACATATTGGGCGAGTAAAAATTTAAAATCCCTATTTACACCATAAAATTATCGATTTTGTGGATATTAATTATATGATATATAAATATTTGTTTCATATCAGCTGACGGTAGGTTTCTGTTTTCCCAACTTAGTAGGTTTATTGAAATAATAGCTCAATTGCATTACTTTACAAAAATTCTTCACAATAAATCTTTGTATGTAAGAACTACGTAAATCTCATAATAAATATAGAACATATTCTATAAAACAGAAGTTCAAATTAAGTTTTAGAGAATGAAATGAGTTAGATGAATGCCTTAAGTTACTGTTATGCCTTTCATGGATTTCATACTCCGTACTGATACGAAATAAACATAAGTATTGTATTAAAAACTATAGTACCAATATTTAGCTTGAATAAACATATAGTAAAGTGCTGTCTAAAGCATCCCGTTTTTCATCATGCTTGCAAATTATATTCAGAGAATAGGTTATATGGTGTCTACTGTGACATACGACATAAAATTTGCAAATCGCTCTGAGAGAGGGGCTCCTTAAAATAAGCACAACGCGTCGGAAGTCTTAAGTGGCCCACGTGGTGACTATAAGATATTAACTTTTTAACATAATCAAACCAAGAAGGTTTCATAGTTAATCAATTTCGTTTAAAATTTTTCTTTTTCTCAATTTTAGGCCAAATTGTTTTAAAACTACACCACACTCAACTTAAACATTATTTCGCAAATTATTTCAAGTAATCTCTTAAATTTGTATAGAGTTAGAAATCAAAACTTATTTAATATTGGTAAGGCTTATGTACATTTAATATAAATTTCTGTTATTATTATAATGTCGTTAGTGCAACTGCGTTGTAAAGATCTATTGTGCCCCCTCATGGATTTAGGTTTTTCTCCAGGTCCAATTTTCTCTATAAAATGTAATATTAAACATTTACTATAAAATATTACTTATTTTTACGTTCTATATGAGGTACGCAGATACTTCATTTATTTATGCAACAGTGCCTGACAAACTCAAAGCACGCAATGATATCCAAACTATTTTTACTTAGTTGCACATAATTCTTAACTTGTGTTAGGTTGAATATCTATATAGGCCATATCGATTGCGATAATCCTATATAGCTGGATGTGTTTCTTTTTAGCTTATTGAATAGGTGTTATAAAAGTTATTTATATCAAGTTATAGATTGGTTTCGGCCCTAAATGCAATAAAGCTTCTCCTTTCTTAGCAAGTTTATCTTCAACATTGAATATATATTACTCCTGTTACTCCTCATTTCTTTTCTTTAACATATAATTTAAATACATTTGCTTCAATGTATATAATCCGCTCTTTATATTAAAGAATTCATTTTGTTTTATCAATTTGTGATACCTAACTCAATTAAAATCTTTAATCATCAGGTGATCTACAATTCTTCTTCTTTTAAATTTCCTACCTATCTATAATCCAAATTCTAGCTCCTACTTTCATAGCCACTGTTTTGGTATTAATTGGGTTCAGTTCAGCATGTGCGGTCTTTTGTTGAAAAAAGTTCTACCACAGGAAATTACACTAGTAACCCAGCTAGCATCACAATTCATTCATGCCTAAATTAAACTTCATTTTGTTTCATATTTACCAGAGTTGGTGAATTTTTTTCACTACTCTTTCCTTTTTTTTGTAGCTATATTACCATTTAACTTCCTGCCCATATTTTCCGTTTCTCTTCTGTTGTTGTTTCATATTTGCGCCGCCTATGCCAAATGCCGTCAACCTATAGTTTAGCACCTGTAATGCTGGTACATTGCTCCATTTGGTTGCGTTTATGCTACGTGCCGCAGTTGCTTCGTTTTCCGTTTCCGCTTGTCAACACAACATTGCGTTGTAAACACGTTTCTGAACTTTGACCATTGCTACTTCTGTTGATATCGTTGCCATTTACTACTTTATCCATGCCGTGGGCACGGTATTCTTATAATGTAGCACACGATTTGAATGAGATTATTGCACTGGTATTGAAGCCAGTTTAATTGTACGTTGAAGTTGACTTTATTAAAAACGTTGTACGTGCAATATACCAACTCATATATAAGCCTATTTTCAAGTTGCAGTTAATTAGAGAAAATATGGAACTCAAATCATAGTCTATTTCACCTAAATACCAAAAAGTAAAGAAACTGTGTTAATTCTATACACATACACATATGTATATACATTTTATATGTTCAAGTCTATATATACATATATAATTAATTTATTAATATTTTCCACTTAACTTTATTGCTTCAAAATGTTTCATTTATTTTTTTACATGTATTTTGAAATAATATTCCACACATAATTTATTTTTTAAATATTTTCCACATTGCTCTGTCCACTGTACATATTTTTATTTTCTCTATACGTTCGCATGTACTTCTGTATCTTATAAATAAATTTTAAATTTATCATCAACATTTTCGTGCTCAATTTTCTTTTTTCTATAATCGTAATTATGCTTACCGATGATGATGAATTGCAACCATGCACTTTTTGAAATCCATTTCAACCAACTGCAGAGTACATAAAAATAAAACTGAGCAGAAAAAGGATAACTAACAGGACTGCCATTTTCATGTCAAGAACTTGTAAATGGCATTGCTGTCAAAACAATTGTCAATTGCTGACGACACAAAGTCTTGTGTTTATTTTGGCAATAATTCATAAACCAAAAGTACAAGAACACAAAAATTAAAAATGCAACCAGCATGAAAATAATAGAAGCATATCAACCGAAAGTAAGAGCAGGAGCAGGAGCAGGAGCAGGAGCAGAAGCAGGAAAAGGAAACTAGTCACAGTGTGGATATTTTGCTTAACTTGCAGAAGTAAAACAATAGCACTGTAAATGTAAAGATATTAAATTTTCAAAAAAAAAACAAAAAAGAAAAAAGAAAATATCAGAAAAAAGTCATGCTAAACTTACACGTGTACGAAGCCCTTGCAAAAGGATTAAAAACTGCCACTGCTGCATGCAAGGATACAACTAATTGGAACAAATACATACACCGCACATACCTATCCGAACACATGTGCCGGTATTGCTGCCTACTAAAGGAATGTAACAAAGTTTTTATGTAAACAAATACATAAACAAACCAGTAAACAAACACACATAAACTAATCACTTTTACTTGAAATTGTGGAGTCAACAATTTCATTTCATTCATGCATTTCGTTTGTTTGCTTATTTGTTTTAGCATTTTTGCTCAAGTATCTGCCACACTATGATACTGTGTACTCGTCTAGTAAAGTACAGGGAAAGAGATATATATATATCCTGTCGTTGCCACATAATGACAGAATTGGAACAATACAAACTGGGCCATAAACAAACATATCATTGCTGTAAATGCAGGAGCAAGAAAAATCAAGCGTAGCATTAAAGTAAGGCAAACATGGTAAAAGGACAATAAATTGACCAAAAGGATTAAGTTTAAGTGTTAAATGGCAACAATACAGCCACAGTTACGATTGTGTAAACAATGTGCATAACGAAAATTGTTAAAAGTTTCGTTAATGATAATATATATTGATATTCAGATGTCTGAGTTGGTGAATCAGCACCTTTACTCTATTTTATCTGTGGACAGTTTTAAGTCACACTAAATACGGGGCTTTACGGGGCTTTATAATATGATGGATCGGATGTCTTTGTATCTGCCTGTGTTTATCAAATGATAATGAAAGTGTTGTTAACTGGTCGATTGGTACAGGGTAATTTTCGATATCGGTTGATAAACAGCCAATGAATCAAGTAAATGGAAATATAAAACACCATCAATGGGTATACAGAAATTATATTTTTAAGTAATATCATTAAATAATAGGCTGTGAATGCATCCCGACCTAAAAGATCTATTGTTCGTCTAAAGGCCCAACTAAAACAATTCTAGACTTTTTATAAATCTTGTATTTGCAGTGGACTTAATTTAAGCTATTTGATTTCGGACTAAGATCCCGCTTCCAAGGTAGTCGAATCTACGTCTTGCTGCCGCTGGGCAGTTGCATAGAATATGCTCTGATGTTTCCTTCTCTTCATAACAGAGTCGACAGGAGTCACTTTCTACCGCACCTACAATCTTCATGTGGCAATTAAGTCTACAGTGTCCTGTAAGAAGTTCAGTCTAGATTTTAATATCGTTTCTGCTAAGGCCAAGTATGACATCAACTTTGATGTGTTCAGGATCAATTTTTTTTAAGTAACTAAAATGATATTTAAATATTGACTAGTCAGTTTATTGCCTCTTATAAACGGTGTTCAGTTAGCAAAGAACTGAGATCACAGATCGTTGATTGCTAACGCGAAATTATATGAAATACTCTTCACATTGGTTCTGGTTTCATCGTTTCCTAAACAAACACCTATCTTTAAGCCAAATATAAGTCATTTAAAAAAAAAAATAGATTCGTTGAGTTTTTATATATTCATTGGAAACTTTGCTGTTGAATAAAATCAAATTTTACAAAAAAACTGTAGTGCCGATGTGTTAACTTTATAGAAAAAAAGAGGTTAAATATAAATATGATTACTTGAGATTTTTGATAGGACTTATAACAGATTAGGTGAATAAAAAATTTATTGCGAAGGAATGAAAAAAATGAAAGAATATAATGAAATACTGATTGGTCTGTTGGGATCGCCAGTATAACCTGCTTACCTACTTACACAGAGATTTGTGTCTTAATACACGTGTCTGCGGTTCAGAATTGACAGGGTTAATTTTCTTGACATTTGCAGTCCGTAATTTATATGGACAATTGAATCGAATGATTTTTAACAAGACAACTGAAGATAGTTAGATATTTTACGAAATCTGAAAATACTGTGTTGTTAACCCAAGAACATACAAACAATAAGAATGTCTTTAGAAGTCAAAATTTCTTCTTTCTTTTTCTTTCCTTTTCAAATAGATATCTTCTCATATAAAATAAAAATGGTTACTATAAGTCCTTTAATGAAATCCATTTCATTATATAGACATAAGCCCAACAATCGTATAAAAAGGAAACAATTATTTAATCTAAATCGCGTATCACTGGCTAAGGATGTTTCTATATTTTAGCATAACAACTATTATAACACTTTTAAAATAACCATGTCGATTAGTTAGGAACACTATCCGATGACAAAATCCAAAGTTTTGAGTAATGTAAGGAAGTTTACATTTGTAAGGAAGTTATTTACACGAATATAAATTCATTGGACACTCCAAGTTCATTGTTGATTATACTTGGAATGAAATGACAACTAAATGTTAATATTATATATGTACAGTCTCTTCTCAGTCTTGTGTTTTTTCAAATCTATTTTATTAAAACTTAAAAATATTTGCAAGTTAGAAAGCCCATCATGTAATAGAAACCCTTCAATACTTTAGTAAGTCGTATTGGTAATTATTGTTTGTTTAAAATAGGTTTAAATGTCTCTAAGTGTGATGTCTAAAGTAATATTAGTTTAAGATAAAAATAAGTTTATTTTCATAACCTTAATGTTAAAACTTCGCATATATTTTTTCTGTTTTTAGAGGAACTTTTAACTTGCCAATATTTCATATTTATGTATTAAATATTTTCAGTGAACTTTTACGTTGTAAGAAAATAGTAAACATTCTCATTTTTGGCAATTTTACAATATTTCTTCTGCAGCTGTTTTTCTTCTAACGAACATCCGCCGGATGCTGTACTTTGACACCTTCTCCATGATAAACAAATAACAAGTTCTGTTATAATTCAGTGCAACAGTTATAAACACAGTCTTAAGCTGCTTTACCAAAATTGAAAAACTTTTTTTGTACTATTTTTCTTGGTTGAAAATTTCTTATTTGGCTGAAAACTTACAAAAAACGGCAGAAGCACTTACAATGCCAGTCAAATTGCAAAAGTTGAATCATTCCTCGTCTCTTCTCCTTTTATATCGTGGTGTCTTGGCAGGAATCCTCTTATTTTTCACAGCATGTTGTGAAAGACAGATGCATGAGTGTTTATATTGAAAAGAAATGTTTTATTTAATATACATTGAATTAAATGCGTCACTATTAAATTTGTTAAGTAAACTAAATTCGACAGCAAAAATGTGAAAAGTTAAAAAAATTTACATTAGCCACCTCCAGACCAGAAACATAATTTTTGGACAATGTAAAAATATATATAAATTAATATAATGAACAATTTATATATTTTACTTAATTAAAAGTGCTTTCCAATATTTAAGGATATTTATTTACTTATATCTAGCTGAGTGTTATTGCTCTTTTCTGCATACATCGTCAGCAATTTACAAAAACCATTACCTTTAGATTTTAAAACCAACAAAACCAATTTTAGGTAAAATACTTTACTGCCACTTCATTTAAGGCCAATTGTTGCAAGTAAATAGGAATTAAGTCAGAGCTGCAACAATATAAATACCCAGCAAGTCATTAACTAAAACACACAAACTGTGTCACATTTGGTCTTTGTGGTATCATTAAAAAAAATTCTTGAAAAAAAGCCACTCTTGTAAACAAAGTCCCTCAGGAAGCCATAACAAAAATAAATAAAAAAAGAGAAAAAATCGGGAATAAAAAGGAATTTGTAGAAAGCCATTTAGATACATTACCACGATAAGACCGACTCTTGGCTTTACGCACTTCCTTTTCTCATTCTTCACTAAATCAACAGAAAGTAACAACAGGACCAACATAGCCACAGGCTACAACTGCATCAGTTTCGTTATGCATATTCTGAGGCTTAGAACATTTGATGAATTGCTACAATAAACAGAAATCCTAATAAATATCCTGGCAGCTGACATGTACATGTAAAACTGCAAAGTTTACTCGTATGCAAATGACTGTAAGAGAAATTTACAAGGCTGGTGCAGTTGTAATATCCTTGGGAGTAGAATTGTTAAACACACGGAGTTAAATAAATAAATAACTGAGAAGGGAAAGGATATGGGATAAAATATTAACAGAAAATTAAATGGAATAATGAAAGAGTCTATACATATGCAATTATTATCATATTATTGTTTTTATTTTATAGTGACTAGATAAGATTTTTCAGGAAGTATTGGGTAACTTAATTCTTTGCATTGCCCAATAAATGGCGTACTTAAGGAATTTTATGATACGTTTCAGAAGCTTAAATTTTCCTATTAGACATTTATAAAGAAAAAATGCTGTACCAGTTGAAGAGAAACAAAGAAAATGTATATGATAGAGAGTGGCTGTTAATGGAAAATTTTAATTATTTTCTGTGCACTCAATTGGACTTACAAAAATTCACTCGACTAAGTAATTGAGAAAAAAAAGAATATACAGATCGCTGTGCTGTCCCATTTCAGCACTATAAACTTTAACAGTCAATCCGTCTCTTTAGACGTTGCTGCAACCTATGGTATCTCTTAAATAAGTTGTAGATCTGCGATATCTGTTGTTAAAATCTTATTAAATCTCACAGCACATTCCTTTTGAATATAAAGCTCATGCCAGACAAATGTTTCTGAAAGTCGTGGTGGATGAGAGAGGGAGAGAGGGAGAGAGAGAGAGGAAGAGAGAGAGAGAGAGAGAAAGAGGAGGAGAGTAGAAAAGAAAAGAGAGTGAGAAAATCTGAGGTAGAGAGAGAGAATGAAACTAAAAAGATCACAGGCAGACCATGCTTTCGTTATATTGGCATAAATAAATGTTTATCATTCATGCCTTGGTGAACTATATTAAGAAATTTGGATGGTAAAGTCAGTTTATTCGAGGTTAAAGGGATACCTATGCCAAGTGTGATAGATGTTATAAGAAATCGTGTATCAAACAGTTCTACAATTAATTCAGGATTCGTTGAGACTAAGCCAACGATCACATCGACAAATCGCTCAAAGATAAATTGCATTTACGATTAAGCTTAGCTTAGCTATACATAGTAGAGAAATAATGGCAGCTAACACGAAATATTATTGGACTTACGAAACTTGCCAAGTTGGAATGATCTGCCTAAGACTTTTTATACTCTCAAAATTAAAACTGAATCTACGCAGAGCCTAATTGACCTAAGGTCAATTGTGAATAGTTTAATGGTACAAAATGAGTATCGATAAAATGTGAAAAATTGTTACCTTTGTTTAATTATTATCAATACTTTTCTGAATAAATTTCTAAAATTTTTGTGTGTATATAAAGTCGCTTCCAAAGAGTATTTTGTTAAAAAGAATTTCGTGTCTATTATAGGTGAAATTTTGTGCGACCATATAACCATATATTATATCTTTCTAGTTTATCCTATTGTTTACAAAAAGATATGTAAATGATATAAATATATCGAAATAGGAAGTTAAGCACATTCAGCTGTTAATGAAGCAGACTTAACGTACAGTTCCATTAACATCTATTTTATACTGTAACCACAAAAAGTTCATATCCACTGCTTAACCTCAAATTGTGCTAAAGTCAGTTTAAGGTTATTAAGTTCCAAGGAAGGTCGGATTTCAATGTTTTGCAACTAAAGACAAAAAAACATAGTTATAAGTGAATATACTTACTAAAGGAGTTTTCATACAAAGTAAGGATTAAAATTTTATGTCCTTAAATGCTTAAACTTAACATAACATAACACTACTTCCTTTCATTTTTAATTTTTGTACAAAATGCAATAAAAGTAATGAGGAGAATTAATAAACCTTATATTACCTTTACACGTACGGAAGTCATAACTCACAATTTTACGACTTTACATTTAAAGCTAATTAAAAATGGTGGCAGAGCATAT
Organism: Teleopsis dalmanni; assembly: GCF_002237135.1. Lineage (NCBI taxonomy): Eukaryota > Metazoa > Arthropoda > Insecta > Diptera > Diopsidae > Teleopsis > Teleopsis dalmanni. The sequence continues at coordinate 128,653,293 of NC_051847.1, forward strand.
GCGTGCTATAAAAGTGTACTTTTCTCGTCTATATGCAATTGTGTGTCTCCTTCGCACTAGAAAATAAGCGGCAAGTTTTTATGTGAATTTATAATCGTGTATATAAATGTATTTATATGGAACCAGATATATAAAAAATTAATGCAATAAAGTTAATTAAAATTTCACCCCCTTCATTTAAGAAATTAAATAAATTTGTAGTAAAGATCATAAATGCCAATAGACTGAGCAAAGAGTGTGTATAGCAGTAAAAATGGTTTGAAAAATAGTACGGAAAAATTAATTAATTTTATGGCTAGTGCACGTATAGAAAGTTGAGAGAAAAATATCATTAAGCGGTTAATTCATAAGGTCGTGAAGCACATGTATTGGTTGATTCACTTCATAGCTATGAAATGTGAAATATTTTCAAGAACAAGTGCCAGTAATTAATTCAAGAAAGTATGAAATACCTATGGATATTACGATATTTCATAGTATGTATCCATTATACTTCAAAATATTAAGATCACGTGTGCTTGAAAATTATTTTGACTGCATAGTAGTACTGCAAAACAACTACAATCATCGGTTTGTTTTTATTACATGTGTTCCAACTATAAACAAAAAGATTCTTCAATGATATTCTTCAATATATTAAATAAATAATTCTTCAGTACTTTGGGTTTTGCTTACAAGTCTACATCTCACAGTAATTGATGTAAAAGATCATAACTACTAGAAGATCTCACTTCTATTAGTTTTGTAGCAATGCCTTTTTTGTTTCATTGATGTGCTATTTTCTTTCCGAAGTACTAAAATTTATTGAATTTCCTATACGTACACAATTCCTTCAGTATAAGTAGGCCATGATACAAACTCCGACAATAATCTCTCGAAAACTAGAAAGTTATGAGACACGCAGTTCAAAGTATTTTTTTACTTACGTTCTATGATCTCCTTTCAGCACTGGATAATGAGACTTCCTATGTTCACCTTCACCAGTAATTCCTTACTGATATCAAGTAAAGTTTAAAATTATGTTCCGAAAATAGCGAATTAAAAGATTGAACAAATAATAATCACACTTCCAGTGTTTGCTATCGGATCAGATATAAATATCTTGGACCGGAATATATGGTTTGTACGAGCTGTGTTTCAGTGATCTTTCATAAATTACTTAGATGAGATCTATATTTTAATAACACGTTTGGTTCCAAATATTTTTTCTTTGCTAATGCGTTGATAATAATTTGTATTGAAACAAAAATTTGTTTTATTTTTTCTGAGGCACGTTAGCGATCGTTAGTAACCGTGGGTTGGTAATGCTTTCAACTTAAACATATAATAAAATAAATGCACTGTACTACCTAAAATAATAAAATCATTGCTTCCAAATCAAGAAAACGAAATGGATACCCACTAGTATAAGTTTATATGACTAACCATCAGTATTATTATTATTAATGTTAAGGGATATAGTACAGCGACCGTCGGGTCTATTGTGCCCCCTTCTGGGCTTAGAGTAGGCTTCTAAGCCCTGTTGCGTCAATAAAAAGTAGTATAGAACCTAATTTACAGAGTTTTATTGCCTCTTCCGTGAGAATATACATTTCCTGAAGCCTATTACGTATGTGCATGAGCGCAAGGCATTCTAGCAGCACATGTGTGCCCGACTTTTCATTCTCTTCTCAGAATCTACAGTTTGCATCCGTAAGTATACCCAGTCTTGTTACCATCAGTATACACAATGATGTTATACGTAAAAAAAGTACTTTTTATTCTAGTTATCTATTATTACTTTTGAAATGGTACAGAAGCAGTTTGAATAGCGGAGCGGAGGCTAAATGGGGCTTTTGAGAAATCAAGCTAAATAATATATATTATTTAATATATTTTATTAATATATTTTATTTGTATGATGTATATGATGAAGAGTTTGAGTTTATATATTAATATAAACTAGGGTTTGACGACTGCTTCGTGAAAAAACTATCTTTAACCACATAAACTTATTATCTTACTTATTATGGAAATCATAATTTGGTTCCAACAATACTTATTTTAACTGAATTTATTTAATTTACTTAAAAAGCAAATTCTGCATTAAGTAAGATATAAAGTAAGAAATTTTAAGCTCTAATTCCGTTACATCGTTCCAAGTTATTTGGCCATGGCTACGAGTTCAACCACTCGTAGTAAGCAATGAAAGCATTCAGACTTCTGGCGCTGAAAAGTAAATTTTACATTTTTAAATAAATTTTATAATAAATATTTCTTATAAAATATAAAATCTAAATATTTACATTTTATTTTTTATCTTCTTTCCTTTTATTAAAAACATTTTGAAATGAAATTGATAAAGTTGAGAGCAGTTAGGTTTTACAGTTTCCTGCTGTTGCCGTCATTGTTTATTTGGTGAAATTCAAATTGACGAATTGCATTGCGGTTATGCAAATTTAATAAAAAAAACTTTTCAATATCATCAATAACAATTTAGGATTTCATTTAGGTTCAAATTGAATCAAAACAAGTTTTCGCAAGTTTACTGTAACTTAAGTTTAATGTCAACCCCAGATAAAGTCAGATGAAATCACTAAGAAGTGTGACGCCAAATGAATTTCAATTGGAGTCGAGTGGAGTGGAGTGGAGTGGGGCAACTGCAGCTCATTGTGGAGTGAAAGTTTCTGATTGCGCAAGCAAGCATAGTGAAGATATAAATTTGATTGAATTATATTAAGTAACTCTACTGAATAATGAAGCTATCTCGTATTTTTACAACTACAATTTTAGTTACAATAAAAAGAATTTCAATTTAACTATCGCATTTTATTTATTTTTTTTTGCATCAATCGACCACAATAAATATTTACGTTTATTGGTCACATTCTACAGAGCAGTAATAAAAAAGTTATAAAAAAATATTAAATTATAAATAATTGCCTTAATCTTCTTTTAAATTAAATTATATATATTTGTGTTCTTTGTTGTATTGTACAAAGGCATTATTGTATCCTTTGATTCCTTCTGTAAGGCCACATATTTTAAAATAAATTGCATTTCACGACCGCTTGTATGTGCAGAGGTGAGGTTTGTCAGCCAATTTTACACGTAATTTTTACACAATGAACACAAATACAAAGGAAGACCCACAGTTACACACACTGGAAGCATATTAAAAATTTAACTTACATTTCACTAATACACACACACATACAACATTTACAGCCCTTACAGCATTTACAGTGCATACGGCATATGAGTATTGATGTTAAAAATACCACATACCTATCGTGTGGTCCTTGCTCAATAATTACGCCACAAATTGCAAATTTATTTCCTTTAATATAAACAATTTGCGGTTCAATTTTTGTGAAAAGGGTTACGTAGGAATTCTTTTGCTTTTTTGTGTGATTTTGGCTCACTTTACAATTGCAATTGTGTTTAATGCATGAAACCACAACAAAAGAGCAGGATATCAAATAAGCGTATAAGCGTGTGTGAGTAGAAAGGACACTTGTGAAAAAATAAAACAAAATCGGAATTTAATGGCTTTTTCGCTACATTTATCACTTGCAATTTCTGAACAATTACGTGTGCTTTCAAAACATTTTAGTGAGATTTTATTACTTAGTCACAGTTCAAGTGCTGTACAAATACTCGTATGTAACTTAATTCTATTATTTTCTTTTCCACTGGAACGACATATAATCGAGAGTTTTTCCATTGAGTTCATTTTAAGTTTATTTAATAAAGCAAAATCACAAATAGTTTAGTATGCTTTTATGTACAAATATCGTAGTAACATTTTTCTATTATTAAAAGAATTAAATTTTTTGTTATACAATCATTACTGCTAAACCAATACTAGGTCAAGTCATTAATTCTGTTATGATTATGTTAAGATTATGTTTCGATTATGTTAATAGACACAACAGTATATGTTAGGATCAAAGCCTTTAACAGAGCTTATCGTGTTGCAAAAATTAAACGATGCATATTATGACTATGTAACTATTATTCCTCATCAGCATATTGCTCTCCAAAAATTACAATATACGAACAAAAACATATTTATAAGAATTTTTATTTCATAATTAATTAAACTAATTAAACTAGTTACTAATTAATAACTAACAAAGTTATAAATGAGGTATTTTTGTATTATTGTTGTTTGTACTTTCTATTCCTTAAGTGTTCTTCCTAGTCGTGTGCCACATGTGAATGTCTACAGAAGCTCTCCGAAAATGAGTTAACTGTTGAGTCATGGCATCAGTAGGTATCACGACTAGGTAGTGACGATGGAGGACACGATAACAGTTTCTCGTGAGCAATTTAAAAACAACGCAGAAATGAGTAAATGAGTTGGTGTTTGGTTCATACACTTCAATATCAAAGGCCTAACTTCTGATGTGACCATTTGGGTGCATTTCAGTTCTATTTATTTTTGCCACTCCAGCTGAGAAGGACAAAGGTGAAACAAGAAGAAGCACTAAAATGTCGGACTTATGTTATGTTCAAAAAAGGAACCGCCAAAGTATTTCTTTTTATGAAGAAAAACTGGAAGTATCAATGTATTGTATTTTTCTTCTTGTAAAAAAAAAGAGTAAGTATTGAACTGCAGATTCGTGAATAAAAAGTGGAATCGGCGAAATATTGAACTTTTGAGTGTCATGACAAAAAGACGTAGCGCTAAAGTATGAAGCATTCTTGTGTAGAAAAGAGGAAGTATCGAGATTTGAATACCCGTTTTTATTGAAAAAAAAGTATTGAACTCCTGCTTCCAGCAAAAAAGTACATCATGGTATATAACCCCATCTTCTGATAGTAAAGACAAAAGTTATATTGAAGTGCAAAAAACAGAGTGAAAAATTTGCATTTAAATTAGTTAGTGTTTGGCTCGGAGGATTTAATATCAGAGGCATAACTCTTGATGTGACCATTTCGATGTCTTGCACTTTACTTCTGTTTATTTGCATGCTTCCTTTCATATTTTGCACTCAATTTTTTTTTTTTTAACAATTTTAAACAGTGTAGTTGTCGACTTGGATCTTTAGTCAGTTAATTATATTTATTATGCTTTTTCACAAGTAATACTGGTATCTTTTTGTTGTTATTATTATTATTTCAATTTTATGTATAAAGTCAAATGTACAAATGATGATGATGCTGTTCGCCGGATGTATACATATAATTATTTACTTGTTCTTTTGTTATCATTCGCATAAGATAAGTAAAAATAATAAATACTTATGGGCAGGTCATGTTCTTGTTTTTTCAGAAATAAGTACAGCTCTAAATTTCAGTTAATGACCGACAAATAATAAATATTATAACAACTTTTGGTACATGTTGTGCTTTGATGTAATAATATAAACAAAGTTACTTAACCTACTGTAAAATGAATTTTTTTTATCAAAAATTTTGTCAGCAAAAAAAATTTATGAAAATAAATACTAATAAAAAACATATACTTAAAATAATTAATGTATTTAACTGCATCAAAAAACAAATACATAACTACATAGCCTTACGTATGATCAAAATATACGCTCGATTCTGATATGGCGAGTAGTGCGCTGACTAAAAGGAATCGTTAAAAGTAACATAATGTTAACATTTATTTTAACTGGGCTTAAAACTATGCTAATTTCAAATATATATTAGATGATATAAAGCAGAGCTATAAGCAAATGTAATGTACTGATTTATTTAGTATACCTCTGTAGTTTATATACATGTATTTTGTTATGGTATTTTATTACCAACAAAAATCTTTGCTACATTAACTTCACACTGGTTCATAATTATTGGTTTTAAAAAATCCAATTATAGAAGCAGATTATACTTACTATTTTATTCTACATGCAGCCCTGAGACTTATAGAGCACTGGTAGGACTTCGGACTGCTATAATTAATTTTAAAAAAATAATAAAATCCACAAAAACAGATGGTCGCTTACTCAACAAGGACTGCGATCACGTAACTATTTACTTAACGAACAAATAGTTAAGACTCGGTTACGTAAGAAATCCAAATAAAACACTAAAAAAATGGTTATTATTTCAAGTAAATTCCAAAAAGATCACGAGGGGTACATATACTAAAATCGTCTATTAATAAAAGGTATATTGCTATAATAAAAGGTATATTGCGGTTGAAAATAATTAAGTGAATTACACATCACAAACTTACTAAATTAGGAGTCAATTACTAAAGAGCTGTGTTAAACAAAATAAAATGATAGGTGCTGAGGTTTGTACAATTCGAAGAAACATCGGCAATAAAATTGCAGATATAAAAAATAACATGAAATCAGATATCTGCAAAATTTCTAAAAAGAGTCAGATTAAATATAACAAAGAACTTGTCAACCCTGTTTTTGAATTTCTTTATGATCAATATATTAAATTCTATTCTATAAACTGTGTGCACCCAATAATCTTTATATTTAAATGGTGGTAAAATACTAGAAACATTAAATTCCATATAAATAATATATTGTATGTCCTCAACAATTTCTATCATCAAAATTTGATGTATTTTCTTCTAATTTCTTTCAATTAATTGCATGAAACTTATGAGAAAATGTTTAAATCCATGTGAATAGAAGTTGATTAAGAAATAATTATATTACCCCTCTCATGTACCGTGATGCCCACACAAAATACATAAAATATTTTTATTTCTGTATTCATTTGTTAGGTATGGTTTCAGTAACTGAATTTAAAAAAAATTAAAAAAATTTAATGAAGCAATAACTCAGCCATAGATTTAAAGGAAAACATAATAATAATAAAGATCCAGCAAAAGCAAAGTTAACTATTTACCAACTAATCCCCATGAATTCTTACTATACCTAGACTATTATCAGAAATATTTTCTAACAGTTCATTTTTGAAGCAATTACTGGCAATTGTATTTGCATTTTGTCTGTCTGTTCTAATTTATGCTTTTGTATATGATTTAACACACCATATTATCAGGATTTTATTATCATTCCTTTTAGAAGAAAAGAAATTCATCATTTTGCTATATGAAATGAACTATATTTATGTAGCATAAAATAACAGCTCGATTTGTAGCTGATAGTTAAATGTTACTCATACGCTTAGTGTAAAGAGTTTAGTGCGTATTTATGCATATCCTTAGAAGTACTTTATTCAACATTTCCCCCCTACTTTTTGAAGTACCAAATAGTGTGTCTATTCTATTCATATATACGCATTCACTGTTATACATATTCAGTTTCACAACAAAAAATTTACATAAATGCATGCTCTTATCTTGTATCTGCGATTTTAATAGCACATGTGCATGTGCTGCGTTATTTATCTGTTAGTTACTTTAGCTACTGCCATTTGCCACACTTTTGTATGCAAAGAAATGCATGAGAGGTCGTTAGTTGCACATGTAGTAAGCCATGGGCAGTACTTTATGAAAAAATCGCTGCTTCATGAGAATGTTGTCAGACTTAAATGAAACAATCTCTAAGCCAAGTTTTTGCAGTTATGGATACAATTACTAAATATTTAAATATACATTTAAAAAACCCACGTTTGTTAATGACATTTTTTTATAAAATAATTTTATTAAATAAAATATTAAAGTCTTATGGCGAATACCAAAAATACATTACCAATAGTACTATGTTAAGTGTATGCAATTAAAGTATTTTCAAATCAATCAAGCTTCGTCAAGCCATTTTCCAACTTTCTCGAAATTTCTGGAGTGTGGCTCTGCGAGGTCGTGCCCCATTGATGTGAAAAAGGTATAGTTAGATGTCATAAGGTCTGGAGAGTACGGAAGGTATGAACGAATATTCCAAATAATCGATTTTATAATACCTTTCACTTGTTTCGCAGTGTGAGAGTCGCATTGTCGTGTAACAGAATCACTTTGCAATGTCTTTTGGTTCATTCGGGACGTCTTTCGATCAAAGCATAGTTTAAATTAATTATTTCTTGATGGAAGTTTTGTACATTAACGATTTTGCCGGGTTTCAAGAGTTCATAATATATAATAATACCAGGCACAAATTATAGTCTTAATGGCAACGCGATTCGGATCAGGTATGTTAGGTGAAAGATTTGAATTTTCTCCGCGTTGGGTTAGAAAAATGATTTTCCTTCATAGCACTGTAGCAACTTACATAAGTGATTTTGGTATCTTCCAAACATTGTGGGATGCACTTACTCAGTTTATCTTCCCCATTGTTTGGAAGTGTGTATTGATTATTTCTTGTGACATACTTAATACCTTTCCGAACTATTGTTCAATTTGAATTGAGTCATCTTTCAATAACTTTTACAATTACTAGTATTCGCACTTTGTGGTCTACCAGAGCGCTCGCTACGTGTTATTTAGAAATCACCACTTTGAATTTAACGAAACCATTTCCTACATATTCTAATCAAAGGAGCAGGTTTATCATATAAAAAAGTCGTTTTTGAACTCCCTTTTTATTTTGATTAAATAAGATAAGAAAGACAATGCGTGCTGGCAATGTTCTTTGTCCGACATAAAATTCGATACGTTCGTCGAATTTGTCAGGATCAAAATTTTGGCCCTGTGTTTGATTCAAGTAATTTCGTATTTAATTTGCAGTAAACTAATTTTAATACAATATGCTTATAATAAATATAATAGTTGTTTTTTTTAAATGAATAACTATCTTCATTTAACTGCTTAACTGCCAAGAGTGTTCCCCACAGAACTACTTATCAGTTCTTCCATTTCTGTTTCGAAATAATTAAGTGAGATAAAGTTAGTTTGAATATATTGAATTACATATGTCTTATATACTCATTAACAAACTTTGTCTCCCAAGTTAATATATAATGAAGAAGTAGAGCTTCTTAATTATTTCTCATAAGTTCATGGCAGCCTTTTTAATTGTCACACACCTTTTATCCTGAATTAAACTTCTCTTTAATTTGCTCAACCAAAATTTTAAGCAAAACTCGAAGTTTTACTTTATTTTCTATAAATTACCTTATTTTTTGCTATCGTAAAAGCGGTGGTAGTGGCAGTGGCAGTGGCAGCGGTAACGATAACCGTAACGGCAACATCAACTGCGTCAGCATGAGTGTTCGTTACAGTTGAATTGTTGCGCTCATTAATCTTCGCAACTTGAAAAAGCAAAAGGTAATTGCTTTGCAATTATCCATTGGGTATAGAATAATACATCAACGGGAACAATGACGCCGCCTGCTGTTTTAAACTCTGCTGCAAGTAACATCAACAAATGATACCAGTGCATTAGCAGTAACAGGATGCGGTATTCCATGCTGCATACTGCATGCCGCATGCCGCATACTGCATGCTACACTCTGCATACAGCAGTGGTACGGAACGCATAATTCACTGCTTCTGGTGGTGCTGCCACTGGTGGTTTTTTCCTTTGTTTTCCTGAGTTCACAATTGCATTAGTGCATTAATGACTATTTTAAGGATTATGTGTTTTTGATGGATATTAATTAAAACTTTATGCTATATTTTCGCAGTAAATGTCTGCAGCGAAAGTGTACTTAAATTGATGCAATTGGATTTAAATGTATACAATTTCTCTAAATAATTTCTCCAAAGCACATAATTCATCTTCTTTTAGTTAAGAAATCATTTTACTAAGTTTTTATTAAATTTTTTTATTCCAGCGCAATAAAGGATGTAATAGTTGCTTATTGTAGTTGCAATTGCAAGTTCATTTGTTATATTTTTTATTTGTTATAAATTGTGTTATAGTTTTTATTATTTTGTGCTGTTCTCACAATATTTGCTATTTATTTTTATATTTCTTCTTATAATTTTTTTTAAATATCGCTTGTGTTAAGGACACACATTCCCACACATCCTTAAATCGACGGCATTGCATAGTTGCTGGTGTTGATGCAGTTATCGCTTGGGGTGTTGCAGTTTGTTAAATCCACTAAAAACTCAAAATATTTTGTTTCAATTTCTGCACAACCTCATAACGTTTTAAAATAGGGTAAAAAATCGTGTTAAATCGAAAATTTTGGCAGATTGCTGAATTGGAAAAGTTGCTGTAGCAATTTAATGGAATGCTCGCGAGCAATTGATAAGTGCACGCAATCAATCCCAATCGATAAGTTGATAAACTTTTATGGGTCATATCAATCATTGCGTTGATTTTTTATAAATGAGGTGCGCACTCTTGCAAAAATATTCTGACAAATTTGAAGTTCTTATACGTATATATAATGCAATCTTTAAAAACTAATAATAAGCACATTTAAAAAAAATTTATTTTAAAAGCAAAATAAATATCTTATACTCGTACGTAATAAAATAAAATGAGTCTTTACATGTTTTAATAGAATTTGTTGATATATTTAAGAATTACTAACTTGTACACATACTTTACTTTAAATAAGTTTTTCACATCCATTTTTAAATATTATTTTTAACTGAAGCAAACAAGCAGGAAGTAATAAAAATATAAGGGACATGCACTTTATTACAAAAATCCAGTGTTAAGCACTCTCAAATTGCATACAAGTGCATTTTGGTTGCACTTTGTAATCTTAAAATGTTGCTTACATGGCTAGGAGCACAATGCAAATATCCATTTTACAAGCAGCATCTATTGTTTATGCATGCAAAGCATTATGGCTGCATCAGGAAGATTCGGGAAAATTTTAAATATGCACATTTGAAGCTTGGAAATGAAGGAAGGTTTTTTCCATAGAAGCAACAGTTTTTTATATTTTCTTTGTCTCTCGTTTACAATAACAAATTGACTTTTATAAAATTTAAGATAAGTTTAATCATATAGAAGGAATACCTGAATATTAAATAATATTTTTAAAGCACAAAAAAATGAAGGAAAGAAGTCTTTATAGTAGTGCTTCCTTTGCAAGGAGTTCTTTACAGTACGAAATATTTATTTTCATTATTATCTAAGATTTTGAGAAATATTTGTTTTAATGACTAACAAAAATTTGTATTCACAATTATTACAAATAACTTTAATTACTAATATTTTTATATTATATTTTATTAAATCATTGTATTCAGTAATCAACCCTTGCAAATACCATGTAATTAATAGAATATTGCATCTTAAATTTATTTTTATTGAGTTTCGTTGTTTTAATAGCCTAAAAGCAAGTTTATAATTTAGTCCTTTTAAATGTTAGTTGCTTTAATATCGGCAATTTAGATCATATATTTTGATTGTAGCCCGAGTTTTATAGCAGGTGTCCTCAAGCTAATCTTTACTTCTTTTTATAAATTAAAAAAAACGTGTTTTAATGAGAACTAATTTCAAAAGTATTATAAAGTAATTTTGTTATTAAGGCATGTTTTGACGACTTTGAAGAGTCTTAAATTTCAGAAGTTGTCCATTGGTAGCAGTCACAGAGCAGCTGATTTTTCTGCTTTCTATATTTAATGACTTTTCATTGTTATATAAACGGAAATAGTTTAAGAAACTCAAAAAATACGCAAAACAAAAAACTAGAGTCAGTCCGAGAATTTAGGAAGTACAATATAACACATCTTTTGATCTTCCCAGTAAACAGTCCGAAAATTAGCCAAAGAGTTATTTTCCCGAACCCCTATTTCTTAAAAAAGCCAAATTTGGACAGTCTAAGATAAAATGCGAAATACTTTTTTTTGCCGTAGGAATACACCTTTTCTTGTATACTTTCGCATGCATCATGATCTGGCGATTTTCCATGATCTGGTGTCTTTAATATATGGTAAACTCAATTGAAAAGTTACATATGAGTTAAGTGTTCTCCGTTTGTTATTTATTTGCTAAAAAGACATATGATATGAACTTTATTTCACGATTTCCAACGAAACATAGTGTCTCTTGGGACACGACAATGGAAGCACAACATTTTCCTGCGATTGGGAACACACATGAGATTAATTGCTCTTTATTCCTTAACTAGCTTAGTTAAAGAGTATTTTGTAGAAAAAAGTATTTAGAAGTACATCAAAAGTCATTAGCTTTTTTATTCAATCCTTAGATTTCAAACAATTCTCATACATCTGCAATCTTTAGTACAAACAGTAATTTCATTCTCTTCCATCTTTTAATGTTCGGAAACTCAGATGGTCGGTTAAGCTGACTTTTTTTTGTCCGGAAAACGATATCTCCTAGTTGGTTTCGTTGACTAAATAACAGGTCTGCACTCAACAAGTGTGTTCTTGATAGAGTGTTTTTAGAAAAAAATTAATGAGGACTGTTATAATAAGAAAGAACAGATAACTATATTTAACTATAAATATTGTAGACGCTACTCTTATATTTTATCTTCTGTATATATATTTTAGATACATATAAAATATGTATTGCGGAAAGATTCTGTACTGATATTATAGTATTTAGTTAATTTTATACAATTCACTATCATATAAGTACAGAATAGTATTGAAATTTAACAATCAAATATAATAAAAATAAAATTAATTAATTCAATTATTCTACAGCTGGTTTATGATTTCGTTCTGGTTTAAGCTTTCACAGCAAAGTAACAAAACTCCAGAAAAATGTGCGAACATAAAAATCAAGCACGACTTTGGGTCACTTAGTTAAAGTGCGCTGACTCTGAGCTTCACATTTGGAAGGACACGAGCTCGATTCCTGGTACTTGCAGTCTCAAAAAAATAATTTATGAATAATTAAATACAAGCATTATTTCCAAGACCACTGATGATTGGTATTTGGCAATACTTGTACAGTTGTATGGTCAGCCAAAAATTCAATTAATGAAAATAATATAAAATGAATTTTTGTTGTTGTAGTTCACTACTTTTCATAAAACCTCTTTAAAAGTACTCTAATAAACTGCTTAATATATCTCATACAGAATTGAATGTTATTAAAACATATAAGCGAGAATACAAGAAATCCTTAACGTAAATATTTTGGTAAAATATTAAGGTATCTACTGTATTATGCCATTAACTCGACACTTCACGCACACATAAGAGCCTATTTGCATTGTATGCGTGGATACAATTTATATCTCAATGACAGTCGTTGGCCTGAACAATTCCTAAACATTCGCCGTTGAGGGCATAAATTTAGCGAAGCTGTCAGTGTCAGTGCCTTTTGTGCTCTCAAATTTTGATTTTTCAACTACACAATGAGTGTTAATATATAACATATCAAATGCAGTTGGATTTGCAAATATGTAGATACACAGAGGCATACGTATATGGTATATGTTTATACATGCATAGATATGTATCTTCGTATGTAGTTGCGAAGAAGAGGTGTATTAGATGGTGAAGTGCCTGTATCTACGCTGAGATGTGTTTTTGTTTGGCAACGGTGGCATTTAGCGTCATTTGTGATTTGTTTATTCCGTTGGTGTGATAAGTTAAATTGGCGTATGAGCTGCGATTTATGTTAATTGCTTATGTCAAATGCATTTGAAACTCACTGAAGTGAGTATTATGAGGTCCATAACACTGGCAGCTGTACAACTGAAATTTATTTCTGTTGAAGTTTAAATTGCAATAATTGAAATTTAACTGGAGGCATAAGAGTATTTATCTGAATGTACAAACACGATACATCCACTGCTTGTGGCTAAAAAGAAGTTGTTCGAATGATAACAAGAATTATATTTTAATTTTATTCAAATAATATCATAAATGCTCTATATGACTGTGTATATTAGTTTAACTAGCAAGGAGGTGTACTATATTTCTATTACTAAAACCATCCACAGTTCTTATTCTTAACTTATGAAGTCATTGAACGTGTTATATTTCAAAAAAAATTGCAATGTTTATTTAAGTTTAAAAGCGATGTTTATTATTTCTTTATGAAAATGTTGTCGTAAGAAATACTTAAGGCTACCGACAATTGCGAAAAACTTCGTAATTAAATAAAAGAATCCTTGAAGCATTAAACAAAATAATTTTTGTGAAAATAGTGAGGTGTTAGTATAAACAAGTAAACAATTCCCTAGAGTGAAAGTGAAAATAAGATGAAAATTTTGAAATTTAAAAATTTCAAAGAACTGAATATTAAAAAAATGTGAAAATATTTAACTTCGTAAAGGAAATAATTGAGACAAATTGGAGGAAAATTAATTTTAATTGATAGACATCCTCTCAAAAATGTGAGAAAAGTAAATGTTCTTTTATTTGTTTACATGTGTATTATTTTAATTGAATATCCATACACAAAAAGACGCTTGTTTATCATTAAAAAAGTAAAAGTACATGTATTGACCAGGACATTTTCACTTTGTTTGGTTAAGCTTTTTCATTTAATTCTTTTATTTATTTTATTTTTTCACTTAAGTTTGTGAAAACTGCAGAATATTGCAATTTCATTTACATTGCAGTGTCCTTTCGAAAGTTTTTCGACAAAGTATTTGTCAATTACGTGTGCATCGAAGTCGCATTAATATCCTACTTCAACATGGTTCACAATTGAAGTGCACTGTAAATATATAAAGTGTTTAAAATCCTTTTTCCTTTCTTTCTGATCTCGTGGTCAGTAATGGAATTTCACATTAAAATTATATCACAGCTCATTTTCCACATATTTTCTGAAGTGAATTTAAAGTACGATATATGAATGATTCATTGCCGAACTTTATAACGAGTAGCAAGGTGATTTTTCCTTTCAATCCCCCAAATACATTAAGTTTTTCATATACATTATATGCTTTGGTCATTTAGCTAATCTAATACTTCAATACATAATTTGTCCTCGTATATTTCATATATGATAAGCTTATAAAGCTAATTACGTGAATCAGAGTTTGTTCAAACATCTTACTTAGCAATCACTGGGTAATAAACTAATAGTGCATACAGCAAATTCTATTCTTAAGATTTTTAATTCCCGTTGTGCACAGGGTTTGACAGCCGTCGTGAAAATTCATCCGCCAGTAAATAACGTGAAGAAGACGTGCATATGGAAAACGAATGTTGACAACCCTTGCAAACATCACCAAAGCTCAGTTGAAATGTCCGAACTCTCTATAGGGAAGGTGCCTCTATCCCTATATAGAAAGTAGTCAATAAACTATTGGCTTACGGATATGAGATGGATAAGACAAAGCTGTTTTAGACAAGCAAATCACGATACTTACAACAGCTGTCATGCAAATATACGTAAATTCACAGCATTTTTGTGATTAGCAAGGGACTTTAGAGTTTCATCCAAGGTTCACACTAGTTAACGAAATACTTGTAACCATCCCCATGAAGGGAACATTTTTCAACAACTATCTAATTTGCGTATACGTGCCTACAAAAGAAAAGAAAAACTTGACCAAAGATACATTCTGCTCAAGATTCGAAAAAGCTTATGATCGTTATCCCGCTCATGACGTGATTGTTGGAAATTTTAATGTGAAGGTGGAAAATATTTTGAGATGTGACCTTTTTAGTATTTATCGTAACGGCACGATATTTCACAGATAAGTCCAAATCCTTGCTTATGCCGATGACATCGACATCATTGAGTATAGCAATCACAATATATCAGCTGCATTTGCAGCTTTCGTAAAGAAATCTCGGATAATGAACTAAGCGGTGAATGAGGATAAAACTAAGTATATGCCAAAATACTAGTGGAACTGTACTTAGCTCGGAAACCGAGCTGATGAATGGTGTGACTTTACTCAAGAATATGTCAAGGATTTTAATTATTCTAGCAATAGTAAAAAATTACTATTGCCTAGAAGTGCTAACATGAGTTCAGTAGGCGATTACAATGTAGAGCCCTTTCATGAAGTCAATACTCACTTGTATAACTTACACTCTTCTGTATGATATACATAGATATACGTTAATACTGAATGATGAAGCACTAGAAATTGTCGAGAAAAAATTCTTCGTAAGATCATGAGTGCTCTAGGAGTTGCTAATAACTACCACATCTAAATGGTCCCCAGATGTATGGGTTTCATTATAGCAATTATATAGTTCTGTGAATTAATACATCGTGAGAATGAATGACGTTACTCTAATGAAAAATGTTTGTGACAGGAGCTAGAGGAAGAAGGAATAGGCTTAGATCGTCTCTCCGGTGAAGTTATAAAGTTTAGAGAACACTAACCACGCTTGTTGTACGCAAGTGAAGAAGGCGTAGCAAATGCGTTAGGAGAGGACTGTTACGGCATTATTAATATCTAATATATATTGTAGTATAATATATAATACAATAAAAAACTTGTATTATAAACAATATGTAAACTTGTAATTCATACATACCTAAATTTGTCTGCAGACAAATGTTTTATAGTGACATTTCAAGTTAGTTTTAAGATGGTTTAATACAATTAAATTTTAGAACTATAAATAATAATATTTATGGATATTAATAAATTTATGGTTAAGATCTGGAGAAGTGCCCTTATTATATGGCGTATTTGTGTACTTGAAGATAATGACTGAGTATGACAAAAATTTTAAAATATTTGAAACTTTTTAATCTATCAATAACATTAACATATCGTTTAAAAAAAAAAAGTCACTCGACAAAGCACTTGCTGTTGTCACATGCTCATTATCTCTTAAATGATGAGTTTTTTATTTTATTTGGCAGCTACAATAGTTAAAATGACAAGGGATATATCATATGTCAAAATATATACTTGCATATTTAACAGGAAATGTTTTTGGAGCTCGTAATAATGTAAGCAATGTGTGGAATGATTTTTGAAAATAAAATTATCTTTAATTTAGTATTTTTTTAGGCCTAATTGAATGCTTATAACTTAATATATGGTACAATATGCAAAGCTTTGTTCTTAAACCTGTATACAAAAAATTTTATGATAGTTGATTTGTTAAAAAATGTATAAGAAATATAGTAGCAAAAAATGTATATTTTACCTGTGTACAATATTCACAGATATATATAATAAGTTGCACTGGATATTGTTTGTTTCCAAATTCCGTATGCCCTTACATCTTGCGGTGCAACGTGCATCACCGACGATCATGTTTCCTGTGGGAAACTGCATAATCAACAACTCCAGTCGACATTGCGCTTTTTACTACTTACTTAGACTATAACAATCAAAGTACAACTCAAATAGAGTTTGAAATAAACGTGTTAGTTTTTGTCTGTCATCCGGCATATTTTAAATCACGTTGAATCACGACAGTAACATTAGCTAATTTAATACAAAGTATTTACGACATTAAGTATTAGCAACTATAGGTCATATAAACTAGTGTAAATTTAGTTTTACTTAGAATTTATATGCATGACTATATTATATGACTAAAATAGTTTCTAAGTCCATTATTGTAGTAGATATAGCGACACATGTTAGGATCTAAACATTTTCAGTCTTGAAAGAATTCAGATCATGGTCTAATAAAGTTTTATAAGTGGTTCACTTGTAACAATATAATGATTCTTATGTTTAGGTTTTATACATATATATGTTATTATTGTTTTTTACATAATTTTTAAACAATTTTTTTTTGTAAACTAACACTGATACAAACTATTTCCGCCAAATATACTTCCAGAATGTTATCATACTAATGCCAACATGTTATCATATCAATATTAACATTGTGATATTAATATTATATATTTCATGTCCTAGTAAATATTAAAACAATATTTTTAATTAAAAAATTTTCTTTAATTAAATAATTTTTAATATATTTCTAATTCATTTACCAATTAAATAACATTTTTCTAAACTGCTTGATAAACATATTTTCCTAATAATTTGAATTAAATTTTTGAAAAACAATTTTGAAGCAATTAAAAATTTTTAATATTAATTTTGCTTTATGTTGTGCATTTTCCAATTCATTTAAAATCTTTCGCATTACAAACTTATTCAATGTAAATTATTAATTTCAACTTTATATGAATATGAAGTGCAAACTTAGGAACCCCAAACTTAACTTGCAGTTGTCAAACTTTTAATACCATTGAGTAGTGTTTTGTAGAGTGAAATGAACTTAAATTTATTTCGTATTATTTCTGTGCATTACTCGTACTCTTCAGTTTTGTGTGCCTTTTTTACCATTTAACGTATAAACTTTCGTTGGCAACTTATGTGTCTCTAGTGATTGCAGATACATGCAATATAATATGCAAAACATGACATTTTTATTAAATCCTGTTTATCTCATAAACAAGGAGCGCACGTATATGCAGAGCACTACCCTCCTGCCCTATGAGCTTCTCACACGTACCCATACGCATGCCAAGCAATAATTGCTGAGTTGTGCTCTGCTGTGCTTTGATGCAATTGTCATTTAAATGTGTTAGTTTACTAATAAATACACACAAAACTATAAGCATACTGCAACACAGATACAAATTGCTCACATAAACGATATAACGTATCTAGATACGCACTCGTATCTGCTTGCCACACATATAAATCTGTGTTTATGGCTTGCCTGTTTGGTGTTGCCATATTTGCAGCTCGAAGCTTAAATGTTAGGATGTGTTGATAGTTTTGATTTAAATTTTATTTATACTTTTGTGCTTGTGTTGATTTGAGTTTACAATTTATTTAATTTTTGATTTAATGCTTTAATATAATTTGAGCAGATATTTTCAGTTTCCTTTGCAAAGCATGCATTTAAAGCTCATGTGGATTGGCACAAATATAAAAATATAATTCAATTAAAAATGTTTCAAAAAAAATTCAGCTCTCAAGGATTAAAATTTTAAATTCATTTTAATAAATGATGCAATAAAAACAATAATGAAAGCAGTATTAAAAATTTGTTAGATGAGAAAAAAAAGGTTTCGAAAGTTCAAATGCTTGAAGTAATAAATTTTACCTATTAAATTTTTTGTTTTATATTTTGCTTTTTGCCTGGCTTTTATTCTACTTAAGCCACACTATTCATTACATTACATCCGCAAACCACAAAACCACTTTTCACTTGGAATAGTTCAGCGCATTCAATCATAAAACGAGATTACTTCCACCACCAGTACCAATGGCAGCGGCTGTAGCAGATGTAGCAGTAGTAGTAGTAGCAACAACCGGAGCAACCGGAGCAGCAGAAAACTCAACAAGACGACGCAGGACATATTGTCATTATGACTATTGTTAGCCTGTGAAGATGATAACTAAATGAATTTCACAATTTTTTCCTTTTCCATTTCAAAATGGTCCAGATATTTTCTGACTCGTTGCACGCATAGTGCAGTCAACTGTGATGAGTAGGACCGTTTCTTTTCGTTTTGTTTTTTTTTCGTGCATTTTTTTCTAATTTGACTGAGAAAACCCATTTAAGTTTGCATTGGGAAAAGGAGTGCACTTACCACTAAATTTTAAAATAGTTTCTCACCTAAACGATAAATGTATTAGTTGAGGTGCTTGAAATTGAGTTATTTTAAGACATTAAAAAAAATAGTATCGAAAATTGTGTAAATACTAATAATAGCATATGATTCAGATGTCAAAACAAAGCTCACTATATTTGTTGTTAGCATTGTTAAAACTATTTATTGGCAACCAGAACCAATAAATAGATTATCTATGTACTACCTTATAGGGCTCGTTTTGCTATATTAAAGTGATGTTGAGGTTTGTTGAGTCAGTGCACTTGAGCACTTTTACTCTCTATTAACTGCGAGGTTTCTTCATAACCTCTCTTTACGCCTTAACTGGATTATTGTTTATCACATTAGCAGGCTAACCTATAACTGACCTCAGACTGACTGCTGATAACTGACTGCAGATTCGATATCCTTTATTATTTTTTGATCGGATCATGTACAATGGTACGTTGAAAAGTTTTTTCAGAGCTTGGCTTTGTGCAATTTCTACCTGGCGAATAGTAGTGTTTGTGACCTTGCTGAACTCTATACATCCATATAGAAGTGACGTACGTTTTATTTGGTTATATAACAATTTCCTGTTCTTAACATTGAGGTTTTTCTTTTTTGAATAGCGGTTAGAGGTGATTAAAAATTTTGGAATAGCTAATTCCTTTCAGTTGAATATGTTTAAGCCATGTGATTCCTTTGTCCATCGTGATGCCTAGATATTTGATGCTATCCTCCCAGTGTTGTATATAGAGATTTGTTGTAATTAAGCAAAAAAGAATAAATTATCTTATATCTTAATAAGGTCGTTAGAGTAATGTAAAATACTCAATTGTTAATGGTACATCATCATCTGTCCGGTAGACGACTTAAGATATGTATAGAAAACTAAAAGTCGACAATAGTAATTTTTTTTGCAGTGACAATTTGCGCTCCTATATATTTAGCTACTAATAAATAATTGTAATATATAAAATATGCACAAAACCTGCTTTATCTGTAATACAATTAGCTTTATACCTTGACATAGATGTCAAAAATATGATAAAGTATTCACTACTGTTGCTTTTAATGCAACAGAAGTCTTGGCTTTATGAAGTCTTCCAATGCTATAGTGAATAGTTTAGACATAATTATTTTAAGCTTTCATTATATTCTTAAAAAATGTTGCATTGTTCCATCAAATTATATTGCATCTTCTACTTGCAATTAAAAATTCAAATAACAACATTTACGGTTTCGTTAGTATCATTCACCTACGTCATTCATGTGGTACAAATAAATTTACATGAATTCTCTGATTTCATCACTTCAACGTGTTGTGTTAATTATTGCCTATGAGTAATAAAATATAATTTTTATGTTTGCTAGAATGTAGTTAGTATATAGACTTAAGAATGACTTTCAACAAATAAATTTGAATTATTCAAATCCGTAGAAAGCTGTTGAAACAATGCATATATCCTTCCATTTATGCTAAAAGTAATAATTTTGCCTATATCGTAGAAGAAACAGTATCTGCACAAGTTCTCATGAAAGTGCATCTTTGATTGCTCATATTTGTTTGCATTAATATTTATGTATTTCATAAATATGTTTATATTATTATATATATATAGACATTTTGTTATATCTGTATAGAGTTCATCATGTTTGCATTTACTGTTTAGTTTCGGTTACATTTTGCAAACTCAAGGAAAATTTTCAGAGACTCGTACGTGCACATTTAGGTCTGGCAGAAATACGAAAACATCCTGAAAATACATTTGTTTTGTGTAAAAAGCAATTTTATATTATTCAAATTTATGTATTTCCTTTGAGTAGTTTTTATCCCCAATATCAGTTTCAGTGAATTGTGAAAACTGCACCAATCATTTGTATCTTATCTTTAAATGCGTTAAAGCCTTAACTGCATATACTCAATACTTTTTTAATAAATAATAAAATTTCTATGAAATAATTGATAGGATTGAAAAATATATAAATATACAAATTTGGCTTAAAGTAGAAGTATTTATTTCACAATCAGTTATTTTAATAAAATTTATTATACCATAGTTTCTAATTATATTAACTAATGGATTGAAAAATATTATGAATCATAAATTTGAAATTTGCAAAAAAGGATAAGTGCTTTTAAATAACGTTGAGTGCAATTTATTTTTTAATATTTTAGAAAATTCATTTATAATATATATTAATTTTTAATTATATAAAAAAATTGTTTTCGTTTGGTTTGAAATGTTAACAAAATTTTTATGGATACAAACCAAAAAAGAACTAAAACCAATAATAAATTGAGATTTTTGTTTTTTCACACAAAAGATACTTCAGTTATACCAATTCATATATGTTCTGTTGAATTAGAGATCTTATAGTTTCAATTTAAGACTTTTTTTAATCCTATGAATAAAATAAGTGAAATGAATAAAGTTAAAAATGAAATTTTATTTAAATAAAGTTTCTAAATATAACACATCACTCAATAAGACGTGTGACTAACTAAGAAAAACAAATTTTTTATATAATCTCCTTCAAGGGCAATACAATCATTCCAACGCTTCTCTAACTTCTCGATACCATGCTTGTAGAAGGATTTGTCTTTCACCTCAAAATAGGCTTCAGTTTCAGCAATTACTTCTTCGTTTGAGATTTTCTTATCGGTGAGCATTTTTTTTAAGTCAGCGAATAGCCAGTAATCGCTATTCGCTATTTTTCTTCGCCATATGCGGTCGATTTTTCTCAATTTCAGCTTTCAAACGATCCAGTAATGCAGTGTTGTAGTTACTCTTGATGGTTTTTCCCTTTTCGAGATAGTCAATGAAGATTATACCACTGAAATACTGAAGCCATAATCTTCGCAGCTGACTGTTGTGCCTTTGGACACTCAATTGGACGACCAGAACGTTCACCATCATCGGTGTCTGTACGACCACGTTTAAATTCAGCAAACCAATAACAATTGGCTCTTTTCGATGGAGCAGAGTCCGAATAACACTTTTGAAGCCATTGCTGAGCTTGTGCAGTATTTTTTTTTCATCAAGAAGCAATGATAAATTAATACACGAAATTGTTTTGAATCCATTGTTTTGAAAATAACAAAAGTAGCTTCACTTAAATAGCCGTCACTTTTTTTCTGAATAAACCAAATGTCATGAGATGTTACACATAATCTTTTTAAGGTTGGTTCTTTATAAAAGTCATGTAGATTTGACAATGGCAGCACCATCTGTGTGTCATCTGTGTCATCAAAACGATAAAAAATATATTACATTACTGTTACTCTAAAAACTATTATTAGTAGTCAGTTTACATTTCAGTGGTTTCTTGAGTGCGTACTTCGAAATATCTCGTAGGCTTTATATTCTCATAGATGGGCAACTATCTGCTATTACTATCAATAGTATCTATCTACTATTAAAGTTGCGCCAGTTTTTTAGGATCATATTAAATAATTCTATTTTGAAAGAAAATGAATTTTTTATTCTTAACACACAAACTTTACTATACTGACATATACCCATACTAATATGTATTTTCGAAATCTATTAACTACAAAAAAATACGTTTAGTGGTTCTTAAAACGAAATATCTTTAAGGACCTTCCTAAGATTTCACTCCTTCGAAAGGAATTAGTTATTTTATTTAGTGGTAATTATATATTTTATCAAATAAATTAATATTTTTATTAATTTAAAATAACCTGTCATATAGCCGACAATTTTATAATAAGTCAGTAATCTGCATCATTGTCTGTTTTGTGGTTATAACATTAAGTACCATCAGATGCTACTAAAGGCAAGTAGTAAAAAAATGATTCTTCTTGTGCAATAATATACATTGAAGTGTATGGCTTCTAAAATTTTTCAGACATATACCATAATATCTACATTTAAATAGCAAATTATAAATGAAAGATATACTCAACTAACCTAGTGAATATATGATTCAGTAAATATTGCTATGGAAGCTGGTATAAATTAACCATAAACCACCGGCAAGCACTACATTTTGTATTCTCGTAAGTTATGCATTCCTGTGATAATGTTTGGTATCATACGAATTGAAAGAGAACCTGAAAATGTTAAACATTTTTTAGATTTATTTTCTTTCAGATGCATGTGTGCATATCAAATTCATACCTCATACAACCCAAAATTTAAACAATTTCTCTTATATCTACCATCTCCGTTATATACAGGTATGCAAAAAATTGCAGTTTTTTACGTAGAATATCAATTTGTAGTAATCCTCTCAAATTTACATTTTCTTCAGAGATTTATGATTTTTAAGTTTTTTATTTGCCCAAAAGCTTCTTTATGAATACTTGTAAAATTTAGAGCAAGGAAGTAGAATACTGGATTTAATTTTTTTCCTTCCCTTCGAAGACTAAATTAGGTTAGTAGTTCTTTGTTGGAAAATTGAAATATTAATTTAGCTTTTCATATTAAGCTAATGAGAAAAAAGTCTCAACTACAAAATATGTTGAGTGGCTTTTGCGTTTAGTACTTTCATACTTTCATTTTAAAATAAGTCAGTAAATATTTTAAAAGAACTTTACTTAAATATCTTTAAAAACGAAAATTTTGTTAGCCTTTAATTCTTCACTGCTCAGGTTGACTCAAATCTTTTGTCATTCTGCAAATGCATTTTCAGTTGACTGCAAAATGTACCTATTTTATGCAATTAATACTTACTTTCTTGAATCTACACTATATCTCAAATAAGTTTTATACAATTTATTATGCTATAAATTAATACTCTGGTTCACGTACTTATTAAGTCGTTACTAATTTCTGCTTCCTCTGCGCGGTATTTACGTGAAGCCGTTGTTTTACCCCAGTAAGCCTTTCTGTATGGGCTCCATGTTTGGGCTTTATTGGCTGTTATATTGCTTAAAATTTGTTTTCATTTATTTAATGTTTCGGTTGCTATTTTATTAGAGCTATTACACAAAATATCCTGCGTTCGCATTATTTACGTTCTTCCCTCGCTATTCGAGTTAATGAACTTATATGCCCTCAGTTAATTCGCTGTTTATTCAAAATTTTATTATGCCTTTATCTAACCGGCGGTTTATGGGCTTGTTTACATTGCTATTTATAACAGAACAGGAAGTAAACAATTTTATGCTCACCACATAAAGTTACCAAATTAAGCTAAGATATTTAACATATGCCGGAAAAAAGTGAACAAAGTAATGTAAGCTGAAACAATTAAAAACTGGAGGGTAACGAGTTCAATGTATTAAATTTTAAGAAAAATCTCTTCTTTACACCATCCCATTTTTACTTAATCGTTAATTAATATGTATACGTATTCGATGACCACTCAGTATACTTATGTTTATCTCATATAACGAAATTCTAATATTTTAGAGATACGATATGTTATATTGGGTATGATAGGAAGTATTCGGCGTGTTTTAGTTCAATTGATTATTGCTGTATCTAAATGTTGAACATAAGATCATCAGAAATAAATAAAATTTTCTGCACTTTTCAAGTTTTACCAGAGTTTTTCTCTGAGTCCCATTTCCTCAATTGTAGTATTGAACATAAAGTACTACTACTACTGCTATTGTCCACTTCCCCCCACTTCCCCCCACTTCTATATCTGACTCTATTTGATGCTGCTCTATAGATGTCGTTCCATGTATATCGTGCTTCAGGTAGATCACTTTCGACCGTTCTTCTCCACGTTTTCGTAGGTGCACCAGGTCTTCTACTATCTCGTTGATTCCATGCTAACGCTTACCTCGCTATGAAATCTCTCAGTCGTCTAAACGTGTGACCTATCCACTTCCACTTTCTCATTTTTAAGTCAATTTGTGCTGCTCTTTAAGTCGTTTGGTTCAGCAAGCGATCTGAACATCATGTTTTGAGAACTCTACGTAGAACATTAATTACCACATATTATTTTTCCATCCGATATATGTTCAGTTATGAATTATGACACATATACCCAACTTTTATTTAGAACATTTTGCATAAACAATATTTTAGTAATCAATACAACATTTTGTATTGACTCGTATACTTAATTTTGACGCTTTAGGTTGTGCTAGATTACGCGACAATCGATTATAATGGACACAATTAAACCACTAGATCATGGTAAAATAAACTAAAATTTTTTTGCTGTTCTCTTTTCTAATAATAATGAATTTTGCAATGATATGTTGCAAAGGACTTCGTTACTACTGTTGACAATACTTCTACACCAAATAAGTCCTCGTCAACAATGTATTGACAAATATCGGAAATGATTTCTAATTATTTAAATAGTACCAATGTGCAGATATATAATGTATATTCAAAATGAACAAAATGTATATATTCCTATACGCGATTATAAGCGATTACTTGACTGAATACAATAAAAAATGATATAAACAAAATTTGACGTTTTGACCGAATGGGCTTATTCTAACACCTTCGTTGTGATTTTTAGTAACATAGACGTAAAGTTTTTTGCTTTCGTTTATTTTACCATCTTTTCAGAGATAATAATAAAAATTTTTCGGAAAGCGTAGAAATTGTATAATTTTTATGAAATTACAGCAAGTCCTATTTGTCCAGGACTTAAAAAAGCTTGGGCTAGAATGTACGGATCAGTACTAACACAGTTTGCGCATATCACATCATGTCATAAGATGTGATGTTAATGTATTAGTAGCAATGGGTTCAAATTTATATAAATAGTCACAGCAGATCATTCTCTTTAGTTCATCCACTATATTTTTTCTTATTTTTAACAAAGAAATGATAAACTGTTTGATGTCCCTTCACCTCTTTCTGTAACTTTTTCATAATAAAATATTATTAAAAAAAATTGAATAAAATTATTTTGTAGATCAGCATGCATCCTTAACTTCCACAATTACATATAATTGAACACTTTTCTTCATAGCCCAAAAAAGAAGAACATGTACATTATTTCCAGTCCATTAAACAAATTCCAAATTTCTGCTAAAAATGATTTATAGCTGACGAAAATTTCAAATATAAATATTGTACATACATGGGAAGAGCAGCTAAAAGAACTTTGTAATAAATTTCATATCACACGATTAAAATATTTAATAAAAGTTTTGAAAATTTGTAAGTTTTTGTTCTAATTCCATGCGCTACACACGTTGGGAGTGGGTGTATTAAATTTACAATACTACGAATTTTAAAAAGTCTTAAAATTAGAGATAAGTGGGTGTATTAAATTTACAATCCTACGAATTTTAAAAAGTCTTAAAATTAGAGATAAGTGGGTGTATTAAATTTACAATCCTACGAATTTTAAAAAGTCTTAAAATTAGAGATAAAGTATTTTCGACACTACAATTTTAAGCACCTACCAATAATATAGGCATCATCTTTAATGGAAGTGGGATAATTGGTAAAATAAATCGATTTTTTGATATATAGAAACTATATATATGTATATATATATATATATATATATGGAACTTGTAATCCAGTTCTTTTTTCTTAGTTAACTTCTTTAAAATTAATTTAAATTTTAACTCACTAATAAATAAATATACTATATAAATATATATATATGTATTTAGATATATCAAATAAATAATACAATTTACATTAAGGTATGATTATAGAGCCTATACTAGTCCCATAGGCCCCCTAATCTGTCAGACTCATACTTAAGCAAAATTTTAGAATTTTTAGTAAAAGTATACCATCAAAAAACAAAATCGTAGAATAACTGAAACCACAATATTATATCTTCAGAGATTTTAAAACATTGCGTATTATAAACTATATGTAGAACGATATATAAATATACATAAGGACTTAAAGGATAGAAGTCCTTTATCGCTGACGGGCTGGCCAAAACCAATGTATAAACTTCACAGATCCCTAGCGTTACTAGATAAAATTTAATCCTTCAAAACTGGTAGCTTTAACGAATTTTTAACCAGCTTGTGGTAGAGTCAGACAGATGCGGAAGAAATGCTCTAGGATTTCATTGATGCCCTATTCCATGTACTTGCTGTGACTGTTGCTAATATAAAACTTATACGTCTGTGTTGAATCGGTAAAACAATGCGGTGAAGTCAATCAGTCTTTGCATAATACATAATACCATAATACTTTAAAGTTATTCTGCGTAGGTTACTGTACTCGTATAATGACAGCTTTTGTTGGACTGGAGCTGTTCGCATCTTATCTCATAATTTCCTACAATCCGCGTTATTATCTTATTGAAATAACTTTGTCTGAGGAAATACAATATTTGCTCTGACGGATTAGACCTCTACTCACTTTTCGTCTAATTACCCAGTTACGTATTTTTTCGAGAGCTACAATCTTTATCTGATATTATGAAATCTTCAACGTGAGACATATTGGTTCATTTTCAAAGGAGCAAATGTCTTATGTCTGATTATAAATCGTTTTTAGTATACGAGTTATGTCACACTCGCAGCATTACGCTCCATTGTGTGTACAGTACCTCGTTCTATACTGCTCTGTTTAATTATAATATAGTCTTTAACAAATTTTTAGTCCCTGTCTACTGCTACAAAATTGCCTGAAATTAGGAAAGATGTTATATGTTATACGATTATGATTAAAACTCTTGTATTTGAACAATATAAGTAATTGTTGCGAAGAATTTAAACCACTGCCGTGAATATAACGGATGTACTTATCTCTTACGCATCTTACGCAAAAGAGGGTGTAAAGATTTTCACTTGCGTTCTTGATCAATTGAAAGTATTTACATGTACTTAAAGTGTCTTTAATGTGTATAAATTTTGTTATTTGAATTTATGAAAATTCTAGCGAACTCATAAATAACTCAACAAGTATCGCTTATTAACCTAACCTAACCTTAACAAGTCTCACACTTCCGTCACCCTCTCACGCTGTTTTCGGTACATAGGAGCTATAAATACATTATTTTGTGCTTGTAGCTTTGACAGAGAGAATCGTCGGAACAACAATAAATTTATCTAACATGGCAGAGGAAAAAATGAACAAGCAGAAGGAAATTTCAAGCAGCTTAGCTGTGCCAGGACCTTTGCCAAAAATTTTAAGGACAGCTTGTTTGTTTGTTTGTCTAAAGTTTCTAGCTGTGTTTATAATGCCGGGGAAAGACTTTTTGTCAGTGTTATTTTTATGTGCTGCAGCAATTTGTAAATTCTCTTGTACTTTATAATTAAACAATTTTATGTAAATATTCAAGACGTCTTCGGTTTTAAGGGTAGGCGAGCAATGAAATCAAAGGGTGACTGAAGTGATGTAGAAAAATTTGCTACGAAAAGTTTTGGCAACTTTCGTAAGGTTTCATCTTCGCTTATTATTTTTACTAAATTCTTAATAACAAACAATTAGACATTGTCTCACAGGGAAATTCGTTTTAATCTCAAATATTTTCAGTTTCAAATTTATTTTTTGTTTTAATTTTAATTGTGGAATTTATCTACAGCAATTTTGTTGGCTTTTTATCCTTATTTTCATATCTGAATTTGTGGTATTTTTTAATAAATAAGAAGATTTAATATTCTCAATTACATACATATAAAATTTATATATTATTATTTTGTAAATAAATATTAGAAATGAATTCATTACTATTTGACATATTTCTTTAAGCTATTACTTTTTTTATAATGGAATTATATTCATGTAGAATTGAATTTAATTGGTTTCCATTTATATTTCTTTCCAGTAAATTTTTTACTTATAATTAATTTATTATGCTTAGATCTATTTATGCACAAATATGGTATATTATTTTATATAATTCATTTCAAAATTGCACTTATAAATTGTTTATTATTACTTATCTATGGTCTGAATATTTTTATTGAGGGTAAGATTTGTCGAATCAATTTTCTTGAAATATATATCAAATTATAATAAAGCTTATATCCACAAATAAAAAGGTGAGTTACAGGGAGCGAACTTCAAAGTTTTATTATGGAATTTTTGGGCTAACAATTGTTTTAGATACCGCATATAAAATAAATTATTTTAATTGAATTTGTTAAGAAGTTGATAATACTCGTATGTTTTATTATCAGAAAATGGTCAAAATATCTAAATTTAGTTAAATGAAAACACAATAAACAAGTTAATCATGAGATTTAAGGCCGGTTTTCAATGCGTTCCTTAATCAGATGCTTCCTAAGTGTTCTGATGACGGGCCAAATTCTGCTTATCCGAATGGGGTAGCCGAAAAAGTTCACAAAACTGTTTTAGAGGATCGTGAAGTAAAGTTGTAGTAAATAACTGCCACTTTTAATAAATCTAATTAATATGTGGAGCTTTCATGTGATTTTTACATTACAAATTTTCATGTCAAGAATTTTCAGATTTATTGTTAACACACCCTGTATGTCACTAATGCACAGATACATTAAAAATGAAAAGAAATATCAGCTGCAGGTTGATTTCTGGAAATTTGGAAATTAACGAATTGCTATATACGAGTATATATATATTTATTTAAAAATTTGAAAAAAATTTACCCCACGTTGAGTTTTTTTTTATTTTATTTTCATTTCATGATAAAAAAAGAGGTATTGGTGTGAAACCTTTTTTTTCCTCTCCGATTAAGAGGTCTCAAACTATTGTGTTATATTGATAATATTCAAGTTACTTTCATTAAGAATAAGAAATATATGAAGTCTGACTTATTACAGCTAACTCAACTATTTATCTTATCTATTATTAAACTTAATCAGTAAAACTTTTTTTTTTAATGATTATTTCTATGACTATAGTGCTTATAGTAGCTATAAATTAAATGCAGCGCGGTGCACCCTGAGAAGTGCAAGATTGTCATGATTGTCTGATTCTCAGTTGTCAGTACTAGGATTATAAAGTTGGTTTTCGAGCAATCAGCTTTCTGATACTACAGGGTGTTATTAATTACCAAATGAATGGCTATTACAGTATGACCCGTTTTTTTTAAATCGATTTGGTTAAGGTCTTCAAACTTTCAACTAACTTTGTTTTGTTGCCTTTTACCTTTTGATTTCTTCACTTTATTGGAATTAACCAATTCTAATTCTAAAGTTGGTTTATTTCGATTGTTGTTTTTAGTATATTTCTGCATGTATTTCGGCAAATTCGCTTTTGCCTTCATCAGGAGAATTCCTAATTCATTTCTTTATTCATTTTTGTGTTTTTTTTTTATTAATATTCACAAGTACTTAATTATTTCTTACAGTGAAATTTGTAAATTTAAATTACTCCTGACATTTGTCTGATTAAAAGTTTTCGATAATGAATTAGAAATTATTATGAAATGCCTGCGAATTGTATTTAGTTTGCTTGCTGGAGTATGGAATGGACTTTCCACCACTAATATATATAACTCAGTACTGGAACATTATTTTTGAAAATGTGTCGATACTGGTATTTTGTCCTCAAAAGAAGAATTTGTGCATAAAATACAAATCATTCCATATCAACTAGATGATAAAAATTACTCTCAATTGATTGAAAGAAAAGAATTGCTTTAAATAGAATGGATCCCCAAAAAAAAGAACTGTTATTGAAAAGAACGTATTATATTTAGAACAAAATTTGATGTTAAGAATGGAGAAACATGAAACATATTGTATATGAACTTCAGTATCTATGACAATTTGAAGTAATAATAAAATTTTACTTTATTACATTTTATATTAAATTTGTTTTTTTTTTTCTAATTCTCTCTTGAGAAGTGTTATCAGATGAAAATTTATAAGTAAGCTTTTATTTTCTTCTATATTTTCATGCATTTATTTACTATTTTTATATTAATGTCATTAAAAAAGTTAATAATAATAATCTAACATTATAAAATAACCAGAATCTAACCAAAATTTTAATGAAAAAAACTTGAAAACACCATTTTTAAGCTATTCATTGTCTTCAGCTATTGTTTCTCGTGCGGTATTGTGATTGCATTAAAAGTTCTGTTCCGGTTGCGAATAAAAGCGCCCCAAACTGTACATACTTTGCTAAATTTATACTTATTGCATTCAGATAAGTTCCAGTTAAATATATTTGCAACTATAATTTTTAGTTTAATTTTTGTGTAGCACTGTAAGCAATTATCAACTATTTACACAAATTTGCGTAACTTAAAAGTTGTTCGCAGTTGCAGGAACCCCATCCTCCTCCCAATATCAGCCCAGCGGTTTTATGCATTTGCATTTACATAGAAAACTTTAACTTTGTTTTCTGTTGTGTTCAACTTTTATTCTGTTTCGCTTTCAAAGTAACTTCCTTTAACAACTAACAACTAACAACCGCACTTTACAATTGTTTTTAAGGACTTTTCTACCTTTGCAGAGCACCATCCGCTCGCATTGTTTGTTGGCTCTGTAATTGAAGTTGTTGCACTTTTTTGCATTGCTGAAGTGCAATATGAGCTAGAAAACTGAAAGGAACAAATGTTAGTGAATATCCTTGAAAAAGTTGTAATGTGCATTTTCTGCTGTGTTCCGAGGCGTTTATGTTGTTCACTTCTTCAGCTCTGCCAGCAACTCTGCTATGTTATGCTTTGGAACACCTCTCATATTTTTTGCATTACCCGTATAATAAAATCGACATGCATATGGTTTGTTGCTTTTTCCCAGTCAACACAAATTAGTTTATTATTTTATGATGTTGTCTGTGGGGGAAGGGAGGGCAGCATGGTATAGTTGCTAAATTAGCTGTGAAAGGGAGGTAAGGTAGTCATCCCTTGCTCCCTTGCTCGATATCTAAATAATTAAATATATGTTAACAGAATGTTGTAAAATGTTCCACAACATTCATTCAGTGTTTCCTCTGGAGGTCATCAATGTAGTGGTCATAAAATAAGAGCTTTTACATTAATATAGATGTCATAAATAACCTCAATTCATTTTAGCAAATGAAATATTAACTGAAGTGCAGCAATTTGATATGTAATCAGAAAGGCGTGTGATCTAATAGCACCGATGACAAAATATTTGTTGACGTTTTGAAACTTCTATATTCTATTTTATTAGATGAAAGAATAAAATATTTTTTTCTATATTAGGTAATGTAGAAAATTGGATGATGCCGACTTAATTTTAAATATTTCGAACAATTTTCTGCAAAATTAGGTATATCATAAAAGGCAAGTTAATTTATACGTCTGTGGTTTATGCGTTAAATGTAGAAATAGTACGGAAATGTTGTTGTTGCTTACCAAAGAACAACAAAAACTGACAAAACTAGAAATTTATTTAATATAAAATAAAAATGTCTTGACCTTAGTTTAAGTTAGACATGATTTAATAACTGATACTAATATTTCCAAAATTTTACACAGACTATATAACTAATTGATATTATATTAACTATTATTGTATGAGGCCCGTATCTCATACAAAATCACATATAAATATAAAATATATAAGCATATATAATATAATGTTTATTTCCTTTAATGACACCAGTGGCGCAATAATTATTTTTTTTAGTCCTACTCAGTTAAATGGTTTCTATTATGATGTTGCATACGTCTGAAGTTCCCAACAATTCATTTATATATTTCAATCAATTTGAAAAAAATTTTACTGCAAGGTCACTATTGTGCCTAATTATGAAAATATACTAAGTTGTTTAAAATTACTTTATTATTTCTCGAAGTATTCCCTTAATGATTTATACATTTTTGCATGTGTGTGAACCATTTGTCAAAGCATTTTTTTCAATCTTCTTGAGACACATGCAAAACATATATTTAAATTGCAACAATTTCAGAACTGCTTCTTTCGCCCACAAAAATCTTCCAATCGTTATTCACGCAATTTATTCTTGTTCTTGACGTTCGGGAACAAGGAGAAGTCATTGGGTGCCAAATCAGGACTGTACGGCAAATGACCCATCAATTCGATTTTTTGAATCGATAGTTCAAAAAGTCAGTTGTTAGGCGAGATGTGTGAGAACTTGCATTGTATTGATGGATATAGGGAATGATACAAAGGCGCTTGTTTGTTTTCCGTATTTCACTGAAGACTTCCGGTAATCAAATAGTTGTATATCATTCAGAATTGACCGTTTCACGTTCCTGTAATAGTATACACATGACCAGTTTTCCCGAAAAAATATGCGACCATTTGTTTAGAAATGCTTCAATCGCAAACAATCAAAGCAGATGGATTTGGTTAATCTTAAAACTTCTATACAGTCGACCACTGGTTACATCCGGCTCATTTGCATACGAGTATATTCATGATTCGTCACCCATTACAATTTTATATACGACTTCTGAAGAACCGCCATGGTACTTCTTAAGCATTTGTGTGCACCAATCGATACGAGAAACTTTTTGATATTTTGTCAAATGATGGGGTATGGGATCTAACGAAAACAAACCTTTCTCACAGCTAAATGATCGTGCAATGTTTTATAAATGTTGGTGGGACTAGTACAAACATTGATGCTGTGCAAAAACTGATACTGTAATGGAAGATCGTCATGCGATATACTGTGAGATTTAGGAAGAAGTGTAATCTCACAGTATATCGCATGACGATCTTCCATTACGAGTATCAGTTTTTGCACAGCATCAATGTTTTCTGGTACAACAATTGATTTTAGACGATCTTCACGAATTTTGTAGGTGGCCACCATTAAAATCATTGTACCAGCGTTTCACAGTAGCAAAGGATGGAGCTTCATCTTCAATTGTGGAAGTAAGTTTAATAGTGACACTCGTATGTGTAAACTTAAAGAAAACTTTGGAATATATTTTCTCTCAGTATTCTGCATTATTGAGCAAAAGGTGGTGAAACAAGTTGTTGTTATTAAACCTTTTTTAAATAAAATTAAATTTACCACAAAATTATAATTTTTAATATTCCCTATGTGTTCTGTGAATAAAAGCGGCATCGTTAGCGAATTTCAAAACGTTAGTGAAAGCTACTTCTACTTACTTCTATAAAATCCACTTCATTTCAAAAGAAAATTTAATATAATAATAAAAAATGCATTAAAGAGTGTTAAGTTACGGAAGCTTTGAGGTTTTATGGACAATGTAAGCTGTAAATATATATCTTTTATAAGAAGTAAAGCTGAATGAAATATTTAAGAATTTTAAAAAATCTGTTGGATGCAATGACGAAAATGCAAGTCATCTTAAAAACATTTTTAAAACTCATTTTTTTTGTCAGATGATTCGCATTAAGTAAACATATTCAGTTACATCTGCAAAAATGAAGAATTCAAAATTTTTCGTCATTTTTGTTGTAGAAGTTTCTGCAGCTCCAGTGAAATTGACGTAACTTAAAGTTGACAGCAAATACGAGTAATGCGCTTAAATTGTATTAATGTCTGCTTTACTAAAGCAAAATTAAACTTGTACAAATAGATGCAGAAAGATTATCTTTTCGTAGATAAATGTTTTATGTACAATATTTTGATATTTTACATTCCCCTTCCGAGCTGTATGCCAGAGTTACAAACTTGAACGAAACATTTTGCTTGGTATTTGTAGTGTCTTGCCACATAATGACAGAATGGGCACAACAGCACATTGGCCACACTATGCCATAAAGTAGATACCCGAACATAAATGTATCTATGTATCTATGTATCTGCAACATGCATGTGTCTAAGTAGCTAACAGCAATAACTGAGTGGAATCAAGACATGCAAGATACATGGCAAAAATAGCTTAACTGGTTATAGCAGCAACAACAGCTAACATAAATGGGCAATAAATTGGCTGAAAGGATTAAGAGTGAGTGTTAAGTGTAGACGATAGATACAGACAGGCAGAAAGACAAAAAGACAGACAAACCGAAAGACAGTAGCAGAGAAAAATGGACGCGATTGAACCAAAACTAAGTAGCATGAGCTGATATAATAAAAATCTAAAATATACTCCTTGCACTTATGTATTTAGTCGAAGCAGTTGTGTGGGATAAAATGTAATTGACAGCAAAGTTGTTAAGTTGCTTGTCAGAAAACGTTAAATATTTTGGACTGTGATTGCTTTGTCAATAGAATGAAAATGCCAATGAGTTCTACTGAAGTGTAAGGAGACTTGTACATTTGTACATTAAATCAAAAATGATTCAATATATATTTGCCGAACATTTTTTCTAAAATATCTCTAAATAAAAGAGACCTAGAATAAATGAATTTCACTTATTCAACTTTAAACATTTCTATTTAAAAGATTTATTTAGTAATAAAAAATAAAATAAAATTTATAAAATGCAAAAAGAAAAATATTTATTTTTTATTAAAAGTGACAATTTCTAATTTTAGTTTTAATTTCCCAGTACAATTGTCAATAAGCTCATAAATAATAATGGTTACAAAAAATAATGGCTAACTCTTCATTTCAACTTTCTTTTGTTCGGTCATTTATCACTTGCAAACAGCAATAGTGTGATATTCTCCCTGGTGACATGCCGTACAACACACTACTCAAAACACACTACTAAACTACGTCAAGGATAATACCAAACAAAAAAAACACAAAAGTATGGCAACTATTACATTGCATTGTTGCATGCTGATGTCAACTGGCAGGATATTTATTAGGATTTTTGGCTTTTGTGTAATTCATCAAATGTACTAAGCCATGTGCATTTGAGAATTTTTGACGCAGTTGCCTACTGGCCTACTGCCTACAAACGCTTACGTCTGTTTGTCCACTAACTTTAGTTCTTATATGAGCTTAAGCTGAAGATACATTGTATGGCATAAAGCATTTGTGCTGTCTTATCAATGCAATTCCATCTAAAGTTCCTTTGCATGTATAACACAAATGTTAAGCATTTGCTCTTCTTCAAAAACTTAAAGTAACTGCGTAGTAGTGTTATTGAAAGTTTCTTGTGCCCGTGGTGATCCTTAAATAGATATATATACTTATTATAACATTTTTCATAATTTTCTTTTTTAAAATAAAAAATAAATAAAATTCATCATCATCAAGGTCGATTTAAGATTACATATGATTTTAGATATATGTTGAATTCGTTGAAAATTTTGATTTTATAAGCAAGACCTGCTAAGTTCACAATACTACACGTTGCTTATGGGCCTACATCTCTGTCATTTGTAAATATATATATCATTATTTTATTCAAATAAATGGATTAAGGTTCATTGTAAATCTGTAATCTTATTTAAAATATCTAAACAGCTGTGAATACTAAAAAAGGATTTATACAGCAGATTTAGCTAAGTAATTCTCATACACATACCCTTAAATACTTCAAACTTAAAATAAATTAAAGTTTTTCATTAAGTTTATTAAATTCAGTTTACATTAAATGCAAAAACATTGTGATCATTAAAATTTTCACAGCATCAACTGAAGTTTCCAAAAGAAAGGAATGCGCATTCCTTGCCAGTGTCACTTTACTCAGGACAGTCAAGTTAATTTACTCAAGTTATTTTATTTAACTTAAAACCGGAGACCGATGGAGGTGAGGTTAAAAAGTTTTTAAAATAAATTTCATTACAATTAAGAAATACTTTTGAAGTGCTTTGAATAATGTAAACCAAAAAAGTAAGTTTATTTTTGTTAATTTAGCGTTATTAATTCTTTAAATTCAAATTAAATAAATAAAATGGAAGATAAATATAATTATTATAAAACCTTTTCATTTATTATATTAAATTAAAACATTAATTTGACTACCTTTTTCTTAACTGTCAGGAGCAATGAAAGAGAAATACTACGCATTTGAAATTCATCTATAGTTGAAACTCTCTTTGTATATAAGTGACCATATCATAAAAAAGAAGAATATTTCATAAGAATTATACCCTAATGCGATATACTAACAGACGGTCTAAGTGAAGTCAAACACACACTGATACATACGGGGTTTTTAACTATTATAGAAAAAGAATGTCTAGGTTATTAATGTAGCGATTTTAATACTCTTAAATTGACTGTATGAAAATTATTTTTTATTTCGAACTACATCTGGATGTAGCTTTCTACATCTGGATGACAATATCTGATAGAGTTATGGATTCAAATATAAACAACTTATTTGCTGTTTCCAGTTACTAGAAAATATAAGATGTGGTTATTAAATGTAAGAAAAATATTTTTATGTCTATTTGTAACGCCGAAGTGATCTCTTCAATACTTCAAAGTTTTAAAGTAGATGATAGCTTGATCTACTAATACTTTGTTGCTGGTTAACATTAACACATATATGTTTTTGCTACTGTACAGTACTTAATAAATGCATTACCGAAAAGTGCACAAGGCAACACTGTTCATTGTGCACTGCTTTTTGCTTAGTCGTTCATGGGGCAGTTGGCTTCTAGACATAAGAAGCGGTAAACGTGTTTCGTAATTAAGAATAATAATAAAGGAATATCTCAGATATTACAGCTACAAATTTCCAATTCATTTGTGGTTTCTTTTTTTCATAGTATATATATACATTTAACCCTTTAGATACTACAAGAAACATAGGACCGTAACAAATCATTTTAATTGATTTCTGTCTGACTCCAATATTTTAACTTCGCTCCAACTTTTTTTCGTTAGAGCATAGCTTTGTTTTAATTTGCCTGCTCCATATATTGCGCCAATCTTCTAGAGTGTTGGGGGGTAGTGTCCAGGACTTGTTTAGTGATGTCATCTACGCAGAATACAACCCATCCAAATATATCATCGTATCATCATTTGTTCACTTATTGAAGGCAGACTAATTCTAAACTATATTTTTTTATGGTCTAAAGTCAGAAGATTTAGAAAAATTAAATATACTGAATTTGTTATGATTATTTTTTCCATAATTATTCTTAAAATATATGATTTCATAATGTCATCAATGTTCTTGGTCCCATCTTATACCTCATCTTTACTTCAGATATCCCCACAAATACCAATTTAATAATATCAACATTTATTGACGATACAGCTATTTTGTGCTGACATTAGATCGCTTCTAGTCAACTGCAAAATCATTTGTGCTTCATAGAAAGCTGGTTATCACTATGGCAAAAGGGTCGTCATATAACATTGCCTCTTAACAGATCGTCGTCACTAACTACCGCTCTCAACGGAATAGTAGTTTCGCAAACAGAAACAGTGACGTACCTTGGTATTCCCCTTGATAAACGCTTAGCTTGGCAAAAATATATTGAAACAGCTGCCTAATCGGACAGCAGTCTCCCTTATGTTTAGAATACAAAGTTTTGCTATACAACTAAGTTATTAAGACAATCTGGATGTATGGCTTACTGCTATATGGCTGTACATTTCGATTTGAGAGTTCAGATGGTTAAAGTCGAGTTCGAGAGAATAAGGCAGAAAACTATGTGAATCCGCTAGCTAGAGCTCTTGTTAATATGACAACTTCCTCTAGACTGAAACTGAATAATAGACCCGCCATCCTGCTTTCCTAAAAATCACTCTGATTAATTTAAGTTATGCGCTGTGAAATATGGTAAATATTTAATTTAGAAATCACTATATACGAGTATTTCATTATGGTATGTTTATATAGAATAATTTGTAATGTAATGTTATTAGTTTTTATGATTCTAAAACTTATTGTTAGGCTTTAATTTAAAGTGATTCAATAAAGACACATTGTTAAAAAAAAAAACTTAATTAAACCTACAATAATATCGATATTCTGCTAGATGCGATCGCTTCTTTCCTATTTAGGTGGCCAGATTAAGTAGCAGCTAATTTATTAAAATATGCTTAAAATGATAGTTGTAAACTATTTTTATAAAAAAAAAAACAAAAAGTAGTATTTTATTAAAAAGATATATCTAACTTTAATATAAAACTTATAATTTTGCTACCGAAAACGAAACTTATAATTTCCTATTCAAGTTCGAATATTTGCTATAAATGATTTCCATATAATATTCAACCAAATTGTTATTTAATGATTGTAATAAAATCCAAGCTCTCCTCATCCTTCCACCCAATGTCCGACAAATGTGTTTGCAAAGTTTTCTAACTAAATAGCTGTAAGAGATTGCAAAGTTTTTTATAAATATTGTTGTTAAATACAACAATATACATTGAATTTTATATCACAAAAATATTCAATGATAAAATTATATGTATCAATAAGTTCAAACTAATATTACTCACGTACGTAGTTCTAATGTTGCTTACAAAATTTCAATTTCAGCAGCAAGGAGTATTGATTTCATCAGTAGCATTCATATTTTGTTAGTCTATTTCGTCTCTCCTGCTTCTACTCTAAGGATACTGACTTTAACATCGGCTATATTATATACACTCACCCATCGATGTTCTTCGACTTCTGTTTTTTGGCTTCTGCACCTTTCTTCTTCTTATTGTTTGAAAAATTATAAACCGCACAAGTTATATCTTCAGTCACGTCTTCAGAGATTTCTTGAGCCATATCTTCAGTCACGACTTTAATCATGTCTTCAGTTGTATCTTCAGTATTGTCTTCAGTTTTGTTTTCAGTTATGTCTTCAGTCACGTCTGTTGCCTCTGTGCTCTCCGTATTCATCACTCCACTACTCCGCTGTTCCGTTTTATCCTTCGAAGTGCTTAATCCACTTAAAAGCAGTTTAGGCATCAACACATTTCTCACTTGCTTTGGACTTAACTTAAAAAATAAATAACTCGATTTTATTGAGATAATCTTATGTCAAAAGTTAAAACAAATATTTTTTTTTTAATTTTATGCAAAATGAAATAAATAATCAACTTACCCCTAACCGCTTACTAATCTCTTGAATAGTCTTCTGATTAGTGGAGTTCGGCAACCTGCGTAGGCATGCCAACGCCTTTTCACAGATTACTTTATTAAATAGTGGAGAGTTTTCTAAAAGTGCTTTATAATAATCAACGCACTTGGTGTCTTCTATATTACTAAGAATAGACTCGTAGTCTGTGCTTTCTGCATAAGTATCTTCTGAACTGGCCATTTGTATCGAAATCCTAGTACAGAAGCAAATGTATGAGTTGTAATTTACATTATTGTATGCACTTACATACCGCTAACAGTATTTGGGGTTGACGGATATAGTACCTTTTTAATGGAATATATTTTTGATATGCCAAAAAGAAAAGTTCACTTTAATTCGAATCCGAAATGTATTTAACTTATTTTAAAAATTAATTTTTGTGTATTTTGTTTTATTATTTGACTTATATAAAAATTTCAATGTTGGGAAACAAAGATAGAGACTACTCGATAAAAATTTGAAGTTATAGTGCAAAATGATTGATGATAGAAAAACATTCATATATTTCCTATTAGTAAAAGTAGAAAGGATACTTATTTAATAGATAGTTCAGCCTTAAACTGTTTAATTAAAATTAAGTTTCAGTTCGAAATTGTAAAATATAATTTGAAAAATTGCATTAATTGAGTCAAATGCTTATCTGAAAATTTAAGATTGATGGCACTCATAAATTGCCACCAATCGCTATTGAAATTTTACTACAATCCTTCATAATAATAATATGTAATATCATATAATATATATTATTATGTAGAAGCTATTTGAGCTATTTTGAACACTTTTATTCTCTTTTAATTGCAAGGTATTTTCAAAACTCCTTTTTACGCCTTGACTGGATTATTGTTTATCACTTCATCACAGTAAACAATAATTGACCTCAGATCTGCATACCTCCCCGAAGAGCCTGTAACCATTTTGAGATTCGATAACGCGCTGTTGGTAAGTCTGATCGGATCAATTTTGAGGTCCCTGAGGATATCATTCGTTCTAATGTACAATGGTACTTTTAAAAGTCTTCTCAGAGCCTGGCTTTGTGCAATTTTTAGCTGACGATTAGTAGTGTTTGAGGCTTTGCTAAACGCTTTTAAAAGATAAATGTTTCCTGCTATTAAAACACTCAAATTCAGAAAAAATTAAGTCGCTCTCATATCCGATTAGTTTTTATTTTCACAGAATGTACAATTATATCAGCTTTAACACATGCCCTACATACAAGTCTAGCTTAACTGAATGATTTATTAAATTTACTGAGAACTCATTATTATCTCTTTTAAAAGACAAAAAAAATGTTTGCCCAAATGATAAAAATCTTAAATAAATCTGTTCCTTCATAAACAACGGTTTGTTAATAAGCTAATTTCTTTAAAAGATGTCGTAAAAGCCTTCTAGACGATTAACGTGAAAGATGTCTAATAACTGCAGCAATACCACAAATCGCTGCAATATTATAGTTTATTACCAAAATAGATTTGACAAGGAATTTAATATTTCGTTAATCTAAGCAGAAATTAATATCAATTTTCAGGTTACCAAACCATACGGGTGCTCCAATCACAATATTCGCATGCCAACGTATTGATTAATCAACAAAGCTGCTGTTAAATTTAGAAGATATTGAATATATGAACCGTTTTTATACTTGAATTTAAATTTCAAATTGGTTTTCATTTATTTTAACTTATTATAATATTATTAATCTTTACTTACATTAATATATTATTATTATAATATAATATAAATAGCCAAAAACTTTAGACATTCAAAACAATTTTTATTCTCTAATATAATATAGTATATATAGCACATACTATAGAGGATATTAATACTTAATAAAGAGTTAAAGAGATGTGGAAGCCCATCATATCACTTTTAAAAAATTTGTTGATTTTAATAACCCTCAAATTATATTATTTACCTCTTAATCAAAACATTTTTATATGGTGGATGCATATGAGTATTTATGAAAAAACATTAAATCCAGGAATTTTCAACTTGGGGTCAAATAAGGATATTAAATTATAAAAGTCAATCTGGAACACAGAATTGAGTCTATGCAAATGCATCTCAAACTATGCAGTGATTTGAAAGTATTTTAAATTAATTAATGTGATTATTTGAAGCATTCTTCAGAACAGTACCAGTTCCATTTGACAATGGAATTAATTCACTAAACAAAACTTAAACTGCGTCCAATGCAAGTATATTATGTTGTGAGAAAGTGGCAATTTAATAATTTTAATTTACGAAATGTACGAAGTAAAGTGTTTTCACACCCAAATTGTTCACTTATTTATCTGCCGAAATATTTTTTACTTAATAGTCGAAGTTTTCCACTAATGGTTGTGGTCAACAAACTTCACCTATTTATTTACTTTTCTGTTTATTTAGAATTTCACAAGATTTTTACTTAAATATTTTTATTTATTTTGCTGGAAAATGAAACTTTCGCCAAATGTGGTAGTTTAGTACTTTGCTCTTTGCTCTGAACTCTCGAAACGAAAACTTTTTCAATTCCTTAATGCAACATCTTTCTTAGAAGGATACTGTACCACAATACTATTAAGTTACGGCACTGTGATTTGTATCGTCCAACTTTCTTCCAGTTTAAGTTTAGGTTTATATTTCTATTCTTTGTTTAAATTCTATTTAAAGCAACTAATTTTATTGCTTTATACTCCTACATACTGTATTTGAAATGGTAATTATTAGCTTTTATAAATTTTTCTTCAACTTTATACCACAGTATGTATCTGTAAATAATAGTTGCAGATAAAAGATTTCCACTAAATTTTATGTGTAAAGATGGTACTTTTACAAAGTTAGTATAAATGTTAAATTACTGGTATAACATCGTGTTAGGAATTCGATGTTTTTGTACTGCAAGTTACCAATATCGGTAAATTAATACAGTTGTGAAATCTAAAAACAAAATATGTAGTATGTTTGCAAAACGTTCTCTATTTCGCAATAATAAAATCAAACCTTTTCAATTCAAGTGAAGTTTTTAATCTAAATTCTTCTAGATCAAACACATACGTAATATCGAGCAATTATTGGAATCGGTGTTGTTGAAGTTGACGACTCAGTTCAGTATTGGACAATGGTTTAAAATACATTTTAAACATAAAGTTTTTCGGTTTGCATAATTGTTTAATAAAGGCAACCTAATTATATGTCTTAAATTTTGCAAAATAATCTTTAGAACATTAATATTGTAATTATACA
The DNA here is from genome assembly GCF_002237135.1 of Teleopsis dalmanni. NCBI lineage: Eukaryota > Metazoa > Arthropoda > Insecta > Diptera > Diopsidae > Teleopsis > Teleopsis dalmanni. Next base: position 128,696,470 of record NC_051847.1, read on the forward strand.
TAACGTTCTAGCAAAATATTTTCGTAACTTAAGGCTAATTATATTTAATTTACCTATGATTTGTGGTTTTAAACTAAAAAGTTGAATAATTCCAATTTAATTTCTCAAAAGTGATAACATTTATAATTACAAATAGCAGGATGGGTGCAGCAATCGAAATTATGGAACCATTATTCCAGCACAGTATATCTGAAGTATAATTTTTTATTCTATTTAGACTGTTACTACAGGCTTTGCTTACTAAATAGATGCCTCTTATACATTTTTTTTATTATATATTTTTTTATACTAAAAATATATATAATAAAAATAAATGTTTCGAGAAATTCCCTTAAATTGGTCTCTGTATATGTCAATAATATACAAATATATGTACAAATATATATATAACAATATACTATATACTATATATTATATTTAGTTCAACTAATACATATCATATATTTTTAAAACATTGAAAATTTTTTTCAAATTTTTCATGTTACTTCCGTCAAATCAATCATTTTTAGGGTAGTTTATGAAACATATCTATTTATTAAAGATATTTATTATATTCATCGAGTATTGCCAAGTACTCATCATCAGTGGTATTAAGAAATATTTGAATTTCTTAATTGGTTTATAATCCGCATATAATTTGTTTAGACTGCAAGTAACAGGCTTAGAACTTTTCAATATTTAAAAAGTAAATTTCTTTAAATATTTTTTATCAACAAATGTGAATAGTTAGTACGGATGAGGATAGAATTCCGAATTCACTTAAATAATGTTAGTGCTTTTAAAACCGTTAACATTTTTTATAATTCAGATATAATTTCAGATATTCGGCGCAAATAGACATATCATAGATAGATCATAGAAAATTGATATATAATTCGGTAAATAATTTTTTTTTACATTTTTTTCCTCAATAAAATTTTTTTTTATATTTTATGCTAAATCGGATTAGTATTATTGGAACTGGCCTGTCTATCTAGTTAAACTCGATAGTTTTTAAAAAGTTTAGTGTTACAATGCATATACTCTTTTTTACTTTCTTTACTATTTTGGTACATAAAAGATACTTATTTTTATGTTTTTATTCATATTTTACCTACATATTTATACAAAAACACATATTTTTTTCTAATAGGGGCAAATTCTGACATTTGTTATTGTGCAACACTGTTTTGATGAAAGTTTTATTGAAATTTTTTCTCTTTTCTTTATCTCAATTCTTTAATTTACATTGGAAAGAATAACTATTTCAAATTTGAAGTCACCATGACTCTTCAGAAGAAGGAGTAATTGTGTTTCATAATTTTACTAAAAAGCACATTAAAATATAATAAATTAATAACTTTATCAGCTCTATTATGGGTGTACTTATGCTTATCACTGCGGCCTCTTAGAACATTACAGTCTCTATCCATCTATTACTTTGTTCCTTTACTTTTTATAATGAGCTTAAAGCATTAAATTTTAACGAATTACAATTATTTTTGATATTTCACTTGTTTTGTTTAAATCACTGAACTGTATTGCAATCCATCCAAAATAGGTTTATTTTTTTTTTTTTTTGATAGTAGGTGGAAGCATTGAAAGCCACCGTATGAGAAGACTAAAACACCTCTTAGGATTGAATGGAGAAGATTTCCACAGCAGTGTGACAGTTTCATTCCAGTAATCACGAGAGAGAGAAGAAATAATAGACTTATTGCTTAGCAAACTAGATTCATCTAAACAATAGGATTATTATATTAATGTCTGAGTTTTATATACTCTCCTACCATCGTATGGTACACTTCTTCTGACATCAGAGAGCAACAGTTATATTATTCATATTACACATTTCTTATTATTATTATAAAAGCTTTTAAGTCTGTCATAGCTAAATTTAAATACTACAGCATAAGTTACTTTAACTCTTCCTTTTTAAGCTGCATTAATTTCTTAAGCACTTAAAACTTACATTTTAATCAGTGTTATTTCAAAATAAATCGCTAAGAAAAATCTAAGAAAAAAATCTTTATTTATTTTTGTTTTTTTTGAATCAAACATCTTGTCTGTTGCTTCACAAAACCGAAAATGTGTCTCCACGTAATATTTCATTTAATCAACGTACGTAACTGAAATGAAAATGTTCACGCCCTTTGTGGCGAACGGAAACCAACGTTCAGTGACGTGTTTGTCTTGCCAAAAGTACATTGAGTTAAACCACAAAACCGAAGAAATGATAACAGCACAGCAAACCAGCAGTTCATTCAGATGTGTCGCTGCGTCAGATTATGTCCCTGGTTACGACAGAACGTCAGTTCTCACAAAACCTAACGGTACGTGCTATACTGGTTGTTGACCTTATGGTGCAAAACGAAAAATTTCAACATCGCAGATAAGCAACCCAGGCACATTTCACTGATAGCAACGTGCCAACCTGCAGCAGCAAAGCACAAGGTGAAGCATCACTTAAGGGCGTCTGCAACATTCATGCTGTAGCCTGCTTTGTGTGGATGCAGCGACGGTGCCTGCTCAGTGTTGCAGGTGTTGACAATTTGAATGTGTTTCGCGCGGAGCAGAAGTAATAAGGCATAAGTGCACCTACCAGCACTGGGTGCGGATGCTGGTTTGGGGCTTCAAATAATAAACATTTTAAAAATATTACGAAAACTTAAAGAAAATTAAATAAAAATGTTTTATTATACAAAGAAACACATATGTTTTCTTTTATGTTGGCATTAAAACAATTTTCGTTAATTACAAAATTTAATTAAAATATTTTTAAATTTATTATGTGAGCAAAAAATAAACTTAAAAAAACATAAAAATCAAACTGAAAATACATTATATACAAATTTGCAAACAATATTAACAAAGTGAAGTAGTGGAGAAACCATAGAATTAAAAAAACTAATTATTAAACATTACAGTAAAAAATATATTAAGAAACACATCCTTGTGAGAGGTTAAATACACTTCAAAAAATGTTAGATATACATTTTCAAAGATTTGGTTTTTCAGATCAGATTACAGAGTTCATGTAGTCACCTAATTATCTGTAAATGGGACTGATAAAATAATTAACAAAAAAAACTGTATTTTAAAAAAAATATTAAAAAACTACAAATTCAATAAATAGTATGAGATTATTTTGAGATGATATTTAGTAATAGTTAAAAATACTTACCCTTTAATTTAAAAGACGTCCGAATCTGTATTTACACAGAGCAAAGTAAATTATTATCCACCTGAAAGTTTTTCTCAAAGCTTCTATTAAACTGCTATGATACGCTGCAGCAAATAGCAAGTAAAAACAAAGTGATGCTTTGCCGAGTGCCTGGTGACACAGGAATCAATCGCCTGCCGATAGTTTTGCGAGGGCACGATCTACCAATCAAATCTGTGGACTGGAGCCTTATTGTGAATTTAGTGGGTCTACAACTAGGTCTCTAATTGGTAAATGGTTTTCAGCCGAGAGAAGTCGCTGCTGGTGCGACAGTCGCGGTAATCGTCAGGCTAAAAATCTGGTTCATCCCTACAGCTTGGTTAAGGTATCCTTCTTCAGCAGAACAGAATTGAGGTTGCTGGTGTAATATTTAACGGGTCACCATGGACTGTGTTATCACCTTAACAAAATGGGTCTGTCTGAAAAGATAGATTGTCGCCTTTGCTTAGAAGCAGACAAGACTTCCATTCACATTCCCTGCGTCTGTCCAGCCTGACTGATCTGGGCCTGGAGGAGGTCACTGGGTCGAAAACTACTCTCCCCAAGAGTAAACACCACATATTTATTTGTAATCATCACATTAATTTAAAACGATTCGAATAAGATATGATATGCACACATGCAAACTGCAAAATTCTCTTAAACAAAAAAATTATTTTAAAAAAAAATATATACCAAACTTAATTTTGGTATATATAAATGGAACTTGAATAAAACATAAATATGATGATAGAAATGTTGAAATGAACATACTTACTTACTTACTTATGTGGCCATAACAACCCGTTACCGAGTTTCGACCTGATGCAGCATGTCTCCCCAGGCGACTCTGCTGCGTGCGCGCCTTCTCCAGTCTCGTATATCAAGTCCAGTCAGTGCTCCCTCAACTTAATCACTCCACCGGAGACACGGTCTACCTCTACGTCTTCTTCCGCCAACTACTGCTTCAAACACCTTTTTCACCGGAGCGTCTTCATCCATTCTCACGACATGACCAAGCCAGCGAAGCCGCTGGATGTTAATGCGCTGAATTATATCAATGTCGTGATAAAGCTCATACATCTCGTGGTTCATTCTAATGCGGTAGTCGTCGCCAACTCGTAGAGGACCAAAGATCTTACGAAGAACTTGTCTCTCGAACATTCCCAGTGCTGCTTCAACATTCTGTGATAACGTCCATGCTTCTGCGCCATACAGAACCACAGGGAGGATGAGCGACCTATAGAGCGTAAGTTTTGTTTGTCGAGAGAGAGCTCTACATCCCAATTGCCTACTGAGCCCATAGTAGCACCTATTAGCAATGGTGATTCTTCGTCTTATCTCCAGACTGACATCATTTGTATTCGTTACGGCGGTGCCAAGGTAGATGAAACCCTTGACAGATTCGAAAGTATAGTCGCCAACCACTAGCTCAGTGTTCGAGCGACGCACATTTCTACCAGTAGCCGACATATACTTCGTTTTTCCCTCATTCACCGCTAAACCTATTCTTGCAGATTCCTTTTCGATAGCAGCAAAAGCAGCTGTAACATCACGCTTGCTACGCCCAATCAATCAATCAATCCAGTACGTTCCCAGGGGAACATTGTCCAGCTACGCCCAATGCTGGACACATTTGTAGAATATTGTTCCATTACGATGAACACCTGCCCTGCACATGATCACTTCCATGACGAAATTTAAGAGGTCACATGATAGGGGATCACCTTGCCTGAAGCCTCGCACGGTATCAAAAGGTTCAGAGGGACTCGATCCTACCTTGACGGAGCTGCGGGTATTACTCAGAGTCATTCTGCAAAGTCGAATTAATTTTGCAGGGATACCGAGCTCAGACATTGCGGCGTAACCGCGATCCCTAATGGGGCTATCGAAAGCTGCTTTATAATCGGCAAAAAGGTGATGAGTGTCGATGTTATGTTCGTGGGCTTTTTCCAGGATTTGTCGCAGTGTGAATATCTGATCAATGGTGGAGCGACCAGGTCGAAAGCCTCACTGATAAGGTCCAATCAGTGAGTTGGCATGTGGCTTCAACCTTTCACACAGTACAGTTGATAGAACCTTGTACGCGACAGGTATTAGGCTAATCCCGCGATAGTTGGCGCAAATCGTCGGGTCACCTTTTTTCAAGACAGGACAAAGGGTACTGAGATTCCAATAGCTGGACATACTTTTATCTAACCATATTCTGCAGATAAGCTGATGCATGCACCCTATCAGCATATCGCCACCGGCCTTGAACAATTCAGCAGGCAGGCCATCTGCGCCTGCCGCTTTGTTGTTCTTAAGTCGCTGTATAGCAACACGCACTTCGTTATGGCTAGGTGGTGGAATTTCAACGTCATCATTTTCGATTGGAGACACAGATGGCATTTCTTCAAAGGCAGAGTTGATGTTCTCATCGCCAGATAGTAGTTTGGAGAAATGCTCTTTCCATACTTTCGTCCTTACAGGTTGATGCATCAGGCTTAAAACCTTGAGTCAGACGGTTGATTTTTTGATAAAATTTACGGGCATCATTCCTATTTCTACACACCTCGATTTCCTTTCGCTCGCGCCATTCTTGATCTCGTTTCTTCCGTCTGAATAGGCACCTCGCTACCTTCCTCATTTACCGATATTGTTCATGCACGGTTCGCGTTGCTGCTGACTGCAGGTTCCTTTTATAGGCCACGAATGACTACGAAGGTATCTTTGGTCAAGTCGTCCTTTTCTTCTGTTGGCGCGTGAGCGCAGATTAACGTGATATTAAAATATTTTGCCTTGATACGGAGTGTGGCAAGCTTTTCGTTCACCGGTGTGAATCGCTGGGCTAATTTTGATAGTCTCTTGTTTACCACAAAACCGCATCCAAATTCACTGGATGGCGGTGACGTCAGCCTTATATTTATTGAGGGCTTCCGCCAGGCACCTTCCCTATGGAGGGTCCGACATTCCAGGTGTATATCCGTAAATCATAGTCCTTTAATCGTTTGCATTGGTTGTCAACGTTATTCGGTTTCCAGTTCCGAGGCACTCTTCTGTCTTTCATTGGTGGCTGATTTTACGTGACGGGTACCAAAACCTGTGCACAACCCAAATTTAAAGTCCTGGGGATGAGACTCGCCATACGCACTATTAGTTCATTACCCAGCGGGTGCCAGGTAACTATCCAGGGGTGCCACGAGGAGGCTGTGCGACAACTTGGATTGAGGACAACAAGGATTGCGCTAGCATTTTCCATGTTAAATGCAATCAGACACGTTGCCTTGTGTACTCGCTCTCAGGGGCACGCGGCCCCCCCGTAAACATACTACCTATGACATTAGTACGTATAGTCTGAAACACTCGTGCCAAGTGGTTGTGGAAAAAACGCAGTCAACGAAATGACCGAAGATGGTATTGTGTTTTAACAGATGTACAACGCATTTATTTATTATATAAGTTCAACATATTGAATTAATGGAATTTTTGTGTATAAGATATACAGTCATTCCTTGGAGAGAGTTAGGTTTAACTACTATGTTAATCAGTCTAGTTCACAAAGTCACTTAGACTCCAGTGATCCATTGTTTTATAATTTATATAATACAGGTCTATAACTGTTTATTAATTTTGGAAACATATCGCTAGACACTTCTGTGAAAAAAACTTAGACATAATTTTTCAATAAAATTATCTTACTTATGTTTAGAACTTGATAGCTGCAGAAGGGATGTTTCCCTTTCCTTCATAACTTCTTTTATATTTTTACGATAAAACTCTCAGGCGAAGGCCATATCTTTTAAAGAACAATGACCTAAATTAGTATGCTATTGGTTGGCTGATTAAGTCTAATAATTGTTTCTCTAGTTTCAGACACATTATCATAGATTTCAAAAACCAAAATCTTACTTGTATTACAGTTATGCAAAATTGTGATTATTATAAAGCATTCTGAGCAATAGCTGCCATGTGTATCACTCTAAAGAAAAATGTCATTTTATTTATGCCCCAACATGGGACCTCTGCTGCGCAGTGGAGCAATTTAATTGCTTATTGAGAAATTTCAAAAGTTTATCTCTATTCGTTGCACCAAAATCTTTTTTATGTATCTTTATTGAAAGAAGTGTATAAGTTATATGATTATTTGTAAAACTTCAATATAATTAAAAATTCTTGCTGAAGTAATTTGGCTAATGCTGAAGTATGACTAAAGGACTACGAACGTTTAAGACAGGGAAACTCTGCTTTATACGGTATTAAACGTGACTTTCACATAACATATGTCATTAAATCAGACAATATTTTAGCTTTTCTTTCAGGTATCTATCTTAAAATGTAATATGGAAGAAACAAAAGTCTTAATACAAGTGACAATTTATCTCACTTCTATAGAAACCAGTAACAATCGAAACGTTTGAAGCCATAAAACGAGAACTTCAATCAAAATAATTTCTGAAACAACCACCGGAACTGGAAAACATATTTAAAACAAACAAAACAATTGGAGAAATTCATCAAAATGTGAATAATAGAAATTTTTGTGATTTTGCGTAGATACTTCAGATTTAATTGCTATTGAGTGTTGACATGATAATGCACAAAAGGCACTTATGTGTAATTCATTCCGTGACAAAGATATACAGAAATCACAAAAGACAATGGAAACTCGTTAACAATGCCAAAACTTTATAAAATAAATATTTGCAATGTTGGTTGGATTGTAAGTCTTCGATTTTGTCTTTCAACTCTGTGTGTTTGATCTGCTCATTATACAATATAGTTCCCTTTATATGTATATAGGTGGGTATGTATCTTAAACACATATTCATACAGAGATGAGTCTATTGAATTATAAATGTATGCTCAAGTATTAAAAGCTATTAGCATATGTATGAAACCACAATTTGCCAGTAATGACGTTCATAGCTCAGAATTCCAAATGTAATTTTCAATTTCACGCAACAAAATTATTTTGTAAGCAAAAATTAATTAAAATGTTTTAAATTCGATAAAGTGAGGTAAGGAGGACTGAAGCAAATTACCATAGATTTTTGCATTTTAATAGATTTTTATAATTTCTACTGATTTAAGTACTATACAAAAGGAATAGAATAGATTTTGAGTGGATGACATTAAATTAAATTCAAATAAATTTGCTGTTCTGTTTAATCTCCATACTTTTCAATGCTAGAAACAAAATTAATTACCAACCATAGAAGCATTCTGGAATTAACTTCTATTTTATTACGAGTATCGTTTGTAAATTGACGACATATCATTGATATTAGCTTAACAATATTCTGAGGAAAATATAATGTCATTGTGTACCTCACAAAAATTATTTCTGTATTAAAGTAACTGCACCTGACATGAAACTAGCGATATGCTTTCGTAAATAGTATGAAGGTGGATTAGGGAAAAATTTTAAAAACTACTTCAATAATTTTGTAAATAATTATAATAAATATTTATTTCAGCCAAGTAGTTAGAAAAAATTAAAACACTTACATATATACGTATAAAGAACAAAATGAATTGATCGATGCCTAAAACTCTCCATAGCTACCGTCTAGGATTCGGTCCTATTTTGTTGCTAATATAAATTCCGGTATGTTGAAAACAATTTCAAATATTTTATAGTGCCTAATATTATTTATATAATTTTTCACTGAACACTGAACAAAACATACAAAAAATAATTTATGAAATGAAAGTCATTCAAACAATTATTTCACATTTCAACATAGATCTAATATCTTTTAAAACAATGTTTAAGATCAAAAAAACCTTTTCTATTAAATAGGGATCAACTTATGTAGTGATATCTGATATCATTGATATTCTGCATTTAAAGCTTTAGAGTGATATTGCTGAATATGGTGCATGTGCCACGTATATATAAAATGTGATTGTTCAGAGCAAAGTTGGGAATTAAACATATATAGACTCCCATTAAGATTTGACAACTTGGATTTGAATATCTTGTCGATAAATAGTTTATAAGAAAGGTGAAGAATACAGTTATATTTGGATTAAATTTTACAAGTGGTAGTACGAATTTGAATATTTTCTTAATTATTTCACAAAACGGTTGTTGAACTAAAAAAAATAGGTCATGAGATAAAGATCTTCACTGGGAGTAGCTACGAACTGTTCTTATCTGCTTATCTTTAAGACGGTGGAATGTATTACCAAAAAGGTTGAGAAACACTCTTCCATAAGCTCTTCCATACTCTTCCACTCTTCCATACTTATTAAGTTAAAATAGAAAATACTTAAAGAAAAATTATATTTTACTGTCAAGAAGCTGTAAAATTGCGATTCTAAATGACTGTTAATTTTTATTTTTAGTACTGTCATAATATTTTCTGTAGGTCTGAAGGCAACAGTTGGCAGCCCCAACAACAGATTCAGTTGCGATAAGCCAATCACCTGCCAATCATAAATCAACTGATTAACGAAATCGCAATAAATAATCCTATGTTCCTCCTAGGAGTTAAAGTATTTAATATATATATATATACAGAGGGACTTTTTGTGAGTGCAGACAGATTGATTTTCTTTAAAAATGGCCTTAAATAATCAAATTATAAAACGCTAAATAAAATGACTACTGCAAATAAACTCTTATAATTAAATTGAAATTATTTTGTTTTAAAATTTTAAAGAATTAGTCAAATAAAATATTGCTTGGAATAATATATTATTAATTTTTAATAAACTCAGACTGTTTCTCAGTTTTTACAAAATTGTAATTGATATCTATTAAAATCTTATCCCGATACTCTAGTACCATTTAAAGATTTTATTTCTACATGAAAATATCAGTGGAGTTTATACATATTTTCCTTATTTAAGAGTATAAAGTCCACAGATTTCAATAATTGTAATTTTACTAAATATTTATTAAAGTTAAAATTGTTTACTAACACAATTTCTTTAGGAAAAATCTTCATATTTTATATTTTTTTTTATTTTTTTCTGTTTAAATTCCTTGAATTTGAATTTTCCAACCTTGAATTTTAAATATAATTTTATTATTTGCGCAAAAATGTCACTCATACGTCAATTGCGACTTAGAAATTAATTGCTTTGTTTCGCTGTTTATTGTCAGCGTTTAGCCTTACGACCTTCTGGTATTTAATAATGTTTAAAATAATAAAGTAGTAAATGTAAAATTATGTCAGTTCATCATAATGATTTTTGCTAGAATGCTGGTCTGTATTCATGGCGAACTCGCTCCTAACAAATTAAGGATATTATTAGAGTAATAACACTGCTGGAAACGGCATTTAATATCGCATGGAAATAAAAGGATAATAAATGTAGAAAGAAAGATTTTAAGTCAGGACCATGACATCCGCATGAAAATATTAAAAGATGAAGAAAAAATTTAGAAAAAGGAAAGAAGAAAATGAAAGAAAATAAATAAGCAAATATTAAAAACAAGAAAAATGGTAAACCAGCAATTTTTTATTTATTTATTAGTTTTTTTTTCACTTAACTTTTTCTTGGCTTAGGCTACGCGCTGTTACCCGCAGAAAAGTGTCCAATAAGTGTTGCAACAAGAAAACTGTGGCAAAATAATAGAATTAAAACGAACAGAAAAAAAATGTTTACAAAAAATGCAATAAAAAATGAACAGAAAAAACAGAACACCAAAAGGACACAAGAGTAAACAGGAAGCGCTAACTTCTGATGAAAGGATTCAAAATTGTAAAAAGAATACACTTTCGTTCTCAACAAACGTGCTAAGAAAAATTTCAACAACTTTTTCTCTTTTATTTTTAACAACTTTATTTTGTACTGATTTTAATTACATTTCATGGTCATTATATACAACACTTTTATGCTCATTTGTGAGATTTTAATTAAAAACGAAAGGAATATTCCAAATAAGTACGAAAAATAATTAAATGAAAATATATATAAGTAATTAGCAGTACTAAGTAAAAATCACATTTATATTATTTCATGAAAGTTCCCCCCTTTTCCTCTTTTTTTATTTTATTTGAAAATAGTTTTACTAAAACTGCAGCAAAAAAAAATTATTAATTAATGGAATAATTAAAAGAGCTTATTAAAAGATTTAAATTCAAACGAAATGCAATTCATAATCAAAAAAATGGTGATATATTATTTTCGTATTCTACCTTTGTTTTAAAATGTTACTTTAATAAGATTTTATCAGTAGTTATTAGTTTCACGTTGACTTCTATATTAATAGTTGCGTGATTTTATTCACACTATATCGGAAGAATCTCCACTAATGGCAGAATGTCACATATTATGGTAATACGAATGCATTAATCAATTCATATATATTTATGCTTACAGCACTTGCAGTGTATTCAACTAATATTTTGTCATATCCTTCACATTAAAAGAACATAAAAGAGGCGGCTTAATATAGTTTTAGTGTTAGACTCACGCCTAATGTTAGAGAATGTTTTGAGGGAGACATGCAATCTATAAAAAGTATATCGTGAATTTAGAAATTTTTTTTTATTTATAACTAACAATAAGTTATTACTGCTAATTGCTGTATTATAGTAGAAAAAAATAGATAATTAGATAAATTGAAAAAATAGATAAAATAGATAATTTTTAACCAAAGCTTCGTCCAATATTCTTCAATAGCCGGGTTTACATCGTTCCTTTTGAGTCGCTGGGTTCTAGTGCTTTGGGTAAGATTGCTTGCAAGTAGGTTTTGGTGGTTCCTGAGTTTGATTACGTACTTCTGTGTTAATTCAAAGATCTCCATGAATATTCGAGTTTTTATATACCAGGATTTTGGATTGAGCTCTTTAGAGTTTTTCAAAGTTTGATGGAAAGGCAGAGCTTTAGAGTTCAATTACGTAGGTACATGACATCATACGTTGTTCTAGTTAGTCTTTACAAAAAAGGGATAAATTTCAAGTTTACACTTGAAAAATATTGAAAAAATATGTGAGACGCTATATTATTTTTTACATAATTCTTTCTTCTCGTCAGCTGTATATATATGATAAACTTAAAATTCAAGATTTATTTATTAAACAATAATTTTCTTTTGAAAATTCACTGAAATTCTCCTTTCGTATTCAAAACAAAGTCAGTCAGTACAATAATATCATAATAATCATAATAACATCATAATAATAACGAAATTATCGTCGATCTATTAAAAAAATATGTGTACTGAAATAATGAAATTTTTTAGTATCCAATAATGTCCAGACAGAAGAAGGGTTGACTAAACACATGGGACAAAAGAAAAGAGAATGCAAAAATAATGCAAAAAAAATTAATACAACCTAATTTGCATTTAGGTACAGTAATACTCATAAATATATACCATGTGTTTATAAAAAAACTATTCTTTAATAAATGTTCAAACAGTAAAAGCACTGCTTTTTGATTGTAGTTTTATTATTAAATATCTCTTGCAGTTTTAAGGGTTTAACTATAGTTTTAGTGGAGACAGTTTGTTGTCGTATATATATATATAAAGGGTAAAACACAGAAGCTATCATTAATTGAATGTTAAAAGAGGACAAAAATTGGTTTAATAGTTAGAAAACACCTGGAAGATGTGGCCAGCAGAACTTGTGGTACTTAAAAGGACATTTCAACCTATTAATTCTTAAGCATTTGCTGGTTAGAAGCCGAAAATATCATAAAACATTAGTCATAAATAATAAACATGATGAGTATTTAAAAAAGCATTAGCTAAAATGGCTAGATACGGACATGAAATTGAAGATATGGATATAGAAGATATGTGATTTCAGCAAAACCATTCAGCCATACAACAGACCCTATATTAATTTTATTCAGTGCAAACTTTTCTGAACGTACCATTTCAAATCCAATTTTTGTGGTTTGACTGCAAAGTCACCAATAAACATTTCTTCTGGGCTAACACAAAGAATTATCTATATGGAGCAATTTTCAAACTTCAATACCTTGAAAACGAACGTCAAGCTATGGTGAAGTTATTTCCATCTTAATATTAACACATTATCGATAATGATAACAACAATGTTGTCCACTCAGTCATCGGTAATGATCTCAAATATATTGTCAGCTAAGTTCTTGAGAATGACATCAAAAATATACTGTATAGTAAGATGTATCGAGGAAGAATGTGAATAATGTTAGGTATATTTTGCAACAGATGGCCTTGTTCACTCAATATATTAAAGTGAAAATTTCGTTGATATTATATGCTTCTCTTATAAGCTAATTCTTTACCTATTCTACAACATACTTGATCCTCAATTACATTTATTAAATTGTTTGCAGTAGTCATTACACAGATATAGCAATATCATTAAATGTGTGATATTCATTACATTTTTGTAACGAAATTAGTATTTATAAAGTGTTTCTTTGAGTGAAACAAAAATTGATTTTCCGTTAATATAAAACTAAGTGTTCTTCATATCTTGATGTGCTGAATTTATTTATTGCCCAAATAAAAGTAAATTTCAATGTAACTGGAAACTCTGTTGCCACAAGTATATGCGGTATCTATCGCAATAAATTCGAGCATATAAGTGCTTGTCCATAAATGTTTTTATTGTTTTCTAATTTCCAACAAATTCATATACTGTTAGTTAGGCATTTGCCCTTTCCGAAAAGTGCTTTAATTTTTTATCTCTACCTCGCCTTGTTGCTTTTTAGTGGTTGTAAATTGTGCCAATTTGAAGCTGCGATTTGTTATTGAACTCATACGCTGTCTTCCTTTTCTTTTTCACTTTTCAAAGTAAAAATGTACAATTTTAAGTCGTTATTGCAATTGTAGTAGTTGGCGTTATTTTACCGCCATCGTTGCTGCCGTTGTTAATGTAGCTGCCGTTGTTATTATAACCATAAATTTGGGAAATTTCATAAAATACAACAGTTTGCCTTTAACAACACAATAGCATATACAATACACAAAAGTAGGTAAATAACTGCACACACATACACATTACACAATACACATCACCCATTACACATTACACGTTACACAGGGCTGTGCATACAGAGGCGTTTATACAAATGTAGGTACATCGCGGTATTTTGCCCGTTTCATGTGTTTACAAAACTGTAAAGAAATATTTATTTGGTTTATTTTATTTGCGACCACAGTTTGTTGTATTCTTTCGTATGCGAGGCGGAAACGGAAGTTGCGCGCTTACTACATAAAAGGAGCACGACTTTTGTACACCATTCCGCCATAATTGTATGCCACAACATCGCTTCGGCTGCTAGCAATGCTACCGCTGCTACTACTGATACTGCCATTTCATATCGGATTATATACATGTATATAAACATGTATACAAACATGTAGATCTGTGTTTACAGTACTGATTTAACTACATTTTTCTGGCCTCTTTCAGTTGTTGCCCTTTGCCATTTTCGCTATACATTATTGTTTATTTATTTATTTAATATTTTGTTTTATTTACGACTTTTTTTGTGTATATTTTATTTGGTAAGGTATTTTGTTCATAAGTAATACATTATAAATTTATTGCTCTTGCTGGCGGTACCCAATTTTATGTTATCTTCCACTAAGTGCGGATATTTGTGGTACCTTTGGCACTAGTTTTATTTTCCAGTTTTGTTCACATTGGTATACAAATTTTCTTTTTTTGCGCGCTCTGCAAACACAGACAGACTTTATACCAAATTTATACTTACACCTGTACCAGTTCCTCGATTTTTTCATACGAACGGGTAACGTTGTTGCTGCTGAACTTGTGAGGAAGCTGTGCTTTTATCGCTTCGCTTGAGTTGTTGGTGCATGAAACTTGTGGTATATCTTTGGTTGCCTGATGCAGCAAAATATTCCTTCCATACTTTTTCAATTCTACAATTTATTGGTTCTATGCTTGTAGTCTAGTGAAAGTTTTTGCTGGTTCCTTTTTCTTAGTTCAAACACATATATATATGTCAGTGACAAAAGTACAAGGGTTTCCTTTTAAACTGAAGATGGCAAGTTAATTTAGAAAGTAAATGAAAACTTTTCACTGTGCACATTATTATTAAATAAAGTTAGAAAGATTTTATATTACAAAAATTCTGGCCTGGATATGTTTGTTAATTATTTTGATTTTAGAAAATAATTATTTTAGGTAAAATAAAATTTTAGATCCACGATCTTTAAAGTTCAAACAGCGTTGCTTATACAGGAAATAATTTGTTTCCTAATTTATCTTCATTAGTCTATTATTAATTTTAAGATAACTAAAAACCTTGATATCTTAAAAGTTTTTTATAACTTTTATATGAGTAAAAATTTATATGTCTTAAATCCGAGAGATAGAGTTATTAAACTCTATACGGAACTGCTAACAGGCCAGTGTAGGTTGCGATACAATCTGAAAAAGATTGGTCTAGCAGTTAACGATTCCTGCAGACTCTGTCAAGAGCAACAAGAAACAGCAGAACACGCTATATGCGGCTGTCCAGCAGTAGCAAGACGCAAATTTACCTATCTTGGCAGTGGAGATATCTCAAACACCAAGCTAAAACACAGCCTACAGTTGTCACAAAATTCTTCAAAAGTTTGAAATTGGACTAGTTGGGTGAAAGGCACATAAAAGATCTTTCAGGTCACTGTGCATGCACAGCCTAAGCATAATAATAATAAAATAATTTGTGTCTGAGAACCTTCATCTTCATGATTCTTTTAGAGTTTAGACTAAAACCTAGTAGTATAACCAGCGGTTTTAAGGTACACTTGTATATTGTTTTTAAAGTCAGCTGACAATTATAGTATTATGGTTGAAAAAACTTTCATCCATTAGAACTGCTGAGTCGAATTGAAAAAAAATCTTTAGAGTTTTAAAACTAAATTTTGTAGATATTCGAGATACATTATGACCGAAAAGTTTCCGGAAATTTTAAATAAAACGCAAAATTCTTAATCTTCATCAATATTTATTTTATCTCCTTCAAAATATGCTCCATTAGAAGCGATACACAAATGCCAACGTTTCTTCCAATCATCAAAACATTTTTTATAGGCGCTTTCCGGTATGGCTTTGAGTTTCCTCTGCGAATTCTGTTTTACGTCTTCTATGGATTCAAAACGCGTTCCTCTGAGTGGTAATTTGAGTTTGGGAAACAGGAAAAAGTCACACGGTGCAAGATCAGGTGAATACGGGGGCTGTTCGATGGTATTTATTGAATGTTTGGCCTTAAAATCGTTGATAATGTTGGCTCGGTGCGAGGGAGCATTATCGTCATGAAAAATCCATGAATTATCCTTCCACAATTGAGGCCGTTTACGGCGGATATTTTCACGCAAACGTCTTAAAACAGTCAAATAATAGGCTTTATTGACTGTTTGTCCTTCAGGGACGAATTCATGATGCACCACACCACGAATATCGAAGAAAACAATCAGCATTGCCTTGATTTTCGAGCGACTTTGGCGTGGTTTTTTCGGTTTCGGCTCGTCTTTTCCTCTCCATTCCGATGATTGTTGGCTTGTTTGCATGTCGTACTCGTAGACCCATGTCTCGTCACCCGTTATGATGCGTTCCATGAAAGTTGGATCGGAATTGGCACGATCAAGCATGTCTAACGAGACCTGTCCACGATGGTGTTTTTGGAACAAATTGAGGTGAATCGGAAAAAGCCGAGCGTTGACACGTCGCATACACAAATTGTCCACCAAAATCAAACGAGCCATCTCACGACCGATGCCTAGCTCTCGTGCTATCTCTCTAACACTCACATGAGGATTTTTGAACACGATTTCCTTTGCCTTTTCAATGTTTTCGTCGGTGGTAGAGGTCGAAGGTCGTCCAGAACGCGGCATGTCTTCGACGGTCGTACGACAGTCCTGAAAGGCTTTGTACCACTCATAAACTTGAGTTTTCGATAAAACTGATTCCCCATAAGCCTTTTGTAGCATTCGCAACGATTCTGCACACGAAAATTCGTTCGAAACACAAAATTTGATGCAAACTCTTTGATCAATATTTTTTTCCATTGTTTTTTTTCGCAACGCACTACTGAGGTGAACTGGTTTCAACAGCTGCCGTAAACGAACTGTCTGACAGATCGCGCTCATTTTTGGCATAGTAATTAAGGAACAGTGTGCCAAACTACATAAACTTAAAATATCGAAAAATATACAGCGCGCGAATTTTAAATGAGAATTTCCGAAAACTTTTCGGTCACAATGTATTATCTTAAGTTTATTTATAAGTAGTCTTGCTACACCTTAAAGCATACAATCTTAAAATAAGTTCTATATATGGCTACTTAAGTTATAGGTTAGTAACACTAAGTGGTAAAAATCAAAGAAGCAACGTCAACCAACGGTAAGGGGATTAGACCTTTAATTAGAGTATATGTACTAAACAATAATACAATATTGGCAATTAAGTTGAAACTGTTAATTTATATCTGAAACACTTATTCTGTTTTTGGTTATTAAATCTAGAATGACTTTTAATTTTCGATTGGTAAAATTCCAGCAAAATGTATAACAGCCAAATTAATTTACTCTGCCAGAGTAGCAAGATTACTATAAAACTAACAGCGGCTTTAGATGACTTGTCACATAAAATGTGATTTGATTAGACGTATGTA
This sequence comes from Teleopsis dalmanni, assembly GCF_002237135.1. Classification (NCBI taxonomy): domain Eukaryota; kingdom Metazoa; phylum Arthropoda; class Insecta; order Diptera; family Diopsidae; genus Teleopsis; species Teleopsis dalmanni. The sequence goes on from NC_051847.1 coordinate 128,714,216, forward strand.
CGTATATTTATGGAAAATATAAATGGCTACTAACACAACTACAAAAATGTTAGATTATTTTCAAAACATTCCATTCCATTGGGCAACAAAAATTGACATATCAAAAATTAATCTAAATTGAAACGTGATTTACTACTCCAAAACTTCGTAAATAATCTATCAGTACGCAAGATTCAGCAGTGCTTAAAGCTTAGTTTTAGTTTTTTAAGTTACCATCAATATCTCTGAAAACTCTTTGATACTAGCTTTCACATAACAGTTATTTTAATAACTCGAGGTACTTAATATTGTATTATTATTTGATATGTCTTTTACAGAGTATTCCGTAAGTAAAATTAAACGCAAGGATTGTGGATCAGCATGTTTAGTTTCGAACAAGTGTTTTGACTTTTACGAAGGCCCTGGTATTAGATATTTACTTTACGTTCGTGAATGTACTGTATTCAAAGTGCGCTATTTAAATTTAATCAGAAAGTTTTTTGTTATTTGTATTACTAGGATGAAACTAGTTTTGCTTCATATGAATACCGTGTTAATTCTTTTTGTAATCAACTATATACTCTAAATAATTATATGCCAGAAACAAAGATTAAAATTTTAAGCTATAATTATATAAAATTACTAGCTGACCCGGCGAACGTTGTTTCCCCTTGCAATTAATTTTCTTGGCTCAGCTGAGTTATAATATTTTTTCTTTTGAACTACAAAAAGTCCACATGCATTACTTATGATACAAATATTTTCATGTTACTTCAAATCCTTATAAGCACTACATTTTAAATGAAAAAAAAATATCAATGGATATTGCAAAGCGTCGTAAGAGCGATGACTGTCTGCAATCGTATGCACTGTGTTATCTCTGCGTTGTATTCGTATATCTCGACGTTCAAATGCGTCGCCAACCATAACAACTGCAACTTTATTAATAATCGGTGCGTTATATCGGCCCGCGTGCTGCCCAGGTGGTATTTTGTCTGCTTTGATGACGATTGTATAGTTGTCGTTTAGCAGTCTGCTTGAAACGGTATTGAACAACTGGGCCAACTGGTTGTGATTTTTTAAAAACGGTTCTAAAATACCCACAATTTCTTGCTCCTCCATCTGCTCGATATGGTTGTACTGGCAACGTGCGTTTATTTGCTGCTTCTCATCACCCATGAAGTAGATTTGCAGAAATTTGGGATCATTATTGGGCATCGGCATTAAAGAACCAATTTGGTGATATACTTGGCCCTGAATCTTAAGCGTTGATTGAAAATTGCGACCAATCTCATTCTGAACGATTTTTGTTGTTCCAAATGATGTCATTTGAAAACACGAATTGAATTTGCGAATTTTACGAAAAAACAATTTAGATGTAGCTCCAGCCAATAGTGCTTTCAATGGTTCTGGCGGCGAATTCAATGGTGGCAATACAACTTTTCCAGATGCGCAGCAGAAACCGGCCGATTTACCTTTGTATTTGAGTGCATGACAGTGTTGGCACTGTTTGTTCATAGCACCGATTACAATTCGTGAATGTGACGAATAGTCGATATCCGACTCATATGTTATTCATATTGTTTTTTATTGTACGTTATTTATATCTTTATATATATAATTCTTCTTTTTTGTGTGTGTTCAAGTGAATTCAAGGATGGTTTAGATTCACAATTTGGTCCACTGGATAACGTTTTTTTAATTATTATAAAGTTTTTTGGTATCCATATACATTTACATTAGACCTTTAAAAGTTATTCCATGCTTACTTTGATTTGTTTAAAAAGTTTAAACTCTAAATGAATCGTTCAGCTATCTGTTGTATTTTTGAATTCGCTGGAATACCAGGAATACACACATATCTTAAGACTAAAAATTGGCTCACCTATAATTATACTGCGGAATTTAAATGCACTTAAGCTATGCAACGGCAATTTTTACGATTCATTTTAGAGATTTAAACTTTTTAAACAAATCAAAGTAAGCATGAATAAATTTTAAATTTCTAATATAAATGTATATGGATACCAAAAAATAAAAAATTAATTAAAAAGACATTGAAAAGACACAAATTATGAATCTAAACCTTCCTTGAATCCACTTGAACACACACAAAAAATTTCATCAAAATCGCTTCAGCCGTTTAGGAGAAGTTCACTGTCAACACACGTACAGAAGAATTATATATACAAGATATACATTCAATATGTTTCCTGAGAACGCGTCTCAAATTCCAGACCAATATCCAAGAAACTAAAAAATCGCATTGAAAGAGAAGAATGAATCTCGTCTTAATACATTGTAAAATATGGTATTTATAGCAATAAAAATGCTAAAAGAATAGTAAAAAAAATATTAATCAAAAGAATTGTACACTAAGTTTTAGTCTTTACATTATCCTTTAATTTGTTTTCTAATTGTATTTGTACTTAAACTGGCGTTGGAATTTTATTGGTGTAAATTCAATTTTTTTATGAACTTTTCGACCTCTTTAATGATTTATCTTAACGTAATGACATATTAAAAATATGCTTTTGTGATATTATATTTATAGACATTTTCCAAATATATATAGCTGTTGCGATTTTATTTTTATAATTTGTCGTTTGTCTGTAATCGATATCTAAAGCAAATTACATTCCACGTTTTTTAACGAATATATGCAATGAGTGACACTAACCGTACTTAGTAATAGCGGATTTAAGAATATTATACATACGAGACACCGAATCGTGTTTGTTTACGAAGCATTTTAATGGTAATGATGTTTAAATCTAGTTGATTAACTTCAAAAGTAAATTATCTTGTACCATATACCATATGTCATGAGTTGAATTCAACTATTAATTTTGGTTTGGCTTATAATGCAGCTTGTTGCAGTTGTTTACTATTCTAGCGATATTCTATTCCCTTAACCCTACTACAGTAATACTACCTACTTATATATGTATTATACAAAAAGACATATTTATAAATAGTGACACCTCCAATAATATAATAAAATTAGTTTATTTAGTGAATCATGAAAAAAATTCACGAAATAATTCTGAAATTATTTCGTATTACATCGGCGGAAACCTAGCTACGAAACTGTTTCATGCTTTTAGTATGTTGTGTGTCAAATACTAACAGAAGCTGTAACATATATGTTTTAGAGATGTCTTCAGTGTTCGCAGCAGATATCAAAAACAAGCCTGCTCTTCCATATTCGTTTTTAACTAACTTTTTATATAAATATCAGGCAGTTGAAACGACTTACATATTTATAACTATATGGCAATTATTGTATTACATTCAATATTTGAATAATATAACTTTATTTGCCTTTGATATGTTTTTACAACATTTCACAAGTGCATTACATTCCCTAACTGATGATAATATATTATTGAGGGCATAAACAATTTTACTTTGACTCAAGCTTTGTATCTATTTCATGTGCTTCTCCGAAAAGAATATAGAAGAATACAAATCTGGCATTTCTGTACGAAATTTTTAAAATCATTTATAATACAATATAAGCTGCCAGACATACCCAATTTGCATATTAATATGCTTACCGTAAAATATCTCAAAATATAAAACAAACATACATCACGAATGATAACAATGACAAAACAATTGTTTTTGCCTGCCGAATCCATATTTAGATACAAAAGTATTTCAAAGATAAATGTAAAAATATAATTTTTATCAGATTGAAAAATTGAATACAAAAATAACAAATTTTCATTTTACGTTTAAATTAATATTTAGATGCTGTGAGTAAGAAATTAAATATACCTGATAATCCTTGAACAAGTTTTTTGAACTTAGTTCATTAAAAAGCATTCAAACTAATAGAGATAAAATGTAAATAAAGTATGATACACAATCAGTAATAATATATTAAATATAAAGTAATAAATTGCATACATTTTTATTAATGTTCTTTAAATTTAAACTGGTACCTTTTAGAATCACGAATAGTATAAGATATCATAAGATATCCTAACAAGCAATTTTATTCATTTAGTTAAACACAAAATATATAAGCAATAAATCGGTATATAATAAATCTTTGACATCCGAATCTTCGGTAACGCGAATGCCTTCGTAATCTGGAAGATTACGACTAGAAGAGTAAAATTAAAAACATTCATTTAACTTCTAATAGTCCAGAATAAACACTAATTCGCTAATCCAGATCAAATATTCCGAATATGTCTGCGCCACAGTTTGGTGAAGTGTACTTTCTTAATGTGTTGTATTAAAGTATTTATTGATCTCATAACAGTGGAGGTTTTATGTAGTTTCAGTGATTCCAATAAATATATACATATATATAAATTGATAATCTATTTATTTACAAAATAGGCAAACACAAAATTAATAAAAAAAACCGCAGGATTCCGCTCAATGCAATGCACACCAACTTCGCTTCTCGTCAATAATCGCATTCTTTACACTTTCGGTTTTGTCATCTGCTCTCACTCATGTCTAGAGTGATATTAGTTTTGTTTTAAGAATGACCAGTTGTTATTATTTTAGTTGGTTTATATATACATATGTAACACTTTCCTGGATTTTGAATATAAATCCAGAAATTCATATGTCCATATTTGATGCCATTGATGTATCTAGATTAGCAGAGTTCTACTGCATATGTATATATACTATACACAGGTACCACTTCAATCTTTCTATAAGGACTAGTACTGGTCTTTATTTGAGGCGTTGAGCACTCTCTTGAAAGAAATACAAATTCTGCAATATTATCATGATAAGAATCCCATAATTATTTATGTTTTTCTCTTTCGCTGAATTGTAAACCATTTAAATAATCAGAGGGAGGTCCTAATTTTATTTCTTATCAGATGTAAGACTTTATTTTTTTGGCGCTGAATTATCCAGAATTATTATTACAACTTATTTTAACTAGCACACGCTCACCTTGACCTGCTATATCCAAATTTCGCATTGCTTTCGTATTTATTTATATGACAAAGGTTTGTTGTGTATTTATATAGTGGAGAACCTGCCGCTGAGACAATCCATTTTGTTTACATCTAACTCAAATTCCTCTCCTTTCTATTCTTATAAATTGTTTCGAAAATAAAAAATTGATGTAATGAAAATTAGGAAAATTGAATGAAAGTATAAAGTTTTTTCAAATGAAATCACAAAGTTGTAATAATATTCAATAATATTACGGTAACATTAAAAGAAATTTATAAATTTATAGCACTTCCGAATTTCTGTTAAAAAACTTTATGGACTGCTTATGAGAATTTAATAACCCAAAACCTTTTAAAAATTTTGTTAGATTTACGATACACACAGCCAGTAATTAAAAGTGTATTTTATTGCTTTATTGATGCTGCCCTTAGTACAGCCTACACACACCGCACAGAGTACGTACAATAGGTGCAAGGACATACTTCTTTATTGTTTGGTATTTTATTGGTGTCCTTGCAGTTTGTATTTGATTTATGTGCTGTGATAAAATAATGGAAGCACACATGAATGCTATCAACACTGCCATATCTTTATGTTTATGCTTATCCTAAGGATATGCACAAGAGCCAATAATATAAAATAATTGATTTATTTTATTGTCCTTAATATGAAATATTATTGTCTTCGTGGTAAACTGCAGTAAGTATGGCTTTTGCTTGAAATGCAAAACAATTATTTATGAGATTTTGCATGGCAAAATAATTAAGAATTTATGGTTATTATCACTTTAAAATATAGATGAGCACACTTAATAGCTGTGCTGCAGTTCTTTTGTGAACTAACTATAAGGACAGCCAGTCAAAGGAATTAAATTATTATTTAACTCCGAATTGTTGATCTAATGCAATTATTTGAGTTAAATTGTTCAGAAATGGCAAAGCCATTACAAGTTGTTGTTTGCTCTGCTCTTAGAAAATTTGTCTGATTTATGCAGTCGTTCTTAAACTTTTTTAATTATTTAAGAATTTTGCTTTGAGGCACAATTTTCTAACAAATTATTAAATAATATTAAATAATAATATTTATTACTTTTTGTACTGCTTTATTTGCTTTATAAATAATTGCTTTATATAAATTTATTTATAATACAGATGCAAAAGTATTTATTGAATTTGTTTTTATCATATAATTTTCAAAGTAAGTATTTTAGAGAGATTACAGAAGAGTATGTATGTCCATTCAGAGAAATTCTTGTCAAATTTTTCCAGCAGAAAGACAAAAGAAAATTCTATAACACAGATATTCCATAAAAATATTTTCAAAGATTTTTGTCCTTAACTTTACTTTATAAATTTAAAAAGAAATATTTATTTTAAATATTTTGATTTAAGTGTCAACAAAGGACATAATATATTAATTTGATATTAATAATGTGTATATTAATTTTGAGTGGCATTCCTATTATAAA
>NC_051847.1:128720700-128729723 GCF_002237135.1 Teleopsis dalmanni
TTTATGGCCTAAATAAGACACTAAAAACGAAGAAACCATTAGATCTAATAATGAGTATTAGGACCCAGAGTTGTTGACGATGATATAAAGAGAAATTTTATTTATTACTTTCTATATGTTTGACTACAGATGAATCGACATCAATATCTGTTATATATCTCTGCAATATATGTCTCCAAGTAGAAGTGCTGTTTCAGCATGCATTTTCTTAACCAAATCTAACTTCTTGTCGAAAATTTTTTTCCGTAAAAGTTAATTGTATTAAAAATTAATGTTTATACTAAGAGATATCTCTGAAATATAAAACTAAGGCTTTGTGCGTCTCGCTTACAGCACATATTATTTTAACGAATATCATATATCAAACATATTTATAAAATATAAAGCGGTTGCTGAAGTTATTTGTTCTATTGTTAATTAAAATTTGTGTATAGAGAAAGCGAAATTGTTGTAGAGTCTATAATTAAATATTAGACTCTAAAAGGTTTTCCTTGCATTTCCAACTACTCTTAAGTAAAATAAATTTCAAAGAGGTCTTTTGTATTATATGACATTCTTCCTTAATGATAATATTGACTAAACTTCTTAAAAGTTAAAGGAAGTCAATTTTATTTCGTTAGTATTGTATTTTACTAACCACTAATAAGCTAAACTAAATTTTAAGAAACTGATATTTCGTATTGCTACTAGTGGTTAATGTAAGTAAACATTTTTTGCTTTCAAAGTTTACTAAAAAAAACGAAAAGACACTTCAATCTACTCCTAAGTATCTACGTTATTCGATTGACAACTGTATTATTCAATACTCTATCTTTTAACTCTCCATACGATTTCTGTCGAAAGCCTCATATATTATTGCAATATTTAATTCAAGACCAGCTCTCTATTATTTATTCTTTACTATAAAAATACGTATAAAATATTTATGAATAATTGTTTAATTACAACTACAAATTGCATTTCCATTTTTCATCAAATGCACTAGTAAAATTGTTAAAATCATTGTTGATGCTGGTATTTTTCTAAAATAATTTACTTAATTTGAAAATTAATAAAATGTAAGATTTTGTACATTTTTATGGTTTCAAGCCCAGAATTGTGCAATTGAATTGGTTAGACAAATACTTGTGGTGTGTTTTGATGAACGATAAAACCGAAGTAGAATTTTATTTGAGATGTCAATTGCAGCTTCAGAAACGTTAGCAAAATAAACAGATTCACTAAACAATAGATGCTTAACTATACGAGTATGTATTTAGTAATTTAGTGCTAGTTAACAATACCATTGAAATCTTTTAAGTTCACCAAAAAAAAAAATTGTAATAAAAATAAAACAAAAACTAGAAATTTTAGAAATTTAGAAAAAAGCAATTACAGATGCAAACAGCATTAAACGAGCTTGGATAGTTTCAAGTATCTGAACAACAAATAAATTGTGAAATCAAGAGACAATTGCACAGCAGCAAAGAAGGAAAAGAAAGTATAAAAGTAGATTGTAGATTTAGGAGTGGATATATAGAAAACCTTGACACAATAAAAATGCATTGCCATTGAAACGAATTTCATTTTCACACAAAAATTTGCGTCAAATTCAATTGCACGCTGCAGAGAATCCTCTAAACAATAGCAACACAAAACAAACAAAATCACAAAGAAAATTGTTGCACAAATGTTGATTGTGAGTTTGGTGAACCAGCACAATTATTCGAATTCAACAAAACTGAGACCCCACCCCTCACCTTCTCACGGCACCGTTTAAAAACCCAAATATGATACAACAAAAACAATACAAATGAAGATAAAAATTGTGCAATTGTCAGACAGAAATACAACAAATCAGCACATATGGCCATAATCCTTGCTGTATCAGAAAATAAACTCGCATGCAAGACAAAACCCATGCAGCACCCGAGTTTCAGTCGTAGTAAGGATAATGCCAAAAAGAAGAAGCAGGAGTCTTACGAGAAAAAGGTAATGCAGTAAGCTTAATGCACTGACATTGTGAGTACAATTCTGCGATATTTTTGATATTTTTGTTTAAATTCGAAGGCGTTCGTCCTTGGAATATCTGACATAATTTTAGTGCATGGAAAGCTCAGAGTTGCTGCAGAACGTTTGTCATTCGTTCGGTTCAGCAGCAACAATTCCAAAATTGCTTCGCACAGCGCACGTATCTTTCATGTGATTTCTAATAAAGGATTTGCAGCTTTCTTTAATGAAATTTTACATGCCACAATTGTCATAATCCAAGGACTTAAATCAGATTTCATCATTTTGTGAAAAATCATGAGTTCAAAAATATTATTTTTTTTATTCTCATGAGCTAAGATTACTTTTACTCACAGGTGAGATGAAATACTAAATCTGCGAGCTAATTTTTATAAGTTGATGTGAAGGTGTTTTTGTGAAATGAGTTTCAGGAATTTTGAATTGAGACATTCAACATATTTTTATTTTAATAAAGAAAATTAGCAAAACAGTGGAGGTATTTAAAAGACCAGAAGGTGTTAGATATGCTACATCGCTATCATAGAGAGTTTTCTCTGGTCATAGTCTTGATTAAGTCGCACTGTTTTAATGACATATGTCAAACAAAACTGTCAGCTCAAGCAACAATTGATAAATTATGAGGAGGTTATAGTTGACTAAGTATTCCTCTAAGCGAATTAAACAAAAAAACGACAAAGAAACCGGATATCTAAGAAAAATGCTAAAACCTTAATAAGTGCTAAGTAAATAAAAGTTCTGAAAGGTACGCAATATTGCTGCTCCGGTAAGTGACCAAGAATTTATAATAATGCTCAGCTAACATAAGAATGCGTAGAACATCTGTTGGTTGAATACTCAAACAACAGTATTTCAATAACGACTTTTTTTATAGGTTTACTTTAGGGACAAGACTCATGATAATTATATTTATTGATATATCCACCATGAGAAAAATGAGTACTGAAAATTCATAAGAAGTTTTAGAAGCATTTCTTTATCCACCGCTATTCATTATCTATTTGGTGAAGATTTGGTGGAAGATAAGTTCTTTAAACAGTATGCTATGAAATCAACCGAAAACAGATTTGATTTTATTATTCAAGTTATTTCCCGGACGTATGATTAGACGAATTGGTAGTATGAATTACCCAACAGGATCATGCGACTTGTTACCACCGCTATTTTTTTTTTTTGGGCTACGTGAAACTCTTGCGGCTTTCAAAATGAAGATACATAACATAATGGCGTTACTGTCTCCATTAATTTCTAATTATGTACTGGAGTGTTGGTGTCCTTTGGAAGACATTCTAATTTTGTTGTATTTCACTCCTAAAGGTAACATTCATGCAATATACGGAAATAGAGAGTTAGTGGAAATTTCAGTCTTAAGTATGTCTCATAGAGGTTTACTTAACATTATACGAAAATAAAGAGTTAATTGGAACCTTAGTCTCAAATGTGTTATATTGAGGTTTACTTATGGAAGCACAAACTGAATAACTCCATATTCATACATACATACATACATTCCTTGTTTATTATTTAGTATGATTAATGTTTATATCAATTATTATTTTCAACAAAAGGTTTAAAATATCTGCAGAGAATATTGAGTACATCTGTATAAAACTTTTCACATCGTTTACTATTTTAAGGAAATAATTTATTTAAGATAATTTAGGTTTTTTTAGATGAAAGTACTAACGAAATGTGTTAAGCTTAAGATAACATTTAATAGAACTCATTTGGGCTCAATACTTCACACCAATTTTAAGACGAACATTAGCAAAGGCAACTATTTTGAGCAATATTAATCACTTAGTAGCTTGGTTTTTGGGATGTTGGGTGTTAAAGGTAAACTTTTTTACATGGAATATACAAATAACGATAAGACCCGCTATCTAGTATTCTAGTTGCTGTTAATAGTCGGTAAAAAAATATACTAATATTAATGAATGGTATTAATATGATTTGTTCATACCTTTAGGACTAAATATCTCAGGATGTGAGCAATATCGCCACATAGTATAGTGACATATAATCAGACAAATTTTTATACATAAAAAATTTTATTACATTTAGAGTTTTTTTTAGTGGAATAAAAATTTTTCAGTCAATTTAATAAAGAAATTCATTAAAAAAAAAAAGTATGAGTATAAACATCTATTTATAAATATTTATTTTTATAACACTGATATATGCGCATTAATTATATTAACAAAATTCAATTATCACAGAGTTTTATGGAAAAAATTCGTTTATTGCTCTCATTTCAAATATAATTTTCTATATGTGGACATAATATATGTTATTTAAACCAACAAGGGTAATAAATCAAATGCAGTAAATTTTATGACATCACCTACGCGGCCTTAAAAATAGGGCGAAAAAAAGGAATTTAATTTGTGACATGTATAAATCATAATTTTCCATGAATCATAAATAACTTGAACTCGCCAAAGAGTGCGGATTTGGTATTCGATGGATATAAACAGCAGCTGTTATTGGCAAATATTTCAGGCGAATGCATTTGCTTCAGGATAATAAAAAACACAAGTTAATTAAATAAAAAATAGAAATCACATATGCAAATGCATTGCAGTGGCTTTAGTGCTCATTAGTGTGTAGTTTATAATTTTTAAGCAAAATTTATTATTTTTATTATTTTTATTATGGCATAATTTCGACATTTAAGCTAATAAATTTCTTTTATTAATTATTTTATTAAGTATTTTTTATTACTCGTATATGCAAAAAATATTTAAATCAACAAAAAGTGGTAAATTTGCGTAGAAATGCATTTTAAATTTTATTATTTATTTAAAATTTTAACCCACACAAATTCATACCGAACGAAATGGCATGCCATCCTTTTAAAGTCCTTTTAAATCTGTGAACAGTGTGGACATGGAAGCAATGCACAATGCCTTGGTTATTTCTCTTACTGCATTGTGCAGAATTGGTTGCACCAGAATTGGTAGAGCAGCAGTTGCCAGACTAAACAACAAAATCTGTTAAGCCATTTATGCTTATTCTTACTGCCAGGAATTTTATTGCATATTTAATTTTGTGTAATGAAATTTTCTATTCATTTCACTGGAATTCTTAGCTGTTTTTGTATTTAAACTTAAGCGATGACATTGCAAGTAAGCCAATTAAAATTTTATTCGCTTTTATTTGCAGTCAGCATACGAAATGGCAAGTAAATAATAAAATTTTAGTGAAAATTTGAAAATAAACCTTTCGTCCCTTTCGTCCATTTCGTCCTTTTGTCCCTTTGGTCCACATAGAATTTTAAAAATCCAACCCTTTTCATTTGTGTTATCGTTTTATATTTTCCAGTCGTTTGCCTAATGCATTTTTAAATGGTTTATATGCTAATTGCCTTGAGAATGCCTAAATGTGTGTAATTTTGTTGGTAACGCATTTGCAGCTCGACAAACGTCTCCTCGGCATATTATCATTTGCATTGTTTTGTCATTATTGTGAGGCACAAGCCTGACTGGCAGCCTCACAGCCTCGCGGGCGGCAGAGGCAATAGCAGAACCAGCCACAGTATTATGGCACATTTGATATATTGATAAATTGCGGGTCCTTACAGTTGTCATTTATGTCCTTTCAGTATTGTTATTATTGCTTTTTTATTTCGTCCTTGAGATTGTGCTCCATTCACCATTTCACTTTCTCCAATCCGAATACAATGGAATCTTTTAAAAGCACTAAAGGACATAAAACCTTAAATGAAAATAAAATTCAAGTCGGCAACATGAAGTGGCATAAATTAAATCTATGAGTTGTATTTTTTGTATTATTTCTCGGCTTGCGAATTTATTTGTTGGCAATTTATTGTTTTAGGTAAAATGTACACGCATACATTTGCCCTGTTATTGTTTGTCCTTTTAGCGCATTAGCGGAAATGCACATAAAGCGTAATTTGAGAGGCGAAATTTCGAATGGAATTATAGTAGGACGAACCGCCTTTTATGATAGCATATAAGGAGTGGAAGATATATGCAGACAATACGATAATTTAATGTTTTATTTGTTAAAAAAATCGATTTTTGTTACCCCTGTATTCGAAATTGATATATATGAAAAGCTTTCGAACAACAAAAACAAATCAACACCAAAACTTAGTAGTGCTGACATTTGAATTAACATTTTCTCATTCCTACGTCACTGTAAAAATTCTTACATTTCAAGAACCATCAAGCGAAGGATATTAAATTATAACCTACTAGACAATTTTAGTCTCTTTCTTCAAAAAGAAAGAATCTAATAAATAAAACCCAACATGTTAATTACGCGTCTAAGTATAGATTGTATTTTAAGGAACTGGTAATTTCACATTTATATTTATTTCTTGGAAAAATTAAGTCCAACAAGAAAAACTATAAATTAATAAATACTTTAATTGTATATATTAATATTAAGAACATGAATCTATGAGCGAACTCGTGAAGTTGAGAATTTGAATAAATTTTTAAAGATAACCGATCTTGGGAATCTTGGGTTATGAATTGATTAACTTAAGCTTTTACATGGAATTTTCACAAAATAGTTTTGTTATATAAATTAAGTCATTCACACTACGAGTGTTAATTTTGACCAATTTGATCACACAATTTGTAATACTTATATCTAATATAATATTATACATTAAAACTTTAAGAGAATTTTTGAGTAAAGAGCCATTTAAGCGATTATTTAAAGTAATTACTTCTTATGGCTTTTAATTTGACTTCATTCCAAAATCTTGCAGATTCTATAAGTTTTTTTTTTTCGTTTGCTTTTTTTTCATTTTCTATCTTCTAATAAGTTTTTGTCCGATTAATGCACAATATATTTTTTGCTCAGGATATTTTATTTTTTTAACGGAAGGTAGAACGTTTTTTGGACTGTGAAACCGATCGTCATTGGATCAGTCTGTCCGACTCCTTAAGAAATTTATATGTACTATAAAAACTTAGACATACCCACCAGAAATTAATTGCCCCGCGAAACTACTTTCGCATTACTTTTGGCAGGGTTTTTTTTGGCATATGTCCAATTTATTTGCATTGTTTCTGCTTTTTGTTTCTACATCTAATATCCTCATATTGAAGACCTTAACCATATATGACTCTAATATTCACCAGTTATCTGTGTTAGGGATCATCCTTTTATATATTTAGAATTTATCATTTTAATCTGGACTTGTATCGCTTTTCCTAGTGTAAACCATGTATTATAACAGAAAAAGGTCTTCGTGTTCATAAATATATCTTGGTCGATTCGGTTTTGCATTGCAGTTCAGGTACTTGCACAAGTAGCTTTGTCCGGTATATATTGATTAAGACAGATATCAGTTTAGCTGCTTACCGCATTACAATGGTTTGCTTCTGATATTTACTTGTCATTTGTTCAATATACCATGCGCCCGTCTCTTTATAGTCAGGCGAGTTATAGTGGTTATTATATAAAAACGACTAGGCACCAGAATTGCTTAAAAGAAATTGTAAATATTTTTACTCTTTACTAAGATATATAAGTATTGGAATTGACTTAATATTGTAATAATAATAATATAAATAATATTACAAACTTCATAAGTTTAATCTTAGCAGAACAGATTTGTGTATAAATCAGGACTGCATATATATTTTATTTGGACATAGAATGGTGTTTCACAAATGGTTATCATCTTTTTAACATTAAAAGATTTTCGTTATTTATTCTCTCATAATTTGAACTTTAATTCCAATTTCTGTTTCAGATTTTAATAAAATTCTGATTTAAACGATTTAAATATACCAGGAATAAATTAATTAAAAATTCAAAAGAAGATTTACTAAAGAAATGTTTTAAACATTTGTTGTGATATTATTATTCTAAAGAACATTAAATATGGAAACAAGTTTATTGTTACTAAATCCAATATTCAATATTAGAAGACTTCTAAATCCACTTGAAAAATATAGTTAGCTGTAAACGAATTGTTCAAAAGTTTGAAAATAGTATTGAAATTTTTATTAACAAACTTTTTAAATTGGTTCTTCACCCAAAAAATAATAATAATTAAATTAAATTAATTAAAACAGTTAAAATATTTTTAATTAGGCTTAGCTGGATTTTCAATAAATGATTAAATTATTGCAATCTTGAGTATTTTGTACTTGAGTATGAAAATTTTTAATAATTTAGAATATATAAAATATTTCTAAAAAAATTCAATATGAAATATATTTGTTTTAGCTAAAATGTTAACGATTTTTTATTTGACACTTACGGTACGATTTCGTCTCCTCAATGAAATACCTCCACCAGCGAAATTTTCCAAACAGCCATTGACATTTTAAAAAACCTCTCAAAGGATGTTCCTTTTGTTTATATTCAACGCTCAGAAATGGGGCATTTGACACGGTAACTAGACTAGTTGGCAAATGAAGTAAAAAAAAGGAAGTGTCCTTGCAAAACACTCTGTCCTTTTGCCACCACGGCAACTTTTTGTCACTCTTGTTTTCGTACAGGCTTTTAGTCCTTTCTGTTTGTTTAGTTTGCGGTATCGCCGCCTGTGAGTAGGCAAACAAACATGTCAGTATTGTTTACTACTCTGACTTTTAGCCAAGTTTGTCAGTATTTCAACGCTAATTGCGATTGCTCGATAAGCTACTTTCTAGGTACACTATATTTATGACAAAACAAGTTTTTCTAAACGTAACTGTCAAGGCTTACGTAATAATGGGAACTGTCAATAGTAGAACCTTCAAACTACTTGACAATGGGCGTCTGACCTTATGTGTAACATGAAACACTTTCATGAATTTTCGTGTAATAATTTTTCTTGTATATAAAGTATGTACGTATTGAAGTAGAATATCAAAAGGAAAAATAGGATTCAATTATTCTGATATATTAAAAATTATCGTTTGTGAGAAATAACAAATAAATAACAAAAGGAATCTTTAATCATTCTTTATGTAGAATATTAAGATCACTTTACTGAAGTGTGTATATCTAACTCATAACTTCTAATAATAATAGTAATTTTTATT
>NC_051847.1:128729823-128746644 GCF_002237135.1 Teleopsis dalmanni
CGATCTTTATATTCACTGCTTTGGACATTCCACAAACAGCGATTATTTTTGTTAACATTGGATGAAAGTATCTATAAATATTTTATCTGCATCCATATTCATTTTTTTTAGGTTTATAGGTTTATTAACACTAAATAAGATCTAAAGTAAAAAGGTCATTAAGTATAGTAGTTAAAATGAAAAGATCAGTAAAGGACCCAAAATTTCTTAAGAAATTTTCCATAAATATATCATACAAATAATAAAAGAATGAACATATATCTTCATTGTTTTTCAAGATTTTTAATAATTTCCATATTTTTGTTAGTTCAAGGTTATTAACATTTAAAATTCTTTTATTTTAAGAACAAGCTTTAACAAAGAAAAGCATATTTAGAATACAGAGTATTGTATCTTAAATTTAGGTTATTAATTAATTGTTATTACGACCAATTTTCTATACGTTTTTTAATTACTGGGCTTAGATCGTTAATTTAACGATGTTCATATTTAGATGTTTTTTTAAATAACAAATTACTTATAATCATCGATTATAAATTAAAATAAAATTAAAATATTTAATAAATTAAATAAAATATTTAATTGTTTTTTTAATTTTTATAAGAATATTATATAAAAATTTATACTTTTTTAACTAAAATACAATTAAATATTTAACACAAATTTATAAGTGTAATTTTAACACTAACAATAAAATAATAAAAAAACGTATTAAATTTATATTACAATTCTACATATTCCGCCTGCTTACAATAAATTTGCAGGGCAAAAATGCTCTTGTATGACTTATGAATCGTTAGGGGTGACAGACTATCATACACAACACGTTGGCGAGAGCTGCTCACCAAAATTTTGGTGAGCACGCCAACATGTTGGTAAGAGGTGCAGACTATCATGCCTGTGTGTCATACAACGACACACAGGTATGATAGTCTGCATTAAAATTAATTTTAATGTTAACTCACATATAAAGAAATAAATATTTCTCTTAATATTTCAAAGTGGATTTTGAAATAATTTTGATATCGTTTTCTTATTCACGTTAGTATCTCAGTCTTACGTCGGTTTAAGATAGAACGGACACACATGAGTGTGAAGGCTTGGAGTTATGTTTGGCTTCTAATATATTTTATTATAATATTTTTTTTTTAAAGTCATAACAGGTTTGTTAATGATAAATAATGATAAATAAGACTATTAAAATGTAATTAACTGTTGTTAATTTTATTATCCAATAAACAGTTTAATGAAACTAATCATAAAATGACTAAACCATTTGATAATATTTTGTTCTATAAAATATTAGATTAAATTAAAACAAATTAATGTAAACATTCGGCAAAAATGAAAACAATCTAACAAATTTTATTATTTAATTAAGAGACTATAGACAATACTGTAGAACTAAAATGGATTCTCTTTCAAAACAGAGAACAGCAGATCGGCTTAAGCTCATTTAATACTTATTTCCGTAAGTTTTTGCAACATTCTGTAATTCATGATGAAATAATATGTTTGTCGTTAAAAGTATATGAGACTTCAAATTCGTATGCAATCTAAAATATTCTATTTATATGTTGATTTTAAAAGCTGTTCAGTTCTAATTTGTTGTGTGGCGAGTGAACATAATGAAATTCGGTGTAATATTTTTGATTGTGTTAGGTAGCTTACTTACTAGGGAAACAGATAGTGCGAAGATACTTTCCGTATTTGCATATCCTGGTCCCTCTCAGTATATATTTGCTTCAGCTATATTAAAAAAGTTAACCGAACGAGGACATGAGGTAACATCTATTTCGATGTTTCCACAACAGAAACCTGTTAAAAATTTTCGTGATATTTACATACCCGAGAATGCAAATTTAGTGGCTGGTATATATTTAGATCTGATATTATTAGTTTAGTGATTTTTAGAAATTTTTGTTTCCAGATTTGTTGACACATGTCGATGAAATGCAACAACGAAGTAAATTGGAGAATATGATGACAATGTATGATATCGGCTTGAGTATGTGTCCGAATGTTTTTCGTAATAAGGAAATACAAAAATTGTTGAAATCATCGGAGGAGAAGTTCGATTTGATTATAATAGAATTATTTTTGGCAGAGTCACTTTATGGTTTGGCGCGACATTTTAATGCACCTATTGTGGGACTCTCAACTTTTGGCACAACAAGCTTTATTGATAGAGTTGTTGGAAATACTTCACCGCCTTCTTTTTTGCCCTCAGTATTTACTCCATTTGACACTAAAATGACATACCGAGAACGTTTGTCAAATTTTATACAAATTGGAATAGATAATTTGTATTATAATTTTTTCTATCTACCAAAACAAGAAGAGATATATAAGCAATTCTTTCCTAACGCCAAAATAAGTTTACAGGAAATACAAAAAAAATTTTCATTAGTGTTGCTTAATCAACATTTTTCCCTCAGTTATCCACGCCCATATGTTACTAATATGATAGAAGTCGGCGGTGTGCATATTAAACAAATACCAGATCTTTTACCACAGGAATTGCAAGCATTTCTTGATAATGCTACTGAAGGTGCCATTTACTTTTCAATGGGTTCGAATTTAAAAAGTAAAGATCTGCCACCGGAAAAACTACAAATATTTGTAAATGTTTTTCGTTCTTTAAAACAAAAAGTACTTTGGAAATTTGAAGATACCGAACTGCCGAATAAGCCAGATAATGTATACATAAGTAAATGGTACCCACAACCATCAGTGCTGGCACATCCGAATGTTAAGGCTTTCATTACACATGGTGGTTTACTAAGTACAACCGAAGCTATATATCATGCTAAGCCGGTGCTGGGTATACCTAGGTTCTTTGATCAGCCCATGAACGTCGCAAATGCTGTTAAACGTGGTTACGCGAAAAGCGTTGACTTCAAGACTTTAAATGAAACCGACTTAAAACTTGGTCTAAGCGAGTTGTTATATAATCCAATTTATACACAGAATGTACAAATCTATTCAAAACGTTTACGAGATCACCCAATGACTCCACTCGAGACTGCTATTTTTTGGTTGGAGTATGTTTTGCGACATGATGGTGCCCTACACTTACGTAATACTGGCGCTGACTTAAATTTCTGGCAATATCATAGTATAGATATCATTTTGACTATACTAGGGGTGATATTATTTGTATTGAGTTTTATTACTTTGGTAATATATAAGCTAATAGGTTTAATATATGGAAAACGTTCGAAACGGAAAACTAAATCGAAACAAAATTAGTACGGTAATAAAATTATTATTTATGTAGAAATAGGTTGTGTTTTTCACTTTTTTATTTTATTAAGTCCATGGTTGGTAAAAAAATTTATAGAATTTGCGAACTCATATATTAAATCCAATCAATTTCACGAAAATAATAAAAAGTTGTTTCATTTTTGTTCTATTCTATCTATTATAGATATACAGTATCTGTTTTGTATAGAAATATATGTATATATTCATGTATAAAATATATAATATACTCAACAAATAGAGAAAAGAATTGAAAAAATTTAAAAGTGAATGCAATTTTTTGTGGAAAAAAACAGAAATTTTGCTAAGAGTGAATGGACAAACATCCCTTTCTCTTTCTAACCAAATATCAGAGTTAAGCATATAGACTTACTTTCTCTCAACTGTTTTGAGCAGTAAGTGAAAGGCAATAAAAGACACAGTGCGAGACTTCAACCCAGTACAACCACCTCTAAGTAATAAATGGAGGAATTTCGACAGCAGAATGGTGACTTCATTCTAGTAATCACGGGAGGAAGATGTGATCAATAGGCTTAATACCTAGAGGTTTATGTTAATTTAAGCCAGAAAGCATGAGCGTGGTACAGGAGGAAAGTGAATAGGTGGAGGGACTTTCTCTGAACCACTTTTTGCCCACAACTACATACTACGTGATTTGGAACGTTTTCTGCTCTCCACAGGAATAATTGTTGCATTTTTGATCGAGTAGACCATACAGAAAGTTGGTTAATGCATCGTTTATAGATTTATGTATTATTTAATATTAAATTAGTATTAATTTATCAACTTAGTTGGCTGCCATTGACGTCGCTTGTGCTTTATCAACACATTGATGTTGAAGGGATACCGTTTAATGTTCTGGAGTAACATTTGGATATGCATAGTTTTCCAAGCTGCAGTTTGATTGTATTGTTAAATCTGTATTATCAAACATTATCAAACATCCTGTGTATATGTTAGTAAAATGCATTGTTTTCAATTAAGATTTGTTTTGAAATCATCTGTTTAATTATAAATAATAAAAAACAGAAATTTTGATATCTCTCTTAATCGAGTATTTGATATTGTATCTTATACGGTGGTCTTGACAACAAAAGCGTTTAACCGCTGTCAAGGCAATTGTGATGGTTTAGCTCTTATCTCGCACGAGATAAATATTCAGTTTTAATTGCAATCAATATTTAAATAGTAGGACATTTCGAAAATAATATTTAGGGTTTGTTTTGATATATTTAAATAACAGACTATAAAGAAAAATAGTTAGAAACCCGTTGTACGAAACTTCCTAATAAAAACTTATATAAGTTTTATGAATTTTCTATGGAGTTACATAGGTACCCATATAATATATATATACATATAATCTAACTATACTGTAAATTTAATATATAAAACTATTCGTAAAAACGATTAAAAAGTTTTGGATTATATAACTGGATTATTAAAAAAATCACAAAGTATGTAGCTCTTATAGCAATTAATTATATATATATATATCTGTGGCGACACATGCCCTTATCTGGAAGGGTGTGCGGCCCTTCTACAATGTTGTTTTTACATGTACCACTTAAATTAAAAATGATGAATGTATATATATAAAGTGTTTTATTAATAATAACTATATTGCATTAGGCAACAATATATTCACAATATAACATTTAACAATTCAAAAAAAAAATAACATAAAACATAATAACATAAAAATTAATAATTTATATATAAGTTTTATATTACATCAATATGGAATAAATACAACTTTTCACATATAACATCAAACCAACTTATTTCAAACAAAAGAGTTTGTACCTAGAACCATACATGTTTATGCAATGATCATACAAAATCGAACACACTTGTAGCGTATAAATGTGCGGCCAGCTACTTCGCACACAAAGCGGCTATTATTTGCTGGAGCAACAGCTAAAAGGGGAGTGACGAAATTTGGAAGAAATGTATGGTGATGTGAGCTGCAAATTTTAGCCGCACATCTAACCGCTTCGGCAAGTCAACATGTTGGATTCTTATAAATGGAGTTGATATTCGAATAAAACAGAAAATACTCTCATACAATTCCCAATCTCTATTTTTCATATTTTAAGCTAGAGCACACGCACATTATTTTGTTCATGAATGCAATTGCATAAAGGGGAAAGACGAAATATGATAGAAGTGTTTTGCGATGTGGGCTGTAAACTTATGAGCACAACTAATGACTATAGTAGCTAAGAGAAGCAAATTAATTGAGTTTTCATAGACAATTATATTTAATTGTGAAAACGCAAGAGTTTTTGCATTTATTTATCTCAATCAAAAAACTAGTTTAGTAGGGAAGCTAAAAAACTGTATATAATGTACAAGGTTGACCAAAGTCAACATTGGGTTGCAAATTAACAATAAAAAAGTGAGCAGCACGCGTTTTAAGTGTACAGTATGAATTAGATAAATTAGATAAATAGTAATAATAGTAAATTACAATAATAGGCGTTTTCTTTTGTAAGCATGTCACAAAAGAACAAATAAAATAAGCACTACTTTCGATGGCAACTCTGGAAAAACTGGAAATTTTGTTTGTATTTGCAAAACACATAATAAAATTTAAAGTGAAAATCAACAAAATGAATAATTCTTTGCAATTATTGGTAAGAAAATTTCATTTTTTAAATGATTGTGAATAAAATTTGTTTTTTTCAGGCATTTTCTATTTTATCAGAAAAAAGTGGTAAACTAAAAAGAATTGAGTATGAAAATAGAGTGAAAGAAGTTCTTGACATATTTGAAAGTGCAAGTTCGTCTGAATCGGATTCAGAACCGGAGCAACATGAAAAATGTTCCAGTTTTGAATCTACTATTGAAGCTATGAGTGCTCAGGACTTTAAACAGCATTTCCGATTAAAACGAGAAACGATAGAAGTCATTATAAGTACGAAGGTTGTAAACTAAAGTGTCTTAAATAATTATACCATATTTATTTCAGCACGGTTTTCACAGTCTGAGTACTTTCCAAATCAATTTGGTGGTGGAAGACAACGCGTGGTATGCAGAAAATCAATTTATATGTACATCTGGTATGTAAGTAATGCGGTTACTTACAGACAGCTGGCAAATCTTTTTGGTGTTGCAATATCAGTGACTTGGGGTACAGTCCGGCATGTAACAGGTTTCTTGATATCAATAAGCGATGAATGTATTATGTGGCCAAGAGGATCAATTGACGCCGATGTTATGAAGAAGTTCGAAGAAAAGCATGGAATACCAGGCATAATAGGAGCAATAGATTGCACGCATATTCCAATTAAAAGACCAACATGTCATGGTGAAGATTTTTTTAATCGCAAACAATACTATTCCATTGTTTGCAGGCTGTTGTAGATACAGACAAAAAATGTTTAAATATTAGTTGTGGTGAACCTGGATCCTTGCACGACTTTAGAGTTTTGAGAAGATCTGATATATACCGACGTACACAGGTAAATCAGAGTAAACTATTTCCAAACTCATCATTTATTATTAGAGATACTGCTTATCCGTGTTTAAACTGGCTTTTGCCCCCATTCAAAGACTATGGAAACTTAGATGAAAACCAAAAAAAATTTAACGAAAAGCATTCCTCTACACGAATGGTAGTAGAAAATGCTTTTGGTCTGCTAAAAAGTCGCTTTCGCAGACTATCAAAGTTTACAGAACAAAGTAATTTGGCTGCAATCACGAACATCGTAGCCAGTGTATGTGTTCTGCACAATATTTGTATAAGTAAGGATGATTTTTGCGAAAACAATGACGAACACAATAGTGTGGAAGAAACGGCAGATCAACCAGAATTTTTTGATACTTTAAAGTTGGATGACTCAATTGATTTAAGACAAAACCTATTTAATTACTTATCAAGAGAAAATATTATTTAGATTTAAAACTAAATATTGAAAATAAAGTACAAACAACAAAATAGAGAAAGAAATTGTGTTTATTGAAATTATAAAAAAAAAAATAAATAAACTCAATACAATAATAAACTAAACTAATTATGGATTTAATGACTTCACAACGGCCTCCAACAGCGACAATTTTTTGCGCTCCATTTCTTGATCAACCGCTAATTGCTGTTGGATATTATTAACAGCTTGTTGTCTTAGCTTTTGTTTCTCTTCCATTTCAGTTTTTTTTCAATTTAAGCTTTTCTTCATAGTATATATCGCGATCTGATCGCTTGCGTACTTTTCCTGTTAACAAACTAGAAATTGAAGGTGGTGGTGGAGTTGAAGTCAGTGATCCGATTCCACTTGGCGCTGGATTTTGTTCAATTCCAATTTCATTTAGTAAAGGTTGCGGGGATGGCAGTACTGGCTACAATTGCGAAAATTACATACTTGAGTGAGAGTCGTCTAGCATTACCAGTTCTTCGAAGCCCATATCCAAAGCATTGGTATTTCTAATTTTTGGAGAATTTCCGAAAATTTCGTCCATTAGCTCCATATGAGGTGGAAAACACGGACTAGCGCCAGTTCGTTTATTGTTGTCTATTGCCATTTTATATGCTTTCATTAAAGTCCGCATTTTTCCTTCTAAACACTGCGCCGTTCTTTCTTTATCCTTAAATAAAAGAAAAAGTAGATAATAATAAATTTCGCCTAGTTATACAATCATTCGTTAAACTTACAGTAATGTTTTTTGCGAGCATGTCTTCTAATACATTAAAATAAGCCGCCCTCTTCTTTGTGTGTTCGAACTCGTGCTTCCTTGCTAAATAGCAATGCAGAAACGCAATTGTTTCTGCATTGCTCCACCATTTTCGTGATGTTACAATATGACTATAAATATGTATATAATTAGAAAAATAGAGTACCTTAATATTTTCATTTTTAAGTTCTACAATTACTTATGTTTCACTCATTTTTAAACAGCAAAATATATTTATTACAAAACGTTATATTAAATAACTGCAGTTGGCAGTTGAAAATTAAAAAGAATTGTATATTATTATTTTTCAAACACAGTTAACAGCTGGCCGTGAACTGGAAATTTCATATGTACTTCCAAAAATCGTTCACAATAGACGAGTTTTTAGTCATGGCAACCAAAGAATACCTTACAAGAACGGCAACTCCATTGTGAACTAAAATTTGTTTTTTCGCACAACAACAATTTGCCGTAGAGCTCTTGAAAGTGTTAGTGAAAAGTGCACTAACACCAGCTGAAATCACTGAAATTTTTCACCTTTTCACCTTTTTCCGATGCTTCGAGTACTTTTGAGAACAGAATATTTCGAAAAGTTTACCACGAAGAGTATAAGAAAGAGTGTGGTTTTGTTTTTTGGTTTTGATTTTTTGAGAGTAATATACAAATTCATTGCGCCAAATCATACAAAATTTACCGCGCAAATATTTAACAAAAAGTAGTTAAAATTGAAAGTAGTAGCATATTGTGTTATTACTATATAAAAAATAATAAATTGTGACAATAAAGATCAGTATTTATAAAAAATAATAAATTGTGACAATAAAGATCAGTATTTATATAAAAAGATGGGGAAAAAATGTATTAAAGGTTGTAAAGAGTTTAAATCCCTTTATAAATTTCCGGACAACAATGAGGAACGAAGGTAAACTTTGCATTTCAGTTTTACGTAAATTTGTGGCATAAGTGTTTTGCATAATTGTTTTACAGTATATGTGGAATACAGTAAATGTGGAATAACAAATATGGATGTGTTAATTAAAATATTTGTAAGTAGTAATTCATGTTCGTAATGATAAAGCAATAAAATTATAAAAATTTATAATAAAAACACTGATTTTTTGCGAACAACGTTTCCAGATTTTTTTTTTTAATATTATTGAAAATATTAATTTCAATCAAATTATATTTAAAATTATTATATAAAAAAAAATCGTTATAAAAATGTTTTTTATATTTCTTGTAGTTCTTATCCTATACCAGCAAATAAAAATTGAATATGAATCTTACTGATCATAAATGTTAAGTAATCTACAAAATAGATGTTTAAATGTATTGTATTTTCAATGGCATGTATTTATTGAAATTTAATTGTATATCGTATGTAAAAAGTAAATAATTGTTTTTTAGCATATCAATTTGTGTGAAAATTATTGAAACGTCTGCAAAGACAAAACTAACTTTGTGTTATTATTTGTCGTTAAATATGTTTATTTTTTAATGTTGATCCTTTTTATGTAACTACTCAAATATACTTGTTTTTCTTTATAATTAATTAATTTTTTTTTTTTAATTTTTTAATTAATTTTTATTTTTGTATTTCATTTAATTCTGATAATTATTTACCAAATTAGAACAGAATGGATGAAGCGCTTAGGAGTAGTTGGGCAAACTAAATTTATGTTTGCCTGTAACAATCATTTTTCTGCCGAAATGATGTGTTCTGCACGAATTTCTAAATGCGCAATCCCGGACGTTAATTTAGATTTAAGTTATATTAGTAATTTAAATAAAAATGTAATTAACAACGAAAGTAATGTGGAAAATGAAAAGCAAAATCACCTCTCTAGCATAGGAGTTAGTAAAACCTTTGATAGGAGTGAAATTTCTGTTTGTGGAAGAGAGGTCCAAACAGACAATAGTCTTTCTGAAGCAACTCCCAGAAAAAGAAAACTTAACGAAAAATATTCAGAAATTTTAATAAAATTAAAAAAGTTAGAGAAGGTAGTTGAAGAAAAAAATGAAATTATTAAAAGTAAAGAAGTAGAAATTAGGAAAAAAAATGAAAGTTTAGAAAAAATTAAAGAAGAGAACAAAGAGTTGCTTTTAAAATGTAATACTATTGAAAGTGTTACAAGCAATTTAGAAGAGAATTTGATAGATGAGCTTTGTAGCAAGCTTCCACAAAATATGCAGGTATGTGTAAGAAATTGTTTTCGAAACAGTAATCGTCATTCACATGGGTATCGCTATGATTCTAAGTTGAAAACAATAGCATTAGGAGTTTATTTCCTTTCACCCCTAACTTACAGACATTTACGCTTAAGTTTTAATTGGCCATCAGAACGAACCTTACGAGAGTTCGTCACAAGTTGGCCCAAGTCTCCAGGCTGCACGCATAGTAGTATTAAAGCTTTGGAGTTACGAAGTCGTGGCTTCTCATACGAACAAAGATTCGTTTCTGTATCCTGCGATGAAATGTCTTTGAAAAGTCACCTTCAGTATGACAGACATAATGACAAAATAGTTGGGCTTGAAGATTTTGGTGGTGAAGATCGTACTTGCAAAATTGCAAGTACTGTCTTGACTTTCATGGTACAAGGAATCGCAGGAGTAAGATGGTCTCAGCCTCTTGCATACTTTTTTGTAAATGGAAGTTGCAAGGGTGAAGTTCTGAAAAAGTATGTTATTGAAGTAATTCAACAACTTCAGGGCATTAATCTTTACCCATGCCATTTCGTTTGTGATCAGGGTAGAAACAATATTAAATTAGCTAAGTTATTAGAAGTAGATGTGCATCACCCTTTTTTCAATGTCAATGATGAAAAGATATTCTTTTTTTATGATGCACCCCATTTGATAAAAAGTACCAGGAATTGTTTAGAAAATAGCAGTAATAATGTTATATTTAATAATTGTAAAGTAAGTTGGGGAGATATTGTTCATTTTTTTAATATTGATTCAAAATCAACTATTCGATGTGCGCCTCACTTGACAAATGCACATATTAGGCCCAATTCTTTTCAAAAAATGCGTGTCAGATTTGCTTCTCAAGTATTTAGCAACACAGTTGCATCAGGAATGAGAGCATTGTGTAAATCAGGTTTAATTGATTCAAGTAATACGAGTTCTGTTAACACTGCTGAATTTGTTTTGTTTTTTAATAATCTTTTTGATGTATTCAATTCAAGCAGCATCAGTAGCTTAGGACTTAAAAAAGGCTTTTGCGGATCAATTGAACAATTGGATTTTCTGCAAAAAGCCGAAATTCTTCTCAAATCCATTAGATTTGAAGACAACGAAGGTAACAATATTGTTAAGAACTTCTCTTTTATTAAAGGGTGGCTTCTCAATATTAACAGCCTTCAGCATATATGGCAATATTTAGCCTCTAAGAATTTTCAGGTTTTAATGACCAGGAAGCTTTGTCAAGATGTGATAGAACATTTTTTTGGACAAATACGACGTGGTGGAGGCAATTGTGCAGGCATCACTCCACATTTATTCACTTGCCTTTTTCAGAAGAGATGGGGATTAAGTTATTTGAATTGCATAGTAAATGGCAATACTGAGCAATTAATTGAATTTGACTGTCCTTCTACCGTAGGCCCTACCATTAATTCATTTACTCCAATTTCCCCTGATCAAAGTTTAGAAACTGTATGCAGTGATGCATTAGTGATTGACACGTTCTGGCAGGAGTCTCATATGATTAGAGAACCCATGCACTGTTTTCTTCATTGTTTTGATTTTGATGTTGATATTGATATGGATGAACGTATATTCCTTAGCAGAAATGCATTTATTTATGTATGCGGGTGGTTATACTTTAAAATTTACAAATCACACAATTGCCAAGCTAACCTACCCTTAGCAAATGTTCTTTCATATGAAAACTTTTTTACTCTTGAAAAAGAGTTTGATAACTGTAATTTGGTGCAACCTCCTAAATATTTCGTAGATTATATTCAAAAATTAGATAAAGAATTTTGCAAACACTTTAATAGCAGTTACCAAAAAATAGGTATAGCACAATTTTTATACCAAAAATTAAAAAATATACGTCCATATGTTTGCTGTCAAAACTGCAAAACAGACAGTGTTTTAACTCTTTTTATAAGGGTACGCATATATTTCCTGTTAAAATTTTTTAATAGGGTTCTGAATACACCTGACTATAGGCAAAAGCTCTTGCGTGTAACGCATTTATAGGCTTAGTTTTCCACATGATATTCAGTTGACTTTTACATATAAATTAATTTTTTAAATTAAATTTTTATTTTAATAATTTTTTTGCTTTAAGTTTATGTATATTTAAATTTGCAATTAATTTTTAAAAGTATTGTAATTATTATTCTGTAAATTTTTTTTTTTTTGTAAAAATCTGTAAAAAATTATAACGAATAAATAATGGTGGATATGCCTCTTGGGGAACCGGCACCTAAACTCGGTAACGCACCTTTATGCATACCTCTTGGGTGGTGTGGAAAATGCATACCAAATCTTGAACTTTGGTCGAATAAACTACATAGCTAAATAAACTAAATGTAGAAATAGGAAAATACAAGGAATGTAAAAAATTTCTTATGGTTCTTTTTTTAAATTTCCACACAATAATAATGAAAGAAAATAAATTTTCATTTAAGTTTTATACATATTTCTAATATAACAGTTTAGCGAAAGTATTTTACTATTTATTTTAAAATATTAGTAGGTGTGCATTTTATGTTCACATTGAGATAAAAATATTTAAAACATAAACATAAGGCGCTACATGATAATAATCATATCCCAAATAAATTTATGTTTTTAAGGTCATTTAAATACTGAAGAAAATATTCATATATTCTATACATAATCAACACAAATAAAATAAATATGTTTTTAATTTTTATATTATGTAAAAATTTATAATATTCATCAAACAGATGAACTAAAAATGTATAGCATATATCTCGTTTAAATCTTGCATTAATTCTGGTAAATAATCAAGTCTATTTCATTTCATAACAATAATAAATTATGTAAACAACTTGTACTTCTTTTAATTAAACTTAGCTAATATTTTTAAATACTTTAGTATTTATATATAAATATATTTTATAATCATAATATAAAATTAAAATATTAAAATTGTTAAATTTTATATAAAAATATATCTTCATAAGAAAAAACTCATAAATCGGACAATGAATGCGCATGCACCCACTCTTATCAATAGATTTTTCGCTACTGATCACATAGTAATGTACGTAAATTAATAATAAGTATTATTCACCACATACATTTAGAGCGAATGCGCGCACATCCTCCCTTATCAACAGATTTATTGTTACTAATCAATTAGAAATGCATGCAAGGCAATAATACGTACCACACATTTAAAGGGAATGCGCGTACACCCTTCCTCATCAACATATTTTTTGGCACTAAATTTAAAAATTAAGTCTTCGCAAAGAAACACAATTTATCATGGATCACTTAAGTGCTGCCGTATAAAAAAGTGAATTGGTAGTAGCTTCAATCTTTGTTATTAATTTCACATCAAAACGGTATTTAATGCTATTATATCAAAATTGTTTTTGAAATAATGTTTTACACGCTCAAAAAATATTTAAGAAAATATAACTTATTAAATAAGAAATATTCAAAACTGTTCTTTTTATTTAATTAAAATATTTATATACTTTAAAATTCATATGAAAAAAGCAACAAAAATTAATTTACTGAATATATTGTTACGTTTATTCTAACGCTTCGTTCGATAACACTGGATCCTGATAAGTGAATAATATTAAACTTGTATTAATTATAACCGTTATTTATCTTCTGAAACACACACAACTTTATTGCTTAAAATAACCAACCACTGTATTCTCCTAAAAATTCCAACCATATTTAAAAAACTTATTTACTATCTAACTGACATAATTCAAAATTATCTCAGTTAACTTAAATCGAATTGTATCTTCGCAACATTGCCCTCCACCTAAACTTGTTCGTCCCGAACAAGTGTCACCATATCTTCATGACAACGCGCCAACCGTTCCAAATGAACTACTTTCATCTTAGATCTTCGTCGATCTGAATGCTGGATTCTATACACCACGTCATTTATTCTTGTTATAATTTTGTACGGTCCTTCCCACTGTGATTGTAATTTCGGAGACATTCCCTTTTTTCTCTGAGGATTATACAGCCACACCAAGTCTCCCACTTGAAAACCTTTCGAGTTCATCCGTAAATCATACCTGGCTTTCATCCTGTCCCCGGTAATCTGAAGCCGTCTTCTGATGAATCGATGCACCTCATCTAACTGCGCCCGTTTGCCGTCAACATAGTCGCAATATGCTGTTCCACACGGTGGTGTTACCCCGAATTTCAAATCACCTGGTAACCTCACGTCGGTGCCGAAAACAACCCTAGCTGGAGTAGTCGATGTAGACCCGTGCCGTGCAGACCGGTACGCGAGTAAGAACATTGGTATGTGTGTATCCCAATCTTTCTGATTTCTGTCCACGACCTTACGAAGATACTCGTTCAAGGTCCGATTGAAACGCTCCACCATACCATCCGATTGGGGGTGTAAAGGAGTAGTACGAGTTTTATGTATACCCAGCACTCTGCAAACTTCCCTAAAAATGGTCGATTCAAAGTTCCGTCCCTGATCCGAATGAAGCTCCAAAGGCACGCCATACCGCGCAACCCAATTATCCAAAAAAAACATTGGCGATCACGCTAGCTTCTTGATTAGGAACAGGATACACCTCTGGCCATTTACTAAAATAATCCATCACAACCAACACATACCTATTTCCTCCACTGCTCAAGGGAAAAGGCCCAGCGATATCCATCGCAACTCGTTCAAACGGAGCCCCTACATTGTACTGTTGCATTTCACCGTGACTCCTCCTACCTGGTCCTTTCGAAGATACACATGGAACACATTTCCTTATAAAGTCCGCAACAGAGTCCCAACAACCGACCCAGTAAAAACGTTTTTTAATCTTTTCCACAGTTTTTGTTACACCCAAATGACCTCCACTAAATGTACTGTGATACTCAGAGATTATTTCATTGATACGGGACTTGGGCACTACTAGTAGACTGTTAGTCGATTTACCATCCTCACTCTCCCAAGATCGATATAAACAACCTTCCTTAAGGTGTAAACTATGCCATTGCGCCCAGTACGCCTTGCATATAGGACCCTCACTCGCCATTTGCTGCCATTCCGGTCGGATGCCCTGTTCTTTCCCCTGAATTACCTTTACAAGGTCTGTATCGTCCAGTTGCGCCTTCCGTACTTGTTCACTGGACCAGGACTCTTCTGGAAGAACATTTACAAGACAAACATCTACCATGTGTTCCTTGCTTTCAGCCCGTGAGCACTGTTTACACTCCGTATCACAAGGACGACGTGACAACGCATCAGCATTCCCATGATAGCTTCCCTTACGATGTTCAATAGTAAAATCATAGCTCTGGAGGCGTTCAATCCATCGTGCTAGCTGGCCTTCCGGATCCTTAAATCGTAACAACCATCTAAGTGCCGCATGATCAGTTCGGAGAAGAAATGTCTGACCGTACAAATATTTATGGAAATGCTTCACGCATTCCACTATTGCAAGTAGCTCCCTCCTCGTGACACAATAATTCGCCTCCTGTCTTGATAAGATCCTGCTGTGATATGCTATAACCTTTTCCTCGCCATCAACTAACTGCGACAGAACCCCACCAATTCCACAGCCACTTGCATCCGTATCCAACACAAACGTTTTTCCAGGTATTGGATAAGCAAGAACCGGTGCCGAACAAAGCCTCTCCTTGAGCTGTCTGAAAGCCTCATCTTCTACCTTACCCCATACGAAAGGTTGCTTCCCTCTAGTTAACAAATGTAAACTGCTAGCCACATTGGCGAAACCAGGCACGAAACGTCGGTAATAAGTACAAAACCCTAAAAAACTCCTCAATTCATGTAGGTTTCTTGGCCGCGGCCACTCCTTCACCACCACAATCTTTTCGATATCTGTATGCACGCCTTCTGCGGTTACCCTGTGTCCAAGATATTTCACTTCACGTTGAAAAAGTGAGCACTTCTTCGAATTTAACTTCAAACCTGCAGCGTCCAGTCGCTCAAATACTTCCTTCAACTTCCTCAAGTGATCATCAAAATCATTTCCCATAACAATTATGTCATCAAGGTAAACTAAACATGTCTTCCAGTGCAGACCTTTTAAAACTCGCTCCATGAGACGCTCAAAAGTGGCAGGTGCATTGCAGAGACCAAACGGCATAACAGTAAATTGCCAAAGCCCATCACCAATGCTAAATGCAGTCTTTTCCTTATGTTCCTCCTCAAGTTCCACTTGCCAATAACCGCTTCGTAAATCAAGTGTTGAAAACCATTGCGCACCAGTTAACGTATCGATGGTATCATCAATCCTGGGCAATGGATAGCTGTCCTTCTTGGTCACATCATTCAACTTGCGATAATCTACGCAAAATCTGGTGCTTCCATCTTTCTTCTTCACTAACACCACTGGCGAACTCCATGGACTCGCTGACGCTTCAATAACACCCTCCTTCTGCATTCCAACCACTAAATCGGCCACTTCATCTCTCTTTGCAAAAGGAACCCTTCGTGGTGGCTGTCGTATAGGTTTGGAATTTCCGGTATCAATTCCATGTTTTATAATAGCAGTTCTCCCTTTAGCTGCGAAAATGGACCAATGGTTGCGTATCATCTGCAACGCCTTGCCTTTCTGGCATAAGGTGAGTTCTTTAGTCCAATTTTGTATCTGTGATACTACTTTTTCTTCCTCCACAGGTGCTTTTGTTTCCGTAACTCCCGACCTTCCATCGCAATCAGTAACCACTGCAACT
>NC_051847.1:128746744-128757421 GCF_002237135.1 Teleopsis dalmanni
TGTTAATTGTTTAAAAAAAACTGGTGATTTTTATATCAAACGATTGAATCAGTCAAAAATGATTGTAAAAATATTAAAGACTCCCTCTCCTTATAATTTTTATTTAATAAATTGTATTTCTACGTCATATACCATGTTATTTGCCTTTCTATGAAAAGAAGTTAGAGAATGACACTGATTGCAGTTTAAGCAAATATGTAAAAGGTTATAGTACCTTGAGTGTATTTATATAACATATTTTACAATCTTCATATAATCGGTCTGGAGTTGAATAATAAAGATTCTCAATTACTGCGAAAGAAAATTTAGCTTATGTTTCTTTATTAGCAGTTATCAGCTTTACATTGCCTTAAAATTGACTGCCCAAATCATCGTTCATTCGTAACGATATTTGGGTCGGATGAGTAAAAACATCATTTTACTAAAAAAACATTTTAGTTTTCAAATAAATTTTTAATCACAATTGTTGTGTGAATTGGAATATTATATCACTGATAAATTGATAGAACTGATAAATTGATAGTTATTCATATTCAACAAAATCAAAATCTTGAACTCTCTTATTCTGTATTATTGCACTTCATACCATAATACTACTTTCACACATATGAAGTTGGCTGTAATTATGAATTTCTTCTTCCAAACTCAATTTTAGTTCACCCGAAAAAATATGAGATTAAGAACATTCCTTTTTTCACACTATGGCCTTATAAAAGAACTGAAGTCATGTTTTATTAACTTTATTCTCCTTAAATATTGAATAACATGTTTCTGTTTCTTTTGTTTTTGGCATCTGTTTCATTTCTTATATTTGTGACATGCGACCAGTGGCGTAACTACAGGGATGCCTCGCTTTCGGGCCCCTGAACTTAGGGGTCCCCATTATATATTTATGTACTCATTATATTTATTTTTAATAAATAAAAAAAAATATTTTATGTTGGAATAACATAAATTTTGGTTTTTGAACAAGGTTGTATGTAATTTCAAGAAAATCTTTAAAATTTCTTTGTGTTGACATTTAAGTGAAGTCAAGAAACGAAAAGAGCGAAACGAACAAAAAGAAACATTAATGAAATTACCAAAACTAGACAATTTTCTAAAAATAAATGAAAACAAAAATGAATGAGTAAACGATTTAAAGGATACCTTTTCTAATTGTGACACACAGAATAAATTGACACATTGCTCAAATACTGAAACAGACTTCAAACAGACGTTCCGAAAATGTTGACAAGCCTAATATTCCCTTTCCCTTTTTATACCTTTTCGTGTAATGGGTATAAAAAGACATTAGTAGGAGCCCCTTAGTTAGAATTCGCTTATGGGCCTAAAGAATGTAGTTACACCGCTGCATGCGACTATGTCTAAGTATGACTAAATTAAATTGCTTGTATACTAAATAACTACCAAATCTTATATTATCTTCATAAGTTAAATGTAAAGATATATGTGCATATATATTTATGCATATATATATACATACATGTATCTATATATATACATATGAAAAAGGTTTTTTATCTAGAAAGCATTAACTAGTATAAATATAGCAAACAGATTTCAGTTGATCTAACAATTCTTCAAGGTTCATATAAAGAGGTTATTTTATTGGCAGAGCACTGACAAATGATTTTTTTTGATATATAAATGTAAATTCTTATACAAAAATTAAAGAAATAATTTTTATATGTACTGGGAGTTTCCGATTTATTCGATATAAATGTGGAAAATAATCATTTGGTCGTCGGTACTGATATATATAGTGCCAAGAAAATCTACTTAACTAAAGTTCATTACATTGTCAGAAGCTTGAAAAAAACTTCCATAAATAGCTCAAATCATACACTGATTACTTGAAAAATGTTTGTTTTCATTATATAGAAGATTAAAAATTATTTCAAGGAGTGTTCTGACCGAAACAAAATTTTTTTCATAAAATTGATTTTTTTATTCAAAATATTGGTCTTGCTAATCAATGGTTGAATGATTGAGTCATCATATGTAACTAAAGCAAGTG
The DNA here is from genome assembly GCF_002237135.1 of Teleopsis dalmanni. Taxonomy (NCBI): domain Eukaryota; kingdom Metazoa; phylum Arthropoda; class Insecta; order Diptera; family Diopsidae; genus Teleopsis; species Teleopsis dalmanni. Next base: position 128,748,765 of record NC_051847.1, read on the forward strand.
AGTTTGAGAAGTGGTTGACTTATTGATGTATGTAATTGTCAATAGCTGGCTTCACAACTAATAGTAGTCTTAAATAATTCTGTTTATTTCCGAATGCCCCTTAAAAATCCATTAGTGAATTAATTTGTTTATTATAATTTGAGTTTTTGATGAATTGATCAACCAACTTGTGTATTACAAAAAAAATATAAGTATTCAATTAACAGTGTTAATATATTGAATTTTATTAAAAGTAAGAATATTGTAATTTATTGATATTAAGAACTAGATGATGCAAATTAGTAAAATATTAACAAAGGTATATTATTAAAATGAATTATATAGGAAATCCCATGTTGAGTCAAGGAAGTAAATTAGGTATTCAAGTTTATGATACTTTCTTTGTTTGAACAGAAACTGCAACCAAAAAATTTGATAATAATGGAATTGAGTACTGACGTCATAACGAACTACTGTTGAAGTGGTTCAAGTATGTCTCACCTAAGCTAATACCGATTCGCGAAGTTGATGCTAGAAGGAATCCTAAAAATTACAAGACTGGTTTTTCAGTATTGTGTGAAGAACTTAACTGAACATGAAAGTAGAAGAGCATATTATAAGCATTACTAAAGGGAAAAGTAAGACGCTATTTAGATATTTTTTAAAATTATTCACGGTGCCATATAAAGCATAATAAAAGTTATTATTATTGAATAATATATATTCAAAAAAGTATTTATTTCACATAAGACAATATTTATCCAATTTTTATTCGCAACATTATTCCATTTAAAAATAAAAAAAAATCGCAACTTGATTTGCAACATATTAGCGGAAAGTGTGTAGTTTGCAATTTCACTGAAAAATATATTTACCCTGTGACATTTTGGCAGATAGGTAGACAATAAAAAGTATCATCACTAGCATTTGTCACCAGTAAACACACCGACGTAGTCGAAACACCAACACAATTCAATTATGTCCAAAATCAGGACAAAACAGTCAGGCAAATGCCGTTTTTTGCTTTATGTTGCTGAGTACTGTTTCACATTCAGTGCCAATATCAACGTAAATAGAAGTACAGAAAGCACTGTCCTCTGTTTCACCGGTCGTACTAAATATATATCACTGAAATTATTTGAACGCAAGTACAACTCAAAGAGCAGCAACCAGCAAATCAAGACGCCTCAACTACAATTGTAACTCAGCCGCCACGGGTGCCACGTAAAAACTAAAATTTATTGCGAAAATGGTGACGATTTGGGAATTTGGTTACAATGTCGACGTTCAAGGATCTGAGTTAGCTAGCAAAATTGCTAGTTTTTGTCTCGTTTTTGAATTTCTGAAGTTATCTGCTCAATGTAGCGCCCTTTTGAGCGGCTGAAGGGAAGTAGTTGTTGCGACAAAGGCTCGTCATGCAACACATAAATAATCTTGTTGCTTTTGGCTGTTGAATTCCTTTAACAAAGATGCTTAAGTACGAATTTTTTAGCATTTCTCTTTCTTTTTGATATATTTTTCACTTTGTTTTATTTCCACAGCTTTTTACAGCATTTAAAATTTATTGCTTAAAATTTTATTAGAAATGTTTCACATTTCGAGTATAAGGCGCTGGCGTTACAGAACTCTGGACGTTGATTTTGGCACCTCATTGTATTTATTAACAAATTTGTTTATCTTCATGCCCGAACTGGTTACTTGTACTTGTATCTACAAGACTACCCACCTCTGAAATTTTTTTAAGTATTTCCAAATGTCGGAATTAGAGACAAATTAAAAATTAAATGTATTATAAATGATATTTCACCAAGTGCTTAGTATCTCTATTTATGTTTATGAAATTCAAAATTTTTAAATAATCCTGAAAAATTTTATAAATTACTTACAATAGGTACTAATGCACAAAGATACTTTCACTAATATAATACAGCCGAAATATATCACACTTGCAGTGGGGAAAGGACGAAAGCAAAACACAGTAGTAAAAAAGACTATTTAAAAATTTATGGCGGATGTAATGCCGTCGGGTATTTCCGGTTTATGATGATTATGTTTTCTTTTCATATTTAACAAGGGATTTATTCTGCATTGGAGAAGCCTATAAAAATATATCCATAAAAATATTAAGATTTGTTTGTGCATATATTTTATTAGTTTAATTATGTCATTAAAGTTTTGATATTTTACAAATTTGAATAAAAGGACGTTAAATGAAGATAGTAGCATGGAAGAAGCAAAACGTAATTCGATTTATTAATAAATTTTATTATAATTTACATTTTAAAAATTGATATATTTTATTTTTTTTAACAAAAATATCTAAATCAAGACTATCAAAAGCACGGTCGTTTAAATATCATTATGTACAGCATTGGAGTATAACTGGTGGAAAGTGTGTTTACTCTTGGTTGTTCTGGAGACTGGATTGGAGTATCATGGTGACTTGGTACGTATAACCATAGGAGATACCAGGATTACATAGACTTATGAAAAGAAAAACTTAGAATCATCACAAGAATCTTAACATGACGCTGTAAACTGAAATACGACCTTACGAGATGGGCACATATACGAATGCAAACTCTCATATATACGAATGCAATATCTCATATGAATATCAATCAATTTATCATGGTGACTTGGGTCACAGTTTAAGTTACACAGGAAAACTTAATTGAAATATAATTTAAGCTTATTTTCTTTCACTTAAAATTATGATTTTGTTGATAATCTTCGTAAAAATTGAGAGGTACAAAATAAAAGTTTATTTAAATAATACTTTTCTAAACTTCTTAAAGCGCCTAAATAAATCAAACATTTTTTTTTGTAAATTGCAAGACTACGATTTATTACAGAACACAAACACAAACGCGATTCAAACAAAATGTCCTTTCCCTGTACGCCTTATGTAAACTAACTTATTTTAATATACATTTTCATTAAAGGAACTGTCACAATTACATCCGCAAAACTGTGCAATTAAAACACGTAATCATGAAAATGCGTTACAATTTCAGTTACAGATACTGACACAAATACAGATACATGCACACCAGTTTGCCACAAATCCCAGAACACATTGGAAAGCCTATAAAGCAACACCAATGAGGCAATAGCTGGTATCACGGCGTAAATCTCTAATTTATGTACGTAGTATGTATTCGAATGTGTCGGATGGGTTCAGTTCGGAACCACAGCAAAAGTAAGCCAAATCTCATTTTAAAAACAACACAAAACCATTTTCGTGTTATTTTCCAAAGGCTGTTTTTGAAATTTCTGCTCATTGCCAACACCAAAACTGCAACTACAGTACAAGTACAAATACAGAGTATAGGCAAAAATTAATTTTGAAAATAATAAAAACGAAATTATTCCTACCATTTTTATTATTATCCTTACACGAGTATGTATATGGTTTGCTTGAGGCTAAAGTCCACAGCAAATCCTTTTTTAGCATTTGCGGCTTGAATTGCAATAAAGTGTCCTTTAACTCATACCTAATTATGCTTAACATAATGTACCACAAAATTACACTTTTTTGTATTATTTTTATTTAATGCCATTTTGCTACATTTAGAACTAAACAGTTAAGGCGACATCATGGCGTTGGTCTCAACATGGTTCATATAACGATTTCCAAGCGTGGTTATAACCAAATTTGATCGAATTGAAATTCCACAAACTTATTCAATAGAAAATAAATAATCGATAAATAATATAATCTATACTCCGCTTACTCAAAAATATTGGATAGAAGTTTAGGTGGTTAAATTTTAGCGATTATTAACTAACTGGTCTAACTAACTTAAATTAAGGAGATAGATTTGTTGATGTAAATTTTTTTCTTTAAACCTCTTAACTATTTGCATAAGATTCATGTTAGATGCAAAGAATTTAGAAGTTATATATGTTTATAAATATTTATAAACTTAGAATCAGCACAGCAATCCTAAGAGGGCACTGTAAAATAATATACCACCTTACGAGACTGGGTAGACATACGGATGCAAACTGTAGATTCGGTGAAGAGAATGAGGAGTCGGCGACACATATTCTGTTGGAATGCCCTGCGCTAATGCACATACGGAATAGACTCCTGGGAATTTTTATTCTTACGGAAGAGGCAATAAAACTCTGTAAAGTAGGTTCTATATTACTTTTTATTAATGCAACAGGGTTTAGACCCCTACTCTAAATCCAGAAATGGACAGAATAGACTCGACGGTCGCAGTGCCACATCCTCTAACAATAATAATATAAAAGTTTAATATGTTGAACTTATACCTATTTCACACCTGTGGTTTTAATGGTACTGAAAAACAATAGGCATAATTCTAATGTCACAGTTCAAAGATTTGAGTTCAATATAACTTAAGTAATGTAACTTTAGCTGGAATTATGTGATATATTATTTGGTTGAGAGAATTCTTATTCAGCTGAAAGACACATATACAATCCAGCTTTGAATCTTCAATCATTGAACTAAGCTTTTTTCTTGTGATTTATTCATTTTACAACATTCCGAGATATTTGTATTTTTATTGGCATTATTTCTTTTCACCTGCTAATGAAGACAATAAAAGTATCAAAATCATTATCCTATTATATATTTAGTTGATCTTTAAACAATTTTGATACTCTAGTTATTTAAACTAGTACTGTGTTTGGTTAAAGCTTATATTTCTTCAAGACAGTTAAGGGTTACGCTTATTCTGTCCCTTAACTATAACAGATAAAACTCGTGTACATGAGCTAACCGATTGTCTACTCAGTAACTATATTTTTATACAGATCAATAAACGATGATCAAACATTTACAAAATAACGTGATTACGATCAATTGAACCATATATTTCTAAATTAAAGTTACAATTTAGTATACAGAAGTGAGATGGAGAATAGAAATAAGTTTTAAAAATATTAACAGTTTCAAAGTCTAATATAAAATGTAAGATTAGGGTCAGATGCACTAAGGGTAAGTTTATCATGTACTCTCTGTCAATGATGCATAGAACCACTATATTATTGGACAATTAAATATTTTCTAGGTTTATGTTTCTATTCACACATTACAGCATAAAAAAAGTATACGTTCATCAATGTGATCGGCTGGCTGTAAGCAATGTGATCAAAACCGAGCGCTTGGGGCAGAATGTGTTAGATCAGGTTTCACAGGTTTAAATATTTTATTTGAGAGAATATACAAAGAAAGTAAAAAAAAATAACAATAGCATATAAATGTACAGAGCTGCATTCTTTGTTACTCTATCTGATATGTGCAAGTTGTACTTTTTGGTATGTTTCATATCAGCAGAATCCGGAGTCCAAAATATTTTTTTAATAGAATATTTATTTGTAAAGTGATACCGATAATTACTTAAGACTTCTTTTACTAATGATTTTTACGTAATTTGTTGTTAATGATGATACTGATATATATTTCATAATTTTCTGAAAAGAATTTCAAAAATAATTCATGCCAACTTCAACTTTAATCCAAAATATATAACACATGTCAAGACGGAATGGAGGGAAATAAATAAAAGATATATACAAAGGTATTGCAAGTTTACTATGTCAAACATAAATACATACACATAATAATGTATATATACCCAATAGTCCTTTGCTGGTCGTACTGACTAGACTAAATTTCTATTTTTAATAGCCTGTATACATTTTTTATATTATCATTTGTATGTGATTTTTAGAAAGAAACACATTGTGTTGGATGATCAACTGCTGCGATAAAACAAGAAAAAAGGGAAATAAAATTTGGCAATAAACAGAGGATAAATGTTAGTATTCCTATTTTTTTGCGAGAAATCTAAGACAAAGTAAAATTAGGGAGCATTTAACTAAACCTACTGTTGACCATAAACTTTTGCAAAAGCCAAATTTGCTCATAAAATACAAAAAAGTCCCCAAATGGGCGTACATAGCATGAAGAATGTCCATCTATTTTTGAATGAAGTAAGGCAAAAGAATACCAACTATATGATGCCATGTTCATTTTACTGCATTTTTTCATTCATTCCTTCTGTTTTTTTTGGTAATATTTTTATTAGCATTTGGCTCAATTCCTTTCCTCATAAAAGCCTAATTAATTAAAATCATTCTCTGTTATTTTACTACCGCTCAGGAAACATACCCAACACACCAGGGTGCAATTGACGAGTTCAGAAAATTTCTTTCTTACTCCTTTGGCAGGCGCAAATAAGGTTGAATATACAACATACAACATACAACATACAACATGTACAACATAAGGTTGAAGTGATATGAAAGACAGAAAAAAGACTAATTAAAACCTTTGGAAAAGTTTTATTGAAGTCTGCCACAGAAATTTTCTATGAATAAAAATACCATACCACATATGGGTATAGATATATGTGTGTGTATTTGCGATGTGGCATAACGACATGACGAAAAATCACAACAAGGAACAAAAATAAGGAATGAAAAAAATTAAAAAAAATATCCTTTTAAAAAAAACATGGAAAATTAATCGTGCTTCAAAGCGCGCGTAAGGATGTGGAATATGAACCAAGTTAAGTTCCATATTATGCGAATCCTTTGGGAATTTAAATTTTGTATCCGAAAATATGCGAATACTGTAATACTAATATTTATTTATGAAGTCATGCATATATTGACATGTATCTGTGTACATATTTGCCTTTATGTTATTGCAAAAATGTGTTCGCAATATATCCACTCTGGTTTTAATAAAAGTGGACGCACAAAAATTGTTGATAATTGCCTTTGGTCTTTGAACATGTAAAGCTGAAAATCATTCCAATATCGTACAAAAACAAACATATTTTACTTCTATTCGAGTTTTTAGTAACGCAAATGAAACATTTTAATTTACAAAATCATTTTGAAATGAAAACCATATGAAGGGATATAGAGCTTTATTTAAATAGTCAGAATAGTCGGAAAAGGTTGCAATGATTACAGTATTTCATTTTGCGGAAAGAGTACTTGATAAGAAATTAGTATTCCAATTCCAATAATTACAATATAAGCTGAATACAACCAAAACTATGTATTTTTAATTAATACCACAATATTTTTATTGTAAAAATGTTATAATTATAAGATTATTATTATTATGGATAGTCTCTCATGTACTGCGACCTGAAAGATCTTTTTATAAATCTTTCAACAGAAAATTTCAATCTTTTCTAAATAAAATTTTATACAAAGCCTGTACAAAATACCAGAACCGGAAATATCCCAATTTTTCATAGTCGGTATTACTAATTTAATATTGAAAATGTTTATTCTTTTTATTAAAGTTTTGTAATATTTGCTTTAAGCTCATACAATTTTATATTGCAGTAAAAATGCAATAAGCCTAATCATTAAACAAACTATATCATAGATCTTTGTTTAGCAATATACGCTTAGACGCTGCACTCGTTAAAATATTTATTAACGAGTGAAGCGACAAACAAAGTCTAACAGAACTATTATATGTAATTATGGCGTGTGCATCAAAAAAGTGAAGCTTGTGTTTCAAGTAATTATTCTAGAAAGTTATAAACCGACATCATCTTAAGCTAAAGTTCATGCAATAGAACTTTAATCGAAGCATGTGTTAAAAGACGATGTAAAACCGTCAGCGCTGCTAATCTCGCATATTTGATATTCGACTCCTTAGACAAATAAAAAATTTACCAAAAAGAAAAAAGGTGTACTGTTTATATCTCTTACTTTTTCTCGGGCGAAGGACCTACTCTAGTCCCTTATTCATAATAAACTTTAAAATTAATTTTAATGTTAACTCACATATAAAGAAAAAAATATTTCTCTTAATATTTCAAAGTGTTTTTTGAAATAATTTTGAGAACATTTTCTTATTCAGGTTACTATCTCAGTCTTACGTCTGTTTAAGATAGAACGGACATGAGTGTGAAAGCTTGAAGTTATGTTTGGTTTCTAATATATTTTATTATAATATTTTTTTTTTAAAGTCATAACAGGTTTGTTAATGATAAATGATAAATAATGATAAATAAGACTATTAAAATGTAATTAACTGTTGTTAATTTTATTATCCAATAAACAGTTTAATGAAACTAATCATAAAATGACTAAACCATTTGATAATATTTTGTTCTATAAAATATTAGATTAAATTAAAAGAAATTAATGTAAACATTCGGCAAAAATGAAAACAATCTAACAAATTTTATTATTTAATTAAGAGACTATAGACAATACTTTAGAACTAAAATGGATTCTCTTTCAAAACAGAGAACAGCAGATCGGCGATAAGCTCATTCAATACTTATTTCAGTAAGTTTTTGCAACTGAGAAGATCTCTCATTTAGTTATGGATCCGTCACTGCTCACAGATAATAGTTTTTTTTTATTCAATTAATAACAAATGTTGAGAATTTTGTGCGAAGTCATTGTTATTCGTGTTTGCTGTATTTGAAAAACATTTGGTAATTCATGATGAAATTATATGTTTGTTGTTAAAAGTATATGAGACTTCAAATTCGTATGCAATCTAAAATATTCTATTTATATGTTGATTTTAAAAGCTGTTCAGTTTTAATTTGTTGTGTGGCGAGTGAACATAATGAAATTCGGTGTAATATTTTTGATTGTGTTAGGTAGCTTACTTACTAGAGAGACAGAAAGTGCGAAGATACTTTCCGTAT
>NC_051847.1:128757521-128781350 GCF_002237135.1 Teleopsis dalmanni
TTCAAGCAACTCGAGTGTCTTCAAACAAGTGTTGAACAAGTCTCTTGAACATTTGAATAGGTATATGTTGATCGAACATCAGGCCTAACTCTAAGTCTGCACTGGTGTGATGTTTCGCAAAATTTTTCCATAAAACTTAATTTTTTTCACTTTTTTATTTTTTATGATACTCGGGCGGAGCCAAATGTCAAATTAACTTAATACACTATGTCATCTTTTATTACCTATATTTTTGCAAATCATACCTAATCTATATCGCAACTTCCTATAATTTGGCACACTTTCATGTTCAATCATGAAAAATGTTTATAATCAGTACAAGAGTACCTAAGTGCATTTGATTATTTTTTTACGTAGTTATAATTATTATCTCAAATTACAAATTCTTATTATACAAACAAAATTAGGGTCTCTGGTTCATCAAAAATATTATTTTTAAAGAATAAATGGTGCTTATAGTATAACAACTACGCGTACTGATATTACTACTACTAGTACCAGTAAAACATACACTTATGCATATGTACAATATACGTTTATAAACATTTATATATATGTTTCTGGCAATACTATGAATGGTGATTTAAGCTAAGCATATACTCAACAATGTTCTCACTATTTACTCACCATAATTGGTCTTTCTTAAGAACGGGTCTTATTTATGGCAATATTTTACTGTAGGAAACATGACACTCTATTAACAATAGACGATGTTCTTATCAGCTGAATTATGAAAAATGCTGCCAAATAAAGAACCTTGTTTTAATTAGGATTATTTATACCATAGTAAAATACTGTTTTTATAAACAATGAATTTATTTTTATAAATTTTTTGTTGGGCAAAAACTGCCAGCAAACAAATTTCTGAAGTAATAATAAATGAGTTAATCTTAGAAGAACTAATTTGTAAGTTTGTGCTAATGATAGGTTTAATCTTCAGTCTTAGTTCAAAGTTGTTAACTTAAACTGGTTGGTTTAGTTTTATTAATGTAAAATGAAATAAAATGAAATGAAAAATAAAAACATAACTATATTTTATTTTTGTTTTTACAACTATCAAATAAGAAAGTACGCGAGTGAATCTTATCAAGAAATGTACAATATAAACACATATATATGTATACATAATTAATTGCTATAAGAGCTACATACTTTGTGATTTTTTTAATAATACAGTTATATAATCCAAGACTTTTTATTCGTTATTACGAATAGTTTTATATATTAAATTTACAGTATAGTTACATTATATGGGTACCTATGTAACTCCATAGAAATTTCATAAAATGTATATAAGTTTTTATTAGGAAGTTTCGTACAACTGATTTCTAACTATTTTTCTTTATAGTCTATTATTGAAATATATCAAAACAAACCCTAAATATTATTTTCGAAATGTCCTACTATTTAAATATTTATTGCAATTAAAACTGAATATTTATCTCATGCGAGATAAGAGCTAAACCATCACAATTGCCTTGACAGCGGTTAAATGCTTTTGTTGTCAAGACCACCGTATAAGATACAATATCAAAAACTCGATTAAGAGCGATATCAAAATTTTTGTTTATTATTATTTGTAATTAAACAGATGATTTCAAAACAAATCTTAATTGAAAACAATGCATTTTACTAACATATACAGGGTGGCTCGACGATAGCCACTTGTGCTTTTCCAGCCAAATATAAGGCAATCACTCCATCATATTTGACATCAATCACATGCAACTTCTATTCTTCAACACAAAAATCAAAATGCCTTCGTATGCTTGTAAATAATATAATGAACTGTCGAATTAGCAATGTAAAAGCAAGTTTCCAAATCTTAAAACCTTAAAACTCAAATTTATTGGGATGACTCTGGTGAGGATGAGTATATCCCGCAACCGCAATGACATCGCAACAGTAGCTGCATTTCAGCAAACATGATCCGCTCAATGATCTGGATTATCTTTGCTAAAACGATGCGGATCACGTATAAAAATAATTGGCAACGCATGAATTATGCCAGTTGGGTTTGTGTTCAAAATTTTTTGATTTGTCTGAATAATTTTGGCACTACAAAAATAAGTGTGAAAGTTTTAAATACAAAAAATCTATAAAAATAGAAAAAAAAATAAAATCTGTTGAAATGTCTGAAGTATAAAACGTAAGTTTTTATTTAGTATTTACTTTAAAACTTAAATTTAATTCTATAGTAAATAAATGAAAATTGCAGATTTTATTAGAATCATCGAGCAAAACTGACTCTTCCATTCCCTTTTTAAATACTAGTTCAAGTGTATTAAACTCAAGGGATGAAGTTCATCAGCACGGATATAGTGGAAGTTTTCTGGAAACGATCAATAATTTTTCCGTTAACGATTAATTGATTGGTATTTGCGCATAAAAAATATAATTGTTATATATTAATTATGTTTCATATTTTAATAGATTTGTTAATAAATTCCAATCAGCAAATACAAAATAATCGTGGTGGTCACAATCGGACGAGAGCAATAAAGGAATTTTATATATTTTTGTGGTATATGGCAAATATGAATACTTTTTGCGAATTTGGTATTTGTTTTGGCATACCAAGTGCTTCTATATGGAGAATAATTAAAAGAACTAGTGTTTAGCGTATATCAATTGGACACCAATTTATAAAATACGCACTTGCTAATAATGCAAAAGTGGAAACTTCGAAAAAATTCCCGTTAGTAATTGGTTGCATAGACAGTACACATGTAAAAATAAATGCACCACACCATAGCAATTAGGCTTATTTCAAAAGGAAGCATGACTATAGCTAAATCTTGCAGGCAGTTTGCGATGAAATTGGTTTTTTTATAAACGTGTATGTTGCAGAGTCTGGTTCCTTATGTATTGTTCTGTTTTAATTAAATGAATGTATTCAACTTAATTTTTATATATTTATTTCAAATTAATTGATATTAATAAATTATCAAACAACACTTTTTAAAACTTAACAGACAGAAATTTACTGGAGTGCAAAAATTACTAAAAGATTATTAAAAGAAAACATTTAAATAAATTAATTAAATCAAGTGATTAGTTGGTGACTGCAAACCATGTATGTTCAGAATAATATTTGCTCAACACCGAAGAAGAAGACTCTGAATTAAAGGGAAAAACCCAACTGGACGGACATTAGCCGGTTGGATAGCTTCAAATATTGTTAACGGCCAGCAACAGTTGTATGCAGCAGCAGCAAAGAATTCCACAGCATGTTTTATGTTATGTATATATTATATCAATGTCATTTTTTTTATATAATTAATTGAATTTTGTATATATAAATACCTATACATATAAATCATATTATATATATACTATATAATGTTATATACTATATAAATCACACATTACATGAATTGTATTAATTATTTTATTACTTATTATTGTATTAGTTTTCTTTGAAATATATCTAGTTTGTAATACTTAAACATATATTATATAACCTGTGTTATTTATTTTGTTAGTTATTTATTTTATTAGTTTCTGTTTGGAAGTATCATGAATTGGTTATTCTTAGTTTAAATAGTTATATTATATTTTTTGTACTGAACCCTGGTATACGCTGAGTATACCCCAGCCTGGGAAAGGGCCGGCAAAGGTCTTTACAAACGGTATCCCTTCAACACCAATGTGTTGATAAAGCACTAGCGACGTCAATGGCAGCGAACTAATTTAATATTAAATAATACATTAGAAAACTACAAATAAGAATTATAGCATCTATAAACGATGCGTTAACCAACTTTCTGTATGGTCTACTCGATCAAGAAGGCAACAATTATTTCTGTGGAGAACAGCAAACGTTCCAAATCGCGTAGCATGTAATAGTGGGTTCAGAGAAAGTCTCTCCACCCATTCTCTTTCCTCCTGTACCAGGCGCATGCTTTCTGGCTTAAATTAACATAAACCTCTAGGTATTAAGCCTATTGATCACATCTTCCTCCCGTGATTACTAGAATGAAGTCACCATTCTGCTGTCGAAATTCCTCCATTTATTACTGTGAGGTGGTTGTACTGGGTTAAAGTCTCGCACTGTGTCTTTTATTGCCTTTCACTAACTGCTCAAAACAGTTCAGAGAAAGTAAGTCTATAAGCTTAACTCTGATATCTGGTTAGAAAGAGAAAGGGATGTTTGTCCATTCACTCAGCAAAATTTCTGTTTTTTTCCACAAAAAATTACATCCACTTTAAAATTTTTTTAATTCTTTTCTCCATTAGTTGAGTATATTATATATTTTATACATGAATATATACATATATTTCTATACAAAACAGATACTGTATAATTATATTAGATAGAATAGAACAAAAATGAAACAACTTTTTATTATTTTCGTGAAATTGATTGGATTTAATATATGAGTTGTTTTAAGTAAATTTACATGTTCGCACATTCTATAAATTTTTTTACCAACCATGGACTTAATAAATTAAAAAAGTGAAAAACACAACATATTTCTATATAAATAATAATTTTATTACCGTACTAATTTTGTTTTGATTTAGTTTTCCGTTTCGAACGTTTTCCATATATTAAACCTATTAGCTTATATATTACCAAAGTAATAAAACTCAATACAAATAATATCACCCCTACTATAGTCAAAATGATATCTATACTATGATATTGCCAGAAATTTAAGTCAGCGCCAGTATTACGTAAGTGTAGGGCACCATCATGTCGCAAAACATACTCCAACCAAAAAATAGCAGTCTCGAGTGGAGTCATTGGCTGATCTCGTAAACGTTTTGAATACATTTGTACATTCTGTGTATAAATTGGATTATACAACAACTCGCTTAGACCAAGCTTTAAGTCGGCTTCATTTAAAGTTTTGAAGTCCACGCCTTTCGCGTAACCACGTTTAACAGCATTCGCGACGTTCATGGGCTGATCAGCGAACATAGGTATACCCAGCACCGGCTTAGCATGATATATAGCTTCGGTTGTACTTAGTAAACCACCATGTGTGATGAAAGCCTTAACATTCGGATGTGCCAGTACTGATGGTTGTGGGTACCATTTACTTATGTATACATTATCTGGCTTATTCGGCAGTTCGGTATCTTCAAATTTCCAAAGTACTTTTTGTTTTAAAGAACGAAAAACATTTAGAAATATTTGTAGTTTTTCTGGTGGCAGATCTTTACTTTTCAAATTCGAACCCATTGAAAAGTAAATGGCACCTTCAGTAGCATTATCAAGAAATGCTTGCAATTCCTGTGGTAATGGATCTAGTATTTGTTTAATATGCACACCGCCGACTTCTATCATATTAGTAACATATGGGCGTGGATAACTAAGGGAAAAATGTTGATTAAGCAATACTAATGAAAATTTCTTTTGTATTTCCTGTAAACTTATTTTGGCGTTGGGAAAGAATTGCTTATATATCTCTTCTTGTTTTGGTAGATAGAAAAAATTATAATACAAATTATCTATTCCAATATGTATAAAATTTGACAAACGTTCTCGGTATGTCATTTTAGTGTCAAATGGAGTAAATACTGAAGGCAAAAAAGAAGGCGGTGAAGTATTTCCAACAACTCTATCAATAAAGCTTGTTGTGCCAAAAGTTGAGAGTCCCACAATAGGTGCATTAAAATGTTGCGCCAAACCATAAAGTGACTCTGCCAAAAATAATTCCATTATAATCAAATCGAACTTCTCCTCCGATGATTTCAACAATTTCTGTATTTCCTTATTACGAAAAACATTCGGACACATACTCAAGCCGATATCATACATTGCCATCATATTCTCCAATTCACTTAATTGTTGCATTTCATCGACATCTGTCAACAAATCTGGAAACAAAAATTTCTGAAAATCACTAAACTAATAATATCAGATCTAAATATATACCAGCCACTAAATTTGCATTCTCGGGTATGTAAATATCACGAAAATTTTTAACAGGTTTCTGTTGTGGAAACATCGAAATAGATGTTACCTCATGTCCTCGTTCGGCTAAATTTTTTAATATAGCTGAAGCAAATATATACTGAGAGGGACCAGGAAATGCAAATACGGAAAGTATCTTCGCACTTTCTGTCTCTCTAGTAAGTAAGCTACCTAACACAATCAAAAATATTACACCGAATTTCATTATGTTCACTCGCCACACAACAAATTAAAACTGAACAGCTTTTAAAATCAACATATAAATAGAATATTTTAGATTGCATACGAATTTGAAGTCTCATATACTTTTAACAACAAACATATAATTTCATCATGAATTACCAAATGTTTTTCAAATACAGCAAACACGAATAACAATGACTTCGCACAAAATTCTCAACATTTGTTATTAATTGAATAAAAAAAAACTATTATCTGTGAGCAGTGACGGATCCATAACTAAATGAGAGATCTTCTCAGTTGCAAAAACTTACTGAAATAAGTATTGAATGAGCTTATCGCCGATCTGCTGTTCTCTGTTTTGAAAGAGAATCCATTTTAGTTCTAAAGTATTGTCTATAGTCTCTTAATTAAATAATAAAATTTGTTAGATTGTTTTCATTTTTGCCGAATGTTTACATTAATTTCTTTTAATTTAATCTAATATTTTATAGAACAAAATATTATCAAATGGTTTAGTCATTTTATGATTAGTTTCATTAAACTGTTTATTGGATAATAAAATTAACAACAGTTAATTACATTTTAATAGTCTTATTTATCATTATTTATCATTTATCATTAACAAACCTGTTATGACTTTAAAAAAAAAATATTATAATAAAATATATTAGAAACCAAACATAACTTCAAGCTTTCACACTCATGTCCGTTCTATCTTAAACAGACGTAAGACTGAGATAGTAACCTGAATAAGAAAATGTTCTCAAAATTATTTCAAAAAACACTTTGAAATATTAAGAGAAATATTTTTTTCTTTATATGTGAGTTAACATTAAAATTAATTTTAAAGTTTATTATGAATAAGGGACTAGAGTAGGTCCTTCGCCCGAGAAAAAGTAAGAGATATAAACAGTACACCTTTTTTCTTTTTGGTAAATTTTTTATTTGTCTAAGGAGTCGAATATCAAATATGCGAGATTAGCAGCGCTGACGGTTTTACATCGTCTTTTAACACATGCTTCGATTAAAGTTCTATTGCATGAACTTTAGCTTAAGATGCTGTCGGTTTATAACTCTCTAGAATAATTACTTGAAACACAAACTTCACTTTTTTGATACACACGCCATAATTACATATAATAGTTCTGTTAGACTTTGTTTGTCGCTTCACTCGTTAATAAATATTTTAACGAGTGCAGCGTCTAAACGTATATTGCTAAACAAAGATCTATGATATAGTTTGTTTAATGTATAAAATTGTATGAGCTTAAAGCAAATATTACAAAACTTAAATGAAAAGAATAAACATTTTCAATATTAAATTAGTAAAACCGACTATGAAAAATTGGGATATTTCCGGTATTGGTATTTTGTACAGGCTTTGTATAAAATTTTATTTAGAAAAGATTGAAATTTTCTGTTGAAAGATTTATAAAAAGATCTTTCAGGTCGCAGTACATGAGAGACTATCCATAATAATAATAATCTTATAATTATAACATTTTTACAATAAAAATATTGTGGTATTAATTAAAAATATATAGTTTTGGTTGTATTCAGCTTATATTGTAATTATTGGAATTGGAATACTAATTTCTTATCAAGTACTCTTTCCGCAAAATGAAATACTGTAATCATTGCAACCTTTTCCGACTATTCTGACTATTTAAATAAAGCTCTATATCCCTTCATATGGTTTTCATTTCAAAATGATTTTGTAAATTAAAATGTTTCATTTGCGTTACTAAAAACTCGAATAGAAGTAAAATATGTTTGTTTTTGTACGATATTGGAATGATTTTCAGCTTTACATGTTCAAAGACCAAAGGCAATTATCAACAATTTTTGTGCGTCCACTTTTATTAAAACCAGAGTGGATATATTGCGAACACATTTTTGCAATAACATAAAGGCAAATATGTACACAGATACATGTCAATATATGCATGACTTCATAAATAAATATTAGTATTACAGTATTCGCATATTTTCGGATACAAAATTTAAATTCCCAAAGGATTCGCATAATATGGAACTTAACTTGGTTCATATTCCACATCCTTACGCGCGCTTTGAAGCACGATTAATTTTCCATGTTTTTTTTAAAAGGATATTTTTTTTAATTTTTTTCATTCCTTATTTTTGTTCCTTGTTGTGATTTTTCGTCATGTCGTTATGCCACATCGCAAATACACACACATATATCTATACCCATATGTGGTATGGTATTTTTATTCATAGAAAATTTCTGTGGCAGACTTCAATAAAACTTTTCCAAAGGTTTTAATTAGTCTTTTTTCTGTCTTTCATATCACTTCAACCTTATGTTGTACATGTTGTATGTTGTATGTTGTATGTTGTATATTCAACCTTATTTGCGCCTGCCAAAGGAGTAAGAAAGAAATTTTCTGAACTCGTCAATTGCACCCTGGTGTGTTGGGTATGTTTCCTGAGCGGTAGTAAAATAACAGAGAATGATTTTAATTAATTAGGCTTTTATGAGGAAAGGAATTGAGCCAAATGCTAATAAAAATATTACCAAAAAAAACAGAAGGAATGAATGAAAAAATGCAGTAAAATGAACATGGCATCATATAGTTGGTATTCTTTTGCCTTACTTCATTCAAAAATAGATGGACATTCTTCATGCTATGTACGCCCATTTGGGGACTTTTTTGTATTTTATGAGCAAATTTGGCTTTTGCAAAAGTTTATGGTCAACAGTAGGTTTAGTTAAATGCTCCCTAATTTTACTTTGTCTTAGATTTCTCGCAAAAAAATAGGAATACTAACATTTATCCTCTGTTTATTGCCAAATTTTATTTCCCTTTTTTCTTGTTTTATCGCAGCAGTTGATCATCCAACACAATGTGTTTCTTTCTAAAAATCACATACAAATGATAATATAAAAAATGTATACAGGCTATTAAAAATAGAAATTTAGTCTAGTCAGTACGACCAGCAAAGGACTATTGGGTGTATATACATTATTATGTGTATGTATTTATGTTTGACATAGTAAACTTGCAATACCTTTGTATATATCTTTTATTTATTTCCCTCCATTCCGTCTTGACATGTGTTATATATTTTGGATTAAAGTTGAAGTTGGCATGAATTATTTTTGAAATTCTTTTCAGAAAATTATGAAATATATATCAGTATCATCATTAACAACAAATTACGTAAAAATCATTAGTAAAAGAAGTCTTAAGTAATTATCGGTATCACTTTACAAATAAATATTCTATTAAAAAAATATTTTGGACTCCGGATTCTGCTGATATGAAACATACCAAAAAGTACAACTTGCACATATCAGATAGAGTAACAAAGAATGCAGCTCTGTACATTTATATGCTATTGTTATTTTTTTTTACTTTCTTTGTATATTCTCTCAAATAAAATATTTAAACCTGTGAAACCTGATCTAACACATTCTGCCCCAAGCGCTCGGTTTTGATCACATTGCTTACAGCCAGCCGATCACATTGATGAACGTATACTTTTTTTATGCTGTAATGTGTGAATAGAAACATAAACCTAGAAAATATTTAATTGTCCAATAATATAGTGGTTCTATGCATCATTGACAGAGAGTACATGATAAACTTACCCTTAGTGCATCTGACCCTAATCTTACATTTTATATTAGACTTTGAAACTGTTAATATTTTTAAAACTTATTTCTATTCTCCATCTCACTTCTGTATACTAAATTGTAACTTTAATTTAGAAATATATGGTTCAATTGATCGTAATCACGTTATTTTGTAAATGTTTGATCATCGTTTATTGATCTGTATAAAAATATAGTTACTGAGTAGACAATCGGTTAGCTCATGTACACGAGTTTTATCTGTTAAAGTTAAGGGACAGAATAAGCGTAACCCTTAACTGTCTTGAAGAAATATAACCTTTAACCAAACACAGTACTAGTTTAAATAAATAGAGTACCAAAATTGTTTAAAGATCAACTAAATATATAATAGGATAATGATTTTGATACTTTTATTGTCTTCATTAGCAGGTGAAAAGAAATAATGCCAATAAAAATACAAATATCTCGGAATGTTGTAAAATGAATAAATCACAAGAAAAAAGCTTAGTTCAATGATTGAAGATTCAAAGCATGCATCTTTATTTTATTTTCAAAACTGTCTTATGAATCGTATTCATCCCCTGAAGCAAAAGCTTTCGTCTCTCGTACGTGAACAGTCTGAACGTATGTTACACTACTAAGGCTAGATAAAATGTAGAAGTAGCTATAAGATTTAGGATACATGTGTTAATTTAATGGACTAAATGATTTATTTTTTTTTTATGTTTGGATTGTATATGTGTCTTTCAGCTGAATAAGAATTCTCTCAACCAAATAATATATCACATAATTCCAGCTAAAGTTACATTACTTAAGTTAAGTTGAACTCAAATCTTTGAACTGTGACATTAGAATTATGCCTATTATTTTTCAGTACCATTAAAACCACAGGTGTGAAATAGGTATAAGTTCAACATATTAAACTTTTATATTATTATTGTTAGAGGATGTGGCACTGCGACCGTCGAGTCTATTCTGTCCATTTCTGGATTTAGAGTAGGGGTGTAAACCCTGTTGCATTAATAAAAAGTAATATAGAACCTATTTTACAGAGTTTTATTGCCTCTTCCGTAAGAATAAAAATTCCCAGGAGTCTATTCCGTATGTGCATTAGCGCAGGGCATTCCAACAGAATATGTGTCGCCGACTCCTCATTCTCTTCACCGAATCTACAGTTTGCATCCGTATGCCTACCCAGCCTCCTTAATTTAAGTTAGTTAGACCAGTTAGTTAATAATCGCTAAAATTTATCAACCTAAACTTCTATCCAATGTTTTCGAGTAAGCTAATACTTGTCACGTATACGAGTATATATAACTTATACTGCAGTTCCTGAGTATAGATTATATTATTTATCGATTATTTATTTTCTATTGAATAAGTTTGTGGAATTTCATTTCGATCAAATTTGGTTATAACCACGCTTGGAAATCGTTATATGAACCATGTTGAGACCAACGCCATGATGTCGCCTTAACTGTTTAGTTCTAAATGTAGCAAAATGGCATTAAATAAAAATAATACAAAAAAGTGTAATTTTGTGGTACATTATGTTAAGCATAATTAGGTATGAGTTAAAGGACACTTTATTGCAATTCAAGCCGCAAATGCTAAAAAAGGATTTGCTGTGGACTTTAGCCTCAAGCAAACCATATACATACTCGTGTAAGGATAATAATAAAAATGGTAGGTATAATTTCGTTTTTATTATTTTCAAAATTAATTTTTGCCTATACTCTGTATTTGTACTTGTACTGTAGTTGCAGTTTTGGTGTTGGCAATGAGCAGAAATTTCAAAAACAGCCTTTGGAAAATAACACGAAAATGGTTTTGTGTTGTTTTTAAAATGAGATTTGGCTTACTTTTGTTGTGGTTCCGAACTGAACCCATCCGACACATTCGAATACATACTACGTACATAAATTACAGATTTACGCCGTGATACCAGCTATTGCCTCATTGGTGTTGCTTTATAGGCTTTCCAATGTGTTCTGGGATTTGTGGCAAACTGGTGTGCATGTATCTGTATTTGTGTCAGTATCTGTAACTGAAATTGTAACGCATTTTCATGATTACGTGTTTTAATTGCACAGTTTTGCGGATGTAATTGTGACAGTTCCTTTAATGAAAATGTATATTAAAATAAGTTAGTTTACATAAGGCGTACAGGGAAAGGACATTTTGTTTGAATCGCGTTTGTGTTTAAGTTCTGTAATAAATCGTAGTCTTGCAATTTACAAAAAAAATGTTTGATTTATTTAGGCGCTTTAAGAAGTATAGAAAAGTATTATTTAAATAAACTTTTATTTTGTACCTCTCAATTTTTACGAAGATTATCAACAAAAGTATAAATTTAAGTGAAAGAAAATAAGCTTAAATTATATTTCAATTAAGTTTTCCGGTGTAACTTAAACTGTGACCCAAGTCACCATGATAAATTGATTGATATTCATATGAGATGTTGCATTCGTATATATGAGAGTTTGCATTCGTATATGTGCCCATCCCGTAAGGTCGTATTTCAGTTTACAGTGTCATGTTAAGATTCTTGTGATGATTCTAAGTTTTTCTTTTCATATGTAATCCTGGTATCTCCTATGGTTATACGTACCAAGTCACAATGATACTCCAATCCAGTCTCCAGAACAACCAAGAGTAAACACACTTTCCACCAGCTATACTCCAATGCTGTACATAATGATATTTAAAGGATTTTAATCACCTTTTATGACAGATATGACTTATTTTGAAATTCGAATCCCTGTTTCGAGAAAGG
Source organism: Teleopsis dalmanni (assembly GCF_002237135.1). Classification (NCBI taxonomy): domain Eukaryota; kingdom Metazoa; phylum Arthropoda; class Insecta; order Diptera; family Diopsidae; genus Teleopsis; species Teleopsis dalmanni. The sequence goes on from NC_051847.1 coordinate 128,770,008, forward strand.
AATATATATAAACGTATAATTAATAGTGAACTGAAATCAAAGAAACTATTTAATAAAAAAACGATTGCTAGAAAAAACAAAATTAGTCCCATCATCTAGATCACGGCTATCCAGACCAGATGCGATCGCGGGCCAATATATACAAATTACTGTACATTGGAGGGCCGCAGAAACAAATACAAATTGTTCATATTTGTTTTCGACAAAAATAAATTGGTTTTATTAATTTATCAATTTAAAATCATATATTTGGTACATAATCGAAGAAACTATATACATACTATAATAAAATAATGTAGTTTTATCAGTACACGAAAAGAAAATTTGCGTAATTGTGGTAGACTAAAAACATGTCGCGGACCACATAAACATAAGCCGCGGGCAGCATGTGGACCCCGGGCCGTGCTTAGGACAGCCTTGATCTAGATATGTTTGTTAAAAAAAATAAAATATATCAATTTTTAAAATGTGAATTATAATAAAATTTATTAATAAATTGAATGACTTTTTACTTCTTCCATGCTACTATCTTCATTTAACGTCATTTTATTCAAATTTGTAAAATATCAAAACTTTAATGACACAATTAAACTAATAAAATATATACACAAACAAATCTTAATATTTTTATGGATATATTTTTATTGGCTTCTCCAATGCAGAATAAATCCCTTGTTAAATATGAAAAGAAAACATAATCATCATAAACCGGAAATACCCGACGGCATTACATCCGCCATAAATTTTTAAATAGTCTTTTTTACTACTGTGTTTTGCTTTCGTCCTTTCCCCACTGCAAGTGTGATATATTTCGGCTGTATTATATTAGTGAAAGTATCTTTGTGCATTAGTACCTATTGTAAGTAATTTATAAAATTTTTCAGGATTATTTAAAAATTTTGAATTTCATAAACATAAATGGAGATACTAAGCACTTGGTGAAATATCATTTATAATACATTTAATTTTTAATTTGTCTCTAATTCCGACATTTGGAAATACTTAAAAAAATTTCAGAGGTGGGTAGTCTTGTAGATACAAGTACAAGTAACCAGTTCGGGCATGAAGATAAACAAATTTGTTAATAAATACAATGAGGTGCCAAAATCAACGTCCAGAGTTCTGTAATGCCAGCGCCTTATACTCGAAATGTGAAACATTTCTAATAAAATTTTAAGCAATAAATTTTAAATGCTGTAAAAAGCTGTGGAAATAAAACAAAGTGAAAAATATATCAAAAAGAAAGAGAAATGCTAAAAAATTCGTACTTAAGCATCTTTGTTAAAGGAATTCAACAGCCAAAAGCAACAAGATTATTTATGTGTTGCATGACGAGCCTTTGTCGCAACAACCACTTCCCTTCAGCCGCTCAAAAGGGCGCTACATTGAGCAGATAACTTCAGAAATTCAAAAACGAGACAAAAACTAGCAATTTTGCTAGCTAACTCAGATCCTTGAACGTCGACATTGTAACCAAATTCCCAAATCGTCACCATTTTCGCAATAAATTTTAGTTTTTACGTGGCACCCGTGGCGGCTGAGTTACAATTGTAGTTGAGGCGTCTTGATTTGCTGGTTGCTGCTCTTTGAGTTGTACTTGCGTTCAAATAATTTCAGTGATATATATTTAGTACGGCCGGTGAAACAGAGGACAGTGTTTTCAGTACTTCTATTTACGTTGATATTGGCACTGAATGTGAAACAGTACTCAACAACATAAAGCAAAAAACGGCATTTGCCTGACTGTTTTGTCCTGATTTTGGACATAATTGAATTGTGTTGGTGTTTCGACTACGTCGGTGTGTTTACTGGTGACAAATGCTAGTGATGATACTTTTTATTGTCTACCTATCTGCCAAAATGTCACAGGGTAAATATATTTTTCAGTGAAATTGCAAACTGCACACTCTCCGCTAATATGTTGCAAATCAAGTTGCGATTTTTTTTTTTATTTTTAAATGGAATAATGTTGCGAATAAAAATTTGATAAATATTGTCATATGTGAAATAAATACTTTTTTGAATATATATTATTCAATAATAATAACTTTTATTATGCTTTATATGGCACCGTGAATAATTTTAAAAAATATCTAAATAGCGTCTTACTTTTCCCTTTAGTAATGCTTATAATATGCTCTTCTACTTTCATGTTCAGTTAAGTTCTTCACACAATACTGAAAAACCAGTCTTGTAATTTTTAGGATTCCTTCTAGCATCAACTTCGCGAATCGGTATTAGCTTAGGTGAGACATACTTGAACCACTTCAACAGTAGTTCGTTATGACGTCAGTACTCAATTCCATTATTATCAAATTTTTTGGTTGCAGTTTCTGTTCAAACAAAGAAAGTATCATAAACTTGAATACCTAATTTACTTCCTTGACTCAACATGGGATTTCCTATATAATTCATTTTAATAATATACCTTTGTTAATATTTTACTAATTTGCATCATCTAGTTCTTAATATCAATAAATTACAATATTCTTACTTTTAATAAAATTCAATATATTAACACTGTTAATTGAATACTTATATTTTTTTTGTAATACACAAGTTGGTTGATCAATTCATCAAAAACTCAAATTATAATAAACAAATTAATTCACTAATGGATTTTTAAGGGGCATTCGGAAATAAACAGAATTATTTAAGACTACTATTAGTTGTGAAGCCAGCTATTGACAATTACATACATCAATAAGTCAACCACTTCTCAAACTCACTTGCTTTAGTTACATATGATGACTCAATCATTCAACCATTGATTAGCAAGACCAATATTTTGAATAAAAAAATCAATTTTATGAAAAAAATTTTGTTTCGGTCAGAACACTCCTTGAAATAATTTTTAATCTTCTATATAATGAAAACAAACATTTTTCAAGTAATCAGTGTATGATTTGAGCTATTTATGGAAGTTTTTTTCAAGCTTCTGACAATGTAATGAACTTTAGTTAAGTAGATTTTCTTGGCACTATATATATCAGTACCGACGACCAAATGATTATTTTCCACATTTATATCGAATAAATCGGAAACTCCCAGTACATATAAAAATTATTTCTTTAATTTTTGTATAAGAATTTACATTTATATATCAAAAAAAATCATTTGTCAGTGCTCTGCCAATAAAATAACCTCTTTATATGAACCTTGAAGAATTGTTAGATCAACTGAAATCTGTTTGCTATATTTATACTAGTTAATGCTTTCTAGATAAAAAACCTTTTTCATATGTATATATATAGATACATGTATGTATATATATATGCATAAATATATATGCACATATATCTTTACATTTAACTTATGAAGATAATATAAGATTTGGTAGTTATTTAGTATACAAGCAATTTAATTTAGTCATACTTAGACATAGTCGCATGCAGCGGTGTAACTACATTCTTTAGGCCCATAAGCGAATTCTAACTAAGGGGCTCCTACTAATGTCTTTTTATACCCATTACACGAAAAGGTATAAAAAGGGAAAGGGAATATTAGGCTTGTCAACATTTTCGGAACGTCTGTTTGAAGTCTGTTTCAGTATTTGAGCAATGTGTCAATTTATTCTGTGTGTCACAATTAGAAAAGGTATCCTTTAAATCGTTTACTCATTCATTTTTGTTTTCATTTATTTTTAGAAAATTGTCTAGTTTTGGTAATTTCATTAATGTTTCTTTTTGTTCGTTTCGCTCTTTTCGTTTCTTGACTTCACTTAAATGTCAACACAAAGAAATTTTAAAGATTTTCTTGAAATTACATACAACCTTGTTCAAAAACCAAAATTTATGTTATTCCAACATAAAATATTTTTTTTTATTTATTAAAAATAAATATAATGAGTACATAAATATATAATGGGGACCCCTAAGTTCAGGGGCCCGAAAGCGAGGCATCCCTGTAGTTACGCCACTGGTCGCATGTCACAAATATAAGAAATGAAACAGATGCCAAAAACAAAAGAAACAGAAACATGTTATTCAATATTTAAGGAGAATAAAGTTAATAAAACATGACTTCAGTTCTTTTATAAGGCCATAGTGTGAAAAAAGGAATGTTCTTAATCTCATATTTTTTCGGGTGAACTAAAATTGAGTTTGGAAGAAGAAATTCATAATTACAGCCAACTTCATATGTGTGAAAGTAGTATTATGGTATGAAGTGCAATAATACAGAATAAGAGAGTTCAAGATTTTGATTTTGTTGAATATGAATAACTATCAATTTATCAGTTCTATCAATTTATCAGTGATATAATATTCCAATTCACACAACAATTGTGATTAAAAATTTATTTGAAAACTAAAATGTTTTTTTAGTAAAATGATGTTTTTACTCATCCGACCCAAATATCGTTACGAATGAACGATGATTTGGGCAGTCAATTTTAAGGCAATGTAAAGCTGATAACTGCTAATAAAGAAACATAAGCTAAATTTTCTTTCGCAGTAATTGAGAATCTTTATTATTCAACTCCAGACCGATTATATGAAGATTGTAAAATATGTTATATAAATACACTCAAGGTACTATAACCTTTTACATATTTGCTTAAACTGCAATCAGTGTCATTCTCTAACTTCTTTTCATAGAAAGGCAAATAACATGGTATATGACGTAGAAATACAATTTATTAAATAAAAATTATAAGGAGAGGGAGTCTTTAATATTTTTACAATCATTTTTGACTGATTCAATCGTTTGATATAAAAATCACCAGTTTTTTTTAAACAATTAACATAGAACATATTTAAAAAAATATTAAAGTTAATATTAAAATTAAATATTAAATCCATTTAAAATAACATACATCTGATTTATGACAAAACTTTAATGTATTTGAAACTCAAAAATTTAGAATAAAATCCTGTATCTGTCGGTGAATAAATATCATAATAAAAAAATCTGTTATAATTTTATTATATGCACATACAGAAATGAAAAAAGCTTTTATTTGAAATATATTTGTAAAAACTAAAACCACATTTTTGCATATGTCACGCATATAAGATATAAAAAAAGATCTATTATTGATATAAAAAAATTATGGGACTACATACCAATACTTTCGCATATGCATCACATATGTGAATAACAATAAAATAAAACACATCAAACATATCAAATCAAAAATATTATTCAAAAAAATTTGCATATGTATGAGCGTGGAGTACAGCAGAGCTATTCACATAGAGAAATATTTATGTTGATTTATGTTATATGGACGATATGTTTATACACAATCTAATACACGCACATACACATCCTTTCTTCTATTTGATTGTATTTGCATACATCAAAAAAGGGTAGAGCGTGACATTAGGCAAAAAGCTTGTTGATCTTTTCCCGTACATATCGCGGCCCCAAGCTAAACACAAATCTACAATTATGGTGACACAAATTGGTTCTGTTAGCCAAGGCAGCATATCTTCGTACTTCATTCGTACTTAAACAAAAGTGCAAAGGCATTTTTATACACTCCCACACATTTTGAAAATCATGTATACGCGTATATGTACATATGCGTATGTATATGTATGAGTATGAGTATGAGCAAAAGTATGATTTCTTCTATTAATACATATATGTTACATACATATGCTTATAATAATAATATTCATAAAAAAGCATTAAATTGCTATAGGGGATTTGTATTTTATATTAAATGTAAAGCATATAAAAGCAATATAAAAAGACAATCGTAAAGTTTTGATGAATTTTTGTCAATGGACCTAGACATGGAGAATTATGTTGACGTGAAATAAAAGCTGATTTTTCGTAGATTGAAAATGTTGAAAAGGTATACATTAAATTTTAGAAACGTTCGCAGAATAAAAAGACTTTAAGTTATAGTTTAACATTAAAGACTATAAAGGTTCTACAAAAAAGTAAAGAAAAATTTTAATACTATGTATAAAATTAATATATTAAATTTACAACATACTATATTCCTATGATTATTATGTTGAGGCTAGTTGAGTCAGTGCACTTGAGCACTTTTACTCTCTATTAACTGCGAGGTTTCTTCATAATCCCTCTCTACGCCTTGACTGGATTATTGTTCATCACTTCATTAGACGAAGCAGTAATTGACTGCAGATCTGCATTCCTCCCCGAGGAGCCTGTAACCATTCTGAGATTCGATTCCTATATATAATCATAATAATCATTAATAAAAATTCATTAACTGAATTTTCTACATATTTTTTTTGTTTTTCTGATTTTTTAATTTTTGCTGTGTTGTAAATACAATCAGGAGCACATCAAAATAAAGCAAAATGAGCTCAAACTGATAGCTACAAAAATGAAGTGACTTTTCGGAGAAATATCAAAACTGTATTTAATAAACTATTATTTACAAGCAAATTCTAAAGACAATATAATCTTTCGATGCACAAATGGGCCTGTGCCAACCAATACAATATCAACATAATTCAACAATTTTAAAATAAAACTATCCGAAGTGTTATTAACACATCACATCATACATTCGTAAACCCGATATTCAACGAGACCTTAACATCTCAACAATTAAAGAAATTAAAGAACAACCGGAAGCTCTTTCTGACAGGGTTTAGAGGCATGAAAACGAAGAAATTAGAAAGCTTCTCAATACTACAGGCCTACTCTACAGACAACTGCATCTAAAGAAACCACATTTATATCATGGGTTATTTTACTTAAAACAAGGTTTTTAAAAACTTGTTAGAGAAAATATATGATAGAATCGAAGGCAAACTACTCGTTAGTTTTCTTGTAACTCGTTGCAGTGTTGACATTGTTATGTACTATACATATTTTATTGGTATCTTTTATTCTTATTGGTTTACTTTGTTATATCAAACTTTCAACACGCACATAAACGACTTGGATGATACCAGGTAACTCGTAGTTTTACTATTATTTAATATTGTTTTAATTAAAAATGTGCACTTGTTTTGATTTTTTTAAATTTATTTCTTCTATATATTTTCATATGCCCTAGTAGAATATGCTAATATGTTAATCTGTGCTGCTGCAACACGTTGTGATACTTCAGTGTCCAAAAAGAAAAAGAAAGTGGCAAAATTTGATCAGCTACTTAAACCCCAAATCGAAAGCTGCTCTCATGACTGTAATCTAGCTTAAAACTTACCTCATTCTCCTTTTATTGCCAAACTGCTGATTACTAATGTTTGACAACGTTAAGTTGATAAAGCCTTTTTAGGTATATATATTGAGCTAGGAGTTTTAACAACATACTTTTCATAATACTTGTAGTAAAAACAAAAAGTATTGATGCAATTAATTGGCACTTTGGTAGATCTTCATAATAATCTTTATCATAGATATGAATTATAATCATATTAATTCCTTAAGATAAGTGTTTTTATTTATTGTATTTCTTTGAACTTAAACGTTTTTCAAGAAATTCTACGTAATACTAAGGCCAGCTTTAATATTAAGCTTGACTACTTCAGTTGATGATATTATTTCGATATTTTTTTTATTCTTATCATATTTCTAATAATCATTATTATTAGTTTTAATTTATTTAAGTCGCGTGTTTCTGGTACTATCGATATATTTTATTTAAGTTAGTCGTGTCTAAACCAATACAGTCATTTGCCCAGTGTCCAGTTATCGGTATATACCTTTTGAATGACTTTTGAATGAAATCCACAACTCAATCTCTTTTTGTAAACAATTGTATTCTTCTAAGAAAATATAAATCAAATCAGATGAGTTCGTGAAATAATTGATCTTATTGAAACATGTAGTTCCCAACATATAACATTACTCACAGTTAAAAAGTAAATGTTTCTCGAAGGCATCTTATACAAACTGCTGCTCAAAAGTTTTGAATGGTTTCCGTTTTTAAAGATTATAAACTAAAAAAGCTCCGATGTAATTGAAGCTGCGGGACGGCATATGGATTCTACATTTATTAACATAGTATGATGGCCTTTATAGAAAAATTTGTGAAATACTCTCTTGAAATTAAAGTGCGTGGAAGCTTATTACATTCCATCACAAAAATAATAGAAGATACTTTACTATGAGTTGCTCAAATATTTTCGAATTGAAACACATTAGTTCTAATGAATTCAATGCACTATTAATTCACGTCACATAAGCTACTTTATGACTAGCTTATCTAACTATCTTTAAACTTTGATCTATCTTAATTATATTAAAAAAAAAAATTTTTTATTTTTTATCAGAAAAATAAATAATATAATAATTTGCTATCGAGCTAATTGGTCAAATTTAAATAGAAATAAAAAAGACGCTAATTTATTATTTACATATATTTAAAAATCGTTTATACTTTATTAAAAATAATTCTTCCGATATTTCGACTATCTTCGATAGTCATCTTCAGGGAAAACTGAGTTATTATTATAAGAATAATTTTTGATCACAAATAGAAGTATTTAATATTGTTTAAGAAAATAAATAATTGAACTTTTTTTGATTATCAAAAAAAAAATATACTTCACTAAACTTAAAATTAGCTAAAATTTATAAATTATAAAAATAACTATAAAGTTTATCGAAAATATCTATGGAAAGTATCAACAAATTGGCAATAGTTTGTTATAAATTTATGTGCATTATTTGCCGAAAGAAGACCATAAAATAGCAACCACAAAGAAAGCCTTTTTCCCAAATACTTAAAAGAGACTTAAAACAAAGCAAAAAGAACAACAAACAGCGAAAAGAAGAGCAAATAAAAATAAATGAAAAGTGCATGAATAAGAACCCAAAAATTACTAAATCTTTCTTACCTAACCGAACCTAACCATACCTAAATATCCTTGGGGCAATCAGGCATAAAAGCCATTATTATTGAAAAAGTATTTATAAAGTAATAAAAGCGTATCAAAATATCTTCACATAGATACTAACACACCGACACACATACACAAATATTCGGAGTTTCTCGTACACGTGGTTTGCAACATATTTCAAAGTAAAAGGCAGGTAGCAGCTCAACAAAAAAGTTCATAGAAAAGTAATAAAATTAGCTGAAATATTTAAGAACTCAAATTTCAAAATAGAATTTAAAATAAAATTAAAAGAAAAAATTTTATTATAAAAGCAGTAGAAAAGTTTTTAAGACCAATACGCAAGTTAAATAAAATGAAATGTAAACGAAAAGGTGGAAGATACAATTAAATGGTAACGAATTGAAAATGAAAAAGCAAAAAAATGCTTAAATGAAAACAAACAGTAGAAGAAATATTTTTAAAATTCTACTCAATATTTTTTGCTCTTTCCATATCTCTTATCTACTCTGCATTTCTTATATTTTTTGTAATTTTTCATACATTAATAAAAGCGCAAGAGATGCGCCAATAATTACGGGCAACAATTACAAAAACCATCAAGCAATATAATCATTGAACCAAATTTTAGTTCTAAATATCTGTCCGGTCTCATTGGTTAATACAAGGCGCTACAATACTAAATGTTCTTCATGCATAAAAAAGGATAAGTGTTTTGCTTAACAAATGCTGCCATTCAAATGTTAAACAAAGTTGTATGAAAATTTTTATCAACTATTAATTAATTTATAGGTAAACCTACTAAAAGGGTGTTGACTCTTTGGGACACCAGAACGTAGCCCATAAGTAACTGAAATCTTTTAAATGGATTTCTTCGTTGTTACAAAAATAGTAATCAGCAACATATTAGGTATCATCCAGATATTAGGTACCGAACGAAACCGTCACTTTTTTAACATGTACATACATATATTAAGTACATATATCAAGTAGTTTGCGGACTGCTAGGTATTAAGCTTCTTGCTCTAATCCCTCCCTTTATTACTGAATGAAGTTTCCACAATGCTGTGAAAATTGTAAGAGTTAGATGTAATATATACTGTAAAACTAAGCGGATCTATGATTTCTAAAACATAATTTTAACCAAATGAGACTGGATTGAATGAATTACTTAGCCCTTATTAAGTAACGTCAATTACATTACTTTACTAGCTTTTGTATATTGAATTTCTTTAACTTCACCTAAAGAAATTTAAATTTAAGTATTAAAAATTAAGTATATTTGTATTAAGTATTTGTTTTATATTCAAATAAAATGCAAAGTTTAAATTAACAACAACTAATCATATTAACTAACAAGAGATTTTTTAATTTAATATTACAAGTAATGTTATTTATATAAAGCCAGCATATAGATCTGATCTAGTCATCTCCTTACGGGTTGAACCACCTCAAAAGGTCCTTTTGTTTGAAGCGACTTAAGCGTCTGCTTAAGTCTGCTATATGTTATCATCTACTATATAAAATCTTAGATTAGGTAGATTAAAAGGAATCTAATCACATCTAATATGATCTATTAGGCGCTATTATATTCATGTGTTAAAATAATCTTAGACATATTACACTTAATTCGTTTATCGAATTTAGATATGCATTAGATCAGAACACCCAAAAAATTATAAATTCTAATGGGTTTGTACTTTAATCTAAATTATAGTTACTATAAATCTATTAATTCAAATAACGTTTTAATCTATTTTTAAACTTTTTATTTTTAAAATTTTTATTTTTATTTAAAAGCAGCTGTTATATGTAAACATAGGCATTAAAGACAAATATCACAATGCTTAAATATCTTAAAAATCTTTGCTATGACTTCATGGTTCAAGTAAAAGCCAGAATCTTATTAAAAATGTAATATTAGTGCTAGAACTAAAAAGGAGTGCAAAACCAATCCTAATGATGTTGTATCAATTCAGAATTAGTCAAAACCACACAAACCACAACACTTTTTCAAATTGAAAATAAATAAAAAGCATATGGAACCAAATCTTATGAGTATTGCGGATATCTCATCTTATAACGTAACTCATCACCTCGGTCACTTGCCAGTTTATAAAAAAAAATAATAATATGAATTAAAATTTATATAAGTTATCAGGAGTTAGTTTGTATATTCGTACAAAGTGCGCGCAAAATAAATCGCTCCGCAACTTTTAATGTTTTTTATTAAAAAAATGGAACACAGTGATCACAAATTTAATTAAATAAGTTGAGACAGTGACTCTAAATAAAAAGCTAATAAAATTGTGCCTGATTTTAAAAGATAAGTGAAACTTTTATTGAATTTAAAACATTTGTTTTTTATCAAAAAAAGAGTTTAACTTTGCAAAATTATTTTTGTTTTGAATTTTATTTTAATATTTTTCACACACATCTAAAACAGCTGATAGAGACAGCATATAAAGCTTGAAAGCTTCACATAAAGAAAAAAAAAAAAGTGTTGTAAATTGACTCTGAAATTATACCAATTGCAATTCGCTTACCGTGTAATTGTGTAATTTTT
>NC_051847.1:128781450-128793629 GCF_002237135.1 Teleopsis dalmanni
CATTCGGAAATAATTTATACAAGAATAAGAGTGCAAGAACTGTGAGCCATTAACACATCAAAGTCTATGTTACCTATAAAAATCTTAGGGATCATTCCAAAATATTCAAGGCTTTTTCCAATTTGTTTTTAGCAAAATTGCTTGTTTTATTTGAAATAGATTCCTTGTTACTCAGAAAAGCAAGCACGATTTTATGTCCAAGAAACAACTTTTCTTTCTTCCAAATTAATTAATTAATTACGGTTTGAGGATATTTTTCCATTACATATTAGTGTCAATAGATGATTTCGACTTACTCTCTTGTCAGAAAGATCAGAAGTTTTGTAAAAGTTAAATAATACTACTTTCAATATCAAACGTAATATTCTATATTAAGATAATACCTTAACTTAATATCTTAATTTAAAAGATATTCGAAATTAATATATAGTTAATAAATTATATTTACATACAATAAAACCTATCCTTAAGGAAAACAACAAATAATAAACAGAAATATAGTTTTCCAATCACTCTTTGAGCAGTCCATACCTTCGAAAATACATCTGTTAGATAGTAAATGTAGTTAGAGAAGGTTAAGGATACTATAGCTAACATTATTTAATCTCGGTTGGAATAATGAAAGTTGAACTTAAAATAATGAGTAAATTCCCTTTTTAATATGCAAAATGATAAATATCTGCAAACAGTATAGCAATTTTATTAATTTTAATTCAGATTCAAATAGAATACAAAAATTAATTAAATATAATTATGCGGCTTATTAAATAAATTAATGATAAGGATTTTTTATACATACGATTCTTTACCTTAATGCAGGAATTGATTTTATTAAAACAAAAACTATAGAACAAGTGTTTAGGTTTTATCTTAATCGGACGGATGTGACATCCGAATAGATAAATTTGAGTGATGTTTAGTTTTCAAAATTAGTAATCTAAGATTTATTAAAAATAACTACATCTTCAATAAAAAACTATGTTACAATAATGCATTTAATTTTCTTTTTTAAAGCAATTTATATGCTCACCACTTTCTTGCCGTTCTGGTACGCCTACACTTTAAAAAAAGTGGATCCCGATGAATTGATGAGCGCAAAAGATGATTCGCGTGATGTGTTATATACAAACAAGGATTACATTAAAGAGTTACACACAATTTTACCGAGGTATTTGGAACTTGGCTATCTTGAAAATTAAGATAGTCGAATAATTCACTCATTCGGTTGAAAGTATGACATTAGGATGTCGTCGATAATTTTGATAAAAAAAAAAAGAATAAAAATTGTTTTTAATAAGAAAGTGATAAATGATTTTTTTTTATTGTCATTACATATAGATTTATTACTTAGCGCTACTTTTGTTTTTATTAAAACAATTAGTATTGTACAAAAAAATAAATTTTACTGCTAATATATGGAATTTTATTCAGATGTCATAAATAACTTTAATCAAAATTCGGTAGCGCTGAATTAGTAACAACGATAACTTTAGGATAACTCTAGAAATACAAAAATCTTTCTCTCTACGCTTCTAACAACCTGTACGTACCTTTGAAAATTATTCGAAAAATTATATATTATTATTAATATCAAATGTAATTGTTTCATATAAACTGATGCAAATAATAAAAAAGAATTGTCAGTTGTCAATAAAATACTAGTAAATTTGTCGTCCTTTAACAAATTATAAAGGAAAAAATAAAATACAAAATAAACACAACCCTGACACATTTACTATGCAACACAGCGACTGCATGCAGTAATGCAGTTTTACACAAAATTTTGTGTAATTTGCATGAATGCAAGGAATATCTACACATAAAGGATGTGCGCAAATCGCAATTGATTGCTATTTAAGTTGATTACAGTCATAAAAACTATAATCAAAATGTGATTTATAAAAAGATTGAATGCAGTTCGCATCAGTGAGTGGCAGTTGTGAAGTTGCAAATTTACACATGGCAAAAAAAATTATGAATGTTTCTGAATGCAAATCAATTCACCAGCTAAGCATATTTATTATTTCCAATGTGACATTGACATCTAAGAGCTAAAAGCCAGCTAAAAGAAGAAAATCTTCCTTCTCTTTTTCTCTATTGAACATAAGAACTTATTGATTCCATTTGCGATTTTATATACTTTTAAGTCGTTTTTACTTGAACTGGCAAACTCAAGATCACAGTTTTACACATTCTGTCAATGTCACTTATTGCTGATATGCATTCGTAAACATTGAAGCGAAGGTGCAACTTTATAACTTTGATATTTTTTACCAAACACGTAGCCACGCTGTAAAGCTTTGAGATATTTTAGTGATTCACAACAGCATGTGACTGCAACTAATTTAATTTTAAAGCATGTACTCATCTTGGTTTAAATAATATTACTGCAATATGTGCTTTTTACTGCTTAAGAACCTGAGCAGCTCAAACGGTGACTTGCAATATCTAATGCAGTTGAACTTTTATTTCAAATAACTTCCAAAGAACGTAATATGATATGTTTGGGCGTAAATATGTCGATGGAAATATTTTACATATATCCTTGCATTTAAAGATTAAGAACAGCTTAGAGCTACTTTTCTTTTTATCTAGCTAAGGAAATGTGACAACAACACTGTTAGTAAATTATAGCAGTAAGCATTTTTTTTCTTTAAATTAAATCTCCTAAACGTACAATCCCTTACCACATAAATAAGAAACATACATATATTTGAATCATCACAAAAATTCCCTAATATAGTGGATAGCTGAGTTTGTGAAAACTAACAATCAATAACTCCAAGGCATCGATAAAAGTAATCATATTATGCATAAACAAAACATTATTAGCTTTTTTTTTTCTATAAAATTCAACGAAATTATTCAAAAATATTAAACCAACTATGGAAGTAATCCGATAAAGGCTTAGGTAGTGTAATGAGTATGAAAAACCCATCTAAGTTATAATAAGTTTTTTTCTGCTAATCTCGTTTATAATATTTTTTAATTTTGTATATTACTGCCAAAGATAGTAAATGAGGAATCTGTTCAGACCAGTGAAATAATTTATTGTTTCACAGATAAATAATGCTTGTATGGATTCATATGAGATGATCCGGTTTAATTAAGAAAAGGTTGAATAGCCTATCAAGTAAGTAAATACCCCAAAAACAACAGCAGGGATATGGTAAGGGATATGGTTACAACCAAAACTAGCATTGGAAGCAGTGAAAGTGATAGTGCTGTCTTAACAAATTGTCTTAGAAAGAGTAGTAACTAATAAATATGAAAAATGTAGGAAGCCGAAATATATCTACCAAAAAACATTTTTCCACAAATTGTTCTAAAAATTTGGTGGTGTCCAAATTCTATAATAAGCATACAAACAAATGCTTTCTTAAGTTTAAGTTTTTTACTTTTGCTATTTAACCAAAGAGAAATAATACTTTAATGATCATTAGTTATATTCAGCATTATCAGGTTTCTATATTAGTGTTGTCTGTACACTGATATCTGATCTGCGTTTGAACAATGCTAATACATGGTATCACAATGGATTATTATTTGAGTTTAAACGGGGTTTGATGCTGCTATAATAATCTTTCTTAATCTAATCACTGTACATGTTCTTTATCTTTTTATTTAACAGTTTCTACTTTTAATATTTTTTGTTTTCTTTTATGCATCAAAAGTGCAATACTACTAACTTTGTGTTATGAAGAACTGAATTAGATCATTATTATTAAGAGATCAATAATTTAAAACACATATTCTGTACTATATTGTATTCTAAGCAATTTCAGCACATTCTTGTCTTTAACTTTGTAGTTTGTAAACTACTTAGTAATAGCTTACTACAGAAAGTTTTGTGGTGTAATAAATAACCTACAAAAGTACACATATGTAGATGTTTATTTATACATACAAAATGTTTCCCACTTAGATAGGCAGGAAAGGTTACCAATGAAAACTCTACTTTCAGAAACATTCACTTAAGAAACCCTCAGTATTGTAAAAACTATTCACTCACACCAGTCGTATTGTTATCACTATTGTGTCAAGAACTGGATACACTAGAAAAAACTTTTTGATTGTATATTAGCAATGTATTATCTGTAAATTTTATTGCTGGGAGGGAATTCTATACCCTATCCTTTTCCTTGGCTTTATATTGAATATTAAAAAATTTTTTTAAAAATATTGTTCTTATATCAAAGTATTTGCGATAAAAATTATTTCGCCCAATCATAGTTTTCGACACGATGCGATAAAAGATATTCAATCAAATAAAACCTGATACACTATTTAAATATTTTTGAGATGCTTTCAGCCATTTTCTGCTTGATACTTTTTTTAATGCTGTTTTTTTTCTATATTCCGTCTTCCGAAAAAAAAACTTAAAATATGAGACCCTCCCAAATGATAATTTTCATTTATTGGATCAAGAAATCACATACCGTATATTTATTCTATATTCATGTATGTACTCGTATATTTACATAGCTATATACAAAAATATGTATACATATAATATTAAACTTAATGAAGTATTCACTCGATAGTTCAATATTACCTCATTGAAAACTCATCGAATTGTCTCCAGTTGGAAGCTTCAATTGTAAAAGAAATTGCCAATTAAATCTAAAATTTTTCAAAAAGATACCTAAATGAAAACGATTGCATCAACTTTCACAATTAAAGATTGGCTCGAACATGCAGTTCACGTACTAATTATTCTGTTTATCGAGTTGTTAATTAAAGTAGTCGCTCCATGAGTGGTTGAGCTTACGAAGCTAAGATTAGATGAGAAACAGTTGGGTAAAAATTTTAAAAATCAATTTGGAAATATTTTTCTAGTCTTTCTGTAAAATATTTTCTTCTAATCGAATTTCTGACTAACTATGTTACAACCGGTTGCGTTGTAAGATTGCATGTAGCAGTGAGGTGGTTCTAATATGGCAGCATAATGCTCAACAAGCAATTTGGTTTCTGTAATGCAATTATAATTTTTCTTAAATGATGTTCCCTAAATTTGGTATTATTCGGAATACGATTACAGTGCTCAACATTTGCTGTTAGAGAATTGGGGAGTCACTATGGCTAGCTGCAATTACTGGATTTCAAATTCTGTTTTGCAACAAAAGGCATTTTAGTAGTTGCAGATGATTGGGGCTTAAGTGGAGCCAGTGCTGCTCATAGTATTCTCTTAGTACTATCAATGCAGCTAGTATAGTTTTACATTATTTAATGAAATAATATTACAATAAGAATTTATTTAAATATTTTGTTTAATCTCATGATGGCTCAACTAAATATTTGCTCGAATTGCAAATTGCAGATAATAATGTTGTATAAAACTTTTATTAAAATAAATTTTTATTTTTCCAAACAATATTTGTGTAAAAGAAATTATTATTTCGTTAAAAATATTGTTTATAAAGAGCATATTATTTAACTGAAAAAAAATAAACCCATTTCCCATTACAGAAATTAAATAAATTTGATGGCAAGAAAATATTGTGCATATATTTAATCACTTTTCCAGCTCTCTTTTAGGCATATTAAAATGTGCCGTTCTTGGTACTCTCATTAAAGATTAATTAAATCCTCTGAAATGCTGTGCATTATTAAAAGTTCATTATGAATTTTAGTAACATTTTCAGTATTTGCAGCGCAGCAGAGTAAAAGCGTCGCATTATGCAAAAAATTTCAGAACCTTGAATCATGAGTTGAACTCACTACCAAAATGAGATGCAACGATGCATTGCCTTTAAGTCTAAAATAAGCAAAATGATGAAAACTGTGGCAGCAACTGCATTTCTGTTACCATATCTGTGAAAACATCAAAAACAGCTGCAGATATTTACGCCGTTGTGCCTGCAACACGTTGCAAATGGCAGTTCGTGCAGGGATTTCCATGTTTTGACACGGAGCTGTCGCTGTTTCAGTGCTGTTGCTGCAGTTGCCAGTTGCTGCAGTTTATTTTGTGAAATGACTGAACTCTGTGTAATTATTTGTTGCCACAAATGTGTAGTTTATTAAATTGCAGCAGGTTGAATTTGTTATATTTCACTCAAATGCCACGTACATTGCAACGCAAGCAGCGGAAGTGCAGTTTCATTTCCTTCACAAACTTCACAAACACTTTTTTGTTGTTGTGTGCAGTAAATGTGCATACTTAGTGCTTTGGTAGTATGTATAATTTGGGAATACTAGGGTAAAATATGTAAGTAAAATTTCAGAAATATTTTTAAAAATGCTAAAAAAAATATGTTATTAACTAACTGGGGTGAGATCTAAAAAATCAGAAGTGAAAACTATTACAGCTGCACTGAAAGCAACAAGCAAAAAGAAACAGTTATATGTTCGCAAAAATTTCTAAATTTCGGAAATTTTTTCTAATTATGTACTTGCACTAGGTAGTTTGTTCTTAACGTAACCCACAGAAAATTATAATAATAGTAATACGTTGCACAGCTTTTAAATACATAATCTATATGTTATATATGTATTATATTCCAGATATATACATAAGTTAAGACAAATTGATTAAACCAGAAAATATTTAAATTGTCTAAGTACTTAGTATTATAAGACGTTACTACCATTGCTTGTCGCTATATGGTACTGTTAACTATATGTTATATTTGGCGATACCACTTCGATTACGTCAAATGAACATGTGTTTAAAGGGTAATATTTCAGGCTACTTTTTTATAAGAGCACACATGAATTCGTTGCTAATATAAAGAGTTATGTTGATTTTAAAATGAGTAAAATATCTTAAGAAATACCCTATATTAATATATATTGTATTTCTTACTATAAAAATTGTAAAGATATTGCTTAAACATGGTGAAAGACAAAGATACATAAGTCGCCGAAATTCAGTATATATACCAAACTCTACGGCTCTGGAGCGTGGAAAATAAATGACAACAAACATTTTCATAACAGTTTCTAAGAGTATTGTGTAAGAGTATTTTTTTCGACAAGTTTACTCTACCTAGCAATCAGTTAAATGAATAGAGTTTAAATAAAAAGATAATATGATGGAAAAAATGGGAATATGAATAGACCACATCTAAGAAAGAAACTGTATAAACATTGCAAGTATGATTTTATGTTTTTATTTAAACTGACAAGAATCTAATAAAAAAAAGTAATAAGAATTTATAATATATTGAAGTCTAAAAACTAAAATTGGAGTCTTAAAATACGATTTTACCACCAACTAAATATTTCATTAATTTATTACTTTTTGCTCTTTTGAGACTTATATTCCAAGAAATCTCGTCTAAATTACATCTCATAGCATTGGATAAAATCTCTAAAGCATTGGAAACGGTATTATTTTTTTCCGTTCTCTTACCTTTTTCAATTGTTTTATCTATGGCCTTAACAATTTATTTTTCTTTTTTCATTTTATTTACAAATTTTAACAATTTTTAATAAAACATTCAATTTTGCAACATTTCATCTGTTACTTACTATGAAACCGTCTCATTTCACTCTGGAAGTTAATTTATTAATCGTGACTTTAAGGAAAACAGACAAAAACAGAAATTTTAAAATCAATTTTTCCCTGATAATCAAACTATGAAGCTGTTATAATAAAATGGTTAATAATAATAATCTCGCTGTTATATGCAAAAAAATTATAAACACTATAAAAATTATACTATTATAATACATTACTCTTTTTGGACATATCTATAATTTCTATTCTAATGTTTAGAAGCTTTCAGTAAGTACAGACTATTAGTCCATAAATTTTTTACATAAAACATTTTAATAATAATTTTGTTTTTTAATAAGAAACACTGCCAAAAATATGGTTTTAAGAGGATTAAAGTTAAATGATACAATTTTCCACGAGGAGATAAGAAACAATATCAAAAAGGTTTTAAACAACAATAATTTCCCTAATCCATGCTATCCTTGCAATTAATCACGATTTCACTAACTCTTACTCTCGGTGGATGTTGCCTGTGTTTACGAATAATAAACAGGGCTTTAGTTTTCTCATTGTTAATTTTTATTTTCCATTTCTGGAAGAACCCAAGGATGAGATTAATATGCTTCTGCAGCATGTTGGTCACATTTCTGGCAAGTTTATCAGAATATAACAAGCACGTGTCATCTGCGTATAATGATAATACCGAAGGACTTAGTATATGTGGGTACAACAAAAACAAGTTAAAGACGCGTGTAGCCGGACATAAACACAGCGTCAAGTATAAAAATAATATTGAATCAAAAACAGCACTGGCTTCACACTGTATCACATCAAAACATGAGCCGGACCTCGATAATGTAAAGGTGTTACACCAACAAAATAATCAACTAAAACGCTTTTCCTTGGAAATGTTATACATCCTCCAAACTACTAGTGACATTAAATTCAACTTTAAAACTGGCATACAACACTGTGCTCAGGTGTATAAAAACACCTTCAACATATCCGGAAGAGAATAAATATATCATTCCTATATATATATGTATTTTTTTTATTTATTATCATAGTATGGTATAATTATTTTCTGTATATGTATAATTCATGTTTAAATGTTAGTTTATTGTATAATTGCTTTTTTGTGATATATACTAACATATTGTGACATTGTATTAATATTATATAGTATCCTGATTATGACTGGAGATTATTGTCGAAATATCGATAAGAATAAAATTTTTTCAAAACAAAAAAAATTGTTTAAAAAACTAAACTATAAACTAATTAAAAATTCGATTATTTTCTAAGACCACTTATAATGAGTACTTGGCAATAATCGAGACAGCGTTGCATGGTCAGCCAAATTTCAATAAATTTTTGTGTTTGTCCTTTCTTTCTTTCTTTGCTATTCGAAAACCCTCTAAAACATTTTATATAAAAAGATGTTTAAAGGTATTAGTATTATAGACGGCCATAATTGTTTAACTTGAATTTTTCATATATAATATTTTCACAACTGTATCTATGAATATTTCGATATAAGACAATTAGCACTTAGCTAAAACATGGATCATGATAGAAAAGAACTTTCATTTATTTCTTAATTTCTAAATTGAAATACAATCATTTTCATAAAAAACAGATTTCAAGAAGAAAATTAAATAATTTTTTAAAATATTAAGTCTTACAAATTTATTTCAATCTACAATATTTAAATGTATTAAATAAGAATTATTGTATTACATTAAATAGAGCAACTGAGTCCATCTTTGTTATATTTGATTGCAAAAATCATTGCTACTGAACACTCTCGTATTGAACTTAGCACAATATTTGAGGAATGAAACTTTATATTATGTATTTGAAGTGTTAAATAAACATGTAAAATAAATATGTGGTTCCTCTTACTATGAGGTGTCGAAAGTACGTACACAATTGTTTGCTGAGAAAATATATGTGTGAAGTGGATGAGATAAATTTTATTTGGGAAATCAGAATTGAAAAAATAAATTAAATAAATCAGACAAAACTACAACAAAAATATGTGAATTAAAATTTAATCTCAGAAGATAGTTTTGCTTCAAAAGTTTGGCAGAATTCAAAAAATAGCTTCAGCTATCGTCTTAATGTTTTAGTAAATAATATATAATAAATATTTTTTCAGTTTTTTATTGGAATTAAAAATTAGTTAATAATTATAATATAATAACAGAAAAGTAATTAACATATTGTAATGTTATTTAAATATTATCAAAAGCCGAAACGTTTGCCATTATTCTTCTCGATATAACTTTTTATTAGTTCATGCGAGTTTTCTTTTAAAGACTAATGTGAAGTTCCGCAGTTTATTCCACATCTGCTGTCATATTAGTTTTGAAATCAGGACTTCCATCAATTTATGCGGGCAGTGTGGTCGA
The DNA here is from genome assembly GCF_002237135.1 of Teleopsis dalmanni. Taxonomy (NCBI): domain Eukaryota; kingdom Metazoa; phylum Arthropoda; class Insecta; order Diptera; family Diopsidae; genus Teleopsis; species Teleopsis dalmanni. The sequence goes on from NC_051847.1 coordinate 128,791,306, forward strand.
TATATTTGCCCCGTGCAGTGAATATAGAATTAGCAGAAATGCAATTTCTTTATAGATTGTTAATTAATTATAAATAATTGCGCCAATTTGTAAGTAAATTAATGTCGGACAAACAAATTATTTTCTCTTCTTTCGCTAAAAATGAGTACGAAATACTTAGACTTATTAAATAATATCTATTAATCTAATAATCATTTTTGGTATTGAAATTATATAAATTTTTACTAAATTTCACTCAAAATAGTTGTATATTAAACATGGTTGTATGGATATATAAATTGTTTTATACAGCAGCAGAACTTTAAGCTTTCAATGATCATATAAACGATAGCCTAATATCGTGTAGCCTAATATCCATAACTATTGATATATTGAGGCATTTAGAATTATTCATAGTTAACATAGTTAACGAACTGCAGTTCATTGAACTATTTAAACATTTATTGATATTAAGAAAACTCTGAGGAAATAAAGAATATAATATCTTAATATTATACACAAATCGGATATATTTCAACACATATACAATATAATATAAGTTTATTCATAGAAACTTTCTTTTTAAAAATTAAAAGAAAAGTATTTAATAATTTTTTAACATTTTTCTAAAGATATTTTCTAACGACTTTAGTAAGATAGACTTGTTTTGGTACTCGTAGTGACGTGCATTTACGTATCTACTTTGATTCTTCAAGCATTTCTTTATTACATTCTTACAACTATTACACCATTTTAAAATTTTTATTAAAATATGACATATTAATCTTTTAAGACATGTAAATCTGCTAAAAATCCACCAATGAACGTAGGTATGACTTGTGATAAAAAACACATATTGCAAATCAAAAATTTTACTATCATTTTTAATGAACCTGGCAATCCGGTTATAAAATAAACTGAGATATGATTAATACGAAATATGGAAATATGATATTAATTAATAATTTAGTATAACTAAGTTTTACTAATGTCAAATCGAAGTACTATATAGAAGAACAATGTACTTAATGCACATTTTTTATGAAAGCAGTAAAGCTATTGGGTAGAATTTTATTTATGAAATGAATATACTTCGGAATATGTAGCTGCCTCTACTTAACGCTATCTATCTAGTAAGCGTTATCTTGAACAAAAACCAATTTAGTTAAAAATTTTCAATAAGTAGTACAGGACTTCAAAATTCATCTAATTCTGAATAATATTTTAAAAGTAAATACCCAATTTATTGAAAAATTGTAATCAGTTTTGCTGATTATAATCTTTATTGCCTCATCGTATATAAATCGTATATGTTTTATTAAATATTATGTCTTAAATGCTGGGTACAACACTCTAGAAGCCACTACAAGAATGTGAGGTTATTGTTGTGGTAAACTGCCTGGACTTAAAAGCTGATAACATGAACAGTTTTACAAGATGAATTCATTGATTAGGATGTGGGTACATGCTTCTTCTCAAGATAGAAGCAATGAATTGATGAGCCTCATGGTATAAACCTATGCATCATCACGTGCCTGCTTATAATATAATAATAATAAACAGTATATATATAACCGTTTACAATAATAACAATACCGAAATCAAACATAACGCATTACGTTTTAGTTATATGCCTCGAAAATAGACAATTATTAATAGTTACATTTTGGTAACAGTATACCTTAGCAAGCATACACTATATTATATGTAATAATGACAGAATCTTGTTATTTTCAAAATAGAAAATATATAATATTTTAAATAAAACGTAAGCTTATATGAGCTGTAGTTAAGAAAAGAAATTTCGAGGTGAAGAGATATCGTATGTTTCTATTAAAAGTTCTCTATGTTCAGTAAGAAAACAAATATTTGAAGAATTTTGTAGATAGAAAGAAAATATCTAAAGAAACATTATATTTAAAGGATTTTGTTCAGCTAACAGATTATACAAACAACATAGTGTTTCATGTATTACAAAATCGAACAAATATGAGAAACTCAGACTTATATCCTTGAATTTCTAAAACTAAGCGGAGGCGGATAAAATCCAACAACTATTCTTCTAAATACCACTGACTGTGATATTTTAAAACTTAATAAGTGAATTTGTATGCTTATTGTAAAATGTTTATATTCAAAAACGTGAAATCAGTCAATAAAAAAAATAACTAGAAACTTGATCTATTTCCATATTCTACTGTATTAGATACATTGAAGCAACCCATATTAGGCTTAATAGATTGCACAACATACAAAGAACATTCTAGTTAAAAAGAATATATTATATTAGCATGAGTTAATATTTTTTTAACTTCGTTTATTTACTTTTATCACTGTTTCATGTG
>NC_051847.1:128793729-128809951 GCF_002237135.1 Teleopsis dalmanni
ACTGCTTCTATGTCCGAAAACAATTGCTTAGCCAATTGTTGTATCGAATACCAGCTAATAGTTCAGCTTATATCAAGGACCCACTTATATAATCAACTCTTCACATGTCTGTACTTATATGGATTCTAAAATAATTCTGATTCAGATTCTGAAAATTTGATTTTTTCGAAAAACTAAACAAAATTGTTAAGAATTTTTTTTTTTCGAAATCAAAGCTTTTAAGAAATACACTCTACATATTTTTTGATATTATAGCATCCAACATCAGTAGAGTTTTATGAAAGCAATTACCTTGGATGACCCTCTGTGACGGCAAAGAAGGTTCTAAGAACCAATTATATCGCTTGTGTGGCAAATAGTAAACAAATTTTTCATTTAAAGCTTCAAAACCTCTTTATTTGACTGTAAGTATAGTATATAATTATTTCACACTTGTAACTCAATTACTTATTGGAGTTATTACTGCACATTTCTTAAATGAATATGGAACATTAAACAGCTACTGAATATCTTATATGTTTTATACAAAAATCTATTATGAATGAATATGAAATTTCCAATTACCAGAAATACTATAATTACATTAGTATATTTACATTGCACATTCTCCATTTTGTTAAAAACTCGATCCAGTTTGCACGCACATACGGTTCACGTCTTCAATTTCGTCCCTCATTATAATAACTTTTATGAATGCTTGATTCATATAGTATATTATTTGTATAAATTTTTAGCTGATTATTGTTAAAATAAATGATAAAGCAATATAACCATAATTCATTTCATCTAGTGCATAAGTAAAACTTAGTGAAGAGGTATGCTAACATATATGCAATCTCACTGAGAACTTGAGAAGAAACTTTTAGATGAGATGGTAAGAGTCTGCATATAAACGGAACGTAGCATTTATTGTCAAGATAGTTTTACTTTTAACTAAATTGAAATATAGACATTTTTGAAAATGATGTATGATCACTTATCAAAGAAATTGAATATATTCTTTTACTGGAAGACTAGTATTAGTTTTTAGACTTCTCATGCGGATATGTTTTTATTTTTTAGTAAATATTTTACTGTGCTTTCCACAATAATGTTTAACCTAAATCAAGAAAATCGCATTTACTACTAAATGGAAGAACGTGAACATGATAAGTGATCTCACGCCTTCCTTCTTTTGTGAAGTATAATTTCTGACAAAACCATTTAGACGCATAAAAATGAATGATAGTAAAATATAAGAAAAGTATATCTGAGTGAAAGTTAGGAAAATGTACATTAACATAACATATATTTTATCATGTAATAATCGAAACTAATCGATTGTCAATGTAAATTTGTTCTTGCCGAAAGTGACGCGTCTTTATGACGAAAAGAAACTATTTAAAAGTTAGATTCGAATAGCAAAGAAAAGACAAGAACAAAAATTTATTTAATTTATAGAAACTTGGCGGATCATAAAATGCTGTTTCGAGTATTGGTAAGTACTCATCATCAGTGATCTTAGGAAATATTAAAATCTCTAAATTAGTTTATAGTCCATTTTTATAATCTGTATTTATATTCCATTGTATGGTTCGCCAAATTTCAATAAATTAAATAAATTTTTGTCCTTGTCTTTACTTTGCTATTGGAATCCGTCTAATCTTTTGTCCTTTCTGATATAGTAATTAATGATTATTTCTTTGAAATAATAACGAAAAAAATCAAATCCTATTAAGGATGAGTCTGACAATGCTCTAGCTGGGATTTTTTTATTATAATACGAGAAAGTTAAAATACCCAGCAGAGTTTTTATTATTAGTAGAAATATTTATATCGTTCTTCTGAAAAATTATTTGTTATAATGGCTTTTTTTCTTGGATTTTTTACTTTTTCGTAACATTCGTTTGATTCTCAGCGGAATTAAAATAAGATTTAAATTAACATACAACATGGGAATTGAATTGCTTAAAACTCTTACATGAAAAATTACTCTATCGCAGCACCGAGGGAACCATTGTTTCCTACACCTTCAAGTTATTTTCAGAATTTAAGGAAAAAATGTCCTTGATTAAAAACTTGAAATTTCTTATGCAAATATGAGTAACTGCTAGCTGTGCTGAACTCTGGAGGAAATGAAACTCAAGACGTTGACGAATGCATGCTATTCGACTTTAATAATACACAATTACTTCCACTCGCACAAGGATACGTTTGCGTTTAATACGTTTTCAGTGTTTCATAAACAAAGCCTTACACGTTCCGTTCGAAGATTCAAAATCCTTTTACATATTTATGTAAGTGTCTCGTTGTTGTTTTTATAACTATTGCTGCCATCTTTGGTGCTTGTAAGTGAATGAAAATTTTATTGAAATTTATATACGCAAGTGTTTTTGACGTAAAAATTTGTAGCAGTGAAAGTAATAAAGTCACTAAATGTAGTCTTATACAAAGGATAAAAACATTATTGATATTATGCTCAGCCTTGAGATTTAGGATATGTGCTGTTTTATTGACATTTTATACGCAATTTTAAATAAAACACATGTCTGTGATATGTTTCCTGGCTGTGATGAATTTCCTTCAACAATTATGTTGTGTTTCGGCTCGAAAACTTAAAAAAAATTTAATTCCATTATAATTCAAATTTTTTTATAATTTTCTGAACTCTATTTCAATATTTTTATTAGTGATTATTTGAGACTAACAGCATTGTTAATGTAAATGTAGCCTAAAATTATTTTTAGTTCACTTATTATGATAAAGACAAATTGTTGGATATACATATTTCTCAATATTAAAGTCATGGTTTTTTTATTGATCGCATAAAGATTACGTAAGGTATTCTGTTAATAATAAAACTTATTCTTGTTATTTTAGAAGATCCAAATATTTGACTATATATACTCACAGGTGAGACTAGTCCTAAGTACTCACCCCTTTCGTGAAGTGGGCCTCCACGTGGTGATCGCTGGTAACGCTTTTTAGCGGCTAATGCGAGTCAAACCTGCACTCTTTCAATACCTAGCAGTCCTAACTAAAATCATTCCAACGTCCTTTCCCTATTCTTCTATATTTTCATTTCTTTCCAAGCCGAAACTGCACGTGTTCATCGAATCTGTTTGCAATCGGTGGTAAAAGACTGTATTTTAGCGTCGCACCTCGCTGATGCATGCCCACCGCAATGAGTAATTATGGGCTTCCGTGTTACCGGGGTAACAGAATTGAATCGTAATTTCTACAAAACCGAGTAGATTTTGACTTGGACAGTTCACCATAGTACAGTATTGTGCTGTATAAACTTATGCTATTGTGAATAGTTTTAAGGAATGAATGAAGTTTTCATACAAAATGAAACAAACTCTTGTATATCATACGTGCAAACTATTTATTATACGTATGTACTATATATGCAAAGTAAATACTTTGTGATAAAAAGTGTGATAAATCTGACAATCAAATTACAATGATTTGTTGTATGCGTGACAGTTTAAAATTGTTGACAGCTAATAATATATAAATTACAATCAAAACTCACGTGTGAAACCACTGTTAGTAAAAGGTTCAAAAGCAAAATTTTGATTTTAATAATAATAATTAATAGTTAATATAACTATATAAAATTAAAATCAGAAGTGTACAACGTTACATTATTTTTAACATATGTAGTTCTATTAAATTCCTATAAAACAATTTCTTAAGACAAATTTTGAAACATTGTAAATATATACACCCTTGAAAGTTTTGTAAATAGAGAACATTATTTTTGTCATTTTCTATTTTAAATAATATATACTACACTAAAGAAAAAGCTCCATTATGTAAGTGCAGTATTGTTTGTTTTTCGAAGTGCAGTAAAAAAATTGTAACAGATGCTCTATAAAAAAATCACTAAAAATATAAATACATAAGAATACATAAAAATAAAAGTGAAACTTTTATTTGAGTATTACGTAGTGAATAAAAAATGGGAATAATGTAAAGTGTATCATAAAAAAGAAAGAAATGTGAGTGCACTGAACAGTTGCATTCAAAGTACATTCAAGATTTACTATTTATAAGGATATGTATGACAGTACTCTTTTAAATCATTATATATATATACGATATTATTATAAATTTATTACAAGTCTGTTTTGAATATTTAATTTTTTTAAATATGAACTAATCAGTCAAACAAAACACAATTGTTTATTAATTTATTGAAATTTGGCTGACCATACAATACTGTTTCGAATATTGCCAAATATTCATCACAAGTGATCTTAGGAAATATTCAAATATTCGGAATACTTGAAGCAGCGTTGTATGGTTGCCCAAATTTTTTTTGTTGTTTTTTAGTTACTGTTCGAACCCTTCTAGTTTCTTTTCATCATAAGACGCATCACAATTGATAAAAAAAATCAAAAAATTTATATAGAAAGTTAATTTTTTGTATTCCAATATTTCACACTTCAATAATTCGCTGAAGATGACTATCGATAGTAATCGAAGTGTTGAAAAAAAGCAAATAAACTTGTATATAAGCAATTTCACATACTTGAATACTTCAAAAAAATGCTATAATTGTTTGGTCATAAGAAATATATAATATCAAATATTCACAAAAATATAACTTTAAAAATCACCGTAGAGATATCATACAAAAACCAAATTTAAAATATTCTTATTCTGTTTCTGTTTTTTTTTTCTTAAAACATATCCTTTAATACATTGGAAGTTAAAACTGATATGTACTATAGTGACACATTATCGTATGCAAAATATTTGCTTTCGACATTGCGCCTATTTCTGTTGAACTTTCGGTGATGTTTTATCCTCTCTAAGTATTGTCAATGGCGCTGTCAAATTTGCATAAAGCGAGCTGTCAGCGTACCAGCAAAACTGAAATGCCAACACATTATGACAATAACTGATGTTGAATTCTACGGCCAATGTCCTTTTACGCCATTGAAACTAAATATTTGGGTTGAGCATCAAGTAAATTTGACTTTCAACACAATTCAGCACTAAAACCCAAAGTGGGACATTGTGTATAATGTCGGAAAACGTACATGGAAACACAAAATTTAAATTATGCATAATCAATTTGGCTTTCACTATCAGGAATTTTATGTCCTTTCTGCTTATTGTAAACCTACCAAAAAGTGCTCATAGAAACTCAATGCAGAATATACACTGTTCACATTTACTACTTTGAATTTGTAAACAAAAAAATATTTTAAGCTTAAGATATGTATTTCAAATTTATCTGAATATTTCAAGATCTTTAAATGTATTTTTTGATTTTGTTAAGAAATTTAACAGATATTTCACAAATTTCCTTTTTATCAAACCAAAACCATATCCATAATCCTTGCTGACATCGCTTTAGTAACCAAACTACTCTAGTATCCTTAAGAGGTTGCATGGGGAAAACGGATTGAAATTTTTGCACTTAATGTGATTTCATGCTTGCCTTGTCCCTTTGCACTTTCAACTGGCAATATCTGTGGCATAAACGCTGCCAGTAATTATATTACGAATTTTCGAAATTACACCAAATTAACCAGCAGCAAAAAATTATTATGGTTAAATAAACCACACAACGGAAAACTTTTTTCCGAAGTTTTGGTTTCTTTCATTAATTTTTGTAGCCTTAATATTTTGGTTTCATTTTTGTGAACTTTTTTCGGTCCGCTTTTTTCTGTTGCAAAATGAAGCCTTTTTTGTGCAGAAATGCTTCCAACTTCTTGCAGTTGGAAAAATTTGAACATTAAAAGCATTTGCAGGATCGCAAAAAAACTGCAGAAAAAAGTGTTGAAAAGTTTTGAATGAAATTTCATGTTGTGCACACAGTGCGGCCTACTGATTCCATTAATGCTTGGTTCTGGCATTTGTGAGGGAAAAAATGAATTTTTATGAAATAGTTAAGCAAGAAAAGTAACCTACAATGAAATAGAAATTTTAAACTGAAATTCTATCACTGACGCACCTCGTCGAGGAAGTTTTCAAACAAATCACGAAGTTTATCAAAGTAAGCCATAAAGTAGAGAACTACATAAAATTGGAAAAGCTAGGAACTGCTAGGTTTCTTTCTCGTCTGAGAAAAAATTCTGCAAATATTGCGCATCAACTTTATTGTAAACTAATTTCTTTTTTACAGGTTCAAGCTACGCTTAGTACGCATTGAGTTTAATTGAAACATAATGTATAAAGTCGATCAATATTTCATTGATTCAAATTGATGCGTGCAAACGGAACCAAATGAAGGAACTAAATAATCGATTTCTTATTAGTATAAAAACTAAAACGAAATATATATATATATATATAGTAATAAAATGCAAGAAATAAGTAATAAAACATAACTGACTTCCTAATAAATCAACTATTACACCTGCTTAACATCTCTCGAAGAAAATAGATATCACGTCCACTTAAGTAATGCAATAACAAGCTATGTTATTAACATTAAAAAGGTTTAAAAATAATTTTCTTCAAATTTATTGGTATCTTAATTCAGATACCAATAACTTAGTTCTACTAAGTTTACTTTATTTTTTCAACTGCGTGCTAATGTATATATTTATTTAAAATTCATAGTAACTACTACTATGAGGTAAATGAAAGCAGTGCCCCTACGGTTCGAAAAAAGTTGACAAGTATAGGGTTGTTTGTTGTTATGATGTTCAATACAACGAAACATATTGGGGGTATTCATTCTGTCTTTCAAACTCATTTCAGGGTATACGAAATGCACAGATTCGGCGAGCTTGTAATAACCAACAACAAAATACAAGCACAAAATTTATAGCAATTCCATGCAATCCTGCTATACCTACACCCGTGTATATATGCTTGCAATGAAACATCTGTTTCGACATCTGTTGCTTCTCGTGTGGATGTGGTATGCTGAAAAAACAGCTGTTTCATTTTGATTTTGCAACTCTGCAACAAAGGTGTTCTCGCACTCTTACAATTTCAGTATAGTATTCTTGCATTTCGTGCGTCCTCTAATGACTTTGCAATTCACCTACTATATTACAATTATATTAATATTATATATATATATGATATTTTTTAGAATTTATAATTTTAGGTTTGATAATATTATAAATAATAATATTTATATAATAATAATATTTATTATGACTTAATAAATATTTTACAAGATATTAGTAGTTAGCATCTGATGCAATTACGATTGGTTAGAATCTAATGATTAAGACAGTTTCAATTTACTTTATTATATCTAATGGTAATACGATCTTTATATTATTGGACTACTTTTGAGTGTTATATGTCTTAATTTATAATTTTGAAATCATCAAGAAGACGAAATCTATTAAATAAATAAGAAGACGAAATCTATTAAATAAATAAACAAAGAAAAACATTAAAGACCCTTTTCAACTGCCAAAAAGTCAACGGATTTGGTGAATTTTTTTTTTTTTTTGTTTGAAAGGTAAACAGATTTTATAATTTTTAGGGAAAAATTGAATTAAGAATTGCCAGTAGAATTTCTATTCCCGTTCTTATTCTTGCTAAAATATTTTGTTTTTTGGTGTCAAAATATTATATATCTGCTTTGATAGTATATGCGTATTGTGTATAATGATAGATCAAAGTTCTAGTCTGTTTACAGAGCAAAATATTAGAAAAAATAAAATAAATTTTTTTAAACGTTTTTACAAATTTAACTATTGTTATTTGCTATAAAGTTATTAAGAGGAGGTGGCAAACTACCTGTTAACTTAGTTGCATTACAATCGAAATTCATATTAAAAATTGGTTAAACAAAAATTAAAAGAAATGCTAGAATAACGGATAGATATTCCTAACGTTCAGTACTAAAATGATACTGTTGTAATACCAAATACTCATATGCGCTTTTCTACATCGCTGAAGAATTGATTACTCCTTATTAAAAATGTCACATTAGACGTGTTTCAGCAAATAATGATCTGGATCTACTTTCCTGAAACGATACGGATCATATGTGAAAGTAATTGGCAATGCCAAATGTCAGCTGAGTTTGTTTACAAAATTTTGTTTTGATTTGTGTGAATAATTTTGGCGCTAAAGGAATAATTGAAAAATTTTTAAATATAAAATCTGTTGAAATGTCTGAAATATTAAATGTAAGTTTCTTTATTATTCACATTAAAACTTAATTTAAATAGTAGAAAATAAATAAAAATTGAAGATTTCATTAGAATCAACGGCTGTTCCACTCCCTTTTTAAATACTAGTTCAAGTGTATTAAGCTCAGAGCATGAAGTGCAGCAGTATGGAAATATGGTATTAGAAATTTCATAGAAACTATTAATAATTTTTCTGATGAAGATTTCAGAAAAAATCAGGCATGCACTTCTTGAACTTGAACAAGTCACATATTTAAACACTTTCTTCAAAATCTAAAATCTTTTACAAAATTCATTTTTTTTCTTGCGCATTTTAATAAAAATAGCTTAATAGCTTGGCGTTTGTTAAAGCGACCAATTAAAATTCGTTCCATATATGACTTGATCCAATTTTGTAAAATGAAAAGATCTGATATAAATATACAATGCTTTGGATGGCGGTTCTGCTTAACATATGTAACTGAAACAGATCCACCAAATCAGGACTATGCAGTTGATAACTCCTTATTTAAAAACGAAGTCAAACCGATAAAAAAAATACTCAATGCTAGACCTTTCTTTAAGATTATAAATAAATAACTGAAAAAGATAGTGTTCTTTAAAATTTGAACTTGAATAGCAATGTTAAAAATTAAGAGGTTATACAATTAATTTATAATTTCGTAAATTGTTGTTATCATTTATCTTCCTGTCTATTTCGAGCGTCAGTGCCATTTTAGAGACTAAACAACCAGAATAAGAAAAATCAAGTTTTACAATATTTCATATTTTATTATTATGTTGAAGCTATTTGAGCCAGTGCAATTAAGCACTTTTACTTTTTCTTAACTCGAGGTATTTTCAAAACCCCTCTTTACGCCTTGAAGGAATTTATGTTTATCACTTCATCATACTAAGCTATAATTGACCTCGGATCTGCATACTTCTCCCGAGGAGCCTGTAACCATTCTGATATTTGATAACGCGGTGTTGATAAGTCTGTCAGCTTTCACAAATAATTTCTATATATAAATCTATATATATATATACACAAATCTAGAGAAGAGCTCTTAATCTGTTCTTGTGACAGAAATTCCATATGGAATAAGTTTCTTCTGTACATTGTTAAATTTGGACAATCGAATAAAATATGCATAGTTATTTCCTCATCTTCGAGGCATTATCTTTATTGCAAATTAGCAGATAATCAGCTGATTTAGCTAAAAATCTTAGTATAAGAAGAATTATTTTTAATTTTAAGAAGGCACTGGTATGAATATGCACAAGTCCTAAATAAAATATGGTATCATGATGATACCATAAATAAAATATGGTATTATCTTACCATTGCATAAAACCAACTGACACAAAGCTGTACTGTGAAGGTTTTATTCTGCTATAGAACAATTGATTCAATTAATTATATTTTTTATTTTTTATTGTTTAATTTTAATACTATTCTGTTTGTAGAGACATTATTTGTTGCATGCTTTTATATTATTCTTTCTTAGGTATAAAATATAATCTAGGACTATAAAGTGGAGAAAGTTATGCTAATGTTACTACACGATTCGCTCGAGATTTGAATATAAGTAGTGCAAGGATGGAAATTTTGTACAAATTTCCAACCTACATACTATGACTTGAATGTTGGATGTTTCTATAAATGAATTTATTAAATATAACATAATCAACATTTAGAAAATTGGAAAACAATTATTTAAACCTTTGCACTACCACTTAACACACGTCACTTTGAGTAATTTAAACAAAAAAGGAAACGTAGTATATATAAATAATTTTATTAAATTAATTATTAAAACTTCGATATTACTTATTAATTAATTTTACTTATTTTAATAAATTATATTTAATTCAATTTAAAAAAAATGCGCACATGTAAAAAGTAAAAATATAAACAAACATTTGCGAACGTCAAAAACGTCAGAATGCAATTCGCTGCAAAAAGATGCACAAGGAAGCTTTTGTGCAAAAGTGTTAAAGTGCAGTAAGTTCAGCTAAGATCAACTCAAAGCTTTGTGTACTTTACACATAAAGTTCAAGAGGATGCGTATAAAAGACGGCGCAATTTTCTAAGAATTTAGTGTGTCTTGTATGATCACTCGGTGGCATTGCATGTCAACATATAAAATAAATAAATAGTGTATAATCTATTAGTGTATAATCTATATTACTTGGCTATAATAAATAGCCTAGTGTATAATCTATTTAAAATATATATATAATTGTTTACGAGTGCATGAGCGGTTTTAAGACCAGGCGCGGAGACATTTTATATATATATTCAATATAACAAGACATATATACATTCACTAACCCCGTTTCGTCCAGTAGGTACTCATCGAGCAGGATAATCACCGAAACTATACTAAGGTACAACCACGAAACCGGATCAGCCACCACTGTGAACTCTACAGGGACAGCTTCTAAATACAGCTGGTCACAAGGAAACATCTCAAGTCATATCTAATTAAATTTAACCAACCTCTTTGAAATACGACTAAGGAAATACATTCAAAATTTGCATGCGTTTAAAATCTCAAGTTATTGAAATACGATTGAAGGAATAATAATCTACATAAAGCCATCTTATATAAATCTTTGGAAATTGTACAAATTGTTAATCTCAAGGTTTTATCTAGCTACGTTTAATTGAAGAAATAATAATCTACATAAAGCTATCTTATATAAATCTTTGAAAATTGTACAAATTGTTAATCTCAGGGTTTATCTAGTTACGTTCAATTGAATTCTTTTCTTTATTACATATTATTTTAATGAATTATTAATATTTTAAATAAATCTGCATTGAAAATTTAACCGCCGTACTTTTATTTTGAGAAGTCCTGTCTCCGCGATTATAAATTTATTGTAGCGACCCCCTGGAAAAGATTGAGGATACCCCAGCATAAATTATAACGAAACGGGAAAATCCGTGTCGTTACAGTAGTAATTAAACGTCAGTTTAAGACGGATGTGATTTATTATATTTAATTATATTTATTATTGTTAAAAATATTTATTATATTTAATTTATATTAAACCTTATTGGCATTTTGATTAACCAATTTTGTGTACAATGTTTTTATTTGAAATAATACAAACAATAGTTTATTTTATTTGACTTTCAATTATTTTGACATAAGCTAATACTTTTCAATGAATTGACTAATAATCAAATCCTCTGGCACTTTCCACTCCAACGCTTCTGAAGGTTCTCCTCTTCCTAAACAAGTGAAATATATCAGAGTATACTTTTAATTAAAAGTCATTTTTATTTTAATTTTAAATAACAAAGGAAGTTTTAATTGTTTGTTGTTTGCTTACCAGAAACTTCTCACCTCAGGCATTGGTTTGTATTTTAATTAAGAATAAAATGCAACCAAATCATTGTTTATTTATTTATTGAAGGCAACTAAGCTTTAGTAATTCGAAATGCTGTAAAATCAATACAATTGCACAACTTTTAACGAGCTGAAGTTTATCTATGCATATTTGCTATTATTTGAATTGCAAATTCCTCAAATTTATGGGAAAACAATTCTTTCTAAACTTAAGTTTACACTTGGCAAGTTGAGAACTGCAAAAGTCTTAAGCACACCTTCCGGTTTAATTGCCAAGTATACAAAAAGTTATTTCTTCCTTGCATTTTATTGAGAAACAGAAATACACAAGCACAGGCTGGCAAAATAATAACCATTATAACCACTGTTAGTTCCAGAGCAGTAAATCTCATTGAAACGATACTAGTATTGTAAGTATTGAATTTATATTAAATACATTTAATCCATGGAAATATTTCTAAGAACTACGAATTGAACAGATAAATAAATGCAAATACTGCAGTTTATATATTATTTTGCTTTAATCGCAAACTGCTCGTTTCTGTTCTACTTATCTGTACCATTTCATTTGCAATTAAATCTCCAAAATTGATGAAGTACCAATAAAAATTACTCCTTCATAGAGGCAGGGAATTTATTAATTGTCTTAAAGAATTGTTCTAATTACTACAATAGATTGCTATCGGCATTAGCAATTACGAAATCTAATTTGAATTATATTTGCTTTGCTTTCTTTAAAATTCGTAACATCAGCAGCAACAAAGCAAAGTAATTTCATTTAATGAATTCAATTGTAAAAGTGATTCAGCCATAAAAATAAAACTAAATAAAATTTACGATCAATGCAGTAAATTTCCATTGTGCTCATCAGATATCAGACTAAGAATTACCTTGCTGACAGCACATGTACATGCCAGTCGTACACACCGAAGAAGGCATGAGAAGTATCGTGTTCCTGTGATATTTGTACAGACAAGCAAATACAATTGAATAATTTACCTTCTGCTCGAATGTACATCCAACGTTTGCAGGAAGTGCAAAATCCATTCATTTTCAATTGAAATTAATTAAGCACTTGTGCTGGGCAATGAAATTTGTAGCATGCTATTAGGCGCGCAAAAAATCCACCTGCTATGAAAACTTATTACGAAACACAAAACTGGCACACTACGTATCTTGAGATATATAGCATGAAAACTACATCAAAATTAAGGATATAGCCTTTACGCTTGTTAAGTTCTCTCTCATTTTCTTAGCACTTCTTTTTCTTATGTTTAACTATTTTCGTTTAATTTATTTGTATTTTATTTCTTGCTCCCCTTTTGACGAAATGAAATTCTAACAAATTAATTGTTTGCAATAAATCGTTGCCGAATTTAAGGCGCTAACAATAGGCGGGTTCGGCTAACAGAAAGTTGATTTTGAAATTGCTAAGCATATTGCTTTCGTATAATAGATTACTGTAGTGTAATTGTAGAGGGAAAGTGTAATTTATATGCGTGTTACTTTCACCTTTCTTTCAAGGAATATCACGAGCGATAAGAGTTAGTAAGCCAGATATTTAGTAAGAAAATAAAAGTTAGCCTGTTTTCAACATATTTCACTCCCATATGCATGTAAATTTCCATTAATGAATGAGTGGAAAATAAAGACCAAATCTCATTCATTCTAAAAAAATTTAAAATAAAGTTTTGATAAATAAAAACAATTTTCGTTAATGGTAAATCACCACCCAACTGATTTATATAATATGAATTAGTAACATATTCTCAAGTTCCCAAGTTCGATTATAGTAAAACGATTATAATCAATTGAAAATCTGTCAAAAAACATTTAATTAAGTTAATTAGCATTGCATCAAAATTTTATGTTTTACGTTATTTCAGTGATATTAAAATCCGTAATTATCAGATAAACTACGAATGAGTCCTACTTGTAGAATAAACAATTCATTTGTTTTGGTATATGACTTTGGTTCCGAAGCAAAATTCAAAATTTTTGAAATAATTACTTTAACCCAAATTATTCATCTTCTACAGTAATATTAGGTTAGGTATCGCTCTGATTATATAAAGCAATTAAGTCAATAATATAACTTCATAAGAGTGATCGTGGCTTTTATCATGATGTAAAAAATTTTTAATACTTTCTTTATTATTAAAAATTATTTGTTTTTTATTATTACTATTATTGTTGATATATTGTATTACTGTTTATAGAATTATTCATTTCTAAAATATAAATGGAAACAAAAGTCCCTAGTATGGAATTGAAGAAACACTTTTAAAGCTTATTAAATTATTTGTTAACCACAGAAAGCTATAGCATAACCAAGCGAAGTTGACTGATTAGCAAAGTTTTTGTGTCACGATCTTATATAAAGAATCTGAGTTTAGAATTGAGGTGAATGTAAGTCCTCCGCTGTTCCACCTTCTTTTTCGATGATTCAAATCAACCGGTTGTGAAGAGACTAACACTCTGTAGCTATAGAAATGTCTTTGTGTAACTATATAATATGATTATGTATATAATCATTTATTCTATTTGACAGATATTAGTGTTCACCAAAATCCATATTTATTATATGTGAATGACAGATGGGCAGTATTTTTCCTATTAACACCAATTCAAATTTTAGTTATGCCACCAGCATTAAGTAGGCTTTAATTTAACGCTATAATATTACAAAAATAAAATTATATATAAAAGAAACGACAAATAGTTAAAGCTGAGATCTTAATCAAGTGGATTTATAAACATTATCTTTTATGTATTAATCAAACCAGAGGATTACAACAAATTTAAATTTATTGAAAGCGTAACGAACATGTTTGGGCTATGATTAATGGCTCACATGAAAATCTTGGACCAAATTATTTGATGTATAGGACCTATAATTCCTAATTGAACTTAGGTAAATATCAGAAATGTTTGCTAAGGTGAGAGTCTCACCGGCTAAATACATAAAGACGCTGTTGAAAATATCGCTGTTATGAACCAAAGAATAGATGAAAATCAAGATACATATGTATAATAAAAAGAATATAAATTTGTAATTAAATATTTGGAAAGGAAAAGATTCGTGCTTATTTAATTATATAGAAATATATTTAAGCAAATTTTATATAAATATATATTCATATAGCTTAACATCTGTGCTGATTATTAATTTAATAAATATGTAAAGAGAGAACTTACCTGTAGATCACATTTTATTCCATCTAAAATAAATAGAAATTATGTTAATTATTTAAGAGAAATTGCAGTTAAACTTTTTATGTGTTTAAAATATTATTTAAGAATATAATCCTTCGCTTGAAAGATTTGATTAATGTAATTTTGTCATTTATATGATAATATCATATAATTATTATTATAATAAATAATGTTGTGATATAATATAAGTAATATGTGTTTTATGTAAATACAGAAATATGACTTTATAACTCCAGTATAATTTTTTGGTTTAATAAATTATATATAGGAAGTGTGTGCTGCAGAGAGTCAATAACAATTGCAACCATATCAATTTTAATGCAAAAACTCTCAATATTCTCATCAATATTAATGAATATAAATAATACCAATAAGATCGGATATTTGACAATATTAAAATCGACTCCATGATCAACCAAAAAGATTTTATTATTTTCGTCAATATTTTAATATAATCACTTTCCGTAGTAGCGGAAAATTTTTGAAATTTGTGATATTAATTATTAAAGAAGAATAAATTATGTATTTTTTTACATATTTAACATGTGCATATATTTACTTGCTATAATCAATAGAGCACAGTATATTCTTCAATAAAACATGTTTTTGCATGACGAATGTCATAGTTTGCCGGTATCTTTATCTGCTGGTTTGTAAATAAACAAAATATTGCTGTTGTTGACACACATTTTTTATTTTTTATTTTTTTGTTGACCATCGTAGGCTGTTTTGGAGTTTGCAATCCACAAACTTGTTTCAAGCATTTAACAAGAGAGACACCAAATATGGAATAAAATTATTTGAGTTTTTGAATCCATTCATTTAAACATGATGTTTTTAAATATGTGTGCTCTCTACTTATGTTCCATTTCTCTTACCCTCTCTGACTCTCACTCTTTCTGCTACTCTTCAACAGTTTCTAAAAAAATTGTCTGCTTAAAAAATAAGCCAATTAATTATGAAATTCTAATTGATGAGCATGACGTATGCACATATGAACAAACATATTTTGCTTCCACTCTGGTTTTCGAGCGGTCCAACAAATATTTGATAAGATAACCGCGCACTTGACTCATCCCTCGTGTTTTCCTAACTCTTGAATGGAATCAATTCAGGCAGCGATTGTTGGGAGTATTTTATAAATAATATTGTCTATATTTCTAAATATATTTACCGCAAACAAGAGAGAGTAAAAGTTTGTTTGTCGAATGTTCTGTTTTGTTTGCTTAATATATCTGAATTTTTGCCGGCAACGATCAGTTGTGAAATAAACAGCGAATAATTAAGACGCTTAGCGGCATTACTTTCTTCCATTATGGCTTCAGTAGAAGAAAATTTCGGTTTGAATGAGTTAGAAGTACCACAATGGCTAAATGCAGATTTTATTAAAAAGATTTTACAAAATTGTGAAAATGATAACGATATTGAAATAGAAAGATTGAACTTTTCTCCTGCTACATCCAGAGATGAACATTATGCCAGTGTCATGTTCAGAGCAAATGTATCTTACAAATGTATTAAAAGTGGCAGTAATAAGATCAAATCATTAATAATTAA
>NC_051847.1:128810051-128850567 GCF_002237135.1 Teleopsis dalmanni
TATATACTGAATTTCGGCGACTTATGTATCTTTGTCTTTCACCATGTTTAAGCAATATCTTTACAATTTTTATAGTAAGAAATACAATATATATTAATATAGGGTATTTCTTAAGATATTTTACTCATTTTAAAATCAACATAACTCTTTATATTAGCAACGAATTCATGTGTGCTCTTATAAAAAAGTAGCCTGAAATATTACCCTTTAAACACATGTTCATTTGACGTAATCGAAGTGGTATCGCCAAATATAACATATAGTTAACAGTACCATATAGCGACAAGCAATGGTAGTAACGTCTTATAATACTAAGTACTTAGACAATTTAAATATTTTCTGGTTTAATCAATTTGTCTTAACTTATGTATATATCTGGAATATAATACATATATAACATATAGATTATGTATTTAAAAGCTGTGCAACGTATTACTATTATTATAATTTTCTGTGGGTTACGTTAAGAACAAACTACCTAGTGCAAGTACATAATTAGAAAAAATTTCCGAAATTTAGAAATTTTTGCGAACATATAACTGTTTCTTTTTGCTTGTTGCTTTCAGTGCAGCTGTAATAGTTTTCACTTCTGATTTTTTAGATCTCACCCCAGTTAGTTAATAACATATTTTTTTTAGCATTTTTAAAAATATTTCTGAAATTTTACTTACATATTTTACCCTAGTATTCCCAAATTATACATACTACCAAAGCACTAAGTATGCACATTTACTGCACACAACAACAAAAAAGTGTTTGTGAAGTTTGTGAAGGAAATGAAACTGCACTTCCGCTGCTTGCGTTGCAATGTACGTGGCATTTGAGTGAAATATAACAAATTCAACCTGCTGCAATTTAATAAACTACACATTTGTGGCAACAAATAATTACACAGAGTTCAGTCATTTCACAAAATAAACTGCAGCAACTGGCAACTGCAGCAACAGCACTGAAACAGCGACAGCTCCGTGTCAAAACATGGAAATCCCTGCACGAACTGCCATTTGCAACGTGTTGCAGGCACAACGGCGTAAATATCTGCAGCTGTTTTTGATGTTTTCACAGATATGGTAACAGAAATGCAGTTGCTGCCACAGTTTTCATCATTTTGCTTATTTTAGACTTAAAGGCAATGCATCGTTGCATCTCATTTTGGTAGTGAGTTCAACTCATGATTCAAGGTTCTGAAATTTTTTGCATAATGCGACGCTTTTACTCTGCTGCGCTGCAAATACTGAAAATGTTACTAAAATTCATAATGAACTTTTAATAATGCACAGCATTTCAGAGGATTTAATTAATCTTTAATGAGAGTACCAAGAACGGCACATTTTAATATGCCTAAAAGAGAGCTGGAAAAGTGATTAAATATATGCACAATATTTTCTTGCCATCAAATTTATTTAATTTCTGTAATGGGAAATGGGTTTATTTTTTTTCAGTTAAATAATATGCTCTTTATAAACAATATTTTTAACGAAATAATAATTTCTTTTACACAAATATTGTTTGGAAAAATAAAAATTTATTTTAATAAAAGTTTTATACAACATTATTATCTGCAATTTGCAATTCGAGCAAATATTTAGTTGAGCCATCATGAGATTAAACAAAATATTTAAATAAATTCTTATTGTAATATTATTTCATTAAATAATGTAAAACTATACTAGCTGCATTGATAGTACTAAGAGAATACTATGAGCAGCACTGGCTCCACTTAAGCCCCAATCATCTGCAACTACTAAAATGCCTTTTGTTGCAAAACAGAATTTGAAATCCAGTAATTGCAGCTAGCCATAGTGACTCCCCAATTCTCTAACAGCAAATGTTGAGCACTGTAATCGTATTCCGAATAATACCAAATTTAGGGAACATCATTTAAGAAAAATTATAATTGCATTACAGAAACCAAATTGCTTGTTGAGCATTATGCTGCCATATTAGAACCACCTCACTGCTACATGCAATCTTACAACGCAACCGGTTGTAACATAGTTAGTCAGAAATTCGATTAGAAGAAAATATTTTACAGAAAGACTAGAAAAATATTTCCAAATTGATTTTTAAAATTTTTACCCAACTGTTTCTCATCTAATCTTAGCTTCGTAAGCTCAACCACTCATGGAGCGACTACTTTAATTAACAACTCGATAAACAGAATAATTAGTACGTGAACTGCATGTTCGAGCCAATCTTTAATTGTGAAAGTTGATGCAATCGTTTTCATTTAGGTATCTTTTTGAAAAATTTTAGATTTAATTGGCAATTTCTTTTACAATTGAAGCTTCCAACTGGAGACAATTCGATGAGTTTTCAATGAGGTAATATTGAACTATCGAGTGAATACTTCATTAAGTTTAATATTATATGTATACATATTTTTGTATATAGCTATGTAAATATACGAGTACATACATGAATATAGAATAAATATACGGTATGTGATTTCTTGATCCAATAAATGAAAATTATCATTTGGGAGGGTCTCATATTTTAAGTTTTTTTTTCGGAAGACGGAATATAGAAAAAAAACAGCATTAAAAAAAGTATCAAGCAGAAAATGGCTGAAAGCATCTCAAAAATATTTAAATAGTGTATCAGGTTTTATTTGATTGAATATCTTTTATCGCATCGTGTCGAAAACTATGATTGGGCGAAATAATTTTTATCGCAAATACTTTGATATAAGAACAATATTTTTAAAAAAATTTTTTAATATTCAATATAAAGCCAAGGAAAAGGATAGGGTATAGAATTCCCTCCCAGCAATAAAATTTACAGATAATACATTGCTAATATACAATCAAAAAGTTTTTTCTAGTGTATCCAGTTCTTGACACAATAGTGATAACAATACGACTGGTGTGAGTGAATAGTTTTTACAATACTGAGGGTTTCTTAAGTGAATGTTTCTGAAAGTAGAGTTTTCATTGGTAACCTTTCCTGCCTATCTAAGTGGGAAACATTTTGTATGTATAAATAAACATCTACATATGTGTACTTTTGTAGGTTATTTATTACACCACAAAACTTTCTGTAGTAAGCTATTACTAAGTAGTTTACAAACTACAAAGTTAAAGACAAGAATGTGCTGAAATTGCTTAGAATACAATATAGTACAGAATATGTGTTTTAAATTATTGATCTCTTAATAATAATGATCTAATTCAGTTCTTCATAACACAAAGTTAGTAGTATTGCACTTTTGATGCATAAAAGAAAACAAAAAATATTAAAAGTAGAAACTGTTAAATAAAAAGATAAAGAACATGTACAGTGATTAGATTAAGAAAGATTATTATAGCAGCATCAAACCCCGTTTAAACTCAAATAATAATCCATTGTGATACCATGTATTAGCATTGTTCAAACGCAGATCAGATATCAGTGTACAGACAACACTAATATAGAAACCTGATAATGCTGAATATAACTAATGATCATTAAAGTATTATTTCTCTTTGGTTAAATAGCAAAAGTAAAAAACTTAAACTTAAGAAAGCATTTGTTTGTATGCTTATTATAGAATTTGGACACCACCAAATTTTTAGAACAATTTGTGGAAAAATGTTTTTTGGTAGATATATTTCGGCTTCCTACATTTTTCATATTTATTAGTTACTACTCTTTCTAAGACAATTTGTTAAGACAGCACTATCACTTTCACTGCTTCCAATGCTAGTTTTGGTTGTAACCATATCCCTTACCATATCCCTGCTGTTGTTTTTGGGGTATTTACTTACTTGATAGGCTATTCAACCTTTTCTTAATTAAACCGGATCATCTCATATGAATCCATACAAGCATTATTTATCTGTGAAACAATAAATTATTTCACTGGTCTGAACAGATTCCTCATTTACTATCTTTGGCAGTAATATACAAAATTAAAAAATATTATAAACGAGATTAGCAGAAAAAAACTTATTATAACTTAGATGGGTTTTTCATACTCATTACACTACCTAAGCCTTTATCGGATTACTTCCATAGTTGGTTTAATATTTTTGAATAATTTCGTTGAATTTTATAGAAAAAAAAAAGCTAATAATGTTTTGTTTATGCATAATATGATTACTTTTATCGATGCCTTGGAGTTATTGATTGTTAGTTTTCACAAACTCAGCTATCCACTATATTAGGGAATTTTTGTGATGATTCAAATATATGTATGTTTCTTATTTATGTGGTAAGGGATTGTACGTTTAGGAGATTTAATTTAAAGAAAAAAAATGCTTACTGCTATAATTTACTAACAGTGTTGTTGTCACATTTCCTTAGCTAGATAAAAAGAAAAGTAGCTCTAAGCTGTTCTTAATCTTTAAATGCAAGGATATATGTAAAATATTTCCATCGACATATTTACGCCCAAACATATCATATTACGTTCTTTGGAAGTTATTTGAAATAAAAGTTCAACTGCATTAGATATTGCAAGTCACCGTTTGAGCTGCTCAGGTTCTTAAGCAGTAAAAAGCACATATTGCAGTAATATTATTTAAACCAAGATGAGTACATGCTTTAAAATTAAATTAGTTGCAGTCACATGCTGTTGTGAATCACTAAAATATCTCAAAGCTTTACAGCGTGGCTACGTGTTTGGTAAAAAATATCAAAGTTATAAAGTTGCACCTTCGCTTCAATGTTTACGAATGCATATCAGCAATAAGTGACATTGACAGAATGTGTAAAACTGTGATCTTGAGTTTGCCAGTTCAAGTAAAAACGACTTAAAAGTATATAAAATCGCAAATGGAATCAATAAGTTCTTATGTTCAATAGAGAAAAAGAGAAGGAAGATTTTCTTCTTTTAGCTGGCTTTTAGCTCTTAGATGTCAATGTCACATTGGAAATAATAAATATGCTTAGCTGGTGAATTGATTTGCATTCAGAAACATTCATAATTTTTTTTGCCATGTGTAAATTTGCAACTTCACAACTGCCACTCACTGATGCGAACTGCATTCAATCTTTTTATAAATCACATTTTGATTATAGTTTTTATGACTGTAATCAACTTAAATAGCAATCAATTGCGATTTGCGCACATCCTTTATGTGTAGATATTCCTTGCATTCATGCAAATTACACAAAATTTTGTGTAAAACTGCATTACTGCATGCAGTCGCTGTGTTGCATAGTAAATGTGTCAGGGTTGTGTTTATTTTGTATTTTATTTTTTCCTTTATAATTTGTTAAAGGACGACAAATTTACTAGTATTTTATTGACAACTGACAATTCTTTTTTATTATTTGCATCAGTTTATATGAAACAATTACATTTGATATTAATAATAATATATAATTTTTCGAATAATTTTCAAAGGTACGTACAGGTTGTTAGAAGCGTAGAGAGAAAGATTTTTGTATTTCTAGAGTTATCCTAAAGTTATCGTTGTTACTAATTCAGCGCTACCGAATTTTGATTAAAGTTATTTATGACATCTGAATAAAATTCCATATATTAGCAGTAAAATTTATTTTTTTGTACAATACTAATTGTTTTAATAAAAACAAAAGTAGCGCTAAGTAATAAATCTATATGTAATGACAATAAAAAAAAATCATTTATCACTTTCTTATTAAAAACAATTTTTATTCTTTTTTTTTTTATCAAAATTATCGACGACATCCTAATGTCATACTTTCAACCGAATGAGTGAATTATTCGACTATCTTAATTTTCAAGATAGCCAAGTTCCAAATACCTCGGTAAAATTGTGTGTAACTCTTTAATGTAATCCTTGTTTGTATATAACACATCACGCGAATCATCTTTTGCGCTCATCAATTCATCGGGATCCACTTTTTTTAAAGTGTAGGCGTACCAGAACGGCAAGAAAGTGGTGAGCATATAAATTGCTTTAAAAAAGAAAATTAAATGCATTATTGTAACATAGTTTTTTATTGAAGATGTAGTTATTTTTAATAAATCTTAGATTACTAATTTTGAAAACTAAACATCACTCAAATTTATCTATTCGGATGTCACATCCGTCCGATTAAGATAAAACCTAAACACTTGTTCTATAGTTTTTGTTTTAATAAAATCAATTCCTGCATTAAGGTAAAGAATCGTATGTATAAAAAATCCTTATCATTAATTTATTTAATAAGCCGCATAATTATATTTAATTAATTTTTGTATTCTATTTGAATCTGAATTAAAATTAATAAAATTGCTATACTGTTTGCAGATATTTATCATTTTGCATATTAAAAAGGGAATTTACTCATTATTTTAAGTTCAACTTTCATTATTCCAACCGAGATTAAATAATGTTAGCTATAGTATCCTTAACCTTCTCTAACTACATTTACTATCTAACAGATGTATTTTCGAAGGTATGGACTGCTCAAAGAGTGATTGGAAAACTATATTTCTGTTTATTATTTGTTGTTTTCCTTAAGGATAGGTTTTATTGTATGTAAATATAATTTATTAACTATATATTAATTTCGAATATCTTTTAAATTAAGATATTAAGTTAAGGTATTATCTTAATATAGAATATTACGTTTGATATTGAAAGTAGTATTATTTAACTTTTACAAAACTTCTGATCTTTCTGACAAGAGAGTAAGTCGAAATCATCTATTGACACTAATATGTAATGGAAAAATATCCTCAAACCGTAATTAATTAATTAATTTGGAAGAAAGAAAAGTTGTTTCTTGGACATAAAATCGTGCTTGCTTTTCTGAGTAACAAGGAATCTATTTCAAATAAAACAAGCAATTTTGCTAAAAACAAATTGGAAAAAGCCTTGAATATTTTGGAATGATCCCTAAGATTTTTATAGGTAACATAGACTTTGATGTGTTAATGGCTCACAGTTCTTGCACTCTTATTCTTGTATAAATTATTTCCGAATGGGTAAATTAGACAAACAATTATTTCCTATTACTGCTCTATTTATACATAATATACATATTTATATATACAACTTATGTTTTTACGTATAAAATTATACAAATTATTAAATAAAAAATTTATAATATAAAGTATATAATGTATGATATAGAATATCATTCAATATATATAAAAAGATTTACTTATACTTTTTTAGTTAAATTATCTTATCTTACCGTTATGTCTGTGTCTTAACAGTTGCTCCCGTAATTCCATAAGTTTTGGTATCCGCCCATTATAACCAATTTTTTTCAAAGTTTCTGTGAAGTGAGTAAAATAATAGTAGAGTAATTCATCGAAATGGTTTGCACGATGCTCTGCCATTAATAGCATATAAAACGAATATATAATATCATTGGCAATGGAACCAACATAACTTAATTGGAAGTCACAACATAAAATATCCTCAAGCTTATTATTTGTGGGATTATGTTTGAAGAGCATGTTTTTAAAATGAAAGTCTCCGTGACAAACTGCATAGATACCATTGTCTTGCCGATTATTGCGGTACTCATTGAAAGATTTTTTACAATTTTCAATTAAGTCTTTTTTCATAGCGACAAAGTACGGTTTGTATTTCACTAAAGTGGGTGTGACATCAAGAGCTGATATAAAGCGGCTCATTCCATTCGAGAAAAAATCACTCTCAATCCAGGATGTCATGGTCATTGCCCCATAACGGATATCGTCTAAAGCTGCTGGTTGCTAAAGGTTTCGGAAAATTCAAAATTTTTAGTATTTACAATAAAATTTAAAAGATATACAAATATTTCATATATAATTTATTGTATATTTTAGAAAATTTTGTAATTAAGACCTATTTAAAGTTTATGCCGTAGTAAAAGTTTCTTTATATGTGATTGTTTATTTTAAAATTTGTAGAAACAGACATGGTTAAGAGTTTGCGTTTTCTGGATTTGAAGACTAAACAGAAAAAGGATATAGTAATGAATAAAAATATTTCTGGAATTTTCTTTATAAAACTGAAATATTTTCTTAATGGAAAATATTTTAAAATTTTTATTTTGTAATAAAAGTTTTTTATATCTTAGCAACAAAAAAGCCATATACCTAAAGCTCATCAACAGAGATATTTAAAAATCCTTAACGTCTTTGATTTTTACCCTCAAAATATATAAATAAAGTTTAGTTAGATCTATTATAATTGGCTAACAAGAAGATGGACTGTACTATTTACATCATTGCTAATTATAATTGTAATGGTTAAATGTTTGAGTGTGCACTAAGAGTACAAATCTTAGAAGCAAGACAATAGTTGGTTATGTAGTCTGGATTAAAGATTTACGGTAGATAAAGCCTGCTTTTCCTTGTAAACATTTAAATTTTGATGGAAACATATGTCTTAGTGAAAAGATTGTATTAAATAGACTTATTATTAAGTCTATATAATAATATATATGTATTATATTATTCTATACGTCTATATTACGTCTATATAGATAATACATATATATAGATATAATATTTTAATATGATTGTATCTATAATTTTGAGAAGACAAATAGTTCTGCTTGCCTCTAGTCGTTTACAAATGAATTAACTTTCGTTGTTTAAAATCTTTTAACAGTAAAAAAGTCAAGCAAAAAAATTCTTCCTGAATGTTCAATTATCGATAAATAAGAACTTCATTATTTGGGTGGGGTTGTGAATAACAAACTCCAAATTGTATTAAAGTTTCAAAAAGCATAAATGTACTATACAGGGTTAAAGATCCACACAACAGATGTATTTAAGTCGCATTGCGTTCTGGCCTAATAATAATGCTGTATTAGGTCATAGGATATAACTTTCAGCTCCAAGCTAAAGGTTCAACGCTGACCCGAAATATACCTAAAATATTTCGAAACAAAAATTAGTTATTTTTTATGGTGACTATAAAAGACTAACTGTTGTTATGTTTCTTAAATAAAAAATCTTCTAAATTTCCCTACACAATGAGTCAATTAAGCTATAACAACTGCTTCCTGATTCATGTGTATATATATTATATATAAATTATAGTGTTCATATTCTTTATGTGAAAAATGTTACTTTCAAGTGACCATTTGTATTGAGAGAGCTACATATTAATTACTTTGTCTTCACTTTATCCTTTCTGTTTGTGCATAAGATATTTTAAATATTCTTACAATTACTTGCTTTGAAATAGGTATTAGATAAAAAATATTTATACAGTTTTTATTATAAATTATTGTATTGAATATTGCGGCAATAAAGCATTTCAATCAATTAAATAAGAATCCGAATTTTTTCGGACACGTCTGTAAACGTAAATGTTAGCCAAAGACTTTAAAATATTGACTTCGCTGTCTTTATAACTTTAAGCTGATACAAATCTATGGAGCTATTCAGATCGTTTCCATTAATATAAATTAATAATATCTTAAAAAATATGTGCAATATAGAATCTGATGGAATAATGATATGACATTTGACGACGCATGAAGTTACAAGTGAAATAAATACATATGATTCTTGGATGAAGTTTAAGACAGTAGACAATTTTTAAGGTTTTCATGAAATTAAAGTTATCAGAACAAGCTAGATCGGTTAAAGTAGAAAATCGATTTATAACTAACACATGACTGAAGAAATCAAGAGTACTAAAACAATCATGTCCAAATTTGGGATCGATTTGTTAATGTCGCATGATACGAAAAGCATTTAATACACTCTCAATACTTTACATTCTAATAATATGCCTAATGAAAAATTGGAATGATAAAAAAAAGTCAAATATCACATACCTCCTGTAACAGTTTCAAACTTGTAGCGTGAAACTTTGCTAGTTTTAAATAAGCCATTTTGACTTCATCCAGTGTTACTTCACGATCACGGATTGCCATATAGCCCAGCGGAATTAAATCTTCAAAAACGATTACCTTCTTAGGGTTTAAACTATGATAAAGACAACTAAAAATAGAAACATCATTGTAAAAAGACTATCATCAGAACATTAAAAGTTTACATACTTTGCAGTAAATACTGTTCTATCACCAACAGCTCGCAACATACTCTCCAGCTTTGGTAAGACTTTACTGTACATGCCAATTTCGGTTTCGAATATAGGGGAATCTTGCAGCATTTCCTTCTTATTACTTTCATATTCAGGTAGTGTTTTAATTATTAATGATTTGATCTTATTACTGCCACTTTTAATACATTTGTAAGATACATTTGCTCTGAACATGACACTGGCATAATGTTCATCTCTGGATGTAGCAGGAGAAAAGTTCAATCTTTCTATTTCAATATCGTTATCATTTTCACAATTTTGTAAAATCTTTTTAATAAAATCTGCATTTAGCCATTGTGGTACTTCTAACTCATTCAAACCGAAATTTTCTTCTACTGAAGCCATAATGGAAGAAAGTAATGCCGCTAAGCGTCTTAATTATTCGCTGTTTATTTCACAACTGATCGTTGCCGGCAAAAATTCAGATATATTAAGCAAACAAAACAGAACATTCGACAAACAAACTTTTACTCTCTCTTGTTTGCGGTAAATATATTTAGAAATATAGACAATATTATTTATAAAATACTCCCAACAATCGCTGCCTGAATTGATTCCATTCAAGAGTTAGGAAAACACGAGGGATGAGTCAAGTGCGCGGTTATCTTATCAAATATTTGTTGGACCGCTCGAAAACCAGAGTGGAAGCAAAATATGTTTGTTCATATGTGCATACGTCATGCTCATCAATTAGAATTTCATAATTAATTGGCTTATTTTTTAAGCAGACAATTTTTTTAGAAACTGTTGAAGAGTAGCAGAAAGAGTGAGAGTCAGAGAGGGTAAGAGAAATGGAACATAAGTAGAGAGCACACATATTTAAAAACATCATGTTTAAATGAATGGATTCAAAAACTCAAATAATTTTATTCCATATTTGGTGTCTCTCTTGTTAAATGCTTGAAACAAGTTTGTGGATTGCAAACTCCAAAACAGCCTACGATGGTCAACAAAAAAATAAAAAATAAAAAATGTGTGTCAACAACAGCAATATTTTGTTTATTTACAAACCAGCAGATAAAGATACCGGCAAACTATGACATTCGTCATGCAAAAACATGTTTTATTGAAGAATATACTGTGCTCTATTGATTATAGCAAGTAAATATATGCACATGTTAAATATGTAAAAAAATACATAATTTATTCTTCTTTAATAATTAATATCACAAATTTCAAAAACTTTCCGCTACTACGGAAAGTGATTATATTAAAATATTGACGAAAATAATAAAATCTTTTTGGTTGATCATGCAGTCGCTTTTAATATTGTTAAATATCCAATCTTATTGATTTTATTCATATTCATCAATATTGATGAGAATATTGAGAGTTTTTGCATTAAAAATTGATATGGTTGCAATTGTTATTGACGCTCTGCAACGCCCACCTCTCATATATCATTTCTTAAACCAAAGAACAACCTCAAAATTATACTGGAGTATAAAGTCATATTTCTGTATTTAAATAAAACACATATTACTTATATTATATCATAACATTACTTATCATAATAATAATTATATGATATTATAATATAAATGACAAAATTATATCAATAAAATCTTTCAAGCAAAGGATTATATTCTTAAACAATATTTTAAACACCTAAAAAGTTTAACTCCAATTTCTCTTAAATAACTGACAAATTCTATTTATTTTAGATGGAATAAAATGTGATCTACAGGTAAGTTGCTCTTTTTACATATTTATTAAATTAATAATGAGCACAGATGTTGAGCTATATGAATATATATTTATATAAAATTTGTTCAAAAATATTTCCATATAATTAAATAGCGACGAATCTTTTCCTTTCCAAATATTTAATTACAAATTTATATTCTTTTTATTATATGTATCTTGATTTTCATCTATTCTTTGGTTCATAACAGCGATATTTTCACCGATTTATGTTTTTAATCGGTGGAACTCTCATCATAACAAACATTTCTGATATTTACCTAAGTTCAATTATTAATTATAGGCCTTATACATCAATTAATTTGGCCCAAGATTTTCATGTGAGCCATTAATCGTAGCCCAAACATGTTCGTTACGCTTTCAATAAATTTAAATTTGTTGTAATCCTCTGGTTTGATTAATACATAAAAGATAATGTTTATAAATCCACTTGATTAAGATCTCAGCTGTAACTATTTGTCGTTTCTTTTATATATAATTTAATTTTGTAATATTATAGCGTTAAAGTAAAGCCTACTTAATGCTGGTTGCATAACTAAAATTTGAATTGGTGTTAATAAAAAAAAACTGCTCATCTGTCATTCACATAAAATAAATTTGGATTTTGGTGAACACTTATATCTGTCAAATAGAATAAATGATTATATACATAATCATATTATATAGTTACACAAAGATATTTCTATAGCTACAGAGTGTTAGTCTCTTCACAACCGGTTGATTTGAATCATCGAAAAAGAAGGTGGAACAGCGGAGGACTTACATTCACCTCAATTCTAAACTCAGATTCTTTATATAAGATCGTGACACAAAAACTTTGCTGATCAGTCAACTTCGCTTGGTTTTGCTATAGCTTTTTCTGGTTAACTAATAATTTAATAAGCTTTAAAAGTTTTTCCTTGATTTCGTATTAAGAACTTTTGTTTCCATTTATATTTTAGAAATGAATAATTCTATAAACAGTAATACAATAAATCAACAATAATAGTAATAAAAAACAATTAATTTTTAATAATATAGTAAGTATTAAAAATTTTTTACATCATGATAAAAGCCACGATCACTCTTAAGAAGTTATATTATTGATTTAATTGCTTTATATAATCAGAGCGATACGTAACCTAATATTACTTTAGAAGATGAATAATTTGGATTAAAGTAATTATTTCAAAAATTTGAATTTTGACTCGGTACCAAAGCCATATACCAAAACAAATGAATTGTTTATTCTACAAGTAGGATTCATTCGTAGTTTATCTGATAATTACGGATTTTAATATCACTGAAATAACGTAAAACATAAAATTTTGATGCAATGCTAATTAACTTAATTAAATGTTTTTGGACAGATTTTCAATTGATTATAATCGTTTAACTATAATCGAACTTGGGAACTTGAGAATATGTTACTAATTCATATTATATAAATCAGTTTGGTGGTAATTTATCATTAAAGAAAATTGTTTTTATTTATCAAAACTTTATTTAAAAATTCTTTAGAATGAATGAGATTTGGTTTTTATTTTCCATTCATTCATTAATGGAAATTTACATGCATTTAGGAGTGAAATATGTTGAAAACAGGCTAACTTTTATTTTCTTACTAAATATTTCGATATGTGGCTTACTAACTCTTATCGCTCGTGATATTCCTTGAAAGAAAGGTGAAAGTAACACGCATATAAATTACACTTTCCCTCTACAATTACACTACAGTAATCTATTATACGAAAGCAATATGCTTAGCAATTTCAAAATCAACTTTCTGTTAGCCGAACCCGCCTATTGTTAGCGCCTTAAATTCGGCAACGATTTATTGCAAACAATTAATTTGTTAGAATTTCATTTCGTCAAAAGGGGAGCAAGAAATAAAATACAAATAAATTAAACGAAAATAGTTAAACATAAGAAAAAGAAGTGCTAAGAAAATGAGAGAGAACTTAACAAGCGTAAAGGCTATATCCTTAATTTTGATGTAGTTTTCATGCTATATATCTCAAGATACGTAGTGTGCCAGTTTTGTGTTTCGTAATAAGTTTTCATAGCAGGTGGATTTTTTGCGCGCCTAATAGCATGCTACAAATTTCATTGCCCAGCACAAGTGCTTAATTAATTTCAATTGAAAATGAATGGATTTTGCACTTCCTGCAAACGTTGGATGTACATTCGAGCAGAAGGTAAATTATTCAATTGTATTTGCTTGTCTGTACAAATATCACAGGAACACGATACTTCTCATGCCTTCTTCGGTGTGTACGACTGGCATGTACATGTGCTGTCAGCAAGGTAATTCTTAGTCTGATATCTGATGAGCACAATGGAAATTTACTGCATTGATCGTAAATTTTATTTAGTTTTATTTTTATGGCTGAATCACTTTTACAATTGAATTCATTAAATGAAATTACTTTGCTTTGTTGCTGCTGATGTTACGAATTTTAAAGAAAGCAAAGCAAATATAATTCAAATTAGATTTCGTAATTGCTAATGCCGATAGCAATCTATTGTAGTAATTAGAACAATTCTTTAAGACAATTAATAAATTCCCTGCCTCTATGAAGGAGTAATTTTTATTGGTACTTCATCAATTTTGGAGATTTAATTGCAAATGAAATGGTACAGATAAGTAGAACAGAAACGAGCAGTTTGCGATTAAAGCAAAATAATATATAAACTGCAGTATTTGCATTTATTTATCTGTTCAATTCGTAGTTCTTAGAAATATTTCCATGGATTAAATGTATTTAATATAAATTCAATACTTACAATACTAGTATCGTTTCAATGAGATTTACTGCTCTGGAACTAACAGTGGTTATAATGGTTATTATTTTGCCAGCCTGTGCTTGTGTATTTCTGTTTCTCAATAAAATGCAAGGAAGAAATAACTTTTTGTATACTTGGCAATTAAACCGGAAGGTGTGCTTAAGACTTTTGCAGTTCTCAACTTGCCAAGTGTAAACTTAAGTTTAGAAAGAATTGTTTTCCCATAAATTTGAGGAATTTGCAATTCAAATAATAGCAAATATGCATAGATAAACTTCAGCTCGTTAAAAGTTGTGCAATTGTATTGATTTTACAGCATTTCGAATTACTAAAGCTTAGTTGCCTTCAATAAATAAATAAACAATGATTTGGTTGCATTTTATTCTTAATTAAAATACAAACCAATGCCTGAGGTGAGAAGTTTCTGGTAAGCAAACAACAAACAATTAAAACTTCCTTTGTTATTTAAAATTAAAATAAAAATGACTTTTAATTAAAAGTATACTCTGATATATTTCACTTGTTTAGGAAGAGGAGAACCTTCAGAAGCGTTGGAGTGGAAAGTGCCAGAGGATTTGATTATTAGTCAATTCATTGAAAAGTATTAGCTTATGTCAAAATAATTGAAAGTCAAATAAAATAAACTATTGTTTGTATTATTTCAAATAAAAACATTGTACACAAAATTGGTTAATCAAAATGCCAATAAGGTTTAATATAAATTAAATATAATAAATATTTTTAACAATAATAAATATAATTAAATATAATAAATCACATCCGTCTTAAACTGACGTTTAATTACTACTGTAACGACACGGATTTTCCCGTTTCGTTATAATTTATGCTGGGGTATCCTCAATCTTTTCCAGGGGGTCGCTACAATAAATTTATAATCGCGGAGACAGGACTTCTCAAAATAAAAGTACGGCGGTTAAATTTTCAATGCAGATTTATTTAAAATATTAATAATTCATTAAAATAATATGTAATAAAGAAAAGAATTCAATTGAACGTAACTAGATAAACCCTGAGATTAACAATTTGTACAATTTTCAAAGATTTATATAAGATAGCTTTATGTAGATTATTATTTCTTCAATTAAACGTAGCTAGATAAAACCTTGAGATTAACAATTTGTACAATTTCCAAAGATTTATATAAGATGGCTTTATGTAGATTATTATTCCTTCAATCGTATTTCAATAACTTGAGATTTTAAACGCATG
The DNA here is from genome assembly GCF_002237135.1 of Teleopsis dalmanni. NCBI lineage: Eukaryota > Metazoa > Arthropoda > Insecta > Diptera > Diopsidae > Teleopsis > Teleopsis dalmanni. The sequence continues at coordinate 128,825,705 of NC_051847.1, forward strand.
CAAATTTTGAATGTATTTCCTTAGTCGTATTTCAAAGAGGTTGGTTAAATTTAATTAGATATGACTTGAGATGTTTCCTTGTGACCAGCTGTATTTAGAAGCTGTCCCTGTAGAGTTCACAGTGGTGGCTGATCCGGTTTCGTGGTTGTACCTTAGTATAGTTTCGGTGATTATCCTGCTCGATGAGTACCTACTGGACGAAACGGGGTTAGTGAATGTATATATGTCTTGTTATATTGAATATATATATAAAATGTCTCCGCGCCTGGTCTTAAAACCGCTCATGCACTCGTAAACAATTATATATATATTTTAAATAGATTATACACTAGGCTATTTATTATAGCCAAGTAATATAGATTATACACTAATAGATTATACACTATTTATTTATTTTATATGTTGACATGCAATGCCACCGAGTGATCATACAAGACACACTAAATTCTTAGAAAATTGCGCCGTCTTTTATACGCATCCTCTTGAACTTTATGTGTAAAGTACACAAAGCTTTGAGTTGATCTTAGCTGAACTTACTGCACTTTAACACTTTTGCACAAAAGCTTCCTTGTGCATCTTTTTGCAGCGAATTGCATTCTGACGTTTTTGACGTTCGCAAATGTTTGTTTATATTTTTACTTTTTACATGTGCGCATTTTTTTTAAATTGAATTAAATATAATTTATTAAAATAAGTAAAATTAATTAATAAGTAATATCGAAGTTTTAATAATTAATTTAATAAAATTATTTATATATACTACGTTTCCTTTTTTGTTTAAATTACTCAAAGTGATGTGTGTTAAGTGGTAGTGCAAAGTTTTAAATAATTGTTTTCCAATTTTCTAAATGTTGATTATGTTATATTTAATAAATTCATTTATAGAAACATCCAACATTCAAGTCATAGTATGTAGGTTGGAAATTTGTACAAAATTTCCATCCTTGCACTACTTATATTCAAATCTCGAGCGAATCGTGTAGTAACATTAGCATAACTTTCTCCACTTTATAGTCCTAGATTATATTTTATACCTAAGAAAGAATAATATAAAAGCATGCAACAAATAATGTCTCTACAAACAGAATAGTATTAAAATTAAACAATAAAAAATAAAAAATATAATTAATTGAATCAATTGTTCTATAGCAGAATTTGTTAATGAAACCTTCACAGTACAGCTTTGTGTCAGTTGGTTTTATTCAATGGTATGATGATACCATATTTTATTTATGGTATCATCATCATTATACCATATTTTATTTAGGACTTGTACATATTCATCCTAGTGCCTTCTTAAAATTAAAAATAATTCTTCTTATGGAACGAACTTTAACTGGTCGCTTTAACAAACGCCAAGACATTATTAAGCTCTTTTTATTAAAATGCGCAAGAAAAAAAATGATTTTTTCTGAAATCTTCATCGGAAAAATTATTAATAGTTTCTATGAAATTTCTAATACCATATTTCCATACTGCTGCACTTCATGCTCTGAGCTTAATACACTTGAACTAGTATGAAGTGGAACAGCCGTTGACTCTATTAAAATCTTCAATTTTTATTTATTTTTTATAGAATTTAAATTAAGTTTTAATGCGAATAATAAAAAATTAATTATTTTAATAATTCAGACATTTTAACAGATTTTATATTTAAAAATTTTTCAATTATTCCTTTAGCACCAAAATTATTCACACAAATCAAAACAAAATTTTGTAAACAAACACAGCTGACATTTGGGATTGTCAATTACTTTCACATATGATCCGTATCGTTTCAGGAAAGTAGATCCAGATCATTATTTGCTGAAACACATTTAATGTGATATTTTAAATAAGGAGTAGTCAATTCTTCAGTGATGTAGTAAAGCGCATATGAGTATTGGGTATTACAACAGTATCATTTTAGTACTGAACGTTAGGAATATCTATCTGTTATTCTAGCATTTCTTTTAATTTTTGTTTAACCAATTTTAATATAAATTTTGGTTGTAATGCAAATAAGTTAACAGGTAGTTTGCCACCTCCTCTTAATAACTTTATAGCAATTGACAAAAAATTTCTTCTAATATTTTGGTCTGTAAACAGATTAGAACTTTGATCTATCATTATACACATACACTATCAAAGTAGAAACAACAAAAACAAAATGTTTTAGCAAGAATAAGAACGGGATTAAAAATTCTACTGGGAAATTTTCGTATGTATAAAATAAATAAATAAAATCGAAGAAGGCGTATGTGCACAACATAGAAAAATGATTCACAATATCACATATAGAGAGAGTCCGAGGTTTTGTATAGGTCACATCAGAAGATTTTAATTTGGTTTTTAATTCAATTTGTCCCCAAAAAAATTGTAAAATCTGATTACCTTTCAAACAAAAAAAAATTCACCAAATCCGTTGACTTTTTGGCAGTTGAAAAGGGTCTTTAATGTTTTTCTTTGTTTATTTATTTAATAGATTTCGTCTTCTTGATGATTTCAACTTGTCAACTTTTTTCGAATCGTAGGGGCACTGCTTACATTTACTTCATAGTAGTAGTTACAATGAATTTTAAATAAATATATACATTAGCACGCAGTGAAACAAATGAAGTTAACTTAGCAGAATTCATTTAACAGCGGTTAGATATTAACACAGATGAAGAAATTAATGAAGATACCAATAGATTTGAAGAGTTATTTCCAAACCTTTTTAATGTTAATAGCTTGTTGTTGCATTACTTAAGTGGATGTGATAGCTACTTTCTTCGAGAGATGTTAAGCAGGCGTAATAGTTGATTTATTAGGAATTCAGTTATGTTTTATTACTTATTTCTTGCATTTTATTACTATATATATATATTTTTCGTTTTAGTTTTTATATTGATAAGAAATCGATTATTTAGTTCCTTTACTCAGTTCCGTTTGCAGGCATCGATTTGAATCAATGAAATATTGATCGACTTTATACATTATGTTTCAATTAAACTCAATGCGTACTAAGCGTAGCTTGAACCTGTAAAAGAGAAATTAGTTTACAAAAAAGTTAATGCGAAACATTCGTAGAACTTTTTCTCAGACGAGAAAGTAACCTCGCAGTCTCTTTTCCAATTTTATGTAGTTCTCTACTTTATGGCTTACTTTGATAAACTTCGTGATTTGTTTGAAAACTTCCTCGACGAGGTGCGTCAGTGATAGAATTTCAGTTTAAAATTTCTATTTCATTGTAGGTTACTTTTCTTGCTTGACTATTTCATAAAAATTCATTTTTTCCCTCACAAATGCCAGAACCAAGCATTAATGGAATCAGTAGGCCGCACTGTGTGCACAACATGAAATTTCATTCAAAACTTTTCAACACTTTTTTCTGCAGTTTTTTTGCGATCCTGCAAATGCTTTTAATGTTCAAATTTTTCCAACTGCAAGAAGTTGGAAGCATTTCCGCACAAAAAAGGCTTCATTTTGCAACAGAAAAAAGCGGACCGAAAAAAGTTCACAAAAATGAAACCAAAATATTAAGGCTACAAAAATTAATGAAAGAAACCAAAACTTCGGAAAAAAGTTTTCCGTTGTGTGGTTTATTTAACCATAATAATTTTTTGCTGCTGGTTAATTTGGTGTAATTTCGAAAATTCGTAATATAATTACTGGCAGCGTTTATGCCACAGATATTGCCAGTTGAAAGTGCAAAGGGACAAGGCAAGCATGAAATCACATTAAGTGCAAAAATTTCAATCCGTTTTCTCCATGCAACCTCTTAAAGATACTGGAGTAGTTTGGTTACTAAAGCGATGTCAGCAAGGATTATGGATATGGTTTTGGTTTGATAAAAAGGAAATTTGTGAAATATCTGTTAAATTTCTTAACAAAATCAAAAAATACATTTAAAGATCTTGAAATATTCAGATAAATTTAAAATATCTTAAGCTTAAAATATTTTTTTGTTTACAAATTCAAAGTAGTAAATGTGAACAGTGTATATTCTGCATTGAGTTTCTATGAGCACTTTTTGGTAGGTTTACAATAAGCAGAAAGGACATAAAATTGCTGATAGTGAAAGCCAAATTGATTATGCATAATTTAAATTTTGTGTTTCCATGTACGTTTTCCGACATTATACACAATGTCCCACTTTGGGTTTTAGTGCTGAATTGTGTTGAAAGTCAAATTTACTTGATGCTCAACCCAAATATTTAGTTTCAATGGCGTAAAAGGACATTGGCCGTAGAATTCAACATCAGTTATTGTCATAATGTGTTGGCATTTCAGTTTTGCTGGTACGCTGACAGCTCGCTTTATGCAAATTTGACAGCGCCATTGACAATACTTAGAGAGGATAAAACATCACCGAAAGTTCAACAGAAATAGGCGCAATGTCGAAAGCAAATATTTTGCATACGATAATGTGTCACTATAGTACATATCAGTTTTAACTTCCAATGTATTAAAGGATATGTTTTAAGAAAAAAAAAACAGAAACAGAATAAGAATATTTTAAATTTGGTTTTTGTATGATATCTCTACGGTGATTTTTAAAGTTATATTTTTGTGAATATTTGATATTATATATTTCTTATGACCAAACAATTATAGCATTTTTTTGAAGTATTCAAGTATGTGAAATTGCTTATATACAAGTTTATTTGCTTTTTTTCAACACTTCGATTACTATCGATAGTCATCTTCAGCGAATTATTGAAGTGTGAAATATTGGAATACAAAAAATTAACTTTCTATATAAATTTTTTGATTTTTTTATCAATTGTGATGCGTCTTATGATGAAAAGAAACTAGAAGGGTTCGAACAGTAACTAAAAAACAACAAAAAAAATTTGGGCAACCATACAACGCTGCTTCAAGTATTCCGAATATTTGAATATTTCCTAAGATCACTTGTGATGAATATTTGGCAATATTCGAAACAGTATTGTATGGTCAGCCAAATTTCAATAAATTAATAAACAATTGTGTTTTGTTTGACTGATTAGTTCATATTTAAAAAAATTAAATATTCAAAACAGACTTGTAATAAATTTATAATAATATCGTATATATATATAATGATTTAAAAGAGTACTGTCATACATATCCTTATAAATAGTAAATCTTGAATGTACTTTGAATGCAACTGTTCAGTGCACTCACATTTCTTTCTTTTTTATGATACACTTTACATTATTCCCATTTTTTATTCACTACGTAATACTCAAATAAAAGTTTCACTTTTATTTTTATGTATTCTTATGTATTTATATTTTTAGTGATTTTTTTATAGAGCATCTGTTACAATTTTTTTACTGCACTTCGAAAAACAAACAATACTGCACTTACATAATGGAGCTTTTTCTTTAGTGTAGTATATATTATTTAAAATAGAAAATGACAAAAATAATGTTCTCTATTTACAAAACTTTCAAGGGTGTATATATTTACAATGTTTCAAAATTTGTCTTAAGAAATTGTTTTATAGGAATTTAATAGAACTACATATGTTAAAAATAATGTAACGTTGTACACTTCTGATTTTAATTTTATATAGTTATATTAACTATTAATTATTATTATTAAAATCAAAATTTTCTTCTGTCAACAATTTTAAACTGTCACGCATACAACAAATCATTGTAATTTGATTGTCAGATTTATCACACTTTTTATCACAAAGTATTTACTTTGCATATATAGTACATACGTATAATAAATAGTTTGCACGTATGATATACAAGAGTTTGTTTCATTTTGTATGAAAACTTCATTCATTCCTTAAAACTATTCACAATAGCATAAGTTTATACAGCACAATACTGTACTATGGTGAACTGTCCAAGTCAAAATCTACTCGGTTTTGTAGAAATTACGATTCAATTCTGTTACCCCGGTAACACGGAAGCCCATAATTACTCATTGCGGTGGGCATGCATCAGCGAGGTGCGACGCTAAAATACAGTCTTTTACCACCGATTGCAAACAGATTCGATGAACACGTGCAGTTTCGGCTTGGAAAGAAATGAAAATATAGAAGAATAGGGAAAGGACGTTGGAATGATTTTAGTTAGGACTGCTAGGTATTGAAAGAGTGCAGGTTTGACTCGCATTAGCCGCTAAAAAGCGTTACCAGCGATCACCACGTGGAGGCCCACTTCACGAAAGGGGTGAGTACTTAGGACTAGTCTCACCTGTGAGTATATATAGTCAAATATTTGGATCTTCTAAAATAACAAGAATAAGTTTTATTATTAACAGAATACCTTACGTAATCTTTATGCGATCAATAAAAAAACCATGACTTTAATATTGAGAAATATGTATATCCAACAATTTGTCTTTATCATAATAAGTGAACTAAAAATAATTTTAGGCTACATTTACATTAACAATGCTGTTAGTCTCAAATAATCACTAATAAAAATATTGAAATAGAGTTCAGAAAATTATAAAAAAATTTGAATTATAATGGAATTAAATTTTTTTTAAGTTTTCGAGCCGAAACACAACATAATTGTTGAAGGAAATTCATCACAGCCAGGAAACATATCACAGACATGTGTTTTATTTAAAATTGCGTATAAAATGTCAATAAAACAGCACATATCCTAAATCTCAAGGCTGAGCATAATATCAATAATGTTTTTATCCTTTGTATAAGACTACATTTAGTGACTTTATTACTTTCACTGCTACAAATTTTTACGTCAAAAACACTTGCGTATATAAATTTCAATAAAATTTTCATTCACTTACAAGCACCAAAGATGGCAGCAATAGTTATAAAAACAACAACGAGACACTTACATAAATATGTAAAAGGATTTTGAATCTTCGAACGGAACGTGTAAGGCTTTGTTTATGAAACACTGAAAACGTATTAAACGCAAACGTATCCTTGTGCGAGTGGAAGTAATTGTGTATTATTAAAGTCGAATAGCATGCATTCGTCAACGTCTTGAGTTTCATTTCCTCCAGAGTTCAGCACAGCTAGCAGTTACTCATATTTGCATAAGAAATTTCAAGTTTTTAATCAAGGACATTTTTTCCTTAAATTCTGAAAATAACTTGAAGGTGTAGGAAACAATGGTTCCCTCGGTGCTGCGATAGAGTAATTTTTCATGTAAGAGTTTTAAGCAATTCAATTCCCATGTTGTATGTTAATTTAAATCTTATTTTAATTCCGCTGAGAATCAAACGAATGTTACGAAAAAGTAAAAAATCCAAGAAAAAAAGCCATTATAACAAATAATTTTTCAGAAGAACGATATAAATATTTCTACTAATAATAAAAACTCTGCTGGGTATTTTAACTTTCTCGTATTATAATAAAAAAATCCCAGCTAGAGCATTGTCAGACTCATCCTTAATAGGATTTGATTTTTTTCGTTATTATTTCAAAGAAATAATCATTAATTACTATATCAGAAAGGACAAAAGATTAGACGGATTCCAATAGCAAAGTAAAGACAAGGACAAAAATTTATTTAATTTATTGAAATTTGGCGAACCATACAATGGAATATAAATACAGATTATAAAAATGGACTATAAACTAATTTAGAGATTTTAATATTTCCTAAGATCACTGATGATGAGTACTTACCAATACTCGAAACAGCATTTTATGATCCGCCAAGTTTCTATAAATTAAATAAATTTTTGTTCTTGTCTTTTCTTTGCTATTCGAATCTAACTTTTAAATAGTTTCTTTTCGTCATAAAGACGCGTCACTTTCGGCAAGAACAAATTTACATTGACAATCGATTAGTTTCGATTATTACATGATAAAATATATGTTATGTTAATGTACATTTTCCTAACTTTCACTCAGATATACTTTTCTTATATTTTACTATCATTCATTTTTATGCGTCTAAATGGTTTTGTCAGAAATTATACTTCACAAAAGAAGGAAGGCGTGAGATCACTTATCATGTTCACGTTCTTCCATTTAGTAGTAAATGCGATTTTCTTGATTTAGGTTAAACATTATTGTGGAAAGCACAGTAAAATATTTAATTAAAAATAAAAACATATCCGCATGAGAAGTCTAAAAACTAATACTAGTCTTCCAGTAAAAGAATATATTCAATTTCTTTGATAAGTGATCATACATCATTTTCAAAAATGTCTATATTTCAATTTAGTTAAAAGTAAAACTATCTTGACAATAAATGCTACGTTCCGTTTATATGCAGACTCTTACCATCTCATCTAAAAGTTTCTTCTCAAGTTCTCAGTGAGATTGCATATATGTTAGCATACCTCTTCACTAAGTTTTACTTATGCACTAGATGAAATGAATTATGGTTATATTGCTTTATCATTTATTTTAACAATAATCAGCTAAAAATTTATACAAATAATATACTATATGAATCAAGCATTCATAAAAGTTATTATAATGAGGGACGAAATTGAAGACGTGAACCGTATGTGCGTGCAAACTGGATCGAGTTTTTAACAAAATGGAGAATGTGCAATGTAAATATACTAATGTAATTATAGTATTTCTGGTAATTGGAAATTTCATATTCATTCATAATAGATTTTTGTATAAAACATATAAGATATTCAGTAGCTGTTTAATGTTCCATATTCATTTAAGAAATGTGCAGTAATAACTCCAATAAGTAATTGAGTTACAAGTGTGAAATAATTATATACTATACTTACAGTCAAATAAAGAGGTTTTGAAGCTTTAAATGAAAAATTTGTTTACTATTTGCCACACAAGCGATATAATTGGTTCTTAGAACCTTCTTTGCCGTCACAGAGGGTCATCCAAGGTAATTGCTTTCATAAAACTCTACTGATGTTGGATGCTATAATATCAAAAAATATGTAGAGTGTATTTCTTAAAAGCTTTGATTTCGAAAAAAAAAAATTCTTAACAATTTTGTTTAGTTTTTCGAAAAAATCAAATTTTCAGAATCTGAATCAGAATTATTTTAGAATCCATATAAGTACAGACATGTGAAGAGTTGATTATATAAGTGGGTCCTTGATATAAGCTGAACTATTAGCTGGTATTCGATACAACAATTGGCTAAGCAATTGTTTTCGGACATAGAAGCAGTATTGAAAGAAATATCATTTGATATTTGAAAATGAAAACTATTATCAATAGTATATTATTGTTAGCTGTATCAAAATGAAGAGAGATAGTCGGATATGTTAAATAAATTTTCTTTTAAGAAAATCGATAGTAGCCATAGGTTTTCTTCGCAGAGTAGTAAAAAACACTCTTAAAATCTTCAGAGTTAGTTTCTGTTCAAAAAAGGTCTTAAGTTTAAGTGCAGCCAAACTCAAAAACAGTCCATTGTGATTGTTTACTTGTTATGTTTTAAAACTCCAGTTATCCGTTAATATTATATGAGCATTTCACTTACTAAGAAACTCAAATACATGATAAAATAAAATAATTCAAGTATATAGGATAAAAATGCTCACCATTGCTCTTCTTATAATTTAAATCATTTTCAGTGTTATAATTTTTATAAATATTTCATACTACACACAACATAACAAAAAATATATTTCAATAAAACATTTAACATATTTTAAATGTGATGCCAATTTGTTTCAACCAGACTTAATAGTGTTTTTTACAACTCTGAAAGAAAAAATTACGGCTACTATCTTAGGTTATCTCATATTTAACATTATAACAAAATTAAATACATTAATTAATATTTTTTTTCATTGTTAAACTAATTTTTAAAAATTTATATTTTCAATTGCGATTTACTTGTAAGTTTTGTCAGGCATTCCTACTTAACGAAATTGAAATTGATTGGTATGCACCTCACAGGAATCTGCTAATAAAATGACATTTGTTAAACGTGACAAAACACTTATTTTAGCCTGTATTCAAATCACCGAAAATACATTTCCGAGTCAACAAAAATGCGTGCTGAACTGAACGACATGTGTGTCTTATATTCCAACACGTGAAATATTGTCTGCTTTCATATGAAATTTTTGCTGATTTTTCCCAAAGGACCTAGTACCTGTACTCCGGCAATTTATGGTTGTTATTTCAGTGCTTTATTGACAGACCTGCTGTAATATTTCTGTTGAAATATTTTTAGCCGGCTTTAATGTCGCCAACTGCGGAAAATGCTACTCATTAAAATCATGCTCACTTTTATTCCAATGTTCAAAGCAGTGTGTATGAGCCACCGCTGAGGGGAGTGCATAAGTAGACACCTAATTATATGCATTAAAATAACAGTTTCCAAATAGAATAGGTATACGCGCGTTTCTGTGAGCCATAAAACTATTTTTGTGGAATTAATGCTTTCCTTATTATGTGAACACTGCAGAATGTGAACTGCAACACCTTTGTTGAGCTGTCGAAAATTACGCTCCCAACAAGAAAAAAAAAATGAACCGGACAAAATAAATTATATCAAAACTTGTTCACGAAATAAGCACATTTTGTTCGTGCACTGCGAACTACGTTTTACCGACTTTTAAAAACCCATTAGTTCCATGTAAGTAATACGATTATAGAGCATGGCCGTGGCACATAAATGGCGCCTTCCGTTGCAGCCATGAACAGCTTTACTCGTGTATAAAATTTCAATGCAGTGGAGTCCTTTTTAAGCACTAATCCGGACACATGCATAAAACACGCTTGTATGCTTGGCAAATAAGCACGCACATGCGGTGACAGATTGGTTAACATTACACCATTAAAGAAGTTTCACAAAGGACTTTTCAAAATAGATCCGTTCTTTGTTGTGCATTAAATAAAAATTAGTTATGAAGTTGAGTTGCAATTAAAGTGAACATTTGAATAGACCACAAATGAAACCTTAACAGAAAAAAAATTTTATTTACACAATATGTAATTGTTTAATAAATTCCTTGGCCACCAGAAAAGGGAGGGTGTTCATATAATAAAGACATTAATATAAAGATAGAATAGAATAGAAATAAACAGGATACCAACTCCCAACGGAGTGAAGCACTACTTCGACTTTTGTGCTGCAATAGACCCTAACCGAACATAAGACATTCCGCTTTCCAAATGAAAGCCAAAATGTCAGCAGTTGAGGACCTCCAAATGTCAGAAGGGGAGAGTAGTTCTCGACCCATTGAACTCCTCTTGGCCCTATAATATAAAATACAAAGATAGATGAAATTGATATAATGTAACACTGATTGAATATGTCTAAGTTATAAGTATAAGTAATGTAATGATAGTATTGGCAGTATCCGATTTAATAATGAAAAATCAATATTTTTAAATGCTTGAGTTTTAATTTTTGCAGTAAACTTTCTGTTCACTAATATATTTATTCCTGATGTAATTAATATCAGGATAATAAATTTGTCGAGATGATCAAAGCAAACTACCATCACTGACTTAAATTATATCTTTATTGCTTTAAATGAAATCAGTATGGAAACAGTCCCAAAAGTAATGATCATAATCCCTTAAAACTTATACTAATCGAAATTTCTATCAAAATTTGAATAAATTCCTTTGATATTTCGCTGTGGCTTCATATTTTATATAATATCACTTTTCAAAAGTCATTTAAAGAAACCATAATAAATGTTTATCACATACATGCATCATTGCCTTTTATACGTACAAGTTTACCTTTGGTTTGATCGATTTAGTGACCTTTATTGAAAGAGGATCTCGTGAATATTGAAAAATTATCGCAATCAATAACCACTACCAAAGAATACTACATCGAAGAAGTCGAAATCTTCAGGCGATGATGTGGGGAAACAAAAGGTCACTCCACAACTTGTTCTATACACTCCAACTAATGACCAAATAGACTAGAGAGTGCAGCATTGCAAAGACTGGTTGAAAATCTGCCCAAGAAACTGCTCAAGCATATCAGCCTTTGCAACTGGTGTTGAAACAAAATAAAAGATGGATAATTTATAAATTTTTGATCTTCAGAAAAAAATTGCTTATTATTTTTGCTTAGTGAAAAAATTTTGAGTGCTGATTAAACATTATTTTTTATGAGAAAAAATTTTATTAAAACCAAACGGTTGTATCATTAACATTCTGAAGGCTCTATTTCAACAAATAATGACATAAGTGATGCATTAAAGTATAGTCGCATAGATACCGATTATGCTAAACACCATGATTACCTATTGGTAGCTGTTCCGGAAACAATAAAATAGTTCATGGAACAATTATAAAGCTACACAAACTAAAGTTACAGCTGACACTTTATATATTGAAAGATAATATGTTTGTAATTGGTACTGCATTTATTCACACCGATTCAGAAACAACAAATTCATTAATACTTTAAAATACTGTTTATAGTATATTCAGCAGATAGACTATTGGCATCAATACGGATAATGGATAAAACATGAATCTATTACTGCACGCTTGAGTCATGAAGATAGTCAGTCAGCGAAAGTCATCCAAAGCGAACAAAACTCTAGAAAACAATATTATGGTGTTTGTAATTTGTGATAGATATACCTATCAGTAGCAAATAAAGCATTATTATATTGGTTGAACGTGAAGATCCAAATAAACGGTATCACTTATAAAGTAAAACAAGGTAATGTTTCTCCAAGATAATGCTCCGAAATCTAAGAAAACTTTAATTAAATGAAATGATTTCGTAGATAAGCTCGAATTGCTTCCACACCCACAGTACTCTCCTGATATCGCTTCTTGCATAATGATAATGATAGCAAATATGGTATAAAGGAAGAAAACTAGTTTAAATATTAAAAAATTCAACAAAAGGAAAGCTTGAGCACAAAATGATTGCATTTCTCCTGAAGATGGTTTGCATTAATGTTGCATAGAAAAATTAGTATGTTGGCTAATAAGGTTGACTTTATAAAAATAAATTGTTTTCTTGAACTACACCGGTGACTTAGTGGATCTTACATTACCAAATTTTGCATAATTTTTTGTGAGTTGCAATCCAATGAAGCTCGAAAAAGAAACAAACATACATAAACTAAAATGAGGTTTTAATTTAAAAATGATAATGTATTCATATTACATTAAAACTAAATGTAAAGAGTTCGTATAGCAAAGAAAAGACAAGAACAAAAATTTAGTTACAACGCTGTTTCGAGTATTGCCAAGTACTTATCATCAGTGAGCTTCAGAATTATTCGAATTTCTGCTTAATTAGTTTATAGTCCATATATAATTTGTACCAAGCTTAGCATTAAATTTTTTGACTTTCAAAAATAGCTTCTTTGTCGTCATAAGAAGCGTAGCTTTCAGCAAAAATAATTAACTTTAAAAATTAAATGTCAATTCAAAATAAATATGTTTTCAATTTGATTTAGTTGAGTATTTATCTTGACTCGCAATAATAACAACTGAAGGTCCGAATAAATTTATATGAAGGATTTATATTTTAGAGAATTTTAAAAGCTTTTACATTTTAAAAGATTGTACGAAACAAATTTTAATTGAGAATTTAATGACTTACAAATTATTTTGATTGTTTTAATTTAAATTTATTTTATTATTTCGATTCTACTATTTTATTCTACTCTGTTTGAGTTCAGTCTGTGCTGGCAGAGTTTACAAACAGCTAACAAATACATTATTATAATTAACTAAATAGCATTAATTTAAGCTACTTAAAAGCCTTAATTGAACCACTTAATTTTTCCATTTATTTTATCGCTTTTAATTCTCAATTTTTTTGCAGTGTAATTTGTTTTTTGAGTGGGAGTACTCTTTTATCAATTACATTCTATTAATTTTGCAAATTATTTTTGAATTCCTTTTACCATATCTCACCCAACCTCTGTTGACTTGTTGACTAAGTAGAAAAATTTATGTAGAAAAACGAATAAATTATGCGAAATAGGTAAATTGGTGAACTAGGTATTTTAATTTCTCAATGCTATTCCTTTACACGTTTTGAGATACTCCTTAGTGATTACCTGAAATGATACTTAGCCTATTTGAATATTGAACTATATACTTGGCAACAAATCATTGCATTAAATTTGTATTGACTGTAGAATAAAGTGTTTTTCTTATTTTCATCATGAATTGTTTATTACGCTAGTTGCTTAGAATATATAAAACAAAAATGTAGGAGGTGGAAATGAAAGATGACTACAATATCCACAATTTTTATTTTTCAATACTAATTTTGCATTCATTTAATGTCACAATCAATTGAAAAATACGTGCAGTCCGTTAAAAAATTTAGAACAGTATAGAAAAGTGAAGAAATTATATAAATAACCTAAACGAAAACAGAGATACTCGTAAAGAAAAATTTTAAGCTTTCAAATGAAAACTGATGCTATAAACCTATTAGATTCCATTTTAAGATTTATTAAAATTTATAAAAAAAATTCTTGCATTTTGATATACGGAATAAGGAAAGAGATATGAAAATATTCGTCCTCTGTCTTAAATAAAATTAACATTTGTCATACAACTTATCTAGGGAACCCCAATTAATTATTGATAGCAACACATCCATATAATCTTCTTTTTCAAAACCGCTTTTATAAATATTCTAAAACTTATTAAACAAAAACACATCAGATAGTATTGAATAAAAGTATTTATTGTTTATAACTATGCCGAAACCGAAACTATAGCTCGGAGACAAAGTGTTTTTTTTTTCTTTCAGTCCTTTGCACTTGAAAGAGCATAGTAGATAGATCAAGAGCTATATGGTTTTCCCTTATCAATCTGCAAAAAACTTTTCCAAAGTGATTTTCCATCAAGCAAGCGATCTTTTTCGATTTATTCATTTGTTTAAATTACTTTAAAAAAATCATTATAGGTTAATAAGATACTTAACTTTGTCCATATGCTTAAATTGATTAAGTTAACATATATAATGCACTATGACCCGTTTGGTTTGTTTGTCAAATTTAATGAACTAGATACAAATTGAAAGTATCTATATGGAATCGGTGCCCATATATCTGGTAACATCAATCTGATTATGTTAAACGAATACGTGTTTGAAAGGTGACATGCCAGGATACTTACTTTGTAAAAGTCGTTCTGCAATTAATTTTTCGTGTCAAAATTTATATGCATAAATTATCTGAAGAAGTACGCTATGTGAAGCTTAATACTATAAAAAATAATACTGCTGAAAAAACAATGGTGAGGGCGCTGTGATAAAATATTGGACCGGGAGTGGTATGCTCGATTTTGTTTCCAAAACTTGTCAAGAAAATTTTGCAACTTGAGTAAGACCAACACACAAGTTGTCAGGAGATAGCGGTGATACTAATTAACAATCATATGACAGTTAAGAATCATCAGGAAAAAACTGGCTTCGCAAAGACCTTTGATGTTTAGGCTTTACATATAAGAAATATAATGAACTTTGATTGCCTCAGTTATCATCAGTAAGAAGCTGTTGAATTGAACAATTTTTGAAGAGAGTCAACAAAGTGTACACAAAATATATTTAACATATATTTATATTTATATATTTAACAATTCTTTGATGAACAAAAAAATTCAGTAGAAAGCATATGGAAAGGCGTATGTGCTGTTTCTGATAAAGATACTCTATCACAATTTAATACTGGTAAGTGGTTCACTTAAGATGTTCCGAAAATTGAAATCTAAAAAGTTATGTTCGTTTTATTCTGTATATAAAATTGAAGATAAAACCTAGCAAAACTATAAGTGTAGACTTTAGGCATCACAACAATACTGCAGATTAGCTTAACGAGTTGCTTCACCCGGTATAAACCCTTGACAATTTGGGGTCAGGTGAGCCGACTGAAATTTAAACATGTGAAGTTGTTTTACAATAAGCACTTATTTGACTGTTTGTCGACAGACACCTGAGTTTTCGGTATGTAAATAGAAACTTAATAGTAATCAGAAATCTCTCAGTCGGAATGTTCTTATCATTTGCTAAGTAAAAAATTTCGACTAGTTAAGACGGAAAGTATACAATAGTTTTTCCTCCAATTAAATCCAAATATGAGACCTTATACGTCACATATTAGTCCATTTAGACTATTTTAGACAAGTCTGTACAAATTAATTCAAGCATTAATAAAATATCTTTCATTTTTTAAATTTTAGGGTGCTTCAAGTAGTCGCCATAGCCAACCTATTTGTATTTTCGGGAAATTTCCATTTTGCCAAATGTTTGACAATTATTCATTTGTATGATAAATTGTTATGTGCATGTTTATATAATGTCAATGAATTTTTTTCATAAATTGTCATTTTTATTATGTAAATTTCAAGCGACTTTAGCTTTTATGTCGAATTTTGTATGATAAAACGGTTTTTCTTAAGCGAGCCTTAAATTAAGTAAGTTGTTTTTGCACGCCACTGTGTCGTTTATCAAATTTAATGATGAAAGTTTTTAGCCTCATGCAGAAGAAAGTAATGCACATCAAAATTTATCTGATATTAATGATTTTGACGAAATGTCACTATTATGATTTCACTTAATTAAAATTTACAACATAAATCATTTCAAGATAATTTACAGATAATTTTTTGCAAGGTGTATGTAAAAATTAATTCATTATCCATAAACTCGAAAATCGAAGAAAAAAATTTTAATATTTTTTTTTTGATTGCAGTTATTGTGGTTGTAATAAGTTAGGGTGCGGTTTTAATGGGTATTGTTGTTAATGAGAAAAAAACAAACTACTTTTGTCAACAAAAAAATTTCCTAAGCGTCTTGGACCCACCTCACTGTTGATAACTTTAAGTTGGAGGCTGTAAAAGCACGCGTTCTCAATTTTTTAAATAAATATATTAAAAAAATATGAAATTTATTTTAAAAAGTAATGAAAATGAAATCTAAACATTATCTGCCAGATGTTGTTTATATAATGTATAATTTGTATTTATAATTAAATTAATGAAAAAATTTACACAAAACAAATTGAAATTACTTCTCTGAAATTAACTAAATTAACTCGTTAATTTTCTCAATTTTACTGAGTTTTTTCATTTTCTTTTAATCAACAATGTATCTCATTGTCTACAGAAATCAGCTGTAATAACAAAAAAAATTTGGTCAATAATAACATAAAATTTATCTTCATCTCACTCGTTACCATTTTTTACACAATTCCTACTGGTTGTGTGTACTGGAACGCGAAGCCAGTAAAAATGGAAACAAGCTTTGTTTATGGTTCATGACACAATTGAGTAAAATTAAGGATTAGAATTAATTTTTATAACAGTTTTCATACTTTGATACTGTTGAAAAAATAATAAAAACAATATATACATAATATTTCTCTTCTCTAATTTTTTCATATGTTCTATTCTACATTTACACGAGCATGCTATTCTTAGTGCCAGAAAGAACAATGAACAGCGAAAGCAAAGAATTAGTTTGCATTTTGTGAATACCAAAATAAATTAAATTAAATTAAACTACTTATTAAAATATTTATCACTTCAATTTACAGAATTAGAATTCATCAAGTAAGCATAAGCATCAAAAATTAATCCATCAAATAAATCCTCAAATATTACTCAAGTGTGTCATAGACCTACAATTACACAATTAATATTGTGCTTATTCAGAAATTGCACAAAGTCTTGTTCTTCTCAGTACATATTGACGTTGCAACTTTGTAACTCACTAGAAGAACTAGACAGCAACACCAACTTCTTATAAGCACATCTTAAATACTTATAAAATTAATTTACCTTATAATTTATCTTTTATACTTCATTCATATAAATTATTTCTATTCATGCAGTTATTATTAAATTTATTAATAACATACCGCAAAATTGGTCTAAAAAAATTTATATTTAAAAATTAGTCTAACTTTACTAAATGCCCAATGCAACACTGATCCAAACAGCTGTATATGCGACTCCATCATTAAGTTGTGTCAGTGCTACAAGCAAGCGGTGAAGGTAGTGTTGAAGTAGTTCACAATTTTGTGTTTTTAAAGAATTAAATCGGTATTAATTATGGAAAATAGCGATGAGGACGATACTTCAAGCGATTCAGTCGATGAATCAGAAAGCGATATTGAAGACAACGAGGAAAATGTTTGGACAGATAATACTGCAGTAATTGATAGTCAACTTGACACAGAAACTATAAAAATTGACTGCGAACAACTCGTTAAAAACTTACATTGCTTAATAAAAGAATTGCCAAATAAGGAATGTGGTTCTACTGTGAAAGATGCTTTAAAACTAAATGAAATCTTAATAGAACAATTGGAAAATTTCAAAAAAATATTTACGTTTCAATTGGAGCGAATTCGGTCCCGTTTCAAACTGAATGCAGCATTGATAGAAGTAAAAAAGAGAAGAACATGCAATAAGGTCTCTAAACGAAGTGCATTATTGAAGGCATCCACACATTATCTGGACGGCAACACGTTTTTTAAGGATTTTTCTGGGAATGGAGCTCCAAATAATGCTGATTACATGCAACGTAAAAAAGAAGGAGAATTTTTTCCCATGGATTTAGGGTTGGTTAGCAGTCATTATTGGACTGACAAAGACAAAAAATCTCTTGTTTGTGGTATAAAAGAACAGGTAACTTATTGATCATGTGAATAATTTTTTCCAATTGAACTTACAACTTGTATTTCAGTTAATAAATAGATTAATAGAAAAGAAATTAATAAATGTAAGATGGGAAAGTAAGGAAGATTATTTGTGCTCTTCTAAATTAAAAGATTTATTGGATAAAGTGGATGCTAAATTCTCAATGGACTGGTTTCAAATTTCTGCTGGGGATCTCAAACATAGACATTCTGAAACATCATGTGAGGCAATATGGAATGTTTTACTACATCCGTCACTTAAACATTCAAAGTGGTCTGTAGAGGAAAATAATCGCCTTATAACAGCTGTACAAAAGTACAATTTTCAAAATTGGGAAGCTATTGGAAATGAAGTAGGCGGTCGTTCTGACTATCAGTGTTTTATACAATACAGGAATAATGTCTGCTATAACTTACCAAATCGTTTTAAAAAATGGGATAAAAATGATGATGCTAAATTAATTGAATTAGTAAATAAAAATACCACCAATAATGTTACTGATTGGACAGTAGTAACATCGTATTTTAGATTCAAACCTAAAGGTGATGTTATAGCGCGTTACACCACCAGATTAAAGCCCAACATAAATCATGGTAAGTACAAAAACATTTTTTAAAATAATATAACATATAAATATGTTTCTAGACTCATTTTCACCAGAGGAAGATCTCCTACTTATTGGTCTTGTTAAAAAGTATGGAGAAAAATTTAATACTATACCACGTCAAATGTTTCCCGATCGTACTATTCTACAACTTCGTAATCGTTACTTAAATACCCTGAAGCATCGTCATACAAATACAACGTGGACGTACGAAGATGACAGAAAATTAGTAGAGTTCGTTTCGAAACATGGTCCATCGAGTTGGTTACAATGTGCTGAATTGCTAGGCAACCATACACGTACTAGTTGTCGTACTCGTTATTTAACAATTAAAAAATTTTATGCAAAAAATCCAAATGCAAGTCTTGAAGACATACCACGGCATAGGGTTTTGAAAAGTGACAATTTGATTAGAACGGATACGTTTGAAACTCAACTTAAATTAGTAGAAACTGATCAAACCAATATATTAAAATATCAGTCACTTGTAACTAAGAAGAAACGAGAAAAGTCGGCAAGAATTTCAAAGAGAGACAAAGAAAAACGTTTATCTGAAACCTTGCAGTCATTGGAATCAGAAATGCATGAGCGTTTTAAGTTTGGTCATGACTACAGCGTATTCAATACTTATTATACAAAATGGCCTTCAAGTATTTTAGCTAAAAATATTATGGCGAATACTTTAAAAGTACCTACTCCAACACTTGTAGACCATGTACTACTATCTCGCATTCCAGTTTGTTTTCAAGAAACAGTAGCAGTGGACATGCAAATATCCAACAAATATTTAGACTGTCTGCCACCTAATTACTCATCAACAATTGGATATAGAGCACTATGTTTGTTAGGAGATGTCTCTAATATGAAAATTGAAGGAAACGTGTATCAAAGTCCGGCTGTAAAACTCTTTGAAGAACGACTAAAGTTAACATTTTTTAGTGTTGCTATAACTTGTACCTTGAATCCCACAGAACTAAACGCAAAGCCACTTTGTTTAATGAGTGAAGATGATCCATATGAAAATAATAAGGAAAAATTCGTTTTTTGCGATAGATATTACATAATACCAACGGATGAAGAGGAACCACAAAAACAAAATAATGAGGTCAAGAGTAACGCAAGTGTTATTATAAATAATGATGATTGTTCCAGCTTAGCTGTTGAAGCTGTTGAGGCTGTTGAGGCTGTTGAGGCTGTTGAAGCTGATTCGGATGAAGAACCTATTTTGAAAAAAAAGAGATTTTCTTTGTAGAAAACAAAAAATATGTATATATATGATGCGTCAATCCCTCCAAGAATTATATATAACATCATGTATATAATAATCATATATATATAATAACATACTTATTTATATTAATATTTTTTTGCATTAATTTATATTAAAAAGACATTTAAATAATTAAAGAGATATATATTTACAAATTTAAATTTTAAAAAAATTATATACAATGAACTAAAAATTATTCTGTAATAATATTCAAATATAGCAAAACATCAATAATAAAAATGTAATTCTTAATTATAAAAGAATGTAATGCAAATTTCAATTTCTAAATTTAGTCGTAATTTAATACCAGTTACTAAGGTACTTAATGCACACACTTGCACAGCTCCATCATTGCAGTTTCAAAAGATAAAAGTGCATCTAAAATTCTTCAAATATTCTAAATTTGAATTTTTACTTCTTCTTTTTGCGACTCACGACTATAATTGCCAACTAAGAATTTCGTGAGTTGGGGTCTCTAAATGAACCCTCAAAGATTACTTATTATTAATAATTTCAAGTTGAATGTTTTTCACGTCACCCAGAAAGCATATTGTGGGAAAGAAATAGGCTTTGATCAAACAGGCGACGCACTTTCTTTATCTTTGTTAAAATATAGGGAACATAGAGTTTAATGCGTCTGTGAAGTATTTTTGAATGGTTTTCTAAAGTACATAAATCCATCAGTTAGTTCGTGATTAGTCAAAGTTCAAACAAGTATTTAATGTCTTGAAGATAGCAGATATTCCTCTGATCCCTGGAAATGATTACTAACCTACTCTTCTCCGATGCTCTGTAATTTAAAACATACAATTTTTGTAGATAAATATGTTCTAAGGAGAAAAATAAATAAATCACTTAAATGTCGTTTGATTTCGGTTTCCAAATAAAAATGAAATAAAAATCAAGTATATTACATGCGGCGAATAAGATCAACAACATCATTTTCTGGTCAAGACAACATAATGAGAGATTCTGATGTAGTTCCATTCCTAATAGAAATGACTACCGTTTAATTGAGAGGTGAAGTAACTTTTTGCATGTAAATATTTTTTTATATAAGAGTGTAATAGTTATTTAATCATTGACCCTCTTGTAGTTGTAAGATCTGACCACCTACGAACGACTTTTAGAGATGAGATTAAGTGACTGCGATTGAATAGCTCAGTGCCTGCTAAATGCAATATTTTACATATTAAAATAGTATGTAATAATTTTTTCGGTTATGAAACTAGATCGTCTTAATTTTTTACTATTTCAGAAAATATTTATGGAGTCATTTCCTACAATAACTGGAGAAAAGAAGTGATGCAAGTTTTGTTGAAGTGACAGTTTATTTTGTTTTCATGACTAGAGACGCTTAAGCTTAAACCGGAATAGGTTTTAACGTATTCCTATTAATCTATAATAATATACTCTATTACGAGTATATTACAATATTTTTAATTAAAGGGACTTTTGGGGTTATCTAAATAGCACTGAATCAGTAACGTTGTTTGAGAATCTCGAAGAGCAATGGTGTCAATTGGATGCCATCCCCTCCGAATTGAAATTTGTAAAACGACTTGTAAAAAAAACTCAACCAAACGTGATCATAGTACCGACAATGAATATTTGATGAATAAATAACTCTATATCTTATTCGTATTTATTGTGTCTTTTATTTATTGTATGGATAGAATGTCTTGCGCTAATGCACATACGCAATAGGCTCCTGGGATGTATATTCTTACGGAAGAGGCAATATAACTCTCTGTAAACGCAACAGGGATTAGAGATCTATTCTAAAACCAGAAGAGGACACAATAGACTTGACGTTCGTAGTGCCACATCCTCTAACAATAATATAATTATTGCATGGCTAATCTTAAAACTCTCATTTTATAAGGAGAAAGTTACAGTATTCACATCAATATTTTATATTAATTTTTTTTTTAATATATTTACTGTTTTCATTTGGTTTTTTGTGAAAATGTTTTTATGATGAAAACTTCATTGGTTATTTCATTTTATGTATACTACAATTAAAACACTCGTTTTAAAAGCTATTGAAACCATGTCAAAAAAATGTTAAAAAATGTCGTTGTAAAGAGAAAAATATGACCAAAAACAAAAATATCATTAAAAAAGTTTTTATTAAAAATATATATGACAGCGTGTGGTGCAAAAAAATATTATCTAAATGCCATTACGACAAACTGTCATTTTCATTTAAAACTATTAATCATTTTAATTGGTATAAATTTTCTCTTTTGACACAAGAGCCACAATCCGCCTACACTGCTGCCCACACACAAAGCTCCGTGTATTTATTGATATTTGCATAAATCAGGTGAGGCCAACAAATGCTCGAACCATAAGTAGAACAAAGGCAAATTTAAAATTATTAATTTCATTGGTTTCCTGTTTCCTGTGTTAATATTATTAAAATGAAACTTGTACACAAATTATTATGTTTATGGTTTTTTGTAGTCCTTGTAGTTTTTGTGTAATGTTTCGTAATGACAACCACTTTTTTGAGCTCACTTAACCGCAGAACAACAAAAGCTGCTCAAAAACAAGTGATTAATAACAATTTTATGCAAATACATTTTGACATATACACACACATATTATAGACATACATACAAAATAGTGAAATTATTTCAATTGGTTTTATATTCACAAAACTAGGACGAAATGTACATATTGCCCATATAGTAAGTCAGTATTGTCTCTTGCTTCAGTGAAACTTTTTCTCTAAAATATGTTCATTTAATGCTGATATAGTAATTATTGTTCTATGATATTGTATCTTTCTATTCATTTAAATTATATTAATTCATTTGCCACAAAATTTTGGAAATCGTCAATTAAGTGGAGCATCTGGGGTCTCATATTTGGATTAATGAGATCATGAAAAAAAAATTCATTCAGGTGTCTGTGCTAAAAAAAAATTTTAATGTACTCATTATTGATGATTGAATCCTAAATTATATCCCAGAATATAAAAATAATCAAATAATTTTACGTACTTATTTCTTATTTGTAACTTCTTTACATGATATTAAACTAGTTTTTCATTCACTATCATGCATCACTACAAAACTCGCTGTGTGCAACCTCGAGTAAATTGATGGTAAATTAAGAAAAATAGTAAATTATGTCGGTATTGCAGCGTATATTGGTATTTATCAGAATTTCGAGTAGAGTACATTAGATAAAAATTAGGTGTTACCATTGTGAGCATTTTTTAAGAGGTTTAATAAATAAATAAATAAATTTGAAATTTTTTAACTAAAAATAATAAATAAGTGCAATAAATAAATAAATAAATATTTTCATAAGTGCAGTGTAAAAAATCGCCATTATATACCATTTATACAGAAAACAACGAGAAGTTAAAAAAACGCAAAATTTTAATTTTTAAAAATATTCTTTATTATCGCCTTCAAAGTACTCTCCTCCTGCGGCACTACATGCATGCCAACGCTTGATCCAATTTGCCATACAATTTCTATAGGCCGCCGAAGATATTGCCTTTAGTTCACGCAGCGAATTCTCTTTTATGGCCTCTATGGTCTCAAAACGCGTTCCTCGCAATGGCAATTTGAATCGGGAGAAGAGGAAAAAGTCACACGGGGTCATACCTGTAGAGTACGGTGCTTGGTTGATGATATTGGTGGAGTTTTTGGTCAAAAAAATCCATGAGTTTTCCTTCCATAAATCTGGCCTCTTTTTGCGAATGGCGTCACGCAAACGACGCATAATGGCCAAATAATACTCCTTATTGACCGTTTGACCGTCCGGAACGATGAAATGTTCATAGTGCATCACACCACGAATATCGAAGAAAACAGTCAGCATAACTATGATTTTGGACCGACTTTGGTGTTGACTTTTCGGTTTCGGCTCACCTTCGAAGCATCATTCGGTATTCGGTCGATTGTTGTTTGGTGGGCATGTCAAATTTATAGACCCATGCCTCATTACCAGTTATGATGCGTTCGATAAATGTAGGGTCAC
This sequence comes from Teleopsis dalmanni, assembly GCF_002237135.1. NCBI lineage: Eukaryota > Metazoa > Arthropoda > Insecta > Diptera > Diopsidae > Teleopsis > Teleopsis dalmanni. Next base: position 128,850,074 of record NC_051847.1, read on the forward strand.
TATTTGCGTTGGAAATCATCTCTTTGGCCACATCACAACGACGCTTTTTTTGAATGAAATTTAGCTAAAAATCGACACACGAAAATTTTTCGAGTTCTTTGTATAGACGCCAAACAAAAACTAATCTTACGATATGCGTTAAATTTTGACAGAATGTGTATAATAGCGTTGCCAGTGTGAAAAAAAAATTTACCGATTAGATAAGCGCGAGAATTCAAAAAAAGAACGAATAAGTTCTTTTTTGATCACAAGGTATATTTTATTTAATAAGACATTAAAGATTCGAATATATATAAGTATGTTATTGCAAAATTGTTTTTAAATATATATATATGTATGTTATTGCAAGCTTGTTATTAAGCTGAGATGTTTTAAAAAGATTGAACTATACTTCTGAAATATACAGTTACTCCAAGGCTTTATTTAGAGTGCTCGACGCAACTTGGTATCTTTAAGGATAGAGAATACCTATGTGTTAAGCAAACAATATTAGT
>NC_051847.1:128850667-128880402 GCF_002237135.1 Teleopsis dalmanni
ATTTCAGGAAAGATTCATTAATCCAAGTGTTGAACACATCCTTCTGATTCTATTGCAAAATGATATTGGAACTAATCATAGTCAAAAAAAGTATCATTTAAAAAATCATAGTCTATTTAATAGTCTATTAAAAATTTAAGTCAAAGCAGATCAATGCTGGATGAAGTCAAGTTTTGTTAATTGTTAGGTAAAATCAAAAGCATTCGATTTGTTCTTGATTAACCAGCAGATAAAGTTTTTACTTCATCTAAAACAATTATACAAGTGCATAATAATAGTAATAATTGTAAAAGGTATCAAAAATTTTTAAATTTTGTTCTGTAATTTATATTTTGAAGCCTTAGGCAAAAAATACTTACTTTATACACATTTAAAGCTAACTTCTATAACTCGAACTTCTATAACTTGAGTTTTCTAGAACTCGAACTGAATAGAGTGCAAGAGGATTTAGAGAGCAAATTAAATACAATCACAAAAAAGTTCTTTAACTCGAAGCCTCCATAAGTCGTAGCTTTTCTTTGCAAAATGGTACTTTTCGTTATGGAAGCTTGACTATAAGGTCTCTTCAATAAACCATCCAACAAATTAAGATTCATCTTTTATTTCGCAATTTATTGAACAAAAATAATTAAAACTTATTATTTGATTCTCGGTTACACAAGATATCTAAGAGGTACTGATCTTATGGCAAAAATTCTTCTATACATTGCAAAAATTCTCATAATAAACTAATGAATATTACAAATAAGACTACTTACAAGCTGATTCATGGTAGGAGCAGATTTTGAAAAAGAACAAGAAATATATATTGTATTTGAAGAGAGTGTTTTAAAGGGTACATTATTGATTATTAAATAAAGGTTATTTGAAAGAAAAATAATATCTATTTTTTAGTCATTATGATTTCTCATTAAACTCATGAGAACTTTAAACTCATCATTAAATCTTATGTTATGTTTTTTTTGTGACTTATAAAGTAAATACTGCTCACCACACATTCGTCTGGCAGGTGTTCTAAATCTAAATCAAATAACTTCATTATCAGTCACAATTCTTATAATTGAACGAAATAGTTTTAAATACGAGAATATACAAGAACTTTAGTAGTAACTACAGCGATTTATAGTAAATAGTATATAAAAAAGACCTTATGTTAACTAATTGTCAACATATTAAATTATATCAACAAATTTAGTAGTTTTCTCTGAAGAAACCTATATCTTAGTTTTTATTTATTTCTGTTAGCTACATTTAATCTGAACCATTGTATTGAAATAAAGAAAGGCTATTCATTATTATCTATACTCATTATCCATCTGCACTCATTATTATTATCTATTATCTACATTACTACGACAAGTAGTATTAAAAATAAGTTTAAATAGTTATTTGCATTGTAGTATAACATGCGTTTAAAACTAGTAAGCTTTCTGGTCACAAATAGGTGTTTGTATTGAAGCCATTTAATGGCATTTATCGACATTTGTCGGTAATGTGACCTTTTACTGACATACTACAAATATTTTAAAAAGTTGGATTGAGAAGTGAAGTTAATACGTCTGAAGTAACAATGCTTGAGGATGCCGGAACAAACCTTTTCAATGAGATCTATGTAGACAAAATGATTTAATCTATTATCATTCAACTTGTGCAGTAGAAACCATTCATAAACATTCGGTATCTCAAAATTGATTGATGATTTTGGCTAATCTTTCTCAAGTTTAGACAGTTTTGAGAAATCATGTATCAGTCATGGAATTTGGTTGGTCGTGATGTTCAATATTTAGAAAAGATACTCAATAATATATACAACACTGGTATATACCCAGATGACTGACTGCTATTTTCCCTAAAAGGAAAAATGCCAGAAAATGTGATGAGTTCCGCTTAATCAGCCTAATGAAGCATAGTCTCAAATTATTTCTTAAAATACAACACGCAAGAATATACAAAAAATGTGAAACGATAATGGGTCGTACACAATTTGGATTTAGAGATTCTATGGGAACACGAGAAGCTATATTCTGCCTGCAAGTTCTGGTTAAAAACTGCAAAGATGTACAAAAATATGTCTTCATAGATTACGACAAAGTATTTAATAAAGTAAAACATCAAAAACTAATTGAAATATTCAGAAGTATTGACATTGAGGACAAAATATTCAGTGTATTTCAAATCTGTATTGTAATCAGACGGCAAGCGTCCGTTTTGGTGACGTAATAACGGACCAAATACCAATAAAAAGAGGCGTGAGACAGGGGTGTATACTATTACCACTTCCATTTAATATATATGCAGAACGAATATTTGACGAGGCATTTCAAAACTGTTACGACAAAGGTATCAAGATAAATGGCCAATATATTAATAATATAAGATACGCTGATGATACCACGATAATAGCGGACAATATTTATGACTTATAGGAGCTCATATACAGCTTTAAATAAAAGCAACATGTATGGCTTAAATATAAACATAAAAGAGACAAAATTTATGGTAGTCAGGAGCTATGACCCCACTGTGAGAATTGTAATTGATAATCAGAATATTGAGCGTGTTTCAAATTTAAGTATCTGGGATGTTCCTTGATTGAAATTTGGGACCCAGTTCAAGAAATCAAATGGAGAATTAAAATAGCCTGAAATAGTTTTATGCGGTACAAAAATATATTAAACAATCCACAATTTAGTCAACTGCTTAGAATGAGATATATGAAATGTTTTACTCTATGCAAAAAAAGAAAAAACTTATTGTCAATAAATGCGACCGCTGACACTTACCATAAAGTGAGTAGGCAGTCTAAGAAAAAGAATATGTTCAATATCATCTTAACTATATTACGAACATGTGGAAAAAATTTAAACGAATTTAATGAACTCAAAAACTAATTCCTTGAAATTATACTCGTTTCTGACTTTCAACTTAACTATACAAAACAAAAATCTAAGTTAGTTTTATTTCCAAAGAATAAGTAAAAAGATTCTTTTTAGTAATAAGACTAATTTTAATCATTTTTAAAAATTTATTTTTTCACCAAAAATATTAAGTTCTTTTACGAGCCAAAAATTTGCCATTTGGTTGCGATAACATCAAGCTGCGGTATTTAAACTAATACTAAAACCCATGTTAAACGTCAACTCAACAAATCTCTGCGTTGTGCAGACTCCTGCGTAAGTAAATATTTGCATTGTCGTTTGAATTCTTCCACTTGACTTATCTTATCCGACGTGTATTTGTTGTCACACTCCATTGGAGGATGTTCCCTTTAGACTACTGAAATATGCAAAATGTTTCCTGGAACTGTTGCCATAAGAAATATTTGTGCTTTAATGAAATTTAAATTTCAAAATTTCATACAACTATCTTATTTTTTATAAGTAAATGCCAAAAAAGATTGAATATAAAAGTATCTAATAAATTGAAAATTAATGATTTTTATGTTTGATACTAGTTATTTACTTTAAAATATTTCAAAGCAAAATTTTTCGTGTCAACGAAACTTTAACATTTAATCTGAAAATGACTGAGAAAAATGTAAAAGCAATGGTATTTAGACTTTGGCTTCAGCAAAGGCAAAGATATTATATCCTTCGTGTATCCAGGTTCATTATAAATACATTATATAGAGTTCCGTACATACAAAAATTTGTTTGGCTATAGTATTTACCTCAATCAGCCTATGGAAAATTTACGGCCTATTGGGACACGCTCTCCCTCTAAAGTAAAAAATCATTATCGAAAAAAAAACTGTCTGGTTGTTTGGTTATTCTTGATTCTTTTGTATAATGAACGAAATAACAGGGACAAAATATTAATTTAATTACATTTTGAAAAAAATATTTTTTATGTTTAAGTTTTTAAAAGCGATGTCTGAATAATACATTTTTGGGACGGTACAAAATTTTAAACTGAAAAAAGAAAACATTTTAAGAGAAATAAAAGGCTATAGTTACGGATTGCCATACATAAAAAAATCAAAGAGCTTAATTATTTCACGAGAATTGTAGAAAATGCATTAATATATAAACAGCAAAATAAATATCGTGGAAGAGTTTTTTAAATATTTCCAACTATTTAAAATTATATATTGAAATTTATGACATAGAACCTTTTAATGGCTAAAAAACCTTTGGAAAATATCTTTCCTGTCGAAGCTAAATGCTTCTCAAAGCTTAGTTTTTATCAATAAGTATACCATTTGGTCAGTATGAAAGCACAATATCCTGTGATCAGATACAACTAAATCGAAACTATTTTATATTTTCTATGGAGCTTAATATAAAGGTTCAAGTCAATTAACATCTCTTTTTAATCGCAATATGTAGTTAAAGCAATCAAATTCGAAGAGAAGGCAAGCATTAATTAAGGTGTGGGGATGATTCGCTTACGACAGCAATTACTTAATTCAGGATATAAGAAAATAATATATCACGTACTATTGAGGATAATACATCGTTTTGATTGATGTTTCTGTAAGATAATGATCCACTTTAAAATAGTGTTTAACAATTGACCAATTAGCCAATTTCAGAAACAAACTTAGGACTTTTCTTTTGTAAGCATACCGCAAAAGAACAACTAAAATAAGCACTACTTATGGTAGCAACTCTAGAATAACTGGAAGATTTGTTAAGCTTATATATGCAAAATATGTAATAAAATTTAGAGTTTCGAAAATTAATAGTACTTCTCTGCAATTATGTTTAAGCCTTTTTTGTTTTTTACATGATTGCGAATAAAGTTTGTATTTTCAGAATTCTCCAAGAACTGAGTATAGTTTTTTAAGTTCAGTACATTAAAAACAATTGAATGTTATTTATCAAATATTTGTTAACAGTTAACTGGAATTTTCGTATGTACTTCCAAAGGTCGTTCACAATAGACGAATTTTTAGTCTTAACCTGCTGGTTTCAAAAAGGTTGGACTAAATAAGCCAGCAGAGTTGTTGTTTCACATGATATTTTTAAAATAAGTGGCTGTTCTTTTGTGATATGCTTACAAAAGAAAAGGAATGGTATTGATACTGATTTCATACGATTTTTAAATAATCGATGTAAAATAAATAGTATAATAAATATAATAATATAAAAAAACAATAATTTTTAAATAATTTTTCTTTTTTTACAACTTTAATTATAACTATATATAAAAAATTGGTTTTTATTTTATTGTTAAAACTAACCATAGTAACTATACTTCATAAGAGCAATTGATACCAAGAATTTTTAATACGGCTCATATATTTTAATAATTTTATTTGAATTTAAAGCATAACTTCATTTCAAAATTTGAAATATAAAATAAGATAAAATCAAAAGTTAAGCTCAATATTTACAGCTTAAAAAGTAAGCAACCATTTGAAAGTAAGTTTTCCCCACTTTTTCTTTTCACTTTTTTAGCTGAGAAATCACTTTGGCTTACAAAAAAGCGCACAAATCAGTATTGATTGCACTTTGGTTGCAATATTGCAACACGTAGAAGTGCAACGTGCGATTCATCGCAATGAAATTGCAACTGCGAAACTAAACTGCACGTACGAATCCGTCAATTTACGCATAATTGGCACATTTAGTATCTGCTTTAATGGATTCAATGCTTTTACGAAAATCTTAAATGTCTTACACCACGAAAATCGAAAGTTTAAAAATTTGTGAGACTAAAATTAAAACTTTATTATTATATTATTATTATTACTACTGTTAAAAAATTAATTAAAAGCAATGGACGTTAGATTTTGCAGTAGTAATTCGGACATTTAAAACGAAATCTATAATAAAAAATAGATTAAGTCAAAATCCTAAAATTAATTATTAGCTGTGTTGGTAATAAAATTTAGAAAAATCTTTAAGTTTATGAAAAGCTTTTATAAAGACTTTTCATATAAAAAAAGTGTATTTTATAAAGATAGTTTTCAATTAGTTTTTGTGTACCACTTATAATCAATCTCGAACTGCTTTCTGAAAGGCGATTTTGTACCTATTGTACTTGTGATCAAACAAGAACGAATATCCGCGCTTTTTGAATTCCCGCGCTTTTTGAATTCCCGCACTTATCCAATAGGTAAATTTTTTTTATCTTCACGCTGGCAAGACTATTATACACATTCCGTCAAAGTTTAACGCATATCGTACGATTAGATTTTGTTTGGCGTCTATACAAAGGAGTCGAAAAATTATAGTGTGGCGATTTTTAGCTCAATTTCATTCAAAAAAAGCGTCGTTGTGATGTGGCCAAAGAGATGATTTCCAACGCAGATAGTGACCCCACATTCTTCGAACGCATCATAACAGGTGATGAGACATGGGTCTATGAATTTGACATGCCCATCAAACAACAATCGACCGAATGGTGCTTCGAAAATGAGCAGAATCCGAAAAGAGAACGCCAAAGTCAGTCCAAATCAAGGTTATGCTGACTGTTTTCTTCGATATTCGTGGTGTGATGCACTGTGACGGTCAAACGGTCAATAAGGAGTATTATTTTGCCGTTATGCGTGAGGCCATGAGGATTTATGGATGGAAATCTCGTGGAATTCACACCACGATAACGCACCGGCTCACACAGCGTTGGTTGTGTCAAAAACTCTTGGCCAAAAACTCCACCAATATCATCAACTAAGCACCGTACTTTCCAGATATGGCCCCGTGTGACTTTTTCCTCTTCCCCCGATTCAAATTGCCATTGTGAGGAATGCGTTTTGAGACCATAGAAGCCATAAAATAGAATTCATAAGGTATATAGTGTTTCTGCAATTTCTTACGAGTAATTTCTCATTTTTGAAGCAATGAATGGATATAAACATCCCTTATCTATTTTATATATCCATTTTATGTTGCTCAAAAAGTAATGAGAATTTTGAAATTATAAGCGATGTAACGGTGTCTTTTTTGTATATTGGTTCCAATGTCAGTAACGCATTTGTGAACTATCAGACAAGTTAAATAATTGATATATTTGGATGTCAACAAGATGTTGAATCAGCGCGTTGTTATGAAATTTCTACTTTATATGAAACAAAGTACAGGAATTGTAGGTGATACAAATGGTTTCATAAAGGCAAAGAAGACAGTATTATTAGTACACTATGAATGCACCCCGACCTTAAAGATCTATTGTGCGCTTAAAGACCCAACTAAAACAATTCTAGACTATTTATAAATATCGTAATCGTAAATATCGTAAGAGTTATGAATGTAATTAAAAATGATAATAATTATATATAATAATAATTATAATTAATAATAATTATAAATATAAATATTATAATGTAATTAAAACTAACAGATTGTATTTTCTAATAGAATATCACCATTAAAAAACTTACAGAAGAAATAGAAAGACTGTTTTATATCGCTAGATATAAAACGAATAGAGAAATTGAATTGCTTATTCAACTATTCGTGTCAAAACATAGCATCACTGTAATGTTCAGACATCACTGTTTTTTCCAGACATAACACTCTATGGTATAAATCGAGTTCTCAAACTTGAAATGTTCAAAGTATAACTTTTTTACCGAGCTTATGACTATATCTAAGAAATCAACAGTACTGGACTGGGAACTACGTTAATCCACAGTATCAAAGAGGAACTATTTTAAAGACAGTGGACGCGAAACGTTTAAGATTAAGTATTAAAAATATTGGTTATTTATTAAAACAACTAAAATCTCTGATTTCTACTTGATCACATCACATTACTATGTATTTATTTATTTATTTCTATTTGAACCAGTGCACTTGAGCATTTTTACTATTTCTTAACTTGAGGTATTTTAAAAACCCCTCTCCTCTCTCTACTCTCTCCCCTCTCTACGCCTTAATTGAGGAGCCTGTAACCATTCTGAGATTTGATGACGCGGTATTGGTAAGTCTGTCAGTTTTCGCAAATAATTTCAGAGCTCTATCCTTTATGTATTTTTTGATGGGATCAAAAAATAGGTTCCTTAGGATGTCATTCGTCCTAATGTACCATGGTACTTTGAAAAGTCTTCTTAGAGCCTGACTTTGTGCAATTTCTATCTGGCGAATAGTAGTGCTTGAAGCTTTGCTTAACGCTGTGTGGGTGTATACAATAATATATAGTTATCTCTTTACATAAATACTCTTTCTATTATATTAATTTATACATAACTTGATTAGAAACAATTTTTATAGCATATGCTGCGGTTACTTTGTCAAAAGTGCGGTTTAGATTTTAAGTAAATTTGCTTAATTGTTGGTTTTATCGTTGACTTTACCATACCTACCATACATACACACAGCAACATAGGCTTTTATTTTTATTTCATTTGCACATAATAGATACTTTATAACTAAAATTTGTGGTCAGCACTGAATAAATATAAAAGAATTGAACGGCCAATAAATAAACCAAACTCATATGGAATACAGTACATCATTAACTAACCATTTTATTTTTTAACCACAAATATTAATAAATAAAAATTTAATATTAAATGTATTGTATCTATAATAATAAATAAAATTATATTTAAAAATTAACTAGAGTTTTAAATAATTCGTATTATAATATAACAATTAAAGCGGAAAGCACGTGAAGTAGAGCTTATTGGCATTTATGCTTACTATAAGTAACTAAAAGCAGAATAAAATTTATATGCTTATAACAAATTTGACAATCTAAAATTCGAAAACCATGAAGTTATGAGCTATGCACTATCTCAAGTTGTTTCAGAGTTTAAATGGGAACGGCTTTTTAGCTTTGATTACAAATTATAAAAATAATTTTACTTATGATTGTTGAAAATTGTAAGCATTTAGGACAGACGAATACCATTACTAATCTTCTTCGAGAACTGTTAAGTATCTCTTAAAAAAAGTTATCTATTTCGCGGTTTTGATTTAATAATTCTGCTGCAATACCATATATCAAATACAAGTGTCATGCAAGGCATCGCATGTTTAGTTCAAGGTTTGCCATTTTGCAATAATGAATCGTTCAACAACCGCTAAACGTTTTGAAATTGTGAAAACAAAAATGGTGATTTTGTAATATTTATAATTTACATCGATCTTTTTTCAGCAATCGGAATAACTTGGTGGATACTTTAACAAATAACTTAGTCACACTGGAGGTAGAGAAAATCTAAAAATATCTGTCGAAACACCATTGAAAAGCCACTGTGTATGCAATTTAAGTCGATACACACATTTATTTGGTGTGAAATTGAAGATTTGCGGTTTCAACTGAATGATGTCACAAACCACACTTTGTTTATCTTATTAAGCGGAAGATTTACTGAACACCGCATGTTCTGGTGTTAGGATTTGGGCAACAAATTCATGTGCATTTAATTAACTTGCAAATGACGCAAAAGAACATATGCACTGGGTTATCATCAAACTCTTGAAATTTTAAAAAACAAACATCCGCGAAGTTATTGTCAAGATATTGCCGGGGCTAACATAAGAAATGACTTGAACCGCATCTAGTACTATAAGATGTCCCGTAAAATACGCTAGACGTATATTGTACTTTACATTTATTGCTTATAATGCCAAATGAGAAATCTACAAATAAATCTTCTAAAAATTAATTTCACAGAATTGATAACAAATTATTTTTTATAACCCCTTAGTAATTCCACCAACTCATCATTGAATAGCATGAGTGAATTAACAACCTTGAGAATTTTAGGCTAAGAAAAATTTGACTGAACACTTTTTAATTGACTTAAATACAAGTTTTCACTTGATGTCATGGTCACAGTTTGTGAAACTTGTGAACCAGAGCTGTGGTGATTCTAACTTTATTCATTTTTAGTCACTGAGATATATAAAAATCACGCTGAAACCAACACTAACACATATGCCAGCACGGATATCACACATATACAACTGTATACTCTTTGTTCATCTTAAAGCGATTACTCTTTCCGGACTCTTCTACTTTTTTGTTCTTAAATAATAATAGAGAATTTTCGAGTGAATTCTGTTGTTATTGCCAACAGCCTGATTTTTAAACTAATTCAACTAAAATTGGTGCTGTACTATAAAGTTATATGTTATTTTGTGGATAGTACGAAACTGAATATTTTAATTGTTCCCACTTTTTCTCAATTTTTAACCCATGAGCATCTGTTTAAAAATCAATATTCGAATGAAATACTGATTGGAAAAAGTTATGTTTGCAATGTCGTCATTCTAACTTTTGTACTCTAGGAATTTATTTTTTATTTAAATTTGATGCCTTATACATCGCACTGAAATCTGAGCGATATATTATTAGTAAAACAAAGTATTTCTAACATTCAGTACCAAAATGATACTAAGATTAATTTTGCTGAAGTAAGTGACGGATTTAAACATGTCATTTAAACTTCATATCATATGTGCAATGGTGTGAATTTGAATTTGAATTTGTTATATTACATTACTTAATATATTTAACAACCAATTTGAATTTCTCTGAACGCTTCTTGAGTTGGGCTAAGAGACTCAAACAAAAAAACGATAACTAAACAAATTTCAACAACTGAAGTTATCGATCAAAATGCCTGGTCCTTGATCATTAATGGATATCACAGAATTTCCATTACAGACCGAATACTACTAATTAAAAATTTCCCATTATCATACTTAAGAAACTCAAGCAATGACAGTTTTTTTATTTTTTGTTTACCATAAAGTCTCTTCAAAGAAATTATACGAAATGCAACAATAGTATTTCCAATCTTAAGATCTGAAAAGTAATTTTTTTGCCTCTCCATAAAGAGTGTAAAGAATAATCCATAATTCATAAAAGTAAAAGATTTAATTTAGACTTATATATACCAAAATTTATAAAGCCAATTTTCAATTTCAAGTGTTCAGGAGGTATGTGTTTTCCTGAGATTACTCTTCTGGTTATGCCTCTGTAAGTAGTTGATTAAAAAGTTGTCATTTTGTTATTTGGGTTAATCTCTATGAATGTTATATATTTAAATCATGGATATTTTAAAAAAATTAAAACCCATTCTTAATAAATTAAATGAACGATAACATATATAATGATATTGATAAAAATTATCCAAAGAAAAGCTCATTCCAAAGCCGAAGTTTTGATGTTTTTGTATAGAATTCATGGTTTATACTATACCAGTAAATAAGTATGTTCAATTTAAGCATTACCATCCACTTCCATCAATTCATAGTTTTAAAAATTAGCGTACAATGGTGCCATCAGTAATCCATAATAGAGACACTTCCTATCACAACGACTTGATGGGGCCATGACATTTGTCGTTCGAGTTTTCTGTATTGTTGTCGTTAACTCTAAGCTATTAACAATGCAGATGTGCTTATGTGACAAAGGAACAGACAACAATGGTGGCGAATTGCATTTCGGAAAGTGCAACGTGGCTTTGCAGCAGCATGGCAATATGCTTGTCAATACGATGAGTCTGTGCCGACTTTAATAGTTAATATCGCTATATCTTTTGTTGTTGCTCCAGTTTCCTCACTAGCATCCCATTGTTGGCACAATGCAGATGCTGATGCTGATGCTGGTGTACGAGTATTTCATTCTAGTTTGTCGTAGCAAAAGAAAAAAACTCTTATCGACAATCGTGATATTTGCTGACACTTGATGTTATTTTCAAAGTCTCAGACAGAAGTTGTCATTTGCATGTCTTTTAACGCAATTTGTAATAGAATTGAATTTTATTGAAGGAGGATTGATACACCGCATCACATGTAACTGGGAATCGAGCTTTAGAACAGAATACACGTAAGTACTTAGAGTTTGTGAATATTTTTAATAGAAATCGACACGCAAGTATGTTCATTATTTTTATGGCAACAATAAGGTAAACTACAATAAATTTGCAATAAAAGCATTGTTAATAAAAATATAAGGTTGAGTAAAATTCAGACTAATATATTCCAGCACTTAATAATGCTCAAATGTCAAATTTATCTCTTAAATAGGAGTAGCAATAGAAAATTTGATAATGGTATACTACAAAATATAAAATTATTTTATATTTATATTTGATTAATAGTATTAATACATTAGAGGTGTTTCAGCGGAAAGACCTGATAAGAAATACATAATTAATTACAGTTAAAATCTATAAAGACTTTGATACTTGTCTACAATTGAGATGTTAGGAATATACTCATAACTGTACAAAGAATTTTATTAATTCATTTTAAATGTAATGTGATCTAAAAAATAGACATTAAAAAACAGATAAGTCCTACAAAAATGATTTCTCTAATATTATATACATGTTTGCGATTTGTTTTACACAGTCATTATTTCATAAGAGGGCATTTTAATGAGTGTTGGTATATTCCTTTTCTTTTTTTTTTAAATTAATATTTTAATGCTAAACGTATTGATCCGCTTTTCATATTTTTGCCTTTGAATTCAATTAAAAATGAATCTGAATACCTTGCAGAAGTTATTGCCAATTTACTATAATCATTCCAATCGTAAGGATACATTTTATTATAGATACTTCTATCAACATTTTTAATTAATTTGACCTAAGTGACTCATATCTATTCAAAAATTCAGCTAATCTTGAAGTTAATATCATATGTTCCTTTAAGGATTTCTTGAAAAACTCCACTTCCTGTTTAAGTTGACTGTTAAGAAGCTATTTTCAAAATATCTTTTGCCGTCAAATTGAATGTAATAACGCACTTAATACAACATCGACTAAGATACTATGAATTAAATGCTGTAAATTTCACGCGTGGCTTCAGATACAAGTGATCTCATTACCAATGCGAGAAGTAAGTCACAACGAAGAATAAAGCTTAAGGTTGGAATGGTTGAGTATAAATCGGATTACGAATTTCATTTGGAAATAATTAAGCAATTGTGCAACTTAACGCAAAATCATTGCATGATTTCAGGCGCACAGTCTGCGGTTTTGAGATTTATGTTCTTTAAGTTGTAACGGAGAGGGTCATAAATTTGTTGGTACAGTCGCAAATTATATTAAAAGACACTGTTAAGTAAAATAAGCAATGGACTATATGTATTAAAGAATTATTAAAGAGCAGAAACTAATTTATCATAACTAGTAATGCGGTAACGTAACGTCAAGCAGTTGTAGCAAAAGTGTAAAAAAATTTAAAGCAATTAAGTTAGTAAAATAAATTACTATCACTATTAACTGAACTCAAACTAATTTGAAGAAGTCTTCTTTGAATGCACAAGGCCTATGAAAAATATTTACAACAAGCCCTAAATAAGAGATAAGAACACTGCGCTAGTAAATAATGAAGTGTCCATACGTAGTTATACCAATAGTTGGGAGGAGAAGAGTATATATGTCATTCTTATATAAGTACACAATAACGAAATAGTTCAACCATGGTAGCCTTAACATTAGTGCCAAATGGAAGTATGTAAACTATATATCTAAGTAGATATATCTAAATTTTCATGGCCAGTAAAACTTTTACCTAATAATGACTAAAAAATGAAATCTGCCCATCACATTCGGTTTATATAGAATGAAATTATATCAACGTGCTTTAGCATTTTTAAAATAATATACTAAGAAATGAAGTAAATATGTGATGATACATATGTATATCATCACATATTTATAATATTAAAATCGTTTTCTTAACAGAAAAGCAATGCTTGGATACAATGAATTTTGCGAATTGTAGCAGGAAGTACTTTATTTATTTAAATATAGCAGAATAATTTTAAAAAATTGGTTAAGCAATTATAAATTTTGGTGTTAACATAAAATATATCTCAGTTTTTAACACTCTACAGTTATATACAAGCTATGACACTTAAGAATATCAGTTTCACTACAAACTGACTAAATACAATAAACTATATAAAATTTGTCTAAATTTGCAAAATAGAAAAAACTTAAAGAGCCAAATTTGGAGAATAAATAAAATTATGTTGGCATTCCTTTTAAAGTATATTTACACGGAATTTCATGCATGTTGAATGGATCTGTATCTTTATTTTTAAAAACTTTTTGAAGATTTAAAAAGTTTAAAGCACAATTGATTGAAGAAGAAATAGCACTAAAAAAGGGGTAAAAAGTTGTGATAACCCAAAATAAAAAAAATGTGGAATTTTTCAAAGAGTTCAGTCACATTTGACGTCACTTGTTTCAAAGACACAAAACTTAAAGTAAAATAAAAGAAAGCCAAATATATAAAAAAATGTATTTATAAAGCAATAAAAATGCAAAAAACAAAGAAAATTATATTTGTGCACATGATTATTATTATTAGATGCTGGCCTATTTTTACAGAAATATAAAATAATATAAATAGTATTAATAAAAACAATGAACAGTAGCTGCCCTTTAGAACTATACCACGATGTATCTTAGTACTGTAACTGAGACCCCGTCATCGCGTAGCTACTAGTTGGACCATCGTAGGCAAATCCTTAAAACGAAGATATGTCACAATGTACCGGTCAAGAAGTGAATATCTTAAGCGACAGAACCAATTATTCAATCAACGTCTACTCACCTAGTTATTGCGAATCAATTTATAAATGCATCAATAAGCGGTATTATAAGCGTAACGTCTTAAACCTGCCGACATAAAGCAAGCTGCATTGGATTGGTAGATAGATTGTAAAGTCGACTTACTCTTATAGAATTATTATATTATATATTATTATTATAATCCGTAAAAATATTTTTGTGTATATTAAAAATCATCATTTGAACATGAATAAAAAATCAGCATTTTGGTTTTTTATAAAATAGAATATCTGGTAAATATCTGGATCTGGAATATCTGGTAAATGGTGAAGCAATCAGATCAAAAGTCGCACTAATAAGAACCATTCAGTCGGAGGGCATATGAACCTTGTGAGCGTCAGGTATTAGGCTGATCCCGCAATAGTTGGCGCAAATCGCTGAGTCGCTTTTTTTAGAACAAAACAAGGTACTGATATTCCAATAGCTGGGCTAATAATCCAACTATATTCTGCAGAAAAGTTGATGCATGCATCCTATCAGCATATCGCCGCCGGCCTTGAACAGTTATGCAGGTATCAACTATGACTGCTCCTTTGTTGTTCTTTATTCGCTGTATAGCGGACTTGATCCAAAGGTGGAATTGATGTTATCATCGTCAGACAGTAGTTGCTGACTGAAAGGTCCTTGTATAGACCTGGTTTCCTGCTCTACGATACGAAACACTATAGCTGATGAGCAAGAGGCGGATCTGCTGTCCTCATAAGAAATAATATTAAGCATTTTACGACCTACAACCTTCAAGCAGAATATAAGGGAGGGTCAAGCATATGCCTAAAAGAATACATATAAAGACTAACATTAACTTCAATTTATTGCTCCCCAAGGTATAAAATAACGCAACAATTAAAAGAATATTTTACAAAGCTAAGTCGCAAACTCATTGCGGCCGGTAACTTCAATGCTAAACATACATACTGGAGCGCAAGGCTATATCAATAAAGCGAAAATCTCTGATGAACGTTGTATCAAAACTCGATCTTGATATATCCTCCACTGAATGACTTCCCTAGGATTGGAAAAAAACCCCAAGCGTCATTGATTTTGCGGTTGCACAGAATTTGAAAACAGATAAAATTACTACTGAGTCATTTTTAAAACTCTCCTCTGTTCACACGACTTTTATTCTAATTAAAAATACGCCAATAGTCAACCCCAAATCCGAAGAATACATCACAAACCGGCACAAAAATTAACTTAACATTGGAAAATATATTAGTTTTCATATTAACACCCTTACAAACGATGAAATCCATTAGGCTCTCCAGGACTTCACAGCTTTACTACAGCAAAGTACGCTTGAATATCAACCCCAGTCCAAAAACTCCAAAAACATATAAACTATCACACATCGGATAAAGTACAACTCATTTACGAGAGAAACGACAAGATTTGCAGTTACGAATTACCTAAAATTTGCATTTACCCCAAACTCTACTTTAAGAGAACTGCCTTCACTCACGCTAAACGACAATATGATAAACGGTTTCAATAAAATACTACTAAGAAACTAAGGACTAAGGACTACGTTATTTTCAAATTACTGAAAGCTATACAAAATCATGATCTTACTCAAGAACCCCAGTCAAGTCACCTCATATCGACTCATACGCCTACTTTCAATTCTCTCAAAATTATTTCAAAAACTTCTTATAAACCTCTGTTGCTTTACATAA
Organism: Teleopsis dalmanni; assembly: GCF_002237135.1. Classification (NCBI taxonomy): domain Eukaryota; kingdom Metazoa; phylum Arthropoda; class Insecta; order Diptera; family Diopsidae; genus Teleopsis; species Teleopsis dalmanni. The sequence continues at coordinate 128,866,835 of NC_051847.1, forward strand.
ATGAGAAAAAATAATACGAAGCCATCAATTTGGATTTAGAGTAAAGAACAACACAATAGAACAAATAAACCGCATAGTAGGAGTAATTAAGAAAACATTTGAAAGGAGCCATTATAACTCATCTTTCTGGACGAAGCCCAAGCCTTCGACAAAGTTTAGCACAAAGGATCAAAAACTACCTCTCAAATATAGATTTATTATAAAACAAAATTCTTTTTCCTCCGTTGCATTCCCTATTATAGCCGGTGAACCCCAAAGTAGTGTACTGGGCCCTTTGCTCTATCTGATTTTCAAAGCAGATATGCTAACTAGTGGCTATATTATAACATCAACATTTGCGGACGACACTGCCATTCTCAACCATAGCGACGAACCAATTACAGCCACAAAATTAGTTCAATTTCACATCAACAAACTGAAAAAATGGCTCGATTTCTGAAGAATAAAAATCTACGAATCGAAAAGCGTACACTTAACTGTCAGTTTTTGGCGAGATACCTGCTCCAATGGGAGAGTAATTCCTCAATGCAATGACACAAAATTCTTGGGAATGCATCTCAACCGTAGGTTTACGTAGAAAAAGCACGTATAAGCGAAAAGAATTGATATAACTGAATTAAAACTCAAGCAACAAGAACTAAACTGAGTGATAAGCAAAAACTTCAAACTTAATGTGATCCATAAAGTGCAACTTTATAATATAATGATAAAACTTATGAGAACCTACACAACTGAACTCTGAAACTCTGCTCCTCCATCAAACGTGGAAAAACTCCAAAGAGCTCAATCGAAAATCCTTCGACAAATAGTCGGTGCCCTCTGGCGTATTAGAGATACGAATATTTATAGAGATTTTTTCATTACAATTATTACAATCACAAATGAAATTGTCAGCAAACTAAAAAGTACAGAGTCATCTCAGGAGTCATCTAAACCCACTTGCAAGCAATCTTATCCAAAGCACTGGAATACAGCGACTTAAAAGGAACGATACAAACCCGGCTATTGAAGAATAATGCCTGACATGGAAACGAAATTGGGCGATGCTTTGGCTAAAGACAATTACTTATTTATTTTCTTTCTTTTACTATTGAAATTAGCGAATTAGAAGATTTAATATAAAAGTAAAATAATTTTAAGAAAAAAAATATAAATATTTACACATAATTCCCAACCAATAATAACTATTGCACCATAGTTAATTGCTTAACTGTATATACGTTTTTCTGAAGATCTAGTGAAATATTTATTTAATACACAATATTCCAATTTATTTTGCACTATTTTCTGTTTTCTGCAAAGAACTAATTTAACATTTAAGCCACATATTGACTCATAGCTCACACTACATACACCTTCAACAAGGTCACTAGCACAATTTTCACGGCTGTGACTATTATCCTCAAATTGATTCGGTTATATAAACTGTAGGGTACACAATAAAATGGTAACTAAAATTTACGGCTTCAAAGACTGTAAATCTAGAAGAGAACACAGAAAGCAGGCTTCCTCATTAATGGCATAAAAAGCAAATGGAAATGGCAGAGTATTAAAGGTGAAATGGCTTAGCACGGAACGAAATGCGAATTTCAATTAAAAATAATTAAACGTTTGCACAAGTTCATGCAAAATCATTGCAGGTTTTTGGGCGCATTAGCTTTGGTGTTCATGTTATTTGTTGATTTATGTTGCCAAAGGCAGTGTTAATGGCAATAGATTTACATGTTAAGTACCTTGGTAAGTAGATTGCTTGTGATTAACAGAAAATAAAAGTAAATTGCTTTCATTGAGATTAGGCCCCTCATTACGTATATGTAGATTTTAATAGTAAGAAGATAGTGAAGTGTTAAGATTTTGTATAAATTTATACGTAAAAAGAAATAATCTTATAAGTACTACACTTACTCGTATATTAAACAATAAGATTAATAAAAATTTTAGATATGACTACAGCAATTGCATAATCATTTCAATAAGTAAATGGCTCCTTTCTCAATCAGTCTCCTTCATATTCTGGTGTGAGAGAATGTAAGTACGAAGGTCCGCTAGGTTATGATCGAATGACTTTCCTTTCCCCTACACTCGAAGGAATTCGCATGGTTGTTGGTAAAAGATATCGTCACATCCCAATTACGTTCATCCGAATTTTAAGTTATTATCTTCCATTACCAATACATTTTGGCTGAGTACCGAACATAAAGGCAACGAAACTGATTTATCTACCAATTACACTGAAAATGCAAGGTACAATAAAGGAAACCACTGTATATTTAATTTGAACAGTGCAAATTATCGTGCTATACTCAACAAGTTTGTTAATCTATCCAACCCAGTCCTGTATCATCGATAGATGAGTCATAAAATTGTTAGAAACTATCAATCGATTAACTGAAGCACACTACGCAAAGCAGGAGAAAAACTGAACAAAGCATCGTTTGTTCGTCAGATAGTTCATGTTCGAGCCCTATGGATGAGGTGAAAAAAAAGCTAGTGTTTGGAGAGCTTGGTCTTTGCGAGTTTGTAGTTTCGGATTCGGATTGAAAAATGCTTAATAATCCTTCCAAATTAATATAGACTAAATCTTCAAGATGATGTCTTTCGTATTCCGCTATTGCTGGATTGGAAGATGGTACTGAAAATACTTAAAGAGCTCAAGTTTTGTATCTTTATAACAATGTGCGAATTTGGTGTGACCCAAATTCTTATACTACACTATTGGTGTGTAGTATAAGAGTAGTGTGCATAAGCACACCAATAGTCCATGTTAAAATAATTAAGGTTAATTCAAACCATTATAGTCTTTGATTTTGGAAACTACATCTGATTTTTACCGATTCTGAGGCATTTTGAATTACTGTCGCTAGTGCACAGCTGTAGGCACAACTTCACGAGTTACTGAAAGGTATTATAAAGAACCACTAGACAACATTCGATGCATGTAAGTGTAGTATAGAAGCGTCGAAATCTTTTTTATATATGACATCGCCTCCCTTAATTCAACTGATGACATACGCATTCAACATTGCCATCGGCATAGTCTTGGAACAGCAGGTACCAGAGGGATGATAACCCGTGACATTTTTCTCGTCGAAACTAAAAGCAGCATAACTGCTTCTTGGAGATTACTTATCATAAACAAGTAGCATTCGCCTTCACCTAGAAAATAGACAAAGTATCTCTGCGTCACTTGCGGCAGCTCAGTATCATAACAGAAATCATTACTGATATCAGTGATAATTATATTCCTAATACACTATTAAGAGAAGAGGCCATAAAGGTGACAACAGACATCAAACTTATCGTCAGACGAAAACGTCAGGAATCAGATAAACAATTGCAAAAACTTTTGTGTGGCACAAACAGCAGTTTACCTGTTAACTCACGGCTCAAAAACAACAAAACTACAAGCTCCGATTGCTTACCGACTTAGCTATTCAAAGCTAGTGGCGAAGGGCTATCTAAAAACAACATTTTCTAAGTATCTTGGCACCCACGTCACTATTGACAACTCTGGGTTCAAAGTTGTGAAAAACTTTGTTTAATTGGGTATAAATAATGACGTCAATCTAGAGATCCAACAAAGAATCACTCTTCGTTGAATCTTGACGTCAGTCAACAAATGTTACTTTGAGCTAAGCAAGCAATTAAGAATTGGGATCCTTTTTCGAAAAAAGGATCCCAAAAAACACACTCCACAAGCCTTTTATTATGCCTATCATGCCTTCTGTGTGCTGCAAAAGCTAGGACAATTCCCAACAGTGATGGAAAGGTTTTATTGAACTAGTAGTATTAGAATTAGAAGTATCGAATTAGGTACTTGTTGACATGATGACTTGCTGAAAATTTTCATTGACATAACTAAGTGCATAATTCAACGGTCACGCTAACATAATCAAGCCAGCGTGTCGAGCGAATGAAGCAAGTGGGCCAGCTAGAAGAGTATTTTATTCGGTATTCGTTGGTGAAAAACGTGATTGATGACGCCCGAACTTTTAGAGAAAGGACCAAGTGATCTACGATATTAAAGCACTCGATACTACTAACTGGCAACAGAAATTTGCTGATTTGCCTTTAACCCTGCCAAAATCGACTGGACGTAGCCAAAAACGACTCACGCCTTTAATGATCAATTAAGTATGTAAGCACAATCAGGGGACATAATTTGAGTCGGAGTGATCGAGTTACGAAAAAATCACTTAGTAAAAACCATTTGCAAGACCTGTATACTAATCGCGAGCCGATTAGTATTCCACCCACTTCGACATGAACCATGAAAACATTCTTAAACACAAAACTTATAAATACAAAATAAACATCCGAACTTTATCTTCCAGATGTTCTGTATATTTTGTACAATTTGTATATATAATTAAATTGAAAAAAAATTTTACACAAAACAAATTAAAATTACTTCTCTGAAATTAACTTTGTTTTCGTTAGTTTTTCACATTTTGCTTTACTCCTTAATTTTCTTTTAATGAAGAGTTTATTTATATGTGTACAGAAATCAGGTGTAATAACAAAAAAAATTTTGTCAATAATAACATAAAATTTATCTTCATCTCACTCGTTACCATTTTTTACACAATTCCTACTGGTTTTGTGTACTGGAACGCGAAGCCAGTAAAAATGGAAACAAGCTTTGTTTATGGTTCTTGACACAATTGAGTAAAATTAAGGATTAGAATTAATTTTTATAACAGTTTTCATACTTTGAACATGTTAAAAAAACAATAAAACCAATATATACATAATATTTCTCCTCTCCAATTTTTTCATATGTTCTATTCTACATTTACACGAGCATGGTATTCTTAGTGCCAGAAAGAACAATGAACAACGAAAGCAAAGAATTAGTTTACAATTTGTGAATACCAAAATAAATTAAATTAAATTACTTATTAAAATCTTTATCACTTCAATCAACAGAATTAGAATTCATCAAGTGTAATAACCATTAAAAATTAATCCATCAAATAAATCCTCAAATATTATTCAAGAGTGTCAATTGATATTGTGCTTATTCAGAAATTGCACAAAGTCTTGTTCTTCTCAATACATATTGACGTTGCAACTTTGTAACTCACTAGAAGAACAAGACAGCAACACCAACTTCTTATAAGCACATCTTAAATACTTATAAAATTAATTTGCCTTATAAGTTACTTTTTATACTTCATACATATAAATTATTTCTGTTCATACAGTTATTATTAAATTTATTAATAACATACCGCAAAATTGGTCTAATAAAATTTATATTTAAAAATTGGTTTAACTTTACTAAATGCCCAATGCAACACTGATCCAAACAGCTGTGTCTGTGTCTCCATCATTAAGTTGTGTCAGTGCTACAAGCAAGCGGTAAAGGCAGTGTTGAAATAGTTTGCAATTTTGTGTTTTTAAAGAATTAAATCGCTATTAATTATGGAAAATAGCGATGAGGATGATACGTCAAGCGATTCAGTCGATGAATCAGAAAGCGATATTGAAGACATAGAGGAAAATGCTTGGACAGATAATACTACAGTATTTGATAGTCAACTTGACACAGAAACTATAAAAATTGACTGCGAACAACTCGTTAAAAACTTACATTGCTTAATAAAAGAATTGCCAAATATGGAATGTGGTTCTACTGTGAAAGATGCTTTAAAACTAAATGAAATCTTAATAGAACAGTTGAAAAATTTCAAAAAACTGTTTACGTTACAATTGGCGCGAGTTCGGTCCCGTTTCAAACTGAATGCAGCATTGATAGAAGTAAAGAAGAGAAGAACATGCAATAAGGTCTCTAAACGAAGTGCATTATTGAAAGCTTCCACACATTATCTGGACGGCAACACGTTTTTTAAGGATATTTCTGGGCATGGAGCTCCAAATAATGCTGATTACATCCAACGTAAAAAGGAAGGATCCCATGGATTTAGGGTTGGTTACACACATTATTGGACTGACAAAAACAAAAAATCTCTTGTTTGTGGTATAAAAGAACAGGTAACTTATTGATCATGTGAATAATTTTTTCAAATTGAACTTACAACTTGTTTTTCAGTTAGTAAATAGATTAATAGAAAAGAAATTAATAAATGTAAGATGGGAAAGTAAGGAAGATTATTTGTGCTCTTCTAAATTAAAAGATTTATTGGATAAAGTGGATGCTAAATTCTCAATGGATTGGTTTCAAATTTCTGCTGGGGATCTCAAACATAGACATTCGAAAACATCATGTGAGGCAATATGGAATGTTTTACTACATCCGTCACTTAAACATTCAAAGTGGTCTGTAGAGGAAAATAATCGCCTTATAACAGCTGTACAAAAGTACAATTTTCAAAATTGGGAAGCTATTGGAAATGAAGTAGGCGGTCGTTCTGACTATCAGTGTTTTATACAATACAGGAATAATGTCTGCTATAACTTACCGAATCGTTTTAAAAAATGGGATAAAAATGATGATGCTAAATTAATTGAATTAGTAAATAAAAATACCACCAATAATGTTACTGATTGGACAGTAGTAACATCGTATTTTAGGTTCAAACCTAAAGGTGATGTTATAGCGCGTTACACCACCAGACTAAAGCCCAACATAAATCATGGTAAGTGCAAAAACATTTATTAAAATAACATAACATATAAATATGTTTTTAGACTCATTTTCACCAGAGGAAGATCTCCTACTTATTGGTCTTGTTAAAAAGTATGGAGAAAAATTTAATACTATACCACGTCAAATGTTTCCCGATCGCACTATTCTACAACTACGTAATCGTTACTTAAATACCCTGAAGCATCGTCATACAAATACAACGTGGACGTACGAAGATGACAGGAAATTAGTAGAGTTCGTTTCGAAACATGGTCCATCGAGTTGGTTGCAATGTGCTGAATTGCTAGGCAACCATACACGTACTAGTTGTCGTACACGTTATTTAACAATTAAAAAATTTTATGCAAAAAATCCAAATGCAAGTCTTCAAGACATACCACGGCATCGGGTTTTAAAAAGTGACAATTTGATTAGAACGGATACGTTTGAAACTCAACTTAAATTAGTAGAAACTGATCAAACCAATATATTAAAATATCAGTCACTTGTAACTAAGAAGAAACGAGAAAAATCGGCAAGGATTTCAAAGAGAGACAAAGAAAAACGTTTATCTGAAACATTGCAGTCATTGGAATCAGAAATGCATGAGCGTTTTAAGTTTGGTCATGACTACAGCGTATTCAATACTTATTATACAAAATGGCCTTCAAGTATTTTAGCTAAAAATATTATGGCGAATACTTTAAAAGTACCTACTCCAACACTTGTAGACCATGTACTGCTATCTCGCATTCCAGTTTGTTTTCAAGAAACAGTAGCAGAGGACATGCAAATATCCAACAAATATTCAGACTGTTTGCCACCTAATTATTCATCAACGATTGGATATAGAGCACTATGTTTGTTAGGAGATGTTTCTAATACGAAAATTGAAAAAAACGTGTATCAAAGTGCGGCTGTGAAACTCTTTGAAGAACGACTAAAGTTAACATTTTTTAGTGTTGCTATAACTTGTACCTTGAATCCCACAGAAATAAACGCAAAACCACTTTGTTTAATGAATGAAGATGATCCATATGAAAATAATAAGGAAAAAGTCGTTTATTGCGATAGATATTACATAATACCAACAGAAGTGAATGGACCACAAAAACAAAATAATCACGTGAAGAGTAACGCAAGTGTTATTATAAATAATGATGATTGTTCCAGCTTAGCTGTTGAGGCTGTTGAAGCTATTGAAGCTGATTCAGATGAAGAACCTATTCTAAAAAAAAAAAAATTTTCTTTGTAGAAAAAAAGATTTATATATATATATAAACCTATTGGTATGAAGAAAACCAGTTTATATTTATATATAAGTACACCAGAAAATAAAGTTTTGAACACAAAATAAATTATTTTAAATTAATGTAAATAAAATCATTATACATGAATTTGACCCCTCAAAAAAAGTAAGTTTATCCATTTTCTAAGTAAGGCAAAATTTCTATTATTAAGAAGTCAAATAGGTTTGTATTTGAAATTCAAGGATGGTACTGTGGAATCAAAATGTAGCCAAGTGAAGCTAGCTTCTTAGTGAAGTAAGGAGATAATGATCTCTAAAACTTATAACAAAACAATGATGCTTGATTTCTAATTGCTTGTTAAAGTAAATTCCATCATTTTCTTTCACAACGTGCAGCTATTGGTCAACAGCACATTTATTCAAAATCTTATTGCAACTGTGAAATTCGATTGTTTTGAAACATAAAACTTAATTTAAATCTCGTTTTTTAGTATTCGTAGCATGATTACCTGAACCGATATTTAGTTCCTACTTCTGGCTTAATTTCATTTGAGTAAAGCCCAAACAAGTACAATTTGCAATCAGAATATACTCTGTAGCATTCTATATAACTGCTAGTTTCCTTATAGCAAACAAGTTATGTACGAGAGACTAAATCTTATTGTAGTTTTCTTCTCAGATGCAGATCTATCACAGTATTTTACAGGAATTCCACGAGATAACATTTTCTCCAAAACATAGGTCGTAATGCATCCTCCATATGCTTAATAACTGTTAATTCCATCAATAAAGTAGGTGCAGTTCACTTCAGTAAATAGTGCATATAATCCAAAAAACCTATTTTACAATATAATAATTTAATCTTAGTCAGTACATTTATAGTTACATGTATTCTTACTTCATAGCAGGTGACATAGAAATTATCCGCCGTTTTCTGTCACTAAAAACTCAATAAAAAAGAAATTTAATTAAGCAAATAACTTATCAGTGAAACGCTGATGAAATGCAAGAAAACCTCACCATTTTTGGAATGAATGATTAATGGATCATGGTGAAATGCCGTCGACCCACCAACGAGTTCAAAGCCGACATTTACTACAAATAAAATTATGTAATTTGGTAGGGATTTGTATATTACGTGATACTCTAGCGTAGTACAATGGTCTCTGAAGTTTTCACCATTAACTTGGTCCTCCACTGCTCACTACTCGACGGCTTGAACAAAACAATTAAGGAAAAGGGACCAATATTTGTCAACGGAACAGCAGTTGTGTTCCATCATGACAATATCAGGCCACACACATTTCTAATGACTTTTTGATTTTATGATGCAACCGCTGATATGCAAGTCAGGACTTTACATATTTGACTACCATTTCCTTAGGTCTTTGTAAAACTGAAAATCACTTGGGCAAGTTTGTATTCGATAAATCACAGTTAGAATTACACTGATATACTCGTAATTATGAAGCTAACTGAAAAATGGCAAAAGATAATAAATAATATTAAGAATATAAACTTCATTAAAATTATTATTTAATGCAGAAAATTTTTATTCCAAAATATGTAGGAAAACTGCGGATATTTTTTATATAATCCAATTTATAATATCAAATATATACAAATTACAAACATTACATATATTGAAAATCAATAATCCGTTTAAATCACTTGTATTTATTGTTACCAATATGAGATTCACAAAAGAAGTTTTTTTGTTTACAAAATTCATATATTATTTTAGTCATTATATGAAACAACCATTTTCTTTATACATATTTTTCTTATTTTATAGTTAAACCCAATTTATTATAAATTTTAAAAAAACTAGCACTATGTTGCTATATATAAGCGCTTTTTTAACACACTTTAAAATATAAGTAAATACTTATACATAAAAACTGAATATTCGTTCACTGATGAAAATGAACAGTCTTTGATGTTATAATTTTATAATAATTTTATATATATATATTATAGAATTTATATATGAATGTTATGGCTCACTTTCGGTTGCATTGTTTCTGCAATGAAATAAAATGCACTATTATTGAGAGATATGAGTAGTGCAATAGCAATATTTGTTTATGTGGATATTGGTTTAATCTTACAACGTACCTTTGAACATATCTAATTACAAATCAATATTTTGGATTTAATCATGTTTAATCACACATTTTCCTTTGCATCACATCCTGCAGATTTCATAGATTCGTAGGCCTTAATGACCTTAATTAGTGGTTGAAGTCAGACTTAGCATGTGAACAGTCAGACTTAGGAGTGAACAGAAACTTTTTAAACTTATTTTTTCTTAGGGCCCTGTTATATAGAGAGTAATGGTAGCAAGATAGCTAAATATTTAATAAAAGCAAATGAAATTAATAATAAAATTTTTACCGGAAATATACTTCTAGTAACTTTTAATTTATGTTCTGACATCTTATTAAAGTCAAATGTAAATACAAAATGTCCAATAGGATTAATAAAATTATTAAATAACAAACTATAAAATTTAAATTAATCAAGAGCCACTTAGAAGTGTTTAAAATAATTTCGGAAAAGTGAGTAAATTTGGCACTTAAGACAAGTATAATAGTTTACCATTAGTTAAATTTTACAACAACAACTACAAAGCATATTTAAAACATAATGCATATTACAGCCATTCTCTCACAATTAATTGTTTTGCCAATACAATCTGTTACCGGGTTTCGATGTGACGCACCATATCTGTCCAGGCGCCTCTGCTGCGTGCGTGTCTTCTCCAGTCTCGTACATCTAGTCTACCTCTACGCCTTCTTCCTTCAACTTCTTCTTCAAAACCTCTTTCGGTAGAGCGTCTTCATCAATTCTCACGACATGACAAAGCCAACAAAGCTGCTGGATGTTAATTCGCTGAAATATGTCAATTTCATAACAAAGCTCGTATAGCTCGTGGTTCATTCTTATGCGGCAGTCGTCGCCAACTCAAAGAGGACCAAAGTACTTACGAATAACTATTTTCTCGAACACTATCAGCTGCTTCATCATTCTATGATAACGTCTGTGCGTCTGTGTGATACAGAAACATAGGAAGGATAAAGCGTAAGTTTTGTTGGTCAAGAGAGAGCTCTACATGCCAATTGCCTATTGGGCACATAGTAGCACCTACTAGCAATAGAGATTCTTCGTCTGATCTGCAGGTTGACATCGTTGATATTTATCATGGCGGTGCCAAGGTAGATGAAATCCTTGACAGATTCGAAAGTATAGTCGTCAGCCTCTAGCTCGGCATTCGAACGACGCACCTTCTCTCTGTAGCTGACATATACTTCCTTTTGCACTCTCCTAATTTAAATTGTTAATTATGTAGGTAGCCTACGCAGTGACCTTTCAGATAACATTTACAGACAATGTTAATTAACGTCCAGTCGTACCCAGCTATGCTCTTTGTCGCAGCTATTATTATTGTTAGGGGATGTAGCACTGCGACCGACAGGTCTTTTGTGCCCCTTGTCACAGCTATACTCGTTACTTATTAAATAAGTCATTTTCTTAATCATGTCTTAATGTGTTGTCATTTAAAAAGTGCTGTCACAAACTTATTTTAAGATATTAATTAACGACAAGACTTTAATTTTAAATATTATAGCAAAAATAGTTAATTTAAAAATTAATTCCTATTAATTTGCCTTGTGGAATCTTTTACAATGATGTTAGGATTAATTTGAGTATGTAGTGATTTGATTACTTTCAACTTAACAAATAATGTAAATAACCACCTTAAATTAATGCACTTCCGCACTTCATTTATATCGCAACTTCTATTAAATAGCCTGAACGCAATTATCAGTCAAGGATATATGCACTTGATCTTAAGTGCCATAATTAAATGTTTGTTTACTCAGTTGAGTGTTATTAATCATGACTGACTGTCGAATTAAGTAGGTTTATACTTACTTTGGAACACAAAGGGGGTTAAGACATTTTCATTTAATTGGATGCTGTTATGGTGGCAAGTTAATCAATGAAAGCTTATCTGGCAATGAAAATATAATGCAAAATACCAAAATATTTTAGCTGCATTCATTTCAAGAGATTATATTGATGAAAAAAACTATTTTCCATTAATAAAATGCCATATTTCAGAAAAATCAAGACTAACAATCAGAATCTTTTTGTAAATTATCACAAGTGATATGATTATCACAAAAATTAAATTTTAATTTTGAATAATCACCAAAAATTAATGCTTAAAAGTTTTTATTAAACATGAACATACATAATGTATATATCTAAATATTTTTCCGTAGTTTCATAAGCGAGTAAGTAAAGAAATAAATATTAAACCTTTAGGATTTTAAATTATTTAAAACGTTTCTCGGTTAATAAAATGAATATAGTGAATAGTTACACATAGAACGATTTCAACGTAAACGACATTAAATAATTATCTATTTTTCTACTCGGATACTGTCTGACTACTTACAATATGGCCGCTTTGCATTGGATAGAAGCCACCTTTTTTTTAAATGTTCTATTTGTACAACTGGCCATGTTCCATATTATAGTTATTGAACTCACGTTGTAATTTTTTTCTTCTTCTTCTTCCACATATTTATTTGAAAAATTCATTAACTGTGTTTTTAGTACTTTTCAAACATGTGTACATAAGACACATTTTAATTGATTTTATAGTTAAACTGAACTACTATTATCTTCTATAATAAAAAATTCTCTGTTTTTATGAAACGTTTCTGTGGACGGCGTTCATGGCTTGCTTCCTGTTATTGAACTCTTACATTATCTTCGATGAGTTCCAGTTGTTGTTATTTCCATTAATTTGTTTGTATCACTCATTTTAAGTTCATCATCCTATCATTTGACTTATCTGTGTTCTACCTAATCTACGACAATTAGTTCTATTACGGTTGTTTTAGTCTGCCTTGGTCCGAACGATAGCTATATTTTTTCGGTTGGATTGCTTTTCAATAAATTAATTAACTCCATTTTTATCTATTATGTTTTAAATAAAATTTACTATCGGTTTGGCTATCGCTTCATATTATTTCCTCTTACTGAAAAGTTCGTTCAATTGATTAATCACTCTAAATTATTCACTTTAAAATGTTCCGTTTTAGAATTTTTCCACTTTTTTAACTTTTCTACCATTATCGATATTCTCTCTTGTTCGTAAAATACGGAACTAAAGTGAAAAAAGGGTACACCCAAAAGGTGTACATTAAGACTGAAAAGTTTTCGGAAATTCTCATTTAAAATTCGCGCGCTGTATATTTTTCGATATTTTAAGTTTATGTAGTTTGGCAGCACTGTCCTTAATTACTATGCCAAAAATGAGCTCGATCTGTCAGACAGTTCGTTTACGGCAGCTGTTGAAACCAGTTCACCTCAGTAGTGCGTTGCGAAATGTCTTCGACGGTCGTACGACCGTCCTGGAAGGCTTTGTACCACTCATAAACTTGAGTTTTCGATAAAACTGATTCCCCATAAGCCTTTTGTAGCATTCGCAACGATTCTGCACACGAAATTTCGTTCGAAACACAAAATTTGATGCAAACTCTTTGTTCAATATTTTTTTCCATTGTTTTTTTCGCAACGCCCTACTGAGGTGAACTGGTTTCAACAGCTGCCGTAAACGAACTGTCTGACAGATCGCGCTCATTTTTGGCATAGTAATTAAGGACAGTGCTGCCAAACTACATAAACTTAAAATATCGGAAAATATAC
>NC_051847.1:128880502-128893164 GCF_002237135.1 Teleopsis dalmanni
AAATATCGAAAAATATACAGCGCGCGAATTTTAAATGAGAATTTCCGAAAGCTTTTCGGTCACAATGTATATGTATAACTGCATATTATTTGAGAAATCGTAAGTAACTATTGCATCTTTAATAGACATAAATCATAATAATGAAAACCTTTAACCTATGTTAGAAACTCAAATTATCACAAAATGTTCTTCCAAAAACTATCTAACCTATTTAAATGAAATCAATTTAGATTCGTAAAGGCATTCGTTAAGTTCTTCAGACATAAGACATATAACAGTGTAATATGCAAATAGAGGAAGTAAATATTATGGATCTATGAGATTCAACTTGCAATGAATATGCATTTGTACTCGTAAATAATTTGCCCTTCGGAAATAAATTGATTAAAATAATGAACTGGGATTTTTCTAATGCAATAGCACTATAAAACTTCATATTTATTATGTATAATTTTCTCTGTTTTCTTCAAAGTAGTGTTTTACAACTCATAATGCAACAGCTGTACGATTAATTCAACGTGCAACTATAAAATATTAATGGATGTATTCAAAATATTACTTTTAACAGTGTGTTCTATCAGAAATCCATAAGTCCTGCTTTTGTCAATAGCTTTGTTTGTAGCAAAAATGTTGTATTTCTATTAATTTATAGAGTTTAATTCTGTATTCGCAAGTGGAAAACGCGGTAGAACATGTCCGAATCTTCGGCGGAAGGACCAGGTGACCAACGATTCGGGGACGCTCGGTACTACCTACTGGCGACAGCAAGCAACTAGTCTTTGTTGATGTGTGTAGGGAATCATTGAAGCGATTTTTTTTTAATTTGTGATAACAATAAAATGAAACAACTATTCAATAAATCTGAAACATTTGATAAGAAACGATATTTTCTTGATATAAAGTTGGTATATATACTTGATACTTGGATTATTATTGTTCATAATTTAAAACGTAAATAAGTCTTAATATTATTTTTTTGCAAAACTGATGACAATTAAACTAAAACATATAAGTTTACACCCTTAAGTGGAATCTTATGTTCATCATAATATACATGACATGAGAGATTTAAAAATTTTAGAAATTTTATAAAATTACATATCGTAAAATTTTTTTTTTATTGGCACCGTCAGCACAATTGCCAATACATGTAACGGACAGTGAACATTCGTATCAGTTCAGAAGCAATGACTACACATTATGACAATTGATATCCTCAACCAATGTCCTTGTTTGCCATTGAAAAAAATGTTTGCATTTGGCAGTATGGAACACTGGGTCTTCCTTCCTGCAAACAGTCAAAGACAGGAACGATGATGCACATTTACATTTATGAAAAGTTCGACAAATGTGCAAGAAAAAAAGATTTTAACAATAAAAATAGAAATCAAAAAAAATATTTAAATAATGTAAATTCCATTTTCCTTTCGACTTAACAATTCTTTGTAGTTCTTACTTGGCATGGTAGTGCTTGGTCCATTCTTCTGTTCATATTCAGCGTTTGTAAAATATTTACAATAATGCCATTGAAATATTTCTTCACTTTCTTCATATTATTCAATGAAAGTTTAAAATAGATCAAAATTGTTACGAGTTTGTATGGAAAATGGACTGACAATAAAGTACATATATGTGTGAAGGTGTTGAACACTTTTAGAGATATTATTACTTTTAATTAACTCTTCTAGTATATATAATCGTTGTTTATTACATGCAACAGTTTATTGATAATTCGATTATATTGTTGAATAACATTGTTAACATCATTTTACAGTGTGGGTTAACATATCTTTATTTAAACTTCACAGGAATTGATTTCTAGCCCTTGCAGTAATACAGAAAATTCTTCAATCCGAAAGAGCGAAGAATAACCTTAATTAATAATAAATTTTTTTAGCATAAATTGATTCAAAGGTCTATTTGAAAATAGAACACTCGTTATTTAATATTCAATAACAATCAGTAATTTATCTACAATAGGCAATGAAGAACCACTTTAATATGTTAACTACCAGTGCATCGAAGCTAAACAATTTGTTGCAAAATTTAATATTATTTATTAAATTTTCAATCCTCTGCTGGTCGAAAATTAACCAAACTCAATTAAATCTCAGGAGTATCTGTTTCATTTAATTCTTTTAAACCTTATGAATTAATTATATTGTCGCAGTTTTAGTTATAGATTGAAATTTTGGCAGTAACAGAATTTCAAGTATTATTGTTTATGAATATCAATAAACTGTGGACATTTTATTAGTGTCCTAACTTTTTTGATAGACTTTATTAATGGGTCGAAAATTAGTTTTGCTATTAGAACTAAGTATCAGTTTTCACATTTTTTTTTCAAATATAGTATATTTAAGTAGTACATTAATTTTTTTGAAGTGGTAAATAATACTTATTGATCTTTATTAAACTTAACAGACTAACCACCTATCTGGTACCAAAACTCCTTGCCAGTTGGCAATAATATATAAAAACTATGCGAATAGCGGTATTGGGAATACTACTTTGACTTCGAGTTATAAGAGAATTTTGTTTTACACAGTTTTTAACTTTGTTTTTAGTAGATTTTCAGCACAATCTCGTTAAGGACAATCGGAACTCAAAAGTATTATTCACATAAATTTAATGAAGCTGGCATATTTTTCAACGATTATTTTTAATTATTAACTAATTAACAGAAAAGTATAAATGTCCTTTTTAAAAGAATGATATATATGACAAGTAATAATTGGCGAAAATGGAAGCTGTAGGAATGCAAAATGTCTCGTAATTAACGCATCGATTTTTTAAATTTTAACCGAAAGGATAACCTCATCAAAATTGATAAAAATCAAAGATATAATAAAATATGAAGAGTTACTTTAAAATTAGTACTGAATACAATTTCAAAAAGCCTGTTAATAAAATGCTTAAATTACAATAGATACTATGAAGTTAAAGTCATTAAATGAAAGGATGTCATTCGATAATACATTTTTTTCTAATCCTTGAACCACAATATAAATTAAATGGTTAAATATAATTTACTTATATATTTTAGTAGTAGGATGACAATTTATGGAACAGTAACGACTCAAAAATTAAAACAAAATTAAATATAATGTATTATACACCTTTTGGGTATACCCTTTTTTCACTTTAGTTCCGTATTTTACGAACGAGAGAGAATATCGATAATGGAGGAAAAGTTAAAAAAGTGGAAAAATTCTAAAACGGAACATTTTAAAGTGAATAATTTAGAGTGATTAATCAACTGAACGAACTTTTCAGTAAGAGGAAATAATATGAAGCGATAGCCAAACCGATAGTAAATTTTATTTAAAATAAAATAGATAAAAATGGAGTTAATTAATTTATTGAAAAGCAATCCAACCGAAAAAATATAGCTATCGTTCGGACCAAGGCAGACTAAAACAACCGTAATAGAACTAATTGTCGTAGATTAGGTAGAACACAGATAAGTCAAATGATAGGATGATGAACTTAAAATGAGTGATACAAACAAATTAATGGAAATAACAACAACTGGAACTCATCGAAGATAATGTAAGAGTTCAATAACAGGAAGCAAGCCATGAACGCCGTCCACAGAAACGTTTCATAAAAACAGAGAATTTTTTATTATAGAAGATAATAGTAGTTCAGTTTAACTATAAAATCAATTAAAATGTATCTTAACATATGTACACATGTTTGAAAAGTACTAAAAACAAAGTTAATGAATTTTTCAAATAAATATGTGGAAGAAGAAGAAGAAAAAAAATTACAACGTGAGTTCAAGAACTATGATATGGAACATGGCCAGTTGTACAGATAGAACATTTAAAAAAAAGGTGGCTTCTAGCCAATGCAAAGCGGCCATATTGTAAGTGGTCAGACAGTATCCGAGTAATTATTTAATGTCGTTTACGGTGCAATCGTTCTATGTGTAACTATTCACTATATTCATTTTATTAACCAAGAAACGTTTTAAATAATTTAAAATCCTAAAGGTTTAATATTTATTTCTTTACTTACTCGCTTATGAAACTACGAAAAAATATATAGATATATACATTATGTATGTTCATGTTTAACAAAAACTTTGAAGCAATAATTTTTTGTGATTATTCAAAATTAAAGTTTCATTTTTGTGATAATCAGAAAATATTATTGCTTAAAAATTTTATAAAGCATTATCTCACCATTTACAAAAAGATTCTGATTGTTACTCTTGATTTTTCTGAAATATGTCATTTTATTAATGGAAAATAGTTTATTTCATTAATATATCACTTGAAATGAATGCAGCTAAAATATTTTGGTATTTTGCATTATATTTTCATTGCCAGATAAGCTTTCATTGATTAACTTGCCACCATAACAGCATCCAATTAAATGGAAATTTCTTAACCCCCTTTGTGTTCCAAAGTAAGTATAAACCTACTTAATTCGAAAGTCAGTCATGATTAATAACACTCAACTGAGTAAACAAACATTTAATTATGGCACTTAAGATCAAGTACATATATCCTTGACTGATAATTGCGTTCAGGCTATTTAACAGAAGTTGCGATATAAATGTAGTGCGGAAGTGCATTAATTTAAGGTGGTTATTTACATTATATGTTAAGTTGAAAGTAATCACAATTCACTACATACTCAAATTAATCCTAACATCATTGTAAAAGATTCCACAAGGCAAATTAATAGGAATTAATTTTTAAATTAACTATTTTTGCTATAATATTTAAAATAAAAGTCTTGTCGTTAATTAATATCTTAAAATAAGTTTGTGACAGCACTTTTTAAATGACAACACAATAAGACATGATTAAGAAAAGGACTTATTTAATAAGTAACGAGTATAGCTGTGACAAGGGGCACAATAGACCTGTCGGTCGCAGTGCTACATCCCTTAATAATAATAATAGATGTGACAAAGAGCATAGCTGGGTACGACTGGACGTTAATTAACATTGTCTGTAAATGTTATCTGAAAGTTCACTGCGTAGACAACCTACATAATTAACAATTTAAATTAGGAGAGTGCAAAAGGAAGTATATGTCAGCTACAGAGAGAAGGTGCGTCGTTCGAATGCCGAGCTAGAGGCTGACGACTATACTTTCGAATCTGTCAAGGATTTCATCTACCTTGGCACCGCCATGATAAATATCAACGATGTCAACCTGGAGATCAGACGAAGAATCTCTATTGCTAGTAGGTGCTACTATGTGCCCAATAGGCAATTGGCATGTAGAGCTCTCTCTTGACCAACAAAACTTACGCTTTATCCTTCCTATGTTTCTGTATCACACATACACACAGACGTTATCATAGAATGATGAAGCAGCTGATAGTGTTCGAGAAAAAAGTTATTCGTAAGTACTTTGGTCCTCTTTGAGTTGGCGACGACTACCGCATAAGAATGAACCACGAGCTATACGAGCTTTGTTATGAAATTGACATATTTCAGCGAATTAACATCCAGCAGCTTTGTTGGCTTTGTCATGTCGTGAGAATTGATGAAGACGCTCTACCGAAAGAGGTTTTGAAGAAGTAGTTGAAGGAAGAAGGCGTAGAGGTAGACTTGATGTACGAGACTGGAGAAGACACGCACGCAGCAGAGGCGCCTGGACAGATATGCTGCGTTACGTCGAAACCCGGTAACAGATTGTATTGGCAAAACAATTAATTGTGAGAGAATGGCTGTAATATGCATTATGTTTTATGTATGCTTTGTAGTTGTTGTTGTAAAATTTAACTAATGGTAAACTATTATACTTGTCTTAAGTGCCAAATTTACTCATTTTTCCAAAATTATTTTAAACACTTCTAAGTGGCTTTTAATTAACTTAAATTTTATAGTTTGTTATTTAATAATTTTATTAATCCTATTGGACGTTTTGTATTTACATTTGACTTTAATAAGATGTCAGAACATAAATTAAAAGTTACTAGAATTATTTCTCCGGTAAAAATTTTATTATTTAATTTTGTTTACTTTTATTAAAAATTTAGCTATCTTGCTACCATTACTCTCTCTATAACAGGGCCCTAAGAAAAAATACGTTTAAAAAGTCTGACCAGACTCCAGTCAGACTCCTAAGTCTGACTGTTCACATGCTAAGTCTGACTTCAACCACTAATTATGGTCATTAAGGTCTACGAATCTATGAAATCTACAGGATGTGATGCAAAGGAAAATTTGTGATTAAACATGCTTAAATCCAAAACATTGATTTGTAATTAGATAAAAGGTACGTTGTAAGATTTAACCAATATCCACATAAACAAATATTGCTATTGCATTACTCATATCTCTCAATATTAGTGCATTTAATTTCATTGCAGAAACAATGCAACAGAAAGTGAGCCATAATATATATATATAAATTCTATAATAATTAATTAATTAATATAAAATTATAACATCAAAGACTGTTCATTTTCATCAGTGAACGAATATTCAGTTTTTATGTATAAGTATTTACTTATATCTTAAAGTGTATTAAAAAAGCACTAATATATAGCAACATAGTGCTAGTTTTCTTAAAATTTACAAGTAATTGGGTTTAACTATAAAACAATAAAAATATGTATAAAGAAAAAGGTTCTGGTTGTTTCATATAATGACTAAAATAATGTATGAATTTTGTAAACAAAAAAACTTCTTTTGTGAATCTCATACTGTTAACAATAAAAACAATATATGTATTTATATATTTCAATATATGTAATGTTTGTAATTTGTATATATTTTATATTATAAATTGGATTATATAAAAAATATTCCCATTTTTCTACATATAATTTTAATAATAATTTTAATGAAATTTTCTTGCATTTCATCAGCGTTTTACTGATAAATTATTTGGTTAATTAAATTCCTTTTTTATTGAGTTTTTCGTGACAGAAAACGGCAGATAATTTCTATATCACCTGCTATGAAGTAAGAATACATGTAACTATAAATGTACTAACTAAGATTAAATTATTATATTGTAAAATAGGTTTTTTGAATTATATGCACTATTTAATTAAAATAATTTGTTCACTTTTATCTGTGTAAGGAGGATGAACTGAACTGAACTGCACCTACTTTATTGACGGAATTAACACTTATTAAGCATGTGGAGGATGTATTACGACCTATGTTTTGGAGAAAATGTTATCTTGTGGAATTCCTGTAAAATGCTGTGATAGATCTGGATTTGAGAAGAAAGCTACAATAAGATTTATTCTCTCGTACATCACTTGTTTGCTATAAGGAAACTAGCAGTTATGTAGAATGCTGCAGAGTATATTCTGATTGCAAATTGTACTTGTTTTGGCTTTACTTAAATGAAATTAAGCCAGAAGTAGGAACTAAATATCGGTTCAGGTAATCATGCTACGAATACTAAAAAACGAGATATAAATGAAGTTTTATGTTTCAAAATAATCGAATTTCACAATTGCAATAAGATTTTGAATAAATGTGCTGTTGACCAACAGCTGCACGTTGTGAAAGAAAATGATGGAATTTACTTTAACAAGGAATTAGAAATCAAGCATCATTGTTTTGTTATAAGTTTTAGAGATCATTATCTCCTTACTTCACTAAGAAGCTAGCTTCACTTAGCTACATTTTGGTTCCACAGTACCTTCCTTGAATTTCAAATGCAAACCTACTTGATTTCTTAATAAAAACAATTTGCCCTACTTAGAAAATGGATAAACTTACTTTTTATGAGGGGTCAAATTCATGTATAATGATTTTATTAACATTGGTTCAAAATAATTTATTTTGTGTTCAAAACTTTATTTTCTGGTGTACTTATATATAAATATAAACTGATTTTCGGGGTTTTTTTCATACTAATAGGTTTATATATATATATAAATCTTGTTTTCTACAAAGAAAATCTTTTTTTTTTCAAAATAGGTTCTTCATCTGAATCAGCCTCAACAGCTTCAACAGCTAAGCTGGAACAATCACCATTATTTATAATAACACTTGCGTTACTCTTTACCTCATTATTTTGTTTTTGTGGTTCATTCACATCTGTTGGTATTATATAATATCTATCGCAAAAAACGATTTTTTCTTCATTATTTTCATATGGATCATCTTCACTCATTAAACAAAGTGGTTTTGCGTTTAGTTCTGTGGGATTCAAGGTACAAGTTATAGCAACACTAAAAAATGTTAACTTTAGTCGATCTTCAAAGAGTTTTACAGCCGCACTTTGATATACGTTTTTTTCAATTTTCGTATTAGAGACATCTCCTAACAAACATAGTGCTCTATATCCAATTGTTGATGAATAATTAGGTGGCAAACAGTCTAAATATTTGTTGGATATTTGCATGTCCTCTGTTACTGTTTCTTGAAAACAAACTGGAATGCGAGATAGCAGTACATGGTCTACAAGTGTTGGAGTAGGTACTTTTAAAGTATTCGCCATAATATTTTTAGCTAAAATACTTGAAGGCCATTTTGTATAATAAGTATTGAATACGCTGTAGTCATGACCAAACTTAAAACGCTCATGCATTTCTGATTCCAATGATTGCAAGGTTTCAGATAAACGTTTTTCTTTGTCTCTCTTTGAAATTCTTGCCGATTTTTCTCGTTTCTTCTTAGTTACAAGTGACTGATATTTTAACACATTGGTTTGATCAGTTTCTACTAATTTAAGTTGAGTTTCAAACGTATCCGTTCTAATCAAATTGTCACTTTTTAAAACCCTATGCCGTGGTATGTCTTGAAGACTTGCATTTGGATTTTTTGCATAAAATTTTTTAATTGTTAAATAACGAGTACGACAACTAGTACGTGTATGGTTGCCTAGCAATTCAGCACATTGCAACCAACTCGATGGACCATGTTTCGAAACGAACTCTACTAATTTCCTGTCATCTTCGTACGTCCACGTTGTATTTGTATGACGATGCTTCAGGGTATTTAAGTAACGATTACGAAGTTGTAGAATAGTACGATCGGGAAACATTTGACGTGGTATAGTATTAAATTTTTCTCCATACTTTTTAACAAGACCAATAAGTAGGAGATCTTCCTCTGGTGAAAATGAGTCTAAAAACATATGAACATTTTATAAAAACATTTTAGTAAATGTTTTTGTACTTACCATGATTTATGTTGGGCTTTAATCTGGTTGTGTAACGCGCTATAACATCACCTTTAGGTTTGAACCTAAAATACGATGTTACTACTGTCCAATCAGTAACATTATTGGTGGTATTTTTATTTACTAATTCAATTAATTTTGAATCATCACTTTTATCCCATTTTTTAAAACGATTTGGTAAGTTATAGCAGGTATTATTCCTGTATTGTATAAAACACTGATAGTCAGAACGATCGCCTACTTCATTTCCAATAGCTTCCCAATTTTGAAAATTGTACTTTTGCACAGCTGTTATAAGGCGATTATTTTCCTCTACAGACCACTTTGAATGTTTAAGTGACGGATGTAGTAAAACATTCCATATTGCCTCACATGATGTTTCAGAATGTCTATGTTTGAGATCCCCAGCAGAAATTTGAAACCAATCCATTGAGAATTTAGCATCCACTTTATCCAATAAATCTTTTAATTTAGAAGAGCACAAATAATCTTCCTTACTTTCCCATCTTACATTTATTAATTTCTTTTCTATTAATCTATTTACTAACTGAAATACAAGTTGTAAGTTCAATTGGAAAAAGTTATTCACATGATCAATAAGTTACCTGTTCTTTTACACCACAAACAAGAGATTTTTTGTCTTTGTCAGTCCAATAATGTGTGCTAACCAACCCTAAATCCATGGGAAAAAATTCTCCTTCTTTTTTACGTTGCACATAATCAGCATTATTTGGAGCTCCATGCCCAGAAATATCCTTAAAAAACGTGTTGCCGTCCAGATAATGTGTGGAAGCCTTCAATAATGTACTTCGTTTAGAGACCTTATTGCATGTTCTTCTCTTTTTTACTTCTATCAATGCTGCATTCAGTTTGAAACGCGATCGAACTCGCTTTAATTGCAACGTAAATAGTTTTTTGAAATTTTCCAATTGCTCTATTAAGATTTCATTTAGTTTCAAAGCATCTTTCACAGTAGAACCACATTCCGTATTTGGCAATTCTTTTATTAAGCAATGTAAGTTTTTAACGAGTTGTTCGCAGTCAATTTTTATAGTTTCTGTGTCAAGTTGACTATCAATTACTGTAGTATTATCTGTCCAAGCATTTTCCTCTATGTCTTCAATATCGCTTTCTGATTCATCGACTGAATCGCTTGACGTATCATCCTCATCGCTATTTTCCATAATTAATAGCAATTTAATTCTTTAAAAACACAAAATTGTAAATTACTTCAACACTGCCTTTACCGCTTGCTTGTAGCACTGACACAACTTGAAGATGGAGTCGCATATACAGCTGTTTGGATCAGTGTTGCATTGGACATTTAGTGAAGTTAGACCAATTTTTAAATATAAATTTTATTAGACCAATTTTGCGGTGTGTTATTAATAAATTTAATAATAACTGCATGAATATAAATAATTTATATGAATGAAGTAAACATCATAAATTATAATGTAAATTGATTTTATAAGTATTTAAGGTGGTCTTATAAGAAGTTGGTGTTGCTGTCTTGTTCTTCTAGTGAGTTACAAAGTTGCAACGTCAATATGTATTGAGAAGAACAAGACTTTGTGCATTTTCTGAATAAGCGCAATATTAATAGTGTTCTTATAGATCCATGACACACTTGAGTAATATTTAAGGATTTATTTGATGGATTAATTTTTGATGCTTACTACACTTGATTAATTCTAATTCTGTAGATTGAAGTGGTAAAGATTTTAATAAGTAATTTAATTTAATTTAATTTATTTTGGTATTCACAAATTGTAAACTAATTCTTTGCTTTCGCTGTTCATTGTTCTTTCTGGCACTAAGAATGCTCGTGTAAATGTAGAATAGAACATATGAAAAAATTAGATAGGAGAAATATTATGTATATATTGCTTTTATTATTTTTTCAACAGTATCAAAGTATGAAAACTGTTATAAAAATTAATTCTAATCCTTAATTTTAGTCAATTGTGGCATGAACCATAAACAAAGCTTGTTTCCATTTTTACTGGCTTCGCGTTCCAGTACACAAAACCAGTAGGAATTGAGTAAAAGATGGTAACGGGTGAGATGAAGATAAATTTTATATTATTATTGACAATACTTTTTGTTATTACATCTGATTTCTGTACACATATAAATGAACTCTTCATTAAAAGAAAATTAAGGAGTAAAGCAAAATGTGGAAAACTAACGAAAACAAAGTTAATTTCAGAGAAGTAATTTTAATTTGTTTTGTGTAAAATTTTTTTTCAATTTAATTATATATACAAATTGTACAAAATATACAGAACATCTGGAAGATAAAGTTGGGATGTTTATTTTGTATTTATAAGTTTTGTGTTTAAGAATGTTTTCATGGCTCTGTCGAAGTGGGTGGAATACTAATCGGCTCGCGATTAGTACACAGGTCTTGCAAATGATTTTTACTAAGCGATTTTTTTGTAACTCGCACAAGATCACTCCGACTCAAATTATGTCCCCTGATTGTGCTTACATACTTAATTGATCATTACAGGCGTGAGTCGTTTTTGGCTACGTCCAGTCAATTTTGCCAGGGTTAAGAGCAAAATCAGCAAATAAAATACTCTTCTAGCTGGCCCACTTGCTTCATTCGCTCGACACGCTGGCTTGATTATGTCAGCGTGACCGTTGAATTATGCGCTTAGGTATGTCAATGAAACTTTTCAACAAGTCATCGTGTCAACGAGTACCTAATTCGATACTTCTAATTTTAATACTACTAGTTCAATACAACCTTTCCATCACTGTTGGGAATTGTCCTAGCTTTTGCACCACACAGAAGGCATGATAGGCACAATAAAAGGCTTGTGGTATGTGTTTTTTGTTCGTCGAAAAAGGATCCCAATTCTTAATTGCTTGCTTAGCTCAAAGTAACATTTATTGGCTGACGTCAAGATGCAACGAGGAGTGATTCTTTGTTGGATCTCTAGATTGACGTCATTATTGGTTCCCAATTAAACAAAGTTTTTCACAACTTTGCACTCAGAGTTGTCGATAGTGACGTGGGTGCCAAGATACTTAGAAAATATTGTTTTTAGATAGCCCTTCGCCACTAGCTTTGAATAGCTAAGTCGGTAAGCAATTGGCGCTTGTAGTTTTGTTGTTTTTGAGCCGTGAGTTAACAGTTAAACTGCTGTTTGTGCCACACAAAAGTTTTTGCAATTGTTTATCTGATTCCTGATGTTTTCGTCTGACGATAAGGTTGATGTCTGTTGTCACCTTTATGGCCTCTTCTCTTAATAGTGTATTGGGAATATAATTATTACTGATATCTGTAATGATTTCTGTTATGATACTGAGCTGCCGCAATTGACGCAGAGATACTTTGTGTATTTTCTAGATGAAGGCGAATGCTACTTTTTTATGATAAGTAATCATCAAGAAGTGTCGTCTCTATCGTACGCATTATTTTCAGTTATCCTGCTTTTAGTTTCGACGAGAAAAATGTCACGGGTTATCATCCCTCTGGTATCTGCTGTCCCAAGACTATGCCGATGGCATCAGTTGAATTGAGGAAGGCG
>NC_051847.1:128893264-128909397 GCF_002237135.1 Teleopsis dalmanni
CTCGTATTTAACAAGTAAATTGGTAAAATTTTTAGTATACTCATCAAATGCAATAAAAATAATATGTAAAAGTTTAGAAAATAAGACTATAAAGTATTTTTGAATGAATTGAAAAATAAGTAATTATAATTATATTTGTATGATAAGAGCATAAGAGTATCATATAAATTCTGGTTTGCAGTTGTTAATGTCGAAGAAATGTTCCACACTGCGTATGAGTAACATTTCTTGTTTATAGATGCAATGTAAATGTATTTAAATGGCATACGGATTTCCAACTCAACTGTAAATGAAACAAACTTAGTATTCATATTCAAAAGTTTGTTCTTTATTTTTAATTATATAAGAGTAATGGAAAAGTATTTCTCCGAAGACTTAGTAAATTCATGCAAATAAAGTGAGTTGTGGTGGTACATGTTATTAAATAACCAAACTAAAATGCAAACCAATTTCTGATATATTTGCATGTATATTAAATTTCGATATTTTTTGTGAGCTTTTCTGTCAAATTGATTTCTTTTAAAATAAAATATTTTATTAGTTCTATTTTATCATAAATTTTATTTGGAATTATTTATAAGCTCAATATTTCGACAATCATCGATAGTCAATTATTTTATACAAAAAGTTAAATCTGTTCAAATTATGACTCAGTGTAATACAGCAATTAAAATAATTTAAATAATAACGAAGAATATGTTCATTTTTGCTTAATTATTTAATATATGAAAAGTCGATATAGTCATATACATTTATTTTTGGTGTAATCTTTCATAATGGCAACATTTTTGAACTTCAAGCATATGCATTCTTATTTTATCTTAGACAAACGGACTATACAGTAAATATTAGAGTGCCTTTAGAGACTATTTAACTAATTTCGCCAGAGAAAATACCTGCGGTAAATTCAATTTTGTTAGATTAAAAACAACTTTTTAAACACATGAAGAATTAAGGTACGACCTAATGTTAAATAAGAATAAGTTATGAGACAAAAGATGATCGCGATATTAAGATTCATGTTGGGAGCGAACGTTTTTTCGTATAGAGCATAAAATTAATAACGGACTCGGTTGAAGTTGTATGTCCATATCAATTATATACAATAAACTGTTTCAAACAAGACCACAGTCGCTGTGACATCACAGTGAGTTATTCAAATAATGCATCTAACTGTTATCGTCGTGAAGGCCGAGGTATATGGTACTTGGTGCTAGTTCAACCATTTACTCATGAATAATTAAACACACTGTATGCATATATGTGAGCGTTATTTAAAGAAATAAATTTTTGACGTCATAATTTTTAATCACAACTATAATTATTGATGATAACTGCTACTTTATTATGATAAAAAATTGTGGGAGAATTAATCTATTCCATTTCTTGATAAAAGTTTTTTCAATAATTACACTGTTGAAAATATATTTAGGAAAAAAAATTTTTTTTTTAATCATGCTTTATTGATAATCAGAAACTACTTTTATGATATGATGTAAACTTTTTTAAACTGTTGAATAACATATGTTCTATTAACTTTTATTTGTTTTCAAAGCAAACTTTAAAGGCGTCACACCCACTTTTGTTTATTGAAATTAATTGTGAAGTTTCGGTTAACAAAATGATTTTTTCCGTTATTGTTAGGTAAACTCAAAATGGACTTCAATTTATGAAAAGTGAAAAGTAACTAAACTAGTAATTATAAACTTTTCTTTCACTTCGTTAAAAATGAAAAGTTTTTTAGTGTATTGAAAAAAGTGCATGCAGAACACCTTAGTATATAATAATACCTTCTGCTCAAAAAGTATTCGGATTTTGTAAATAAAGCACACAAATTTAAATTTTATTCCAAATTTATTTTATCTCTTTCAAAATTTTTGAAAAAGGTCTATTACTTAAGGAGTAGTTAACAAACAAAAGAATTCCGGGTACTTTTTGAGCAGAAGGTATATAAGAGTTCAAGAGTTTTTCTTTCACAAACACAGTGTAAATTGTTGGCCCTAGAAATAGAGCCGGAGTAATTTATTTTTAATATTATCTGAAATGCAAGATTTTAAATATAATTATACTTAAAAAAAAAACAAAAACAAAAGTTCTAAAGCTGATATGCCCAAAAAAGCTCATATTCGTAATATTTATATATTTATTTTAGATTTTATATCAAATATTAAGTAAAAATATAAAAAAATGCAGAGCATTTATATAGACAACATACATTTTTTTTTAAAATATGATAAGAATGTTTCAGAAATATCCATGTTAAGCTTATATGATATTTAAATTGAAAGAAAAGCACTGATATAATGGCGTCGGATTAGTTAATATTGAGATTTTGAGTTTCTTAAGATTAAAGTGAACTTTTATTTTCGATATGGAGAAATTATTTTTTGATATGGAATTTGACGTTTTAGAACTTGCTTTTTGCTTTGTTTTTGGAAAAGAATATAGAAGGATGTTGGAAATACTAGAAAAATAGAAGATAAAGTAATATTTCTTATTTTCATTATTGGATTCGGTAACTGATAATGAGTCTTATTTTGTTAACTGATTTAGAATAATTACTGTCGAAAGTTAAGTACTTTATGTTACAATTCTAACATGAGGCCTTTCTTTTTGTAAGCATATTACAAAACAACAATCACTAATTTTATAAATAACATATGAAACAATAATACTGACTTATTTAGTCCAACCTTTTTGAAATGGCATGGTTGCCAAGACTAAAAATTTGTCTATTGTGAACGACGTTTGGGAGTACATACGATTTTTCCAGTTAATTGTCGAAGAATGATTTTGTTAATTATTCGTATTTCGTGTCGTCATTGTTCGTAATAAATACACAATCATGTAAAAAGAAAATATTCCTATCAATAATTGCAAAGAATAATTATTTTTTTCGAAACTTTAACTTTAAATTTTATTACGTGTTTTGCATATATAAGCCAAACAAAATTTCCACTTTTTTCAAAGTTGCTATCGAAAGTAGTACTTATTTTATTTGTTTTGTTGCGATATGCATACAAAACAGAAGTCCTACTGACAACTGCTGAAACTACATTCAGCACATCTTTATTTTACATTTAGCTCAAAACACTCAATAGAACTTGCGGAATAGCATTTTTCCAGAAAGCGTAAACTACGGCGAGAAATAAATTAAGGAATCGACCCTCTGATTTAAGACCTCTTATTCAATTAAGGTGAGCAGCTTTAAATTTTGCTTGCGCTACTTTGATTTATTTGTGGTTTTTCCACCCCAGTCTCCTCAAAATGGGATAAGAAATGAAGATTGTATATGAACTGTAAAAACCTTGTTAAAAAAAGCTAGTTATTTAATTTATCTGACTTCAATCCATATTGCAAGGTCAGTATCCTTAAATTATACTAATTAATTAAGGAAACTTTTTCCAGGAATAATATAACACAATTTTGAGGTCTCGATGTGTAGTTGTCCTTTCCAAGAGTAACTACATTGCTTTATTACAACTTAATCAGTATTCAATAAGTCGCAAGAGGCTTCTTCTGGAAAACGACTACACACCTATCTATGATTCTTTTTTTTTAATAAACACTAGATATTTCAGTTTTACCCAAAAAATTTCCTAACTAAAAACCAAGTATTCTGGACTTACCTATATAATATAGTGTACTTAATGTCATTACACCATTCTAAATACTTGCATTGTATTTGAAATTTTAATATCATATATTACAATGTGTTATTCCGACTTATTCCGTATATGTTTGTGTCATTAATTTCATCCGAATACAAGCTTTTTTTGGGAATATCTGCATTTCCTTTAAAATTTTTGCAAACTTTTGTCTTGATTTGAATTTATTTCTTTGAAACAAAAGACGTCAAGTGTGAATGAATTCAATGAAAAATTCGCCTTTTAAGTCCTTTAGCTCTATTTATTTTTTTGTCTTTCGGTTTTTGTTTTAAAAACTTTTTACCTATTTTTCTGTTATTTTTGCATTAAGCAATTGTGCATGAAACTTTTGAAATTGTTAGAAAATTCTGTGCAATAAAAGTAAAGGAAAAATATCTCAGCTTTTGATTCATACACGAAATTCGATGTGTGAGTTTGCATTTGAAGGTGAGTTTTCACAAAGAATGCACATAAAATTTTATTTTATTTTTTTGTTAAAAAAGAATTTTATTTTGCTTTTGTTAAATTGCACAAACTTTGGACAAATCCGACTTTCTAATTTTTGTTTGCCTTTTGAAACAAGATTTGTAACTTTAAATCAAATAAAATTACGTTATTTGTTGAAAAAACATATTTTAAATCAAGTAAAGCTGAATAAAATATCGAAATTAAGTAAAATACCTTTTCTAGATTTTTTGTAAAAAATATACATTAGAAATTTATTATTTACTAAATGTTAGTAAAATTTAATAAAAATAAAATAAAAATAATCGTGAATGGAGAATTCGTGAATTGTGAATTGAGGGCTTTACAATTCAGAGCAGTTGGAGATAATGTATCTCATGTGGTATGCATTAAAGTTCATTATTTTACTAATCACTTTAATTATTTATTAAACTATCATGATATAATTTAGTATTATAAAACATAATTATTTCATTATAAATTATTGCATAATTATTGCATTATAAATCATACAAAACCTTTTCACACGCAAGACATTAAAGGGGGGATGTTTTTATAAATATGTACATTTACATATATATTACATAATATTAATATAATATATACTATATAATAATTATATATTCATATTATAATACTTATATATTATATCATATTTATATAATATATACTATATAAGACTTGTATATAACATACTATGTTGAACCAGTTGAGTCAGTGCACTTGAGCACTTTTACCCTCTATTAACTGCGAGGTTTCTTTATAACCCGTCTCTACGCCTTGACTGGATTATTGTTTATCACTTCGTCAGACTAAGCAATAACTGACCTCAAATCTGCATATCTCCCCAAAGAGCCTGTAACCATTCTGAGATTTGATAACGCGGTGTTGGTAAGCCTGTCAGTTTTCGTAAATAATTTTAAGAGCTCTATCCTTTATGTATTTTTTTATCGAATCAATTTTGAGGTCCCTGAGTATGTCATTCGTCCTAATGTACTATGGTACCTTGAAAAGACTTTTCAGAGCCTGGCCTTGTGCAATTTCTAGCTGGCGAATAGTAGTGTTTAAGGCCTTGTTAAACGCTACACATAATATAAGTTAACAATTGTCCGGCTTACAATTGTTATTTAGTTAATATGATCTTATGCCGACGTAGTGTCTAGAAGTCGATTACATATTATATTTTATTATTAATATTTTACAATTAGTATAATAATATAATATAATATAATATATAATATAATAATACTTGTTAAAAAAAATGAACTATTGACTACTGGCAAATCTAAAGCACTTAAATGTTTGCGTTGTTGACTTATATATGTAAATTTATATATTTATATATACATATATATACGCATATATATTGCGTTTAAAATGTTTTAAATGATTTATAGTTATTTATTTATATATATATAATAATTGTTACATAATATTTTTATAATATATATTATATATTTATATATATAATATATACTAGATAAAATTTGTATAAAATATAATAATATTTGTATTATAAATAAAATACAATAATATTCTATAAAATATTTGTATAATATTGTGTGTTTATTTAAATAGAAAAATTATTTTAAAAAAGAAGATAAGGTATAGGGATAAAGGAATGTTTTTAAAATGTTATTAATATTTAAACAACTCGTTTGGTGCGTTCAAAAGTTTCAAATTTATATATCTTAGGATGAGAAGAATGAAATTCTTAAAAATGAAATCATTAGAAAAATGATGAAAATAAAAAAAACAATTAAGAAAAATTGTTTTTAAATAATAATATCAATTAAATTGACGTATAAAATCTCATTTATACCATCATAACAGATATTTACTTATTGACAATTAATAAGTAACTTAAATCTTATACTTTGTTCAGACAACCAATTTCCTTGATTTCGTAAAAATGAAATTAAGTTAATTTCGAAAGTGTTCATACTGCCCTAAATTAAGAAAATCATATTTTTTATTTACAAATTAAATATTAAAAATTACATGCTCCAAACATCATTTGTATCTGGAAAATTTTAAAAAGTTAACTATTAGAACTATAAAGGATGGCTTTTACTAGTTTATTAGCTTTAGTGGATTTCAGGTATGTGAATTGTTGTTTTTAACTTAAATTTGCACTACTTTTGAAATAATTTCGCGATTTTATTAAAGTCAACTGTGACTGATAATTACTTCAAAAAAAGTCACTTTTTCGTTATCTTAACTTTATCTTTTCCTTAAAATTTATCTTACGCTTAGTTACATTTGAAATATCCCTATATTTCAGCTTTCGTTTCAAAAAATTAAGGGCATTTTTCTTAATTTCGTTCTAACCTCAAAACTGAATTTTGCATGGGAAAAACAACTTAATTTCGCTGTAACGAAGATGAAACTAAGATTTTTACGAAATTAAGGTGTGCCTGAACATAGTATTAAGATCACTTAGAATTAAAACTGAACTATACTACTGATTTCTTTAAGGTTTTTTAAGTATAATTGAAAATATAATATTGATAATATAGATATCTATAGATAATATAGATATAGATTAATATAGATAATATAGATAGATAATATTTAAATTAACAAAATTATGTTGTTGACAACTGCACTGTTTAAATTTTGAGAAGTGAATGCAAAATTAAAATAAATATTTTTAGTTAATAATTAAAAAAATTAAATTTAGAGTTTTTGTTGATTGCAGCATTTAATGAAGTGGCGTATCTTAAAAAGTATCTTGTTATATGTTCACGAATTGTCTAAGGAAACTGTTGACTCCACATTTCGGTATGTCTTCCCCTTTAATCTCACTACCATCGTATTGTTTATTACAGAAGAGGCTTTCGTATTTTATCATTTATATTCATATAAGCAATAAAATTACAAGGCAATACGGGCGAAGTGTGGGAAAAATGGAGTCACAAAGGACACATTTCTGTTAAAAGAAGCAATAATTTCCATGACATTAATTTTAATGCCAATTTGTTGTCTGTCGTTAATTTATGGGCTTAGTGGTAATTTTGTATACCAAATAGCGTTGACACGTAACTTTCAAAGGGTTTACGTGTGTTAAACATAAAAACTATTAAAAATTATTATGAAGGCACATCTATAATTATATAGAATTTATGTAATAAGAAACAGATAAAATGCAATAATACGAACATATTATATATCAATTTAATTATAAATAATTAAGACGATATAATATTATTGTCAAACGAAACCTATGGTAGTCCAATAGAGAAAGTTTCGACTTATATAGTCAATGTACTAAAACTTAACAAGACCCGTCAATTTGTTCCTAGTCACCAAATACGTGTGAGGCCTGGTATTGTTGTGATGGAACATAATTATAACAATACCAGATTGTACCAAACACTCAGCAGTATTTTGCTTGCTATTAATCTTAACCCTGAAGTCATTTGTGGGGCTCACCGGTCTTTGACCATGTTCGTTTACGTTCGATATTCTCGTATTTAAATGATTTTTCATCACCTATAATGATTCGCAATAATGGTTCATTGCGTTTCAGCAGCGTTTCCCTGATGGAAATTTTATTAATCAAATGTCTTTGCGTGAATTTATGCGGTCGAAAAACTCGAGTGCCTTTGCATAGCCTGTTCTTCTTAAATGATTCCAAGTTAATGGTCTGCGGCTTCGTCTGCTCCACGAGTTGCAAAATGTTATTGACTTTTTAGTCACAGAAAACGGCGGATAGTTTTTATATCACCTGCTATAAAGTAAGAATTTATTTAAATATAAATCCACTTATTTAGGATAAAATATTATATTATGGGAATGGTTTTTTGTACTATGTTATATGCACTATTTAATTAAAATAATTTGTTGACTTCAATTTCTATTAAGAGGCTGAACTGAACTGAACTAAATTCACTTTAAAAAACTGTGTCTTCCGAACAGGTGGCAGCACTTTAGATTTTACCTAATGATGAAAATAACAGTTTTTAAGCATGAGGAAGTATGACGAACCATGTATTCTTCTTTTTCTAGGTGCCCTGTCCGCTTCGAACGTTGGTTAACATGATTGCTATTTTGATTTTATCTACAGCTTCTCGAAAAAGTGATCTTGTACTTTTATTAAACCATTGATGTAAGTTCCTCATCCATGATATCTTTCGTCTCCCAGGGCCACGTCTACCTTCAATTCTGCCTTCAATGATTAATTTTAGTAGTCCATACTTTTCCGGATGCCTCAGAATATGAAAAACTCCAACTTTCGGCGTTTCTCTAATATATATCACGGAACTCCAGTAAACCACAACCACAATAAGATTTAGTCTCTCGTGTCTCACTTGTGCTTTATAAGGAAAATAGCAATAATATAGAATGCAAATTGTGCATGTAGGTATAGCCTCTACTTAAACGAAATTGAGCCTGAAATAGACGCTAAACATCGGTTTAGCTAAACATACTACGAATATTCTAAAACAAGTTTTAAGTAAAGTTTTATGTATCAAAACAATTGGATTTCACAGATAAAATAAGATTTTAAATAAATGTGCCGCATGTTGTAAAACAAAATGATCGAACTTATATGAACAAGCAGTTAGAAATCAAGTAGCCTTGTTTTTTTATAACCAGTGATGTGTTACACAAGCCAGTTGTCAACCAACAGTGTCTTAGAGGTTATTATATCTTAGCTTCACTAAGAAGCTACCTTCACTTAGTTTCATTTTGATTCCACAGTACTTTCCATGAATTCTAAATGCAAACCTATTTGACCTCTTAGTAATTGGAATTTTGACTTACTTAGAAAATGGATGAAGTTGGTTCTCCATGAGGGGTCAAATTCATATATTATAATTTTATTTGCATTGGTTCAATATAATTTATTTTGCAAACAAAAGTTTATTTTCTGGTGTACTTATATGTAAATATAAACTGATTTGCGGTTTTTTCTTCATATTTATAGGATTATATTGCACATTATTAATTTCATTCATTTCCTGATTAAATCCTCATAAATTTGCACCAAATCTTTGTGAAAACTTTTTTTTATTTAAGATTCTCACATTGTTTAAAATATTTTGTCCATAAGTACTAATGTAAATGCAGATGAAAAATGTGTATTGTTGTTGATATATAAATGAACTTTAATGTAGTATTGACTTCTTCAAGTTGCTTTATATTTAGTAATAGCTTCTTTTTTATTGTATCATCATAAACTATTATTAGAGTTTAATAATTGAAGGACGTTTCTATCCAAATTATAAAATTTAATTATGATTTACGCTAATTTTGTATAAAAGCAGTGAATGTTTGAATATAAAGAAATTGAAGAATTGATATAGCGTAAGGTTGTTTTATAATTAGTTGAAAAATTAAGAAAAAAGAGTTTAATTTAACATGTAAATAACCAATAAAAATTAGTTCAAATATATTTAAATTTAATATTTACACAGGACTAAAAACGCAAATAAAATGCAATAAAAAATGCTGCTGCAGTTAATAGAAATTAATCCATCACTCCGGGAATGTTAATTTTAAGATAAAATGCTAAAACTATTTTCCCTTTTCCTCAGATGTCTTTGGAACATTTATCCATTTTGGAAATAAGCGCGTTTCAAAAATGTCTACAACTTCATAAAACACTTTACTAAAGCTAGACTGGGCTAGAGCGACATCGTAGTCTTTTCCAAACCCCTGTCTCATAAGCTTATTCAGCCGAAAACGCAAACCCGCTCAATTTCATAACTAAAGAAGCTGCAAATTGCTTCTTTGCTGGTTGTATTTCTTTAGTAAGTTAAATGATGTAAATAAATGATAGTTTATTTATTCTGTAATATTTTTGAAATCTGTAATAAAAAAAAAGTTTATTTTAAAACCAAATTAAATTTACCTTTGTACTTACCAGGAATCAGATAACTCAAGTGGATTTTCAGCGTCTCGCAAGTTTCTAAGATTAATCAGAATCTTAATGTTGCAGAATTTCTTGCTTCTGTTCTTGAGCCAAATCCCCCGCTAAAATTCAAAATGCAATTGAATGCATTTTTGAAAATGCATTTGTAATTATGTCAAATTATTATTTCAGTGTTTTTGGTGATAGCTTTAACTCACTTTCAGCTGATGGCTAACAGAATAACAGTTTTACTGTATTGTAAATGCGTATTTATTTTACAATTATACAAGTATTGTATAAATATTTAAATAATATTTAACCAGAAATAATGCAATATAACATTTTCACAATTTTTAATCAAGTGATTTCATATATTTTGTTTTTCCAAGAGTGTGCAATTAAAGTTCTTTTTATTTTATTAAAAAAATTGTGTTTTAAATATAATATCTATTTCTATAAAAAATATTATATTTTATTTTGTCATTTTTAAAAACATTATTTTTTATTAAATCTCTTTCAATTGCAAACCTGAGTTCCTGAAGATCTTATCTTATTATATATCCTTTTTTCGCCAGGAAAGGAAATTACCTTAATATGTGCTTTTTATAGCTGCTAAGCTTTAAAAAGTGATGAGTGCAATGAACCTGCATACAATCCTAAAAATTCAATTTGCGATTATTTGGAGGAATTTAGATTCACTTTTATCTTTTCAAACTGCAATGCTGGAGCTGTGCAGGTGTGTGCATTAAGTAGCTTAGTAACTGGTATTAAATTACGACTAAATTTAGAAATTCAAATTTGCATTACATTCTTTAATAATTGAGAATTACATTTTTGTTTTAGATGTTTTGCTTTAATTGAATATTGTTACAAAATTATTTTGAGTCCATTGCATATAATTTTTTTAAAATTTAAATATATAATTAATGCAAAAAAATAATAATATAAATATGTATGTCATTATAAAATAAAAAATATTTAAAAAAAAAAATCAAATATATATATATGATTCTTGGAGGGATTGTTGTATCATACATATATATATATATATATATACATATTTTTTGTTTTCTACAAAGAAAATCTCTTTTATTTCAAAACAGAATCTTCATCTGAATCAGATTCATCAGCGTTATTTGAAACTCCATGCACTGAAATATCCTTAAAAAACGTATTGCCGTCCAGATAAAATGTGGAAGCATTCAATAATGTACCTCGTTTAGGGACCTCATTGCATGTTTTTGACTTATTTACTTCTATCAGCGTTGCAGTCAGTTTTAATCGCGACCGAACTCGTTCCAATTGCAACGTAAACAGTTTTCTGAAATTTTCCAATTGTTCTATTAAAACCTTATTGATGTCTAAGGCATATTCCAACGAAGAACCATATTCCTTATTTGGCGGTTCTTTTATTAAGCGATGTAAGCTTTTAACGAGTTGTTCGCAGTCAATTTTTTTAGCCTCTGTATAACGTTGACTTTCAATTACTGCTGTACTATCTAGCCAATCCGTTTCGTCTACGTCTTCAATATTGCTTTCTGATTCGACTGAATCCTTTGACGCATCATCCTCATCACTGTTTTCCATTATTAAATGTAATTTAATTCTTCAAATATACAAAATTCTATATTCTTTCAATATTAACTTTACCGCGTTCTAGTACCACTGATACAATTTGAAAATTAAGTTGCAGACACAGCTGTTTGGATCAGTGTTGCATTGGGGATTTAGTAAAGTTAGACCAATTTTTAAATACAAATTTTATTAGACAAATTTTGTTGTATATTGTTAATAAATTTAATAATAACTGCATGAATATAAATAATTTATATGAATGAAGTAAACAACATAAATTATAATGTAAATTGATTTTATAAGTATTTAAGGTGGTCTTATAAGAAGTTGGTGTTGCTGTAACTCTTCTAGTGAGTTACAAAAATGCAACGTCAATATGTATTGAGAAGAACAAGACTTTGTGTAATTTCTGAATCAGCACTACATAATTTGTGTTCTTATAGGTCCATGCCACACTTGAGTAATATTTGAGGATTTATTTGATGGATTAGTTTTTGATACTAGTTCTGTAGATTGAAATGATAAACATTTTAATAAGTAATTTAATATTTATTTTGATATTTACAAATTGTAAACTAATTCTTTGCTTTCGCTGTTCATTGTTCTTTCCGACACTAATAGAATGCTCGTGTAGAGGAGAAATATTGTGGATATATTGGTTTTATTATTTTTTCAATGGAATCAAAGCATAAAAACTGTTATAAAAACTAATTCCAATCCTTAATTTTACTCTATTGTTGAATGAGAAATTAATAAAATTTGTGTCATTTTTACTGGCTTCGCGTTCCAGTACACCAGTAGGAACCAGTAGGAATTGAGTAAAAGATGGTAACGAGTGAGATAAAGAAAAATTTTATGTTATTATTGACAATATTGAAATAAATTGTTGATTATAAGAAAATGATAGAACTCAGTAGAATGGAGAAAATTAAAGACAACAAAGTTAATATCAGAGAAGTAATTTTAATTTGTAACTTAATTATACATACCAATTGTATATTTTTTTTGTTTTAATTTTATATTGCTTTAACTATTTACACTCGAAACTGATCAATACATACATAATTAAGCAATTTTCTAAACAAATTACTTTACATTCTAATTCGATGTCATGTCGGCGACATTTCGCTGTTTTAGTCGTCTTGGTTGTCCATACGAGTTTAACAGTTCCGGGTTTAAATGTTGTTGCAACCTCAGTTTGTGTCTTGTTGCTTTCATTTTTATTTCTTCAGCGACTGTGGACAATTTTAGATCGCGGTGTATATCGCTGTTCCTAATGTACTATGGCGCTTTTAAAATGTTCCTTGAACCTTGTATTTTGCAGTGTTGGCATATGGTATCTGAATACCTTGAATCGAAATAGGAAAATACTGTATTTTTTTTATTTCTAAAATACACATGAACTGATTTAGAGAATTCAGTCTGATACGCCATCTTTTTGTCCAATTGTCGAATGAATCTGTAGCTGTTTGTAATTTGGCTATTGATTCTTCAACGGAGTCAGTAATCGCCAGAATAGTAGTATCATCTGCAAATGTTGCAATTTTACTTTCAGGTGTTGTTGGCAAGTCCATTGTGTAAAGCAGATATAGTAGTAGACCGAGTACACTCCCCTGAGGTACACTAGCTTTTATCGCAGATATTCAAGCTTGTTTTTGGAATAATTTACACCTCTGCGATCTTTCATAGGCTAGGAATATATTTTAGATTTATTGAATTACATTAACAGCTTTATGTGGTAACTGCTTTAAAACTTCGGATGTTATAAAGTCAAAGCCAGGCGCCTTTTTATTTTTCAAATCTTTTATGGCTGATTTTATTTCGCGTTTTGTTATTCGATCGATTTGCTGGTTTCTACTGGTTTGCTGGTTTTTGCTTAAACGTTTAGTAGCTTTTTTCTAGAGGTGATCGAGTTTGATGCCATATTTCTTAGTTTCATCTTTTCTTGTTTGATGATATTTTTTTAGTGAGAAAGAAATCTATAAGGTTAGGCAATTTATTTGGATCGGATGGTTGGTTGATTTTCCTGCTGAAATAAATTCGGATCCCGTTTCTATTGCAGTCTTATACAGTTCTCTTCTCTTTGTTGTTCCGTGAGCCCCAATGAGTGAGTTTTGCATTAAAATCTCCACCTACAATAAACTTAAATTTGTGTCTTCCTATTATCTGTTTGTATTTCTCTGCTGTAAATAGCAGTTATTGACAAGGACTAATTATTTGTTTTTACAGTGACAGTTGTTGTTTGAAACATTTGAGTACTACTTTTATTTTCTTCATAATAATCTATGCTTTTCCGATTAATTACAGTACTTCCTCCTCTCGCACAGTTATCTGGATGTATAGTGTGATATATGAAATCATTCCTGAATGCTATAAAAGACACGATTTGTTCCATATTAAGTAATATTTCTAGTTCTTCTTGGTGTTTTGACAGAACGTTCGCATTCCATGTCATAATTCTTAAGCAATTTTTCGTTTTTCATTTTTTGAATTTTCGTTAAGTTTTTGTTCTAGCATAGTTAGTCGGACTTTTATTGCGTTGGCTTCTACCTCTTGCTTTTGAAGTTTATGCAGGATCTGTGTGAGTACATCTTCATTTTGTTTATTCGTACTAGAAGTGGCTATTGGCTCCATATTGCTCGCATAACTGACTTTACCAATACTTTTAACTGCTTGTGCATAAGATACGTTTTTCTTTTTATTTGTCGTATGTGTGAAAAGGGTTTTTGGTTTGCTAATCAGTTCTTTATTTTGTTTCTGGTTACTTATTCGGTATCCTATTACAATAGTTCTTACCTAAACCCCTGGCAGCTTTTACACTGTGGTATAAGTTTGGGAGATTTGACAGTTTCGATTTTGACTATTGAGTGCAGAATATGTCTTATTCCGAATATTTTATTGATGTCTTCGTTATGTTCAAATGTTAGAAGAAATATGTGTAATGGTTCTTTTGTTTTTTGTTTAAGTTTAATTTTAGCACTCAATGCTTTGAAGCCCTGATGTAGCAAATCGCTAACAATACTTCCTTCTTCACATGAATGATGCAAATTTTTTTTAATGACTCAGATGGATCGTATCTGCTTATTTTCGTACGAAAACCAGTTGAAGTTTGATTTGGAGAGACTTTTAGTGACAGTTCTGTAATCATCACAATTAAAAACATTGATATTTTGAGTACCATTTCCAAGTAATCGTATTGTATATTTGTTTTTGACAGTACGTGTCGGTCGGAATAATTAGAAATCTAATTAATAAATAATATAACTCCGAGGGCGCGATATTTCGCCACTTTCGATGAGTTCTTTGACTAGTTATATTAAATTATATTTGCGATATTTCCGTATTTAATGTCGAGTTTTTTCCTAGGTTTTACTTCGAAAAACACGGAGCTGACCACAAACGCGACTTACTTTTTCAAAAATAAAAACTATATCAATTGTACATGAAATAGACAATGTCTGGCAGAAAAAATTTTTATTTCGTCTTCACTGCTTTTTTATAGTAATTTTCAGGACAATTGTGGTAACCATCTTTCAACTCATCACAATCAGTATTTCGTGAGATCATTTGAAAGATTTCTTAAAATAATACGAAATAAATAAAAATAAGAATTAAAACTAATATTATTAATTAATTTAAATTTTTAATAATTAACAAATATTATTAATTCATATTTAAAATGGCATTTCATACTGAAAAGTCGTATTTTGCGCAAACAACGATTGCTTAAAAAATTGCATACAAAATAGATCTCTTTGTATGCACAGACGAATGAATGAATTACAGAGTCATTGGAGAATTAAAGTCGTACGATACGTAAGGGTCAAATATATCTTTCAGAACTCGTTTTTTAGCAGCGCTCTACTTTGTCAGTTACGGTTCTGATCAGCAATGTGTAGGAAATTCTTCTGAAAATGTTATGAGATGATTTAGCGAGCTACTTTGAAATTAAAGTAAACTATTAAAATAGGGTTGCATGCATTCACATCTAACAAATATTTTTTCAGTTTCCATCAGCGGTTTTGTATCAAAGGAACCAGTGCATTAGCGTCTGAAAAGTTAGTAAGGATTATCTACTTGTGATGAATACTTAATTTTGAAAACATCGAAATACTTGCTTTCTCCTATTGTGCTGCTATTTTAGAGGGGCATCCAATTGCTGTTAAGGGGTCAGTCAGTTCATTCCACCTTTTGGTGAACGGGGTGTTTCGCTAAGTTAACATTTCCGGATTGGATGCACAACATAAAACAAAACAGTTAAGTTGCTCTTGTGTAGTTTACTCTGTTTTTCATTGAAAAGAAATAATTGTAGTTTAGTTTATAGTTCATATAGTTAGTTATAAAACTAATTATTTATATACCATATAATTCACACTTATACCATATTGTATAAGGTTATTCCAACACTTTTTATTTTAAATAAATTGTTAACTAATATTCCGTAATAATCTCAGTTTAAAATAACAATATTCAAACTTTTATCTTACGGGTTACTATCAAAACAGCGATTAACATCTGTTTTTAATTTCACCGTGAAAGAAATAGGACTAAATAACATTCTACTACGAAATACAAATGATTTCAAT
>NC_051847.1:128909497-128917336 GCF_002237135.1 Teleopsis dalmanni
TTTTCCTCGCAATCATAAAGAACAGAGAAGATAACACTGTATCAGCAACGAAAAAACACTTCGAAAATATATATATTTTGACAAAAAGACTGAGTGAGTGAATATGGCTGAAAAAAATCCATTACCAAATTTTCTTGCTAATGCATGCAAGCTTTTAACGCAATTCGCTGCTAAATGATAACGTATTAATGTCATAAAATGTATTTCAACACAAAATACAACATAAAAAATGGCGTCCAGGCACTAAGTAGCGCATAAGCGTACTAACTAGCAGCGACGAGGAATGCTGGAACGGCGAACGAAACAGCGAACACAACAGCGAAGGGAAGCTGGCAACGTCGTAAGCGCTCACTAAATTAGCAATAATTTTGCGGGTCTTTTTCCATTTTATTAAAGACGCTTAAGTAGTTTTATATTTAATTTTTCCGTTTTTTTCCTTTTTCTTCATTTTGCAAGATTTTTTCTTCCTTCACGTCGTACTGCTGCTACTGGTAATATCGAGTGAACCACACTTCATGACACGACGAACATAAGATCCAATTATGCCAGAAACAGTGTTGCCACTGATGATTATTATTACACAAGAAAAATAAATAAAGAGGAAACAAAAATGAGCTAAGTAACAAAAATTAAATAACAGGAAAAAGAAAAAAGAAGAAAGAAGAAAGAAAGGTTGTAGGCGTTGGCAAATCATTAACAAAAGTGAAATCAGTGGAGAAGTGTAAAGCAAAAAATCAAAACAAATTTGCCAAAGTATTAGCAGAAAGCCTTATTTAAGCAACTGCAAAATGCTCGTATGAAGCATTT
Source organism: Teleopsis dalmanni (assembly GCF_002237135.1). NCBI lineage: Eukaryota > Metazoa > Arthropoda > Insecta > Diptera > Diopsidae > Teleopsis > Teleopsis dalmanni. The sequence goes on from NC_051847.1 coordinate 128,910,305, forward strand.
GCCTGCTCCTATACATAACGACGGCAATCCACGCCAAGTGTCGCAGAGATATTGCATATGTGCTAAATTGGTAAGTGAAAGTACATCAAAAGCAGTTATTATCCGCCCGCCAGTCTTTGTCAGCAACTCAATTTATGCACGCTTTCTGATACAAGCTTTGAGTGTGGGTTCGTGGGTTCACAGTGCGTATGAGCGACTTTTATTTTTTCACAGGCCGCTTTGTGTACTCTTTGTGCTACTTATACTGTTGCAACACTTTTTTGCTCTTGTGTATGACTTTTTGTGTGACTTTAAGTTAAACACAAACATACAATGTTACACAAAGAACACAAAGGCAAACGCACTCAAGTCAACCCAAAGTCACATTTCATGTACTTATGTTAACAAATTTACGCGTTTAATACTCGGGCGTTGTTGTTGCGTTTGTCTTAGAGGACCGTCTGAGTTTTGGTATGGAGGTATGTACTGAATGTGGTAGGGCCTTCGCGTGTTCGTATGTGTATTTGCGTGCATATGTGCGTGCGTTCTTGGCACTTAGCGGTTGCTGATAATGTGCTTGCAGAGGAATTTCCGTTTATTTCGGTTGTATTTTAGTATTCTTTTTTTGCGTTTTTCATTTCTTTTTTCGGTAGAGACGTTTAAAAGTGAAAGTGGCTGCCTCCGCTGACTTCTAAGAAACAAGTTAAGCTTTTCGTATTTTTAAATTTAACGAGAAATCTGAAAATATCGTCTTAATTCGCTTGAAGTATCTGAAAATATGTGATATGCGTAGCTACTTACGAAGCAGACTAATATATTATTAAAGTGCTTTTTCTTACACAATAAAAATAATTTAAACAAAAATTAATTAAAAAGTAATGAAAATATTTTAATAATATACTATTGTTTTATATCTTTTTCTATATATCTGAACAGAAAGGTTGAAACACAAAATACATGAATTGTAATCATGAATTTTGAAAATCAAAGATCCTATAGAATCAACGTAATAAGAATCGCAAGAAATGATGTTCCGTACATTGAAATTTCAAACTAAAGAAAAAACTGCTAAAACAAAGTAAGCAGTAGAAACAGCAAATCAATTGTGAAGCTGAAACAATATTTATATCAAAAATAAATTACGACACCTGTCAAACAAATATAATAATCAAATATAAACATAAGAAAGATGCTAGAAGTAAGATGCTAGAGCAACTTAAAATGAATTCCTGAAAAAATGTGCTCCTAGAGTAACTTGTTTACCAAGAAATACACGTTAAGACATACTTATTAAATATATACATAAGAAAAATAAAATGTCTTAGTGATACATATCAGCTTCAAATTGCGCAGATACGATTAAAACAAGAACAACACGTGCAGAAAGCATAAAAGCGGAGAAATTAGTAAGGTTCATGGTAAAAGTCAAAAGTCATTGAAATGGACTAGAAAATGGTGTGAAACTCAATAATCGTAATGCTTTACTGCACTTTGGTATATCGTTTTTATTATTGTAACCTGCTGGGTCTGCTGCAAAAATCCCTCTCGAGGGTTAGAGACCGGCATTGGTTGTCGTGGTTGACAATTAGCTCTAGGACATACTCTCAGCCGTTCTCCGAACCTGAGCTATATGTATAACGTGTGAGATAATAGTTCTCATTCTCTATTAGATGTATACCTTTAACCAGAATAATAGCATGTTTTCTGGTTTTCACTTTATGGATTTATCTCTGGTCACATATTCAAACAGTGAGCCATTTCAATAATTAGTCCATGTTATGTATTTAAATTGTATTTAAATTGAATATTATCATGAATATTATGTATTGACAAATTTCCCTCTCTCTCTCTTTATTGAATTGTTGGTTAAATTATATTTTGCAATTTTATATACGATAAATAAGGTTAGTTCTATGCAGACTTCATTAGAAGTAACACCTATACATTTCAGTCTCTTTAAATAAATTCATTGTTATCCGTACAACTTTCGCACGTCACCAGATCGCGAATATGGTGCCTGAGCGATGACAATGGTGCCGTGTTTGGTCAAAAAATCGCATACAACAAGCATTTTCCATAGTAAAAATCGCTAAATGCACTTGAGGTAGTCTCACATTAACAGCTGCTGTAAACAAACTAATTGACAGATGCTGCTCAAATTTGCACCATATGTCAAGAAAGGGTGTACCAACATAACAAAAAACAAATTTTGAAAAAGGCATATTACTTAAGGAGTAAATAACACACAACAAAATATGGATACTTTTTGAGCAGTGCATTATTTTGCACTTCCATATACTAAACTTAGTAGTGAACTCATTAATGGTAATCCAGCTATTGAACAATACCCTATTTAATTTGAGTTACTACAATTCTTGATTTGGGACATATAACAAAAATATCACAGGAAAGGCTTATATTTCGCCCTCATAATATTAAGGTACTTTTTTTTATATTTTTGAATATATTATCATTGAAAGTATCTTATTGGCTCTATGCTATACCGTTAATATCAATAATAATATAGTCAGCCATAACTATAATACTCGTAATTGTCCTTTACAATGAGCACGTAATTAGTGTAGTTTCATTAACCATAATTAGTTAAATAATATTTTAATATAATAAGCAAATGAGCAATTAAGAACACCAATCTTTTCATTTTTTAATAACTTCTTTTACAAAAATTACATTATTTTTTTTAGTTACCTTAATACCATTACCTTTTACTGAATTTTATTATAAGCAGAACAATAAAAAGTATGACAGGTACCAATTATACTAAAAACTGCTATAAACCTTCGAAACCAATCAATCCTTTTATCGACCTACCAAACTATTTCAATCCTTTCTAAGTGCAGCCCACACTCCATACCTTTCATTAAAAACTTCAAAGTTGCTTTCGTAAATAATTGCTTTCTGAGAAGCTGGAAAAATTTCCTTCATCAAGGCTTTCCTTGAGCCCTAAACGAAAGCATGAACTTCAATTGCTTTGACTCTAAATGTCACTAGGATTTTTGATATCTCAACTTGTACTCAGGGTATTTATTGAAGCACGATTTTACTTTTTCTACATTAAAATTGATTTTGCTCTGCGTTGAGCTGTCACTTGCGACTCCTGTCAAAAGTAGCTCAAAATCTTTGAAGGCCTGTTGCATTTGCCTTGTGTGGGACACGCGTACACAGCAAACAAATCGTTTGTGTTTTTTGCCAGAGTTGGCTTAGGAACAAAGGACCACTCAATTTGTCAAGTTCTACAAATTGATTGAAATGATTTATGCTTTGATCTGTGCTGTGCTGTGCTCTGCCGTTGTCCTTGTGCAGCTGCAAAAAATTGAAATTAATTTAATTTGTTTTAGCAACGGAAGTTTTCGAAAATTAGTTAACAGGCCATATTGAGTTTAAAAGGATTAACAAAATTGTTGGCTTATGACATTTCAGTTGAAATAAAAATGGAAGCAATACATTATTATCGTTTTTTTTCTGCTCTATATTCATTAACAAAATTAAATAAATTTTTTTTACCTGTTCTCTTTGCACATCCTGCATAAAACGGATGTCACCAATAAAGTTCTTTCCTGGTATCAAGCACAAAAAATTATAAAAAGAAACATAACTAAGAATTTTCCTGTCCAATTTTGCAGGAAAAGTTGAAATTTTTCATTTAAACGCCATTAAAGTTTCACAAATACAATTTCCTTTTGGCAAGCAGTTGCCAAAAATAGTTTTCACCATTTTCTTCATAATGGAGCAGCATGTTTGCATTTTCTTGCCAGACTAAAGGTGTCTTGTATTTTCAAAAGTTCTTGCGCTGTTATAAATGAAAAACGGAAACGCTTCACTTTCGCTTCCGTTTGTGCTTCTGTTCAGCACTCGAAAGTAAAACGAGCAGAAAATCGCTTGCCAGTAGACAATTTTTTCTATATTTTTCTATTTCGATGCACAGTTGCCTGCTTTTCTATAAAGTGTCTTTCCTAAACGAAACGAAGAAAAAAATATATAAGAAAATTATATACACATCTGTGTCAACCAATCTTTGACACACTAACACAAAACTGCACTCGCATTTGAAGAACTCGCAGGAGCTGAAAATTGCAGCTTTCCATAGACGTTGAACCTTGAATTGTGTTCTAGTGAATAGTTAGAGATACACTTGATTCCTTTTTTATTTGTGTGCACTTGTAGGAAATTGAGGAAACGTCAGGTGGAATTATTGTTTTAAATAAATTGGAATAGAAGGAGGAACATTGAGAATTTAATAAAAATTTGAGTCACTGCAAGTTAAGAGAATATAAAATAAATAAAAGAATATTTAAATGAGTTAATTGTTTACCAATGACAAGTTCGATTTGAAAAGTTAATAAATTAAATTGGGTCAATATGGTTTGATAAGAGACGATATAATAAAACGTATTATTAAAATAATCATCAAATCATACAGCCGCGGTATGGAAAGGTAGCAGGAAGGATTTGTGTACTTAGCTATACTGCATGTATTCAATAAATAATTCAAAGAAGGTGTACAAATTATTCTTTATTTTCCTTTGAAAAAAAATTGTTTCCCACGAAATAATTTGTTAAAGTGTATTAAGATCAAGAGGTCCGACTATGTCAAGTCTGTTGAATAGCTGGCTTTTATAAGCATTTGTACTGTAACCCATTAATTTCAGCAATTATTATGTCTATTACTTATCATCTGATATCATTTTCGGTGGTCACCAAAAAGCTCTTGGCTCATAGCAGTATTGTCCTTGACAGACATGTATTTTGATGTTATACAAAACTAACTGTAAACTTTTTTGTTCACTACTAACACGAGTTTCACTTAGATCATTAATTCTTCAGAGATATTCAAACATTTGTACATTTTTGATATTTTAATAAACTTAGAATTAAATGACAGTGCTATAATATATCACAAGATTACAATTGCGATGAATGATTAGTGAGCGATGAAGACCTTTAAGAAACGTATAGGAATTTATTAGAAACCATAAAGCTTGAATGTTATATGATAGTATTGTCCAGTACAATATACAATATGTTATATATTCCTAATCTACTTCCACATACAGAACTATATTAGCAACATTTTTACATACTAATATTTGCGAACGACGTTGAATTGGTGGAAATCAACTTAGACATCTTTGTCAACTAATTGCGTTGCATTAGAATTAAATTAATGAACCTCGTAAATACAAAATATCTACTGTTACCAAAAGTACTTTTCAAGCAACTATTATCAAGATCGAATTAACATAAATCGGTACTTACATGAATAAACGCATTACTTCACTAAAGTCCAAATTTAAGCATGTGATTTTGATATTTTTTTTGTTCATGTTTTGTGACTGTTTAGATCTTAAGTGCGGCAGGAGAAAGATGCTAAGAAAGAAGATGCTGACCCCACCTAATGTTATGAACTTTCTTTAGGAGTGACATTGTCTGCTCTTTTTAAAGATCTAGTGAAAAAGTCAGGAGAAGCATACCGAGACGAAACTTTTTCACCTAGTCTTGCCTTTGGAAATTTTCATAACTTTGGTTGGATTACGTTAAGATACAAAATACCCACAATAGTTGCAAATTTTTGGAGACCATTTTCATTCTTATTATGTTCTGTTGTACACTTAGAAACCTCAATTTTGCTTTTTGATGAGAATGAAAGCAAAGTCTTTAAGTGTTCTTATGAGCTATTGCGATACACTTTATCTTAATCATTTCCGTCATTATTTTAGTGGTTCTTGTCATGAATCTGTCATTCTATTTACATAAATATTAATTTCACTTTCACAAATTTCACCATTTGTGAAAGTTATTTTGTTTTATGGTACCTTACGCCGTTGCCTGATCAAAGTAATAAATTTGTTTGCTTAGTAATTTGGTTAATTGTGGCGTTTTGTTAAATTTACTAAATGATAAATACACGAAAGCAAGAATGGCTTACCCCAAAAATAATTTATCAAATTATGTGGTAAGTTTTTATTTAAAAATTGCAACAAATTATTATGTCACTTTAAATGGTTTAATGCACGTAATTCTCCCCACCGACTTCGCTACAATCACAACAGAAGTAATTATTTTTGCTAACGTTCACCATAAAAGGACGAAAGGAAGAGAGCAGGAATTTATTTTCGCTGCAGCATGCACTGGCGGAAATTAAAAAAACAGCGCGAATTTAGTTGTAGCAGCGAAACGGATTTCGGTGAAGCTAATGTGCCGTTAATTTACTGCATTTACTGCATTTAGTGCATTTGCTGCGTTTACCAGCTACACTGCCACTAAACTAAGTAAGGTTATCAGCTTAACTGCTGATTTGAAACGATTTTTTGTACTTTCGTTTCCTTTGCTACTTTCTTTTTGTTTCTGCTTGCAATTTTCCTTTTTCCCAAAACAAAACTGAAATTTTCGCTAATTAATGTTGTTCACAGTTTTAGTGCAATTACTCTGTCGAAGCGCCATTGTTTCGCTTCTTGCTACACACAAAAATATCCTTTGTTTTTATTTTTATTTTAATTTTTGTTGCAGTTTCAGCTAATGAAGTTGCCCTTTTACCGCACTCTTCAGTCTTCGTGCTTGGAAAGAGAAAGGCTGTAATAACTTAAAAAGAACATTCTTATATATATAAAGCGTAAATCTATTCTTAATATTAAATAGCTTTTAACCACTTTAATATGTTTTCCTTTAAAAATCTGGAAATTTAATCCTCTCATTGCAGTTGTATAAAATGATATTTTGTTAAGACTAATTATAATTCTGAAATATTTATGTAAAGATCCCATCAAGGTTGAAGAAAATGGTGAAATTCAAGTTTAAGTTTTTATGCTATATAGATTGAAAATATGTGAGTTCTACAAAGGCTATTCTATTTTAACTACTACCAAAACGAATCCATTTTTATTCATTTATTTATGTCACAAGGTAACAAGATATCAAGGTAAACTTTTGATTTCAAATAATTTTCAGCTTAAAATGCTACTGACTATTGTATATCCTATAAATGGAACTCAAATCGTAACTATACTTAGGTCCATGACTTATTGATCCAATAAG